>NC_135290.1:5119640-5756126 GCF_051311805.1 Agelaius phoeniceus | reverse complement strand
TGATAAGATGGAGTCCTCCTCATCATTCCTTCCTTCCTTGGTGCCCCTGCATTTACAATACACAGGGAGGATTTGGGCTCCAGTGATAAAGTGGTGCCTTCTCCTTCCAGCCCTCAGGGAGTGGTGAAGGATATGATGATACATGGTGAATAGACAGAAATTCCCAAGGAAACATTCCTTTCCCTTCTTTTTCTCAATTGGAGCTTTCAAAGTCTGACTTCAGCCATAGGAGGAGCAGGGAGTGCCAGCAGCTCACCCTGCACTGCCAGCAGGAAACTGAGGCTGCTCCTTCTCTCTGCAGTCAGGGCTTGCTCTGGCTGCACCCCAGTCACCAGGAGCCAAAACCTCCCTGATTTTTCCACCACTGACTTTATTCCCCACCTTTATTCCAGGGCTCTGCCCAGCTCCTGTGCCTGGAGCTTTGCTCTCCTGAGTGGGAATTTCCCCAAAGATTCCCATATTTTCCCAGGGCTTTAATATGGCAGAAAAAAATGTGAGGGACAAAGGACAAGGGGGAATGTCCCTGAGCTGAAGGAGGGAAGGCTTGGATGGGAAATTGGGAAGGAATTCCTCCCTGGGAGGGTGGGGAGGCCCTGGAATAGAATTCCCAGAGCAGCTGTGGATCCCTGGCAGTGTCCAAGGCCAGGCTGGGCAGAGCTTGGAGCAGCCTGGGACAGTGGGAGGTGTCCCTGCCATGGCAGGGGTGAAACTGGATTGTGGGGGTGTTTGAAGGTCCCCAGGACGAGGAAAGAGATGAGAATCTTCACTCCATTTGTGAAGATTTCTTTTAATATTATATATATCATAAAGATTTCTTTTAATATAATATATATCATAAAATATTTGATGTAACATTTAAGATATTGATATAATATATAATATTTCTTTTAATATAATATATATAATAAAATATTAAATCAGCTTTCTTCAAAAGGCTGATTTAATATTATATGATATATATTATATTAACAGAAAATTATATACTAAGACTATACTATAAGAAAAGAGAAAGAAGACATCAGAAGGCTTGAAAGGAATGAATAATAAAATCTTGTGACTGACCAGAGCCCCGACACAGCTGGACCTGGGATTGGCCATTAATTAAAAACAATTTCACGTGCTGGGTAAACAATTCGCAAAATCACATTCCAAAGCAGCAAAACATGGAGAAGCTGAAGCTTCCCAGCTTCTCAGGAGAAAAGATCCTGGCAAAGGGATTTTTGAGAAAATATGTCAGTGACACTGAATCACCTTTAAGGTCCTTCCAACCCAGCCTACTCTGGGATTCTGGAGCAATTAAGAATCTCAGCAAATTGGCTCCTCCTCTGACCAATTGCCCCCTAATTCCCAGCTGGAAACGCTCCAGGATGAGCCATGGAGACCCTGCATGCTGGGGAAAGGCAGTGGAAGCTTTTGGGATGTTCTAATTCCCTTGTCAGAAGAGCTGGAGGATGGAATTCCACAATGGATCAGTGTCCAGACAAAGCAAACCCATCTGATGTGAGGAATTCATTTTTTCAGGAATTTCTGTGCCTGCTTCTCCCCATCCTGGTGTGGGAAATGCTCCTGCTCTGCCTCCCAGCACACCCAGAAGCACTCAAGGTAGATATTTCTTGCAGGAGATGTTTTCTTTGGGCCTGTGGATGCAGGGAGTAGCAGCTGCAGCCTCCCCTGTTGCTTTTACAGGGAAAAGCCATTTCTGCAGGGCCCTGGCCCCCATCCCTCCTCCCTGTGTCCATCCAGGGATGTGTTCCCTGCACATCAGAGACACCTTGGGATCTCCATTCATTATTCATTTGTTTGTGTTCCTGCCGCTGATCTTTGCAGCTCCTTTAGTTCCAGTTGTCAGGAAAGGCCATCCAGAGCAATTCCCTTCTCCTCCCCCTCTCCTCCTTCTCTTCCTTCTCCTTCCCCTTCTCCTCCTCTCCCTCTCTGCAGGCTCTGCTCCCAGGGCTGCTTTGGGAATTGATTTTCTTTATGGATCAGAGAGAGCTTGGAGGGAAAGCAGGAATTCTTCCTGTGAGCCTGGGGCAGATTTCCTTCTCCTGGGTCATTCCTGGGAGGTGTTGGTGCTCCCTGGGCAGTCAGGAACCCTCCCTGGGGTGTGGGATTCCATCCTGGGTGTCCAGGGAATATTGCAGAGCCAGCCTGGCCTCCAGCCCCTGCAGGCCCTGGGTACGGCAGGGCAGGGATTTAGGACAGAGAATCCCAAAATGTTGGATTTTAGCAGATTGTGCTGCCCCAGGGGAGCTCACAGGGGAAGCTCAGAGTGCCCAGACTGAGACAATCCCATGGGAGAGCCTCCAAATGCTTCCCTTGCTCCTGGAACACTGCTGGGACACCAAACAGAGCCCAGGGCCTGGCAGGGGCACTGACTGCCCTGAAGGTCCAGCAAAGCAAACTCAGGGGCCAAAAACTGTCCCAGGAGGGCTGGGATGGTCCTTGCCCAACCCATGGCAGAGGATTTGGCTCCCTGGGTCCTGCCAGCTGCTCCCAGGGCACATTTGGGACTGTCTGAGTGTCCCCAGGGTGAGAGCAGCCCCAGGCAGCTCAGATTGCTCAGAGGGCACAGCAGCGAAAGGTGATTCCTGTGCCCTCTGTGCTGCAGCTGGAATTTCAGCCCTGGGACAGATAAGGTGGAAGTGAATCCTTGTTTAACTCAGACCAAGCAAGAGTCACAAACAGAGACTGCTGGGACCATCCAGGTGTCACCTGTGTCCCTTCTCTTGGCCTCAGACCTCATCCCTCCCTCCCGGAGAGCTCCTGCAGGGATACCTCACACACAAACTGGGGACCAAGGGCCCACAAAGGCCCTTTTGTTCTGCACTTTGCTGCATTGTCCCAGCACAGCCTCCAGCCTTTCTCCTGCAAACCAGGCTGGGATCAACCCCCAGGTGTGACAGCGTTCACAGGGGTCTGAGGATGAGGGAACAGATGAGGATCTGACTCCATGTTTCACAAGGCTGATTTATTATTTTATGATATATATTACATTAAAACTATACTAAAAGAATAGAAGAAAGGATTTCATCAGAAGGCTAGATAAGAATAGAAAAAGAAGGAATGAATAACAAAGGCTTGAGTCTCAGACAGAGAGTCTGAGGCAGCTGGGCTGTGATTGGCCATTAATTAGAAACAACCACATGAGCCCAATCCCAGCTGCACCTGTTGCCTTCCACAGCAGCAGATAACCATTGGTTACATTTTGTTCCTGAGGCCTCTCAGCTTCTCAGGAGGAAAAATCCTAAGGAAAGGGTTTTTCATAAAAGATGTCTGTGACACCCCTGGGATGGACTCCCCTTGAGGGACCTGGCAGACACAGAACAAATCAAACCCATCCTGTTCCTTGCATGATTGAGAGGAGGAACTGTGGTGTTTGTGAGATTCCCCAGGATGAGGGAAGAGATGAGAATTTGACTCCATATTCTCAGAAGGCTGATATATTATATTATATTATATTATATTATATTATATTATATTATATTATATTATATTATATTATATTATATTATATTATATTATATTATATTATATTATATTATATTATATTATATTATATTATATTATATTAATGTGCTATACTAAAACTATACTAAAGAAAGAGAAAGGAGACATCAGAAAGTTAAACAAGAATGAATAATAAAAACCTGTGACTGACTCAGAGAGTCTGACACAGCTGGCTGTGATTGGTCATTAATTAAAAACAATTCAGATGGAACCAATCAAACATTCACCTGTTGGTATATAATCTCCAGAGCACTTTCCAAAGCAGCAAACACAGGAGCAGCAATCACATAATTCTTGTTTTCATTCCTCTCTGAGGCATCTCAGCTTCCCCAGAGAAAACCCTGGGCAAAGAGGATTTTTCAGAAATTATGGTGACAGTGAACCTTCTCCCTGCTTGCTCCTTCTTGGAGACCTGAATGCACTGAGGGGGTTAAATCTCAGCTTTACAAGGAGCCACACCTGCGTTCTGGATTTCTTTCTGAGGGTTATTTTTAGGCTCCCAGGCTGGAATATTCCCATCACAGTCAGGAGCTGAGGAAGGGCCCATCCCAGGGAATGAGGACAGCCAGGCTCTGCCAGCCCTGCTCCCTAATTGGCTCGGTGTGGAGAGGGATTTATTAATTCTGACTCGGGAACTGTAGCCAGAGCCTCTGCCTGAGCCAAACCCACCCCCAGAGGCAGGGCCTGACCCAGGGATGGGCACAGAGCTCCAGGGGCTGCCAAAGCCACCAGGGAACAGCAGGGATGGGGAGACAGGGCTGGGACTGGGCTTGGAGTGGGGGGACTGGGATGGTAAAACCTGAGCTGGTCCTCGGGAAGGGAAACTACAAAACCTTCCCTGAGGCTGGGAAAATCAACCCCAAGCCAGCTGCAGGGGAAGGCTCAGAATCCTGGGGTGGGTGAGGTTGGGAGGGAGGTGAAAGCTTCAAACCTGTGACCCTGAAATCCCCATGGCCCCGAAATCTCTGTGACCCTGAAATCTCTGTGACTCAACCTCAGCCTGGGTTTCAATGTCACCCAAAGTGTCCCTGGGTTTCAATGTCACCCAAAGTGTCCCTGGGGTTTCAATGTCACCCAAGCCCACCCTGGGTTTCCTTGCAAAGGTTGTGGGACCTGATGTGATCCCAAGTGAGGAGGGCTGGGGACATGAAACCCTTGGGAGAGAGGGAACAGCCCAGGGACAAGGTGAGCCTGTCCCTGTGTCACTGCAGGGCCTGCCCTGGCTCTGCTCAGCCACAGGCTGCAGCTCCTGGGGAGCACCTCCAGCCCTGCCTTGGACAGGGCAGTGCCAGGCAGGACCTGGACATCCCTTGGCCCAGGGACACAGGGACAGCCCCAGTGACACAGACACAGGGATAGCCCCAGTGACACAGTGACACAGTGACACTGACACAGGGATAGCCCCAGTGACACAGGGACAGATACAGTGACACAGACACGGTGACACAGACACAGTGACAGACACAGTGACAGAGACACAGTGACACAGACACAGGGACACAGACATGGTGACACAGACACAGTGACACAGGGACAGCCCCAGTGACACAGTGACACTGACACAGTGACACAGCCCCTGTGACACAGACACAGTGACACACACACACAGTGACAGAGACACAGTGACACAGACACAGTGACAGCCCCAGTGACACAGTGACACAGTGACACATCCCCTGTGACACAGACACAGTGACACAGTGACACAGACACAGTGACACTGACACAGTGACAGTGACACATCCCCTTTGACACAGACACAGTAACACAGTGACACATCCCCTTTGACACAGACACAGTGACACAGTGACACAATGACAGACACAGTGACGCTGACACAGTGACACAGTGACACATCCCCTTTGACACAGGCACAGTGACACAGACACAGTGACACAGTGACACAATGACAGACACAGTGACACAGACACAGTGACACAGTGACACAATGACAGACACAGTGGCACAGACACAGTGACACAGACACAGTGACACAGTGACACAATGACAGACACAGTGGCACAGACACAGTGGCACGGCCCCTGTGACCCTTTGGGGTGTGGAATTGGGCATGGGGAGGTCCCTGGGTTCCTGAATTCCCTGGGGCTGGCCTGGAGCGTGGGGGCTCTGGGTGCCCATCCCTATCCTGCCCCAAAGGCCACCATCCATCAGTGTCCGGCTGGGACAGGGGCACAGGGAGCCACCTCCTCTGGTGACACCTCCAGCAAAGGGCCCTGCCTCAGGGAAGGGGCTGAGGTTTGGATTTTTGGGGAAAAGCCTGGGATTTACACAGCTTTGGTGAAATCCTATCCTGAGGGAAGGCTCAGCCAAAGGTGAGAACAAAAGGGGCACCAAGGCAGCCTGAAAGCTTCAGAGCTCTGGCAAAGAGGGATCCCAGAAATCCCTTCTCCAGGAATACTGGCAGGAACAGCTGACAGGAATGGGAAAGCTTCTCATGGAGCCTTGGGGATCATTCCCACCCCCAGGCTGCAGATCCATTAAATGTTGGGGGTTCTCCCACTGACACCTCAGGGCTGGCTGCTCTTCCGACATCATCCCACAGTCCTGGGATGTGCCAGGTTGGAAGGGGCCTTAGGGATCACCCAGTGCCACCCATGGCAGGGACACCCCCCACTGTCCCAGGGTGCACCATCCTGGCCTTGGGCACTGCGAGGGATCCAGGGGCAGCCCCAGCTGCTCTGGGAATCCCTCCCCATCCTCCCATGCAAGGATTCCTCCCAAAATCCCATCCCTCCCTGCCCTCTGGCACTAGAGCCATTCCCTGCTCCTGTCCCTCCAGCCCTTACCAAAAACCCCTCTGCAGAGATTTTCCATGGCTGTTTCTGCCACAGCAGCACCGAGCCACAGAACCTGTGATTAAAAGCAAAACAACCCTGGTGTTAAAGGAGTCTGGACTCCCTGGTAATTAATTTAAGATTAATGGGAACAAGCGAGTTAAAATCCAGTGACGATAATTAGCAGGCGAATTACAACAAAGGAGAAGGCAACAACTAAAAGTAATTACAGAGTACAGACACTGAATCCTGCCCTGCCTGGAAAATCCCCAGGAAATCCCCCCATGGGCAGTGGGAAACAGCACTGCCTGCAGCTGGGGGAGCAGCATAGCCTGGAGAGCCTCTGGAATGCTGCTGGAATCCTGGGGGCTCCTGGGATCCTGCTCAACACAGACCTGAGCAGGGCTCCAGTGCAGAGCTAAAGAAAACCAGGAGAATTTCCTGGAGGCTTGTCTTGGTTTGAGGAGCCAGGTGTCTGCTGAGGAAGGCAGGAGCCTTCCTTGAAATAGAAAATGTAAACCCCTTCCCTCTGAATTGTTATAATTTTGAAATTAAGGGGCTCTCAGGCAAAGAGATGGGAGCAGGAATAACAGTTCTTTATTAGGGAAAATAAAAATAAAATAAAATGCAGCAATATGAACAACCCTGCCAGAGTGAGAGCAGTCCCTGCCCCCTGTGTGCCAGGGGGTGGCACAGCCCCATCCCATGGGGGCTCAGCCCTCCTGCAGTGCCAGCTGTGGCTCTGCTGGAGCAGGGATCCTGCACAAGGGGGGAGTTTTCCTCTGCAGCTCCAGGGCTGCTGGAGATGGGCCTGGGCTCCCTCTGGCAATGCAGGGCAGCAGAAGCTGCTCCTCTGGGAATGCAGGGGGCAAAGGCTGCTGGGCTGTCCCAAACCTCAGATTGGATCCAGGTAGGAATGCTTGGCTCCTGCCCTGGGCAATGCAGCATCTCCCCATGGGATGCTGGAATTGGATCAGCCCTGCAGGAACACTCAGTGGCCATGGACAGAAGATAATTAATAATTAATGGCCCATGAACAGGAGAGATCTCCTGGAGGGAGGGTTGGCTGTGGGAGAGATAAAGAAAATGCCCAAAGAACAGCAGAGAACTGCCCCAGCTCTGACAGATGGGGACAGAACACACAACCCAGCCACACCTCACAACCCAGGGCAAAGCTGCCAGGTGAGTGCTCTGGGTTCAGGAACAGGAGGTTGGTTTTGGGTCTCCATCCATCCCTTCCACTCCTCAGCTCTCGGAGTTCTGGTGGAGCTTAGGTTGGATTTCACTCTGTATTAAATATTAAGCCCCGAATGTTTCGGGGGTGTGTCCTGCCTGGCTTTGTCTGGCCTCGCTGCTGGACCAAAGGCGGCAGCTGTGGCGTTTTCACCCCAGAGACACCTTTGGCTGGCTAGGTGCTGCAGCTGGGCGCTCAGAACAAGTCCAGGCAAAATAGGAACTCAGTTTACCTTTGGTGGAAAAGGTTCAGACGGTGAAGAGAAAAGGAGCGGGTTCTGCCGTGGAGCTTAGATCCAGAGTTTATTGTAGCATGGTAGACCTCTGAATGTGGTATCAGCTCCAGCCAGACAGGCAGAGACCGAACCACGGCAGAGCCCACGGCAGAGACCCCGACCGCATGGTCTCGTGTCCTTTTAAAGCCCCGGGGACAGGGGGAGGGGACGGACAGGTGAGGGCCAACCAGGTGTGAGCAGGGGAAGGCTCAGGGGATGTGGACGCCAGGACAAACCAACGAGCCCAGACCTGGGGGCCATCTGCCAATCACTCGACACCTTGCTGGAAGGTGCCAGGCAGGAGGGCACAGGGGCAGGGGGAAAGGTTGGCGTACTTGAGGGGGATGGGATAGCTGAGACAGGAAATGGGACACACTGCAACAACTCTGGTTTCAGGAGTCCTGCCTGCCCCGGGTGGGCACAGGCACAGCTCAGGGAAAGAGAATTTGCTGCCTGGGCTCTGCTTTTTCTCAGGGTTGGTTCTCAGGCCTTGGGTGTTTGTTAGAGGGGGAAGACCCAGACAATTCTTGTTGAGGTCAGGAGTCCTGGTGGTGTCCTAAAGAGTTTCTGCTTTCTAATACCCAAAACTCTGTCAGGAGTTTCTCTCTGCCTGATTTCAGTGTCACCTTCCCCCTGGGTTTTTCCCCCAGCTCTCACAGGGGTTGTATCCAACATTTCACAACCACAAGGAAATTCCCAATAATGAGGTGACATCCTTGTCCTTGTGAGCAGGGACAGGAGCCAGGGAATGGCTGGAGATGGGGCAGGAGGATTTGGGATGGAGATCAGGGAAAGGTTCTCCCCCCAGAGGTGCTGGCACTGCCCAGGCTCCTCAGGGAATGGTCCCAGAGCTCCAGGAGGGTTTGGGGCTGCCAGGGATGCCCAGGGTGGGAGTGTTGGGGGAGGGAGGTCCCTGGGTTCCTGAATTGGGCATGGGAGGTCCCTGGGTTCCTGGCAGGGCCAGGAGTGGGACTGGATGATCCTGGGGTCCCTTCCAGATCAGGATATTCCAGGACTCTGTGTCGTGGGTAATGGGAGATGAGAAAATCACAGAATTGTGGAATGGTTTGGGTTAGAGGGACTCTAAATCCCACCCAGTGTCACCCCAGCCATGGCAGGGACACCTCCCACTGTCCCAGGGTGCCCCAGCCCAATGTCCATCCTGGCCTTGGGCACTGCCAGGGACCTGGGGCAGCCACAGCTGCTCTGGGAAAGTGTTCCAAGGTTGCCAAAAGATGCTCTTGATCTTGGGAAAAGGATTTGGGATCAATCCCCATGGCTCAGGATGGTGCTGAGTGCCTGGGAAGTGCCTGACAGGGGGATTCCAGTGCGTGCTGTGGGATCTGGGCTGTCAGGAGCTGGGGGTGATCCCTGAGCTCCATCTGAGGGGTGCCTGTTCCTGCTGGGTCCCCTTGGGATCAGTTCCAAGGGTTGGGACCAGGAGTGGTGGATGGAGAGCTGGGATGAGCCTCCCACACCCAGTCCCTGTCTGCTGAGCCCTGAAATGTCATTGTCACTGTCACTGTCACTCCCCAGGCCTGACCTGAGACCATCAGCAAATCCCAGTTCCCAGCCCTGCACTGCTGGAGCAGGATTTGGGATGGCTCCTGGAACTCCCTGCTGGATTTTAGCTCAGCAGACCCAGCCCAGGGGCTTTGTGTGGCTGGATTGACCCAATAAAGTCAGATTTTGGTCAATCCAGACAGAATCAAAGTCATCTCACCCCTGAGCCCCCATCCCACCCTACCCCATCCCATCCCATCCCATCTCATCCCATCCCACCCCATCCCATCCCATCCCATCCCATCCCATCCCATCCCATCCCATCCCATCCCATCCCATCCCATCCCACCCCATCCCACCCCATCCCGCCCCTGAGCTCTTCTCCTGGGCCAGCCTGGGATGAGATGCTGGCTCCTGCAATCTCAGGGGTGTCTGGTCCCACATCCAGCTGTGCCTGCCCTCACCTTCACATCTGCACCCCAATTCTCCTCCTCAGCCCAAATCCTGACCCCCCAAAGCTCCCCCACCCCAAAGGCCCCAGGCCCTGCAGGCCTAGCCATTGGAAAACCCTCCTGAAACACAGAATTTCACAGTAAAAGTGAGCTTTGGCAATGAAATTCCAGCCCCTGCCAACTGAGGATGTTTGGATTCAGCTTTCCCACTAAAAATGTCATTTATCCAACTGAAGAGGCTGCAGGGAAGGGCTGAAGCTGACAGCTCCCCCTCCCCAGCAGCTGCTGCAGGGAGAGCAGAGGCAGCTCTGCAGCTCCCAGGTGCTTCAGTGCCCCAGTCCCCATTGCCAGAGCAGAAAGTTCCATCTGAAGGATGGAATTTTATCCATTTTATTTCATTTAAATGAGCTCAGTGACTGCTCAGATGGGGCTGGGATGGAATTCCCAGAGCAGCTGAGGCTGCCATGGATCCCTGGACTGTCCCAGGCCAGGTTGGACTTGGGGCACCCTGGGATAGTGGGAGGTGTCCCTGCCATGGCAGGGCTGGCACTGGGTCCTTAAAGGCCCTTCCCACCCAAACCAGGCTGGGATCCCATGATTTGTAACCCCAAGGAACTGCAGGGTCCCAAGGAACTGGTGACATCCCAGCCCCAAAGCTGCACAAGCCCTCATGGAGAACAATCCCATCTGTCCCACAAAAGCTTTCTGGGCCTCTTTCCCCTCAGCTTGGCTCCAGGATCAATGTGGAATTCCTCCTTCCATTTCCAAGGTCAGCACCGGGTGTTGCTGTTATCCCCAGCAGCAATGGCAGAGGGAAAGAAATCACATTATTTGTCCTGTGCCATTATTCCAGGGAAATATATCAGATTATTTGCCCCTTGCCATTATTGCAGGAACAGCTCCCCGGGGAGTCAGTGCACAATGGGATCTCAAAGAGAAAAGGAGCTCCATGGACATGGAAAACACCCCAGGGAGGAGGGGATCGAGGGGATTTCAGTGGCCACAGTCACAAGGTTTAACTCAGACATTATAATGTAAGTTCTCAGACACATGAGTGAGAGTAAACTCAGCTTTGGATGGAGAGTTTGGAAATCACTGGAAATTCTGGGAAATTTGGAGATTTCAAACCAGGTTTCCATTCAGTAGGAGGTTAAGCATCACAGTAATGTCTTAATTTCTCAGAGATTTTTTGATGTATCATGTTATGCAAATGAACTTTAGAAAAAAGAGAAGAATACTCTATACCATGATTTCTCATTAGTTAATACCATATACAGGGTATAGAATGCAATTAGATGTGGTTATTAATTGATGGGGTTGTGTGGGTTCTGGGACGAGGTGAGAGATGAGAACTGACTCCAAGTTCTCAGAAGGAATAATATAATATAATATAATATAATATAATATAATATAATATAATATAATATAATATAATATAATATAATATAATATAATATAATATAATATAATATAATATAATATAATATAATATAATATAATATAATATAACTAAAGAAAGAGAAAGGATACATGTACATCAGAAGGCTAAACAAGAATGAATAATAAAAACCTGTGACAGACTCAGAGAGTCCAACACAGCTGGACTGGGATTGGTCATTAATTAAAAACAATTCACATGGAGCCAATCAAATATGCACCTGTTGGCAAGTAACCTCCAAAGCACATTCCAAGCAATCAGATAATTATTGTTTACATTTCTTTTCTGAGGCTTCTCAGGAGAAAAATCCTGGTGAAGGGATTTTTCACAAAATATGTCAATGACAATTAGAGACATTCATTAACGTGGCACAAAAGCAGGAGAATCCTAAAAAGAAAGGCTAAGTTGGTTGTGTATCTCAAAGGAGACTAGAAAATAATGAAAATAAAACTTTCTTTATGTCCTGTCCCAGTCCCTTCCCACCCATCCCAGAGCTGTGGCAGAGCCAGGGGTCCCCAGTCCCAAGGGACAGAAGGGAAGGCAGGAGATGCTGCAGGGAAAAGAAAGGGTCCTGCTTTTAGGGGGAGCATTGAGGGGGAGTTGTGGAGGGTGATCCATGGCCTGGCAGATTCCCAGCTCTGATTCCCACTTACCTGGAGCCTCCTGACTCCCATCAGCTCCTGGCAGCAGGGAATTGATGGTGGCAAAGGGGAGATGGGAACGTGTTCATTCCCAGATTTACAGCTGGTACAGGAATCCTCCCTTCATTCCCAGATTTTACAGTAGAGGAACATGGGGGCAAATCCTCCCTTCATTCCCAGATTTTACAGTAGAGGAACATGGGGGCAAATCCTCCCTTCATTCCCAGATTTTACAGCTGGTACAGGAACACTCCCATCATTCCCAGATTTACAGCTGGGCATGGGAGCAAATCCTCCCTTCACTCCCAGATTTTACACTGGCACAGGAACATGGGAGCAAATCCTCCTTTCATTCCCTGATTTTACAGCTGGTACAGAAATCCTCCCTTCATTCCCAGATTTATACCTGGTACAGGAACACAGGGCCAAATCTCCATTCCCAGATTTTACCACAGGTACAGGAACATGGAAGCAAATCCTCCCTTCATTCCCAAATTTACAGCTGGGCATGGGAACACAGGGGCAAATCCTCCCTTCATTCCCAGATTTACACCTGCTACAGGAACACAAGGCCAAATCTCCATTCCCAGATTTACACCTGGTACAGGAACATGGAAGCAAATCCTCCCCTCATTCCCAGATTTACACCTGGTACAGGAACATGGAAGCAAATCCTCCCTTCATTCCCAGATTTTACAGCTGGTACAGGAACACTCCCATCATTCCCAGATTTACAGCTGGGCATGGGAGCAAATCCTCCCTTCACTCCCAGATTTTACACTGGCACAGGAACATGGGAGCAAATACTCCCCTCATTCCCAGATTTACACCTGGTACAGGAACATGGAAGCAAATCCTCCCTTCATTCACAGATTTTACAGTTGATACAGGAACACTCCCTTCATTCCCATATTTACAGCTGGGCATGGGAACACAGGGGCAAATCCTCCCTTCATTCCCAGATTTTACAGCTGGTACAGGAACATGGGAGCAAATCCTCCATTCCCAGATTTACAGCTGGGCATGGGAACAAATCCTTCCTTAGAGCATCTTCTTCCCAAAATAAAGGACTAAATTAAAAAAAAAAAAAAAATAAATAAAAAAAAAAAAAAATAAAAATCACATGGCGAAGTTGCTAAAACCCTCAATTCCTGCAGGAGGGAACTGCCCAAAAGGAGGGAGCAGGAAGGGTTTGATGGGAGCATTTCCAGTCAAGCTTTCTCAATTCTCCAGGGAGCTTTTTCACCTCCAGGGAAATTGTTTTAAAATATCAACTCCAGAGAGGAGATAGCCTTGGGAAGGGAAAACTCTTGGAGAAAATCGTGGAGAATCATCCAGCCCATTACCCACGGCTCAGGAAGCTCCATGTGCTCACCCAACCACATCCAAGGGCTGGAAAAGGAGGAGAGAGGGGAAGAGAGGAGTTCTGAATATTGGTGTATTCAATATTTTGGGGGAAAATACAGAGAGAAGACAAAAGAGACCAGGAAATGTCATCCTGCTGCCTTCTGCACCTGGAGCAAGCCTCAGAGCGGGGAGGGAATGGATTCAAACATCCCCAGGAGCACTCAGGATATTCCTTCAGGGAATGTCTCTCCAGGAAAACAAATCCTGACAAGATCTTTGTGCCAAGGCAGAGTCCAAACATCCCTCCTGGAGGGAGGAACCTTTTCCTGCTGCACTTTTGTTCCTCCAGGGCTTTTCCCACCCAGGAGCTCCATTCCTTTTGCCTTCTCATGGAATTCCATGCAGGAAAAAAACAGGGATTTGGAATAATAAAAAAAATTCCTTGTCAGGCATCAGAGGAGCCAAAGGGTGGAGAATGCAGGGAAGCATTAAAGGAAAGGGTAAAAAGGGTGGATTTTGGTGGGATACTGGGAAGGAAATCCTCCCTGGGAGATGGGAAAGGTGCCCTGGATCCATGCAGTGCCCAAGGCCAGCTTGGACAGGTTGGAGCAGCCTGGGACAGGGGAAGGTGTCCCTGCCATGGCAGGGGGGGCACTGGGTGGGCTCTGAGGTCCCTTCCCTCCCAAACCATTCCAGGATTCCATGAAAGTCCTGAAGGCTGGCATGGGAGAGGGAGCAGCTCCCAGGGGCTGGGTCCTGGCAGGAGAGAGGCCAGGACTGCCCTGAGCCAGGTCCTGAATGTTGTCCCAGCCTGGGCCTGGAATGCTGCTGCTGTACCTGGGGAAACTGAGGCACACTGAGGGGTCCTTTCCCTGTGTCCCAGGGAAACTGAGGCACACTGAGGGGTCCTTTCCCATCTCTTCCCAGTGCCCTCTCCCTGTGTCCCAGGGGTCAGATCCAACAGGGATTGAGCAGAGTCCTGTGAGCCCAGGGGCCCTGGGGGTGATCCCAGATCCCCCCAGGCTGGATGGACTGGGAATGGGACTGGGACTGGGAATGGGACTGGGAATGGGACTGGGACTGGGAATGGGACTGGGAATGTCCTGCTGCTCCTCCAGGTGCCACCCCAGGATCATGGAGGCTGGGAAAGGTCACAGAATCCAACCTTGGACCAAATTCCACCATTCCCCTAAAAACTCATCCCCGGCTTTAACCTTGGCCCCAGCTCTGGATCCACGGATCCCAAAGCTCCTCAGGAAGGGCAGGGGGGCCTTTCCAGAGGCCCCTTTGGGGCTGTCACAGGGATCACCCAGGCTGGAACAGCCCTCAGAGTCCACACCAGGAGCAATCCTGGTCCCTGCTGGTGCTGGCTATCCCTGTACAGGGAATTTTGGCCAGATACAAACCCAGACAATTCCCTGGCTGTGCCAGCTCAGCCCCTGCTCTGCTCCCTGCACAGCTCCAGTGGCATTCTGAGGCTACTGAGAGCCAAATCCTGCTCTCATCCTTGAAAAAACCAGCCTGAAACTGCCCTGAAATCCAAGAAAATCCCAGATTTCCTCTGCTGGCAGCAGGAGCAGAATCCAGCCCAAAACATTCCAAGTTTCCTGGTGTTGTTTGTGGGTTTTTATAAAAATCAATGTCATTTACAATTACATAACTGCAAAAAAGCAGCTGAAAAACTTCAGGATGGAGCTTCTATTTTATCCAACCTTTTCTCCATTAATCTTCCCACACAACTGCTGTCACCATTAGGCTGCCAAAGGAAAATTGGTTGGATCCTTTGAGTTTGGCAGCTCCGCAGGTGGCACTCACCTGCTCTGCCTCCAGCCTGTCCTGCTTCCCCAGATCCCTGTGGATGCCCCTGGGCCTGAGGTGACAGGGATAGCAGTGGGACAGACCTTCAGCACCCACCCTGCAGCCTCCAGCCATGGAAACCCACAGGAAGGAGGTAAAAATTCCCAAATTCTCTGGCAGCAGCCCCTGGTGTGTGGAGTTTGGGATCCCACACTGGGCATGGCCTGACTGAGCCCTGCTGGGATCACTGGCAGCATTCCCACAGAATCTGCAAGGAACTGGAGGAGCTTTGGGGCTGTCAGATTGGATCCTTTGAAGGGATTTTTGACAGGAATTGAAGCTTTTTTTGATGGAGAGGGGGAGGTTTTGCTGTGAGCAGAAAGGGGCTGCTTCCGTCGGGAGGAGCTCTGAATTCTCCCCCATTTCTGCAGAGTCTGGGAGCTCACAGGGAGCAGCGTCAGGTCAGGACTGTTTGCGCTTCCAGCCTCATCCCCCAGGTGCTGCAGGGGTTTTTACAGTAATTGCATTAATTGATTTCCTCCAAGGTGAGCCCTGTGCTCAGCCAGAGCCTCCAGAGCAGAGTGGGGATGAACCAGGATGGGAATGCCCCAAATCTCAGGGCCCTGTGGTGTTTGTGAGGGTCCCCAGGACGAGGTGAGAGATGAGAATTTGGCTCCATGTTCTCAGGAGGCTGATATTATATTATATCATATCATATCATAATTAATATAATATAATATAATATAATATAATATAATATAATATCAAAAGAGAAAGGATACATCAGAAGGTTTAACAAGAATGAATAATAAAAACTTGTGACTGACTCCTCAGTCCAACACATCTGGACTGGGATGGGTCATTAATTAAAAACAATTCACATGGCACCAATCCAACATTCACCTGTTGGTAAATGATCTCCAGACCACAGTCCAAAGCAGCAAACACAGGAGCAGCAGTCAGATAATTATTGTCTTCATTCCTCTCTGAGGCTTCTCAGGAGAAAATCCTGGGCAAAGAGGATTTTTCAGGAAATATCATGGTGACAGGGCCCCTCCTGTCCCAAAGTCCCCAGCTCTGGGTGCCACCTCTGGAATCATCTCCAGCCCTGCTGTTCCATACCTGGCCATGTCCCAGACCAGGCTGGAGGGGCTGGAGCACCCTGGGATGGTGGGAGGGGATCCAGGCTGAGAACAGGAGGGGTTTTAGGGTCTGTCCCAACCCAAACCATTCCAGGATTCCACCATTCCCCACACAGGGTGCCTGGTTTGGAAAGCCAGGAGTCTGCTAAGGAAGGCAGGAGCCTCCCCTGAAATGGAGAATGTAAACCCTCCCCACCCCTCTGAATTGCTGTAAATTTGAAATTAAGGGGCTCTCAGGCAAAGATATGGGAGCAGAAAATAACAGTTCTTTAATAGGGAAGAAAATAAAAGGATAAAATAAACAATGCAGTGCACTAGAACAACACTGCCAGAGTCAGAACCCAACCTGACACCCTGTGGGTCAGGCTGTTGGCAGCAGAACCATTGGAATTGTGGCTCAGCCCTCCTGCAGTGTCAGGGCTGGTTCTGCTGGAGCAGGGATCCTGGAGAAAGGTGCAGTCTCTTCCTCTGAAGATCCAGGGGAAGAAGAGGCAGCTGCTGTTCCTCTGGGCAATCCAGTGCAGAAGCTGTGCTGGTGTTCCAGAATCTCCAGATTATATCCAGGTAGGAATGCTTGGCTCCTCCCTCTGGGCTCACATCTCCCAGTGGGATGCTGTAGCTCTTATCAGCCATGCAAGGGCATTCCATAGCTGTTATCAGCAGTGTCTCCCAGAGGGAGGAGTGGGTGTGGAACAGATAAGGCAAACTGCCCAATGAACAGAAGATAACTGCCATAGAGATGGTGATAGAATCCATCTTGCCTTGCACTCTGGGACACCGGGCCAATCACTCCAACCCCTAAATGGGAATTTTGTACAGCAGCAAATTTCCCTGCAATTCCTGTGCCACAAATCCCAGGATTTGGGAATGGGGAGGTTTCAGTAGCAGCTCTGGGGGCTGACCCAGGGACCATTCCAGGGCTGTTCAATCCCAAAAATTCCAGCCCAAACCTCTAAGTGGAGACTCCAGTCTGATCCAGGAGTTCCACATTTGTTTTCCAGTAGATTCAGGGAGTAAAGGAACTTCCAAACATGGTCCTGGTGCTGTGGGATCAGAGGCTGGTGTGGAGGTGACCCTTCCCTTCTATCCCTCAGGATCTGAAATCTCATTTTCCCACTTCTATCCTGCTGCCATAGGAGCAGGGGTGTGGCAGCCTCTTGGATTGGAAATATCTCCAGATTTGAGGAGAAAGGGCTTTTTCCCTTTTTCCCACCTGGAAAGGGCTTTTTCCCTTTTCTTGTCCTGCCAGGAGAGCCCTCAAATCCCTTGGAATGACAAGGAATAAACCTCAACTTAAGGAATTGCTCCCCAAACTTGGTTTGGAAGCCAAACTCCCTGAGGGAGAGAATTTTCCATCCTCTGCAGCATCCAAACACAGAGCAGTTTTCCTCTGGATTTGCCAGGTGCAGTGAATTTAAAGGGAGGGAAACGGGTTCAGGAAGGGGGGAGTTAGCAGGGAATTGTCTCTCCAGGCACAGGGCAGGACATGGAACATTCAGCACGGCCCTCCCAGGTGTTCCAGAGTCACCCACGGGCTGCTGTGCTGGGCCTGTCCCCTGGGAAGCTCCAGCCTCCTCCTTTCCAGGTGCTGCTCCTCTTGGGAATGTGAGGTTTGGGGTCAGGGCAGGAGCAGAGGAGCCTCCAGTCCACTCCAGGCTTATTCCCATGGAGTATCCAGAATCATCCCCCAGGACAGGGAGGCTGGGAATTCCCTCCCACATTTCCCACTGTCACAGCTCACTGCCACATCCTGAGGTGATGCTCAATCCTAAATAAAGGTGTAGGTCCTGCCTGATCCTAAATGAAAGTGCAGGAGGTGCCTAAATCCCAAAGGAAGCTGTAGGTGATGCCCAATCCCAAACAGAAGTGTAGGTGATCCCCAGTCCCAAATAAAGGTGATGCCCAATCCCATATAAAGGTGTAGGAGGTGCCTAATCCCATATGGATCAGCTCCATCCACATCTCAGGACCAAAGCCTTGAACAAGCCAGGTTTGAACAGCAAAATGAGCTCAGCAAGCTTTTCCTTCCCAAGATTCCTCTTCAATTAAAGCAGAACATCTCCAGTGGTGCCAGCCATGGAGCAGGAGGAGCCTTGGAGTGTGGCTGAACTGCCAAGGGAAGCAGGAGAGCATCACCCCTCCCTGCAGCCCCTCAGCAGCCAAAGCAGGAGCTCCCAGCCAGGAGCTGCCAGCCAATTCCAGCCCTTCAGGAACTGGGGAAAAAGGAAAAGGAAAATAAACAGGAACAGAAAACCCCCAGGCTCTGAAGTTCAGAGGTTCAGAGGGAAAATAGGAATAATCTGTGTGTCTGAGAGACAGAAAACAGATAATATTCAATATTCAATACTCAATATTCATTTTTCAATAGTCAATATTCAATACTCAAATTTTCATTGTCCTCCTGAAGCTGGATTCATTTCCCAGCCTCTGGATGAGTCCCATGGATCCCCCCTTTCCCTGCACATTTCAGGGCTCCTTTCAAAGCTGTTCTTTTCCCTTTCCCCTTGGGCTGCCTGGATCCAGGATAATTCCAGCAGGGTCAGGGAAGGGGGGAAGTGCCCCAAAAGCTCAGGGATGGGGCACCAAGCACCTCACCTGGGGGTGTCCCTGAATTGTCCCCTGGGATGGAGGGACAGGACACAGGGAATGGCAGGGATGGGATATTGGGAATGGGGAATTGTTCCCTGGCAGGGTGGGGAGGGCTGGAATAGAATTCCCAGAGCAGCTGGGGCTGCCCCTGGATCCCTGGCAGTGCCCAAGGCCAGGCTGGACATTGGGGCTTGGAGCAGCCTGGGACAGGGGAAGGTGACCCTGCCATGGCAGGGGTGGCACTGGGTGGGTTTAAGGCCCCTTCCCACCCAAACCAATCCAGGATTCCCTGATTTGATGCTAACATTGATTTGATGCTAATATTTGATGTCACCATCGCTGCTGCAGTCCCTCTTGGAGGCTGGCAAAGCCCATCCAAAGGCCCTGCAGGATCCTGAGGGCCCTGGGCCTGTCCTGAGCCCCCAGAGCTGGACAGGGCCTGTGGGTTGGGACATGGAGTGACAGGGCAAGGGGGCATGGATCCCACTGACAGAGGGGAGATTTTGGTTGCAAATATGGAAAAATCCTTCCCTGTGAGGGTGGGGAGGGGTTGGGATGGAATTCCCAGAGCAGCTGGGGCTGCCCCTGGACCCCTGGCAGTGCCCCAGGCCAGGGGTGGCATTGGGGGGGATTAAAGATCCCAAACCAGCCCAAACCATTCCATGGCTTCTTTTAATCTCTGGACAGAGTTTTGGGGCCCCCAGAGACAGGGGGAGGCTCCTGGCCAGCCCTGGAGTCACCAAAATGCACAGAGAGCACTGGAGCAGAGCTGGGCTGGGCCCAGTTCCAGGGCACTGGCAGGTCTGGGGTGCCCCATTCCTGATGGGGCAAAGAAGGAATTTGATAGGAAGAGGCCACAAGAACTTGGCTGTTTCATTTGCTCCAAAGAATTCCTGTTCAAATCCATCCTTCCCAAATCCAGAGGTGTTTCCATTTGTTTCATCTCCTCCCCTCACTTCTCCAGCAGTGAAATGGAAAATGGGGGGGGAAAAGGAGATAATTGGGAGGATGCCAGCTGTGAGCTTAAAATAGATCCAAATCCTTCCTCTTCCCTACCTGCAGAAGGAAAAGAAGGAGGTATTTAAATATCTATCTCTATAAACACATTTATTTATGGATTAGCCTTTATTGCTTTAAGGAATAATGGCTCTGCCAGGAAATGCCAATTAAAGCAGCCCTGCTAATTAAAGGCCATGTTACAGCCCTAGGGGTCATGTCTGGGGGGTCACATCTGTCCCCAGGGGCTGTGGGGGTCACATCTGTCCACGTGTGGCTTCAATCCAGAGCTGATCCCAAATTAAACCCCTGGATCAGCCCTGTGTCCCCTCCAGAAGCTGGGAGGAAGGAGGATTGAATCCTTTGGGATGTGCAGGGATCCTTTGGGATCAGGGACCCCCATGGGCAGGGTCCACAGCCCAGCCAAGATCTGGCTCCTGAAATCTTCCCAACCGATCCTTCTGTGCAAGCCTGGAAAATCCCACTTTATTTGCCTTCCCCACACTGGGATTCCCAGTGTAATTCCCAAAGAAGCAGCCACACCTCACTTGGGCATTTGTTTGATCTCTTCCAGGTTTTTCCCTTTAAACGCACACAAGGAAATGAGATATCCAAAGTTTCCCTATTTTTTAATGTTTTGTTTTGTTTTGGAGCAGGGTTGTGAAATCCAAATGTTTTTACTCCTCTGGTGCTGCTGGGGTGAAGCAGCAGATGCAGAAATCCTGGCACTATTTATGTGCTCCCAATATTTTGGTATGGATGAAATATTTCACCTCTCTGCACTCAAAACAAGCAGCCCCAAACCCCTGCAGCCCCCAAAATTCCCTCCATTCCTTGGGAGAATTTCCCAGCTGGAAGCCCAGGCATTTCTTTAATTTATTTGCATGAAAAATGAAACCAACCCAAGGAAAACAACAGCAGCCCCCCTTGGATGTTTGTGGGGTTCCCCAAAGCTCTGCTGCCCGGGGTGGGGCTGTCACATCTCTGGGCTCTGAGGCAGCAGGGCTGGCTTTAGGGCCGAGCCATGGCTTCCATGGAAACCCCAATTTCCAAGTGCTCTGTGCCTTTCTGCCTCCAGCAGGAATTGTTTCTGCAGGGCTTGGGCAGAGCAGGGAATTCTTCCCAAAGCTTTGGGGGTTGCAGAATCAGAACAGGTTTGAGGCTCATTTTGCCCTCACACCCTGGGCTGTGGGGTCACACCTGTCCCAGGAGGGGCTGTGGGGTCACACCTATCCCCAGAGCTTGTGGGGTCACACCTGTCCCCAGGGGCTGTGGGGTCACACCTGGCCCCAGATCCTGTGGGGTCACACCTATCCCCAGAGCTTGTGGGGTCACACCTGTCCCCAGGGGCTGTGGGGTCACACCTGGCCCCAAGGGCTGTGGGGTCACACTCATCCCCAGGGGGGTCACACCTGTCCCAGGAGGGGCTATGGGGTCACATCCATCCTCAGATCTTGTGGGGTCACACCCATCCTCAGATCTTGTGGGGTCACACCCATCCCCAGATCCTGTGGGGTCACACCTGTCCCCAGATCCTGTGGGGTCACACCTATTTCCAGGGGCTGTGGGGTCACACCTGGCCCCAAGGGCTGTGGGGTCACATTCATCCCCAGGGGGGTCACACCTGTCCCAGGAGGGGCTGTGGGGTCACACTCATCCTCAGAGCCTGTGGGGTCACACCTGTCCCCAGGGGCTGTGGGGTCACACCTGTCCCAGGAGGGGCTGTGGGGTCACACCCATCCCCAGATCCTGTGGGGTGACACCCATCCCCAGAGCCTGTGGGGTCACACCTGTCCCCAAGGGCTGTGGGGTCACACCTGTCCCCAGATCCTGTGGGGTCACACCTATTCCCAGGGGGCCCACACCCATCCCCAGGGGGTGTCACACCCATCCCCAGGGCCTCCCTGGATCCCAAAGCCCAGCCCAGCCCAGGCAGGGCTCTCTGCAGGATGGGCACATCCAGCTCACATCCAGCTGTGCCAGCTGTGCCCAGCAGTGCCAGGCTCTGCTCCTGCCCCCGGGGATGGTTCTGTGCTGGCAAAGGGATCCCATTCCCAGCCCAAGGGGACCTGAGCCCCTGCCTGGGGACAGGTGGCCTTGCAGTGTCTGCCCCTTGTTCTCCTGAGAGCCAAAAATCCCCACCTTTGTATTGCAGGGGCTGTGGGAGCACCAAATCCAGCACAGGAAGGTTGATCAGGGAATCCTGGAATGGTTGGGGTTGGGAGGGACCTTAAACCCATCCAGTCCCAATCCCTGGGACCCCTTCCACTGCCCCAGGCTGCTCCAAGCCCTGTCCAGCCTGGCCTGGGACATTCCAGGGATCCAGGGGCAGCCCCAGCCTCTGCAGGAATTCTATTCCAGGGCCTCCCCACCCTCCCAGGGAGGAATTGTTTCCCAAAATCCCAGCCCTATCCTGCCCCATTTGATCCCAGCCCTGTAATTTCTCCCCCTGCCATTGGTCCCTAAAAGCTCAGCAGAGCAGAGGATGTCCCAGAGCTCTCTTGTGCCTGGGGCCAACCCCAGGGGATAAAACCAGGGATAAAACCAGGGATAAATCTGCTGCTCACTCAGCATGAGCTCAGTTCCAGCAGGAACCGCTCAGGAGAGCAAGGGAATAAATCCCAGAAATCCCCTGGGATGCTCCAAGGGACACAGGGCCAGGGAAAGGGGCTCCAGTCACCCTGTGAGGCTGGGAGAGGAGTTTGGAGGGGGATCCTCCCTCCCTTTGCTCCCTTCCAGGATAAATACTAATACTAATAACACTAATACTAATATTAATACCAATACTAATACTGACATTATCCAGCAGAAAAAAGTTTCAGGATTTCCTCTCCACAGGATTTCAAGCTTTTCTTTAATCCTTTTTGTCTTCACCTGAGTCGATGTTTGAGGTGAAAATGAGGTTTCAAAAGAAGCCAAAGGTTTTGTTTGGAACAACTTCCAATAGTTGCCTTCCTGTCCCCTTTCAGGGGCACCCGGGGATGTTTTGGGGAGGGGATGGTGGGATTCCCTCACAATAATTCACTGAATTTGTCAAACTACAGAACCCCAAATCCATTCTCCTCCAGAAGGAGGAAACTCACCCAGCTCAAGGGATAATTTTCAAGTGACTTGTTGGTTAATTAGCAATATTTCTGGATCAGCTCAATTATTTCTTATTGGACTTAATTAGGTCCAATCAGCCTTTAAGCCGCTGTGGCTGCGTGAGGAATCACCCAGGGCTCGGATGCAGGGAATGAGCTGCTTTCCCAAACAACTGCAAACATGGAGAGAATTTCCAAAGGCTGGGGCCATGTCCCACCAGGGGATACCTTGGAATTTCATTGTCAGGTTTCCTTTGGCTTTGGAATGTTTTCGTGGGGAACCTTTTGGATTCCAGCTCCAGTTGGCCTTGGCCATCCCACCGCCCTTTGCCAGCTAATTTAGAAAAATTGCTTCCCTCTAATAAATCAAGGAGATATGAGTGGATCCTTTGGAGTGGATTTCAGCTGCTTCCCATGCAAACCTGCTGCTCTTTCCTTCACAAGAGCCCCTTTTGCCAAGCTGCATCTGCCCAAAAAAAAAAAAAAAAACCCAAAAAAACCAAAAAAGAAACAAAACAAAACAACCAACCAACAAAAAAAAAAAAAAAAAAAAAAAAAAAAACCAAAAAAAAAAAAAAACCACAAAAAAACCAAAAAACCCAAAGAAAAAAAGAAAAACCTTTTGGAGAAGAGAAAGAGCTGAAAGTGAGGCCAGGGCAGGGCAGGGCTGGGCTGGGCTTTGCCTGCCAGGGAAAGCTGTGCCACAGGGCTGGGATGAGCGTGGAGAGGGAGGGAACTTGGGAGGATGTTCATGGTCGGGCACCTTTTATTTCCTTGGGTTTATGGCAATAAATTATGGATAAAACAGCCCCGGCCCAGCTGGTGGGGAAGCACTTGGGATGCTGATTATCCTGAGAGGGAGCAAAGGGGAACAACTCCCAGTGCTTTCAACAGGCGGCAGGGAAAAACGAGCCGGGATCCGCCGGGAAAACGGCAGGAGAGGCTCCCTGGAGCTGCCAGAGACGCCGCTGGCATGGAGATGGGAACTGCCGGCCTCTCCCACTCGGTCCCGAAAGGTCACGGCCGGTGCTGGGCTGCTGGGAGGATTCGCTGCTCACGAGCGCTGCTAAAAAATGGGAAAATGCTCCCGAGCATGGACACGAGCTCAGGAAAAAGCAGCCGAGTTATCTGAGGGCACCTGGCTGAGCTCAGGCAGTGTTTGTGCTGCTGCCACCGCCCCCGCCCTGCGGGGCTCAAGCTCAGCCTCTCAGTCCCGTTTTCCCCCCGTGTTTTAGGACAAGGAGCGGGATTTTGGGCCGGCTGCCCCCCAAGCCGGGGCTGCTGCACGTTCGCAGCTTTGCCACAATAAAAAAAGCAACTCGCCGGGAGAGGCTGGAGAGAACCAGGCTGTAACGACTCCATCTATTGGGTAAAAATATACGGCTCCAAATGCACAGGGAAAATTAATTCCGAGGGAAAAAAAAATATCAGAGGGGATTCGGAGCAGTTACCGGCACTTACGGCTTAATTGGACACAATTAGAGGAATGTCTCTCTGTACTGTTTGAAAGCAAAATGAAGGTAACGGCAGCGGCTTGCAGAGATCCGAGCTCATCAATCCCGAGGAGATGCCAATCCATATCCCGAGTTATTCCCGTCGCACGGGGTGTTAAGGGAAAGGGGCTTTTGGTGTCCGATCAGGGCAGGAGGAGCCCCTGACCCCGAAGGGCTCCTCAGGCTCGGGGTGAGGGGCAGCGAGGGGCGGGGGCGATGCTTCCCGGAACGCGTTTCTGCCTTTGCCATTCGTTCCATGGAGCCGAGGCGCGGGGAGCGGCGAGCCCGGAGTCCCCTGCACATCCATCCCCCCCTCCCCGGAACGCAGCGGCCGCACGGAGCCCGCTCAAGCCTCGCCTCCGTTACCCCCGGCTTTCCTTGATATTATGTTCTCCCCCGGGGCTGCTGAACAGCAGAAAAACAAACTCCTGCCGGAGGAGGGAGGAGGCAGCGGGGGGGCCGGGGCCGGCGGCAGCCGGGGGATAACGGGGGGCGGAGGAGGAGGAGGAGGAGGAGGAGGAGGAGCGGGGGGCTACTCCGGGAAAGCAGCAGCGCGATCGGCGCCGAGCATCGCTCCCTCCGCCTCCCGAGCGCCGAGCGGCCGGGACTGGCACCTCGGCAAGCTTCGTCCCGCTCTTCCTCCTCCTCAGCCTCCTCCTCCTCCTCCTGCTGCCGCCGCTCGCAGCCCTTGGCCGGGGCGCGCCCGGCGATGGCAGCGCGGGGCGGGCGCGGCGCGGGGCGGGCGGGCGCGGGCCGGGGGTAGCGCGGGGGTCCCGCAGCGCTCTCCCCGCCGGGGTCCCGGGGTCCGCGGGCTCGGAGCCCGGCAGGGTCGCGGCGGGGCTCGGTCGGTGCCGGTGTTGGTGTCGGGCGGGGCGCGGCACCGCGGGATGTGAGCGGCGCGGCCGGGCAGGGACAGGGGCAGCGACAGGGACAGGGGCGGGCGGTGCGGGCGGCGCCGGTGGCCCCGGTGGCCCCGGGCCCGGCATGCCGCGCTGCCGGAACTGCCGCCCGCCGCGCAGCTCGGGGCCGCGGGCCGCCCGCGGGCGCTGCCCCCGCCGCTCGGGGCCGCAGCCGGCGGGGGGCCCGGGGATGGCGCGGCGCTGCTCGCCCTGAGCCCGGCCCGCAGGAGGACGAACGGCAGGAGGAGGAGGAGGAGGGGAGCGCCCATGGCGCGGGGGCGCCGGGCGCCGGCGCTGCGCACTCGGCTGCACGGGCTGCGCCTCATGTGCTCGGCGCGGGCGGCGCCGGCGCGCCGGGCGCTCTGGGTGCTCGCCTTCTGCACGGCGCTGGGGCTGCTGCTGGCCTGGTCCTCCGACCGCCTGCTGCACTGGCTCGCCTTCCCCTCGCACACCCGCGTGCGCACCGAGTGGAGCCGCCAGCTGCCCTTCCCCGCCGTCACGCTGTGCAACAACAACCCGCTGCGCTTCCCTCGCCTCTCCAAGGGCGACCTGTACTACGCGGGGCACTGGCTGGGGCTGCTGCTGCCCAACCGCACCGCGCGGCCGCTGCTCACCGAGCTGCTGCGCGCCGACGAGGCGCGGCTGCGCTGGTTCGCCAAACTGGCCGATTTTCGCCTCTTTCTGCCGCCCCGCCACTACGAGGGCATCAGCGCCGACTTCATGGACCGCCTGGGCCACCAGCTGGAGGACATGCTGCTGTCCTGCAAGTACCGCGGCGAGCTCTGCGGCCCGCACAACTTCTCCGCGGTGAGTGCGCGCCGGGAGCCTCCCCTGCTCTCGGCTTCGGTCCGGGGTCCCCTGGGTCGTGTCGGTCTGGTCCCGGTTCATGTCGGTCCAAGAGCCCTGGCTCGTGTCGGTTCTGGTCCGTGCCCCCGGTTCGAGTCAGTCCAAGAGACCCCCGGGTCGTGTCGGTCCAACAGCCCTGGGTAGTGTCGGTTCTGGTCCGTGTCTCCGGTTCGTGTCGGTCCAAGAGACCCCTGGGTCGTGTTGGTTCTGTCCCCGGTTCATGTCGGTCTAAGAGCCTTGGGTCATGTCGGTTCTGGTCCGTGTCCCCGATTCGTGTCGGTCCAAGACCCCTGGGTCATGTCGGTTCTGTTCCCGGTTCGTGTCGGTCCAAGAGACCCGCGGCTCGTGTCGGTTCTGTTCCGTGTCCGCGGCTCCTCTCGGTCCGAGGGATCCCGGCTCGTGTTGGTCCCGGTCCCTGTTCCCCGTTCGTATCGGTCCAAGGGCATCCCTGGCTGATGTCGGTTTAAGGGACTCTTGGTTGGTGCCGGTTCCGCTTCGTGTCCCGTTCCCGGCCCCGCCGCTCGCTGCGCCTTTGCCCGCGGTGCCCGGAGCGCTCCGGGGTCGAAGCGGTCCCGGAGGGTCCCGGTGTGTCCGGCAGGTCCTGGGGTGTCCGGCAGGTCCCGCATGGCCGGGCAGGGTCTCTCCGGCCCGGGAGCCCCTCGGGAGCTCCGTGCGGGTCGCTGCCCACCGAGCGC
Source organism: Agelaius phoeniceus (assembly GCF_051311805.1). NCBI lineage: Eukaryota > Metazoa > Chordata > Aves > Passeriformes > Icteridae > Agelaius > Agelaius phoeniceus. The sequence goes on along the minus strand of NC_135290.1, from coordinate 5,729,395 downwards.
TTTCCCTCTCGCTGGTTTTTGCACCGGCTCCAAGTGATGCTCTCTGGTCTAAGGGGTGACTGTCTGGCGTGTGAGGTGCTGGCTGCTGCCCTGGGTTTTAATGAGAAATAATTAAATTAATGTCGCACCATCCCCGCCGCTGCCTTCCCACGTTCCGCGTTGCTCCCAGCGTAGTCGTACCCAGGTTTTTGCCCAGTCCGAGCCGGGGTTCCCCAGGTGGCTGCAGAGCGGTCCGGCCCTGCCCTGCCCATCCCGCCGGGCTCTGCTCTGTCCGGGCTCCTTCGGCTCCCCGTGCATCCCCTGGATCCGCTCCTTTGGGACTCCTGGAGCGCTTTGGGATGCGGAGCTTTGCTGAGCGGAGCTGATCCCAAAGGTGTTTGAGCCCCGATTAACCAGCGGGGTTTGGGATCAACCCCAAAACTCGGGGCAGGGCTTTACAAACCGCTAGGAGCGGGATCCCTGCTTGGGAGGACCCCGGTGGGACTGTTGGGAGCTCTGGTGTGTTGGAAGGTGAGAACTGGAGCCAGAGCCACGTGAAGGATCCCCGGGAGCAGTGGGATGCTGATGGTGCTGGAATATTCCGGTGCTCTGATCTCTGCGGGCAGCGGCTGGAGCTGAGCATCCTTAAACGGGGGCTGGGGTCTGTGAGCACAGAGCAAACTCTCCCTGGGAGCTGGATCCCGGCTCTGCGTACGCTGCAGCCGGGAAATCAGACGGAATTGTCCCTTTGGGCTTGTCAAGGCAGCCGCTAAACTGTGCAGGGGAGGAGGGAGCGGCTCCCCGCGGGATGGAGGAGCTGCCCCGGCTGTGCAGGCAGCAGCTGCTGCTGCGAGCGGCGGCACAGCTGGGGGAAAACAGAGATAAAACGGGATTTTGGGGCAGGCCCATTCCAGCAGGACAATCCGGTGCCGTGGCACGAGGAAATTCGGGAATTAGAGCAGGGACAGGCGGTGGGCGGTGGGGAAAGCTGCCTCCCGCTCCTGGGTGCCAGCGGTGGATCTGCCGGTGCTTGGCCGGTGCCAGGAGGGGCTGACTGCGGCTTTCACCGAGCCCTCGCTCCTCCAAGGTGCAGCAAACCCGGCGAGGGTCCCGCTGTCCCGGGCAGGATAAATCCTGGAGCGCTGCTGTGGCCGGGGGCTGCTCTGAGGGGGCTGCAGGAGTTCCTCAGGGACGGAATTGGGCACTCCTGAGAGCTGCAGGAATTGGGCACTCTGGGGGGGCTGCAGGAATTCCTCAGGGATGGAATTGGGCACTCGCGGGTGCTGCAGGAATTGGGCACTCTGGGGGGGCTGCAGGAATTCCTCAGGGATGGAATTGGGCACTCCCAAGGACTGCTCTGAGGGGGCTGCAGGAGTTCCTCAGGGACTGAATTGGGCACTCCTGAGAGCTGCAGGAATTGGGCACTCTGGGGGTGCTGCAGGAGTTCCTCAGGGATGGAATTGGGCACTCTGGGGATGCTGCAGGAGTTCCTCCAGGGTGGAATTGGGCACTCCCAAGGGCTGCTCTGGGGATGCTGCAGGAGCTCCTCTGGGATGGAATTGGGCACTCTGGGGGTGCTGCAGGAGTTCCTCTGGGATGGAATTGGGCACTCCTGAGAGCTGCAGGAATTGGGCACTCTGGGGGTGCTGCAGGAGCTCCTCTGGGATGGAATTGGGCACTCTGGGGGTGCTGCAGGAGTTCCTCAGGGATGGAATTGGGCACTCCTGAGAGCTGCAGGAATTGGGCACTCCCAGCTGCTGTAGGAGTTCCTCAGGGATGGAATCGGGCACTCCCGGGGGCTGCTCTGAGGATGCTGCAGGAGTCCCTCCAGGGTGGAATTGGGCACTCTGGGGGTGCTGCAGGAGCTCCTCAGGGATGGAATTGGGCACTCCTGAGAGCTGCAGGAATTGGGCACTCCCAGGTGCTGCAGGAGTTCCTCAGGGATGGATTTGGGCACTCCCAGCTCTGCAGCTGCCATCAGGCTGCCTGAGGAGCAGGGTCTCCTTCAGCCATCCTGGAAATGTCCCAGAAGCTGCTCCTCAAGGCTGAGAGGGAGGAATTGGGGTGTGATCCCTGGAGCTCACAGCACTGAGGGCATTGCTCAGCTGAGGAAACAGGGAAAATATCCTTCCCATCCCAAAGGGGCTGTGTGGCTCCAGGGTGGAGGGAGAGGGGAGTCCCTGTGCCAGGAACCAGCTGGATCTGCCAGGAACCGCCTGGATCCGCTTTCCCTGCCCCAGCTCTGCAGGTGAGGGGGCTCAGTGCCACCTCCCCTGTCCCAGCACGTCCCTCCTCCTCCTCCTCCTCTTCCTCCTCCTGTGTGAGGGAACAGGGGAGGGAGTGACCTCTGCCTTGTCCTTGAGGGGAGGCTGGGGAGTTTCTCCACCTGGGAACCACCAGTGAAGAGAGCTGGTCCCTGGGGAGGTACTGGGAACAATTCCTGGGGTTGGGAGTGTCCTGAGAGCTCAGCACAGGGCACTGCCCCAAAATCCTGTTTTATTTATGATTTTCCCCCAGCTGAGTTTGGCCACTTCCTCCAGGAGCTGCTCCCAGTTTGGCTGGGCTGGAGCACAGACCAAACCCCTTTTCTTGAGCAGGGATTTTTCTGGAGAGGAGGGATGGGAGTGTTTGGGGATTGAGGGATGGGAGTGTTTGGGAATTGAGGGATGGGAGTGTTTGGGAGAGGAGGGATGGGAGTGTTTGGGAATTGAGGGATGGGCGTGTTTGGGAGAGGAGGGATGGGAGTGTTTGGGGATGGAGGGATGGGAGTGTTTGGGAGAGGAGGGATGGGAGTGTTTGGGAATTGAGGGATGGGCGTGTTTGGGAGAGGAGGGATGGGAGTGTTTGGGGATGGAGGGATGGGAGTGTTTGGGAGAGGAGGGATGGGAGTGTTTGGGAATTGAGGGATGGGAGTGTTTGGGGATTGAGGGATGGGAATTTTCTGGAGAGGAGCATCCAACTCAGGAAGTTGGAAGGAAGGAAGAAGTGTGTCTGTGGGATGGAGATGCCACGCCTGGGGCTGAGCTTTCTTGTGAGGCTGAGCCCCTCCTGTCTGGGCTATTTGGAGCTTCTGCTTCTCTCCCTGGATTTGGAGGGAGAACCCCCCAAAGAGAGGCAGGAAAATCCTGTGGTGTGAGCTGGGCACAGGAATGAGGCAGGAGGTGTGAAAAGATAAATGCAAATGGAATAAATGGGGGTCTGAAGATAATTTCGCAGGTTTTAGACCTGCTCATGTGCTCCAAGAGCATCTTCTGTGCCATAAGACCAGAGGGAGGTGAGGCTTTCCTGGGTAAAAGTCCCAAAATCCCAAAGCAGAAGAGATTTGGAGCAAGAGCCCTGGCTGAGATGTGGAGCAGAGCAAAGGGGCTGGGGGAGGGAGCTGCTCTCCCCTGGGTGCTTCCAGCTCTGCCCTGCAGCTCCTGCAGGACCTTCCTGCTCCTGATTCCCTCTCCTCCCAGCCCCTCCAAACCGTGGGGGCAGAGGGTGCTGGGTTTTGTGGGTGACATGGGAAAGGAAGAGGACACTGTGGAATGAGCCCAGCAATCCCAACAGTGTGGGAAGTGTTGCTTTTATTCCTTAAGAAATGGAAATCTGGGATTGCACTGATCTTTGGAGCTCGGGGCTGCAGGGCTGGGGTGATAAATCCCGTTGGATTTGTTCCATTTAGGAGGGCTCAGCTCTGGATTATTTCCTGGCCTGCTCCAGGAGGGGTTTGTTGTCCCTGTCAGCGTTTTCCAGAAGGATGAGGGTTTGTGAATGGATCAGGTGGAGTCTCCTGTCCTCAGTCAAGGTGTGGCTTTTCTTATTTTAGGCTGGACCTGAGGCTGGGCTGTTGGGGTTGTTATCCAAGAATCCTGGAATGGTTTGGGTTGGGAGGGACCTTAAAGCCATGGCAGGGACACCTTCCACCATTCCAGGGTGCTCCAAGCCTGTCCAGCCTGGCCTTGGACCCTTCCAGGGATGGGCTTTAAAACCATCCAGGAATGCTTGGAGCTGGATAAATCCAACCTTCCCAACTGCCCATTGGCCTGTTCTCCCATCCTGAGGGAATCCTGCTGATTTTGGGCTCCTGCTGGCAGAATCCAAGGAGGAATCCAGGATGGGCTCTGCCAGGTGCTGCCCCAAGCAAGAATCAGTGCTGACTCTGAGGGAAGGAAGCATCCAGCAGCTCCTGTCCTTCAAAACTCCTCCCAAAACCCAAATCCAAGACTGGGCAGCTCAGTGAGTGAGGAGCTGCTTTCCCTGGAGTGTCTGGGAGGAGCTGAGGCTCAGGATGAATTGGATTTTGCTCTGCATTCCCTGGATTTGGGGCTGATTTATTCCTCTGAGCTCTTTGTCTCTGGAATATTTATCTTGGTTGCCCTGTTCTGTGCTCATCGATTTCTTCCTTCCTGGGATTTTTCATCCTGAGAAATTAATGAGTGGATCCAACATCCTGGGGTCTGTTCGTGGCCTGGGGTTTAGGGTTAATGATCTCCTGATTTAATAACTCCCCTAAGCAAATTGTCACCTGGGGGGCTATGGGGACACAGGGGTTGTGCTGGGAGGGGTGGCAGGGTTTGGTCCCATCCTTCATGAAATCCTTGGATTTCTGGGCTGTTCCAAAGGCTCCGCAGTCAATACTTGCTCGTGGATTGATTTGCTCAGTTATTTCTTGTTAAACCATTTAATTTCTCCCCAGAGCAGGGGTTACATGGCATGGGCTGGCAGCTGCACAGAGACCTCAGTGCTGCTTTTTAAAAATATTCCTGTGGATTTGCCTGAAAATGTGATGGATGTTGCTGACATCCCCCTCAGGTGGGGCTGTAATTGTGGTTCCTCAGCAGAGAATCCTCTGTGAATCCCAGGGTGAAGCTCAGCCTTACCCCACCAAATGAATGGGACATTTCAGCCCTGGGTTTGGTTTGATGGGAGGGCAGACAGGAATTCTGTGCCACCAGCTTGGAACAGCTGCAAGCACCTTAATTACCACCACCACAATCAATTGCAGAGGAATTTCAGGATGTGGGGTTGTTTATTTGGGGATTTTCCTCACCCACCCACGAACTGTTTTATGCCATTCCCTTTTCCACCTTTATTCTCTCATGTTTTTATTTTAATTCTTTATTTTTGGCTTCACTTCCAAACAAAGCTCTGGCTTGGGGGTGGTGTTGCCTTTGGAAGGGGCGTGGGTGGTGTTTAATGTGGGGCTGGAGCCTGGAATGTGCTCCCAGATTGTCCCAGTGCCACTTTAGGGAACTGCCTGGGGTGAAACCAAGGCCTGTTCTCCCATCCTGAGGGAATCCTGCTGATTTTGGGCTCCTGCTGGCAGAATCCAAGGAGGAATCTGGGGTGGGCTCTGCCAGGTGCTGCCCCAAGCAATGCTCTCTGGGAGGGATGGGCTGAAGGGTTTGGGGTGATTCCCTGGGGCTTTGGGGTACAGGTTCCTGATCTCCTGCAGAGTTGGGTGCTGAGGGGATTTGGGCTTCTCTTGGGCTGGGGAATGGAAACAGGGATGAGTTTGGCCCTGAACTGGTGAGTCCTGAGAGGGGCAGGAGCTGTGGGAGGAGAAGGACAAAGCCCAGGGGTTCCAGAGCTGCAGGGATCCCAAAGGAATCCAGGGAGCAAGGAAAGCAGCAGGGCCTGGGCTGCTGGGGGCTTCTCTCCCCCCAGTGCCACCCCAGCCATGGCAGGGACACCTCCCACTGTCCCAGGCTGCTCCAGCCCCAGTGTCCAGCCTGGCCTTGGGCACTGCCAGGGATCCAGGGGCAGCCCCAGCTGCTCTGGGCACCCTGTGCCAGGGCCTGCCCACCCTGCCAGGGAACAATTCCCAATTCCCAATATCCCACCCAGCCCTGCCCTCTGGCACTGGGAGCCATTCCCTGGGCCCTGTCCCTCCTTCCCTTGTCCCCAGTCCCTCTCCAGCTCTCCTGGAGCCCCTTCAGGCCCTGACAGGGGCTCTGAGCTCTGCCTGGAGCTTCTCCTCTCCAGGTGAGCACCCCCAGCTCTCCCAGCCTGGCTCAGAGGGGCTCCAGCTCTGGAGCAGCTCCAGGGCCTCCTCTGGACCCATCCCAGCAGCTCCAGGTCCTTCTGGACCATGGCAAGTGTCACCTCCAGAACCTGCAGTGATGTCCCTCATGACAGTGACCCCATGCCTGACTTCTTCCCCCAACAAAACAAACTGAAAGAAGGAATCCAACCCTGCCTGGCAGCTCAGGGTACCCAGGTAATGGGATCTGTCCCTAGGGCTGCTCTGGGACACAGATTCCTGCTCCAGGAACACCCCCAACCTGGCTCCAGCTCTGGAGTGGCTCTGTGGCTCCTGTGGAGCTGCTCCAGCAGCTTCATCTCCTTGGAATCCTGAGTGACTCCCTGGGAGGCTCTGTCCAGGTGTGGCAGGAGTGTCCCAGCAGCAGGAGCAGAGCCTGGGCTGGCCTGGAGCAGGACAGAGCTGCTGGGGATGTGTGGCTGTGCAGGGAGTCAGGAGTGCAAATCCCATGGAATTTGGGGAGAGCAGGGCTGGGCTGGGCTCCTTTGCACCCCACACTGTGCCCCAGTGCCTCTGCATCCAGCTGAGCTCCAGCTGCACATCCAGCTGTAGATCTGAGAGCAGCTCCAGGTGCAGCTCCAGGTGCAGCTCCATGAGCAGCTCCAGGTGTAGCTCCAGGTTTTAGCTCCAGGTGCAGATCCAGGTGCAGATCCAGGTGTAGCTCCAGGTGCAGTTCCAGGTTTTAGCTCCAGGTGCAGTTCCAGGTTTTAGCTCCATGAGCAGCTCCATGAGCAGCTCCAGGTGCAGCTCCAGGTGCAGCTCCAGGTGTAGATCCAAGAGCAGATGCAGGTGTAGCTCCAGGTGTAGCTCCAGGTTTTAGCTCCAGGTGCAGCTCCAGGTGCAGCTCCAAGAGCAGCTCCAGGCGCAGCTCCAGGTGCAGCTCCAGGTGTAGATCCAAGAGCAGTCCCAGGTGTAGCTCCAGGTGCAGTTCCAGGTTTTAGCTCCAGATGTAGATCCAAGAGCAGTTCCAGGTGTAACTCCAGGTGCAGCTCTAGGTTTTAGCTCCAGGTGCAGCTCCAGGTGCAGCTCCAGGTTTTAGCTCCAGGTGTAGATCCAAGAGCAGTCCCAGGTGTAGCTCCAGGTGTAGCTCTAGTTTTTAGCTCCAGGTGCAGCTCCAGGTGCAGGCAGCTGTTGGAATCCTGCACCCCTGGTGGTTTTACCCATGTCTGGGCAGGATTCTGAGGTGGGAATCTCCTGGGGTTCACAGATGTCCCAAGCTGGAAGGGATCCACAAGGATCCATGAATCCAACTCCTCACTTCACCCTGAATGTGGGAACTGTGATTTCTGGCAGAACAGGAAAAATATCACTTCAATGAGGAAAGGATTCAGCTGAGTTTGGCCACTTCCTCCAGGAGCTGCTCCCAGTTTGGCTGGGCTGGAGCACAGACCAAACCCCTTTTCTTGAGCAGGGATTTTTCTGGAGAGGAGACATGGGAGTGTTTGGGAATTGAGGGATGGGAGTGTTTGGGGATTGAGGGATGGGAGTGTTTGGGAGAGGAGGGACAGAGTTTTTTGGGAGAGGAGCATCCAACTGCAGGAAAAGGAAGGATTTTTAGCAGGACTTTCTGTGGTTTTTTTCCCTTGCTTGCTGCTTTTTCCCTTTTCCATTTATTCCATCCATCCATCCATCCATCCATCCATCCATGGGATTCCAGGTGCTGAAGGTGCAATCATCAGCCTGGGTTTGTTTGAGTCCTGGAATAGATTGCCAATAATTACTGCCCACCCTGAGCAGAATTAATGTAATTAAAGACACAGTTACAGTCCCCGCCCACTCTGGGATGCTGCCAGGGCTTAATTAATGTTTGCAAATTGCTCCAGGATCTGCATGGGACCACCTCCCAGCAGCACAAAGAGTGGGAATTCCCAGAATGGAGGTGCCCTGGGACACTGCTGTGGGCAGGGGAAGGAAATCCAGGGATGCAGGGTGGGGATTGAGGGGATTTGGGCTCCCAGTGCCCCTGGGTTTGTTCCCTTGGGAGCCTGAGGCTGTGGGGTTTGCCTTTCCCTCTGCTGCAGTTCAGGGGAATTCCCTTTATCCTGAAATCCCTGGAGTTGGTTCCCACTGGAGCTTTCTTCCTTTTGGCCATATTTTTCCCATCCTGTCATTTATCCTGAATTCCCTGGGCCACTGGAGGCTGTTCCCACTGGGAGCACTGATGGTGCCAGCAGGGCCTTGCAGCATCCCAGGCTGGCTCTGGAACCCATCCCTTTTCCCAGCAGGAGGGATAAAATTGGAACTGGGATGAGCCTTTTCTCCTGTGTTTGCTTTTCCCATCCTGGCTGCGGATTTTCCATGAGCTGGGATGGAGGGAAGCTGCTGGATTCTTGTCTGGAGCAGCAGCTCCCATCCTGGGCCATGGACAGGGATTCCTCTGGGTTATTTATCCTGGAAAGGGCAGGGACAGGGATTCCTCTGGGTTATTTACCCTGGAAAGGGGCAGAGACAGGGATTCCTCTGGGTTGTTTATCCTGGAAATGGCTCTGGGGCAGGGACAGGAATTCCTCTGGGTTATTTACCCTGGAAAGGAGCAAGGACAGGGATTTCTCTGGGTTATTTATCCTGGAAAGGGGCAGGGACAGGGATTTCTCTGGATTATTTACCCTGGAAAGGGCTCTGGGGTCTGCCTGGGAGCTGCTGCTTGTCCAGATGTTTTGCAGCTGGATGGCACCCAAGGGCTGATCTCCCATTCCTTGTCCTTGCAGAAGGCCAGGCTGGAACTGGCATGGATGCAGGGATGGGAGGGATGTCCTTTGGGATGCACAGATGTTCTTTAGGATGTGGAGATGTCATTTGGGATGGGGGAATGCCCTTCGGAATATAGGGATGTCATTTGGGATGGGGGAATGCCCTTCAGGATGCAGGGATGCTTTTTGGGATGGTGGGATGTTCTTTGGGATGCAGAGATGTTGTTTGGGATGGGGAAATGTCCTTTGGGATGCAGGGATGTTCTCTGGGATGCAGGGAATGCCTTTTGGGATGCAGGGATGTTCTCTGGGATGCAGAGATGCCCTTTGGGATGCAGGGATGTCCTTTGAGATGCAGGGATGCCCTTTGGGATGCAGGGATGCCCTTTGGGATGCAGAGATGCCCTTTGAGATGCAGGGATGTTCTCTGGGATGCAGGGATGCCCTTTGGGATGCAGAGATGCCCTTTAGGATGCAGGGATGCCCTTTGGGATGCAGGGATGCCCTTTGGGATGCAGAGATGCCCTTTGGGATGCAGGGATGCTCTCTGGGATGAGGATCCCCTCTGCCCAGTTGTAGGGACTCCTGTGGGGCCAGGAACTGGTTGGGAAAATCCTGCCTAAATCCCAGGCTTTAAAAATGAACTCTCAGCTCCCAAGGTGGGAATTGTTGCCCCCAGTTGCCCAGCCCAGGTGTGCTCAGGGCTCCCAGCAGGGCTGCTTGATGTCAGAATTCCCATTTTTCTGCATTCCTGCTCTCTGGCCCTTTCCAGCACCCCCACCTTTCCCTGATTCCCTTTGCCCAGCCCCTCTCTGGGAGGTTCCCCTTCCATCCTGCTGTGCTTGGGAGTGAGGGCTCTGCATTTCTCTCCTGCTGAAACCCTGACTGCCCTCCCTCCAAACCCCTGGGATGACGCAGCTCCTTCACTTCCCTCTCAGCACTTCTGGCACTTCTCATTCTCTCTTCTCTTCCTTTCCCCCCCTGTATTTTCAAGCAGTGGGAACAGGAATTTTTAATTTTTTTCATGGATTGTTCCACTCTTCTTTTCCCAATTCTATCATTTCTTCCTGGATTAAAGCAAATTCTAGGCAAACTTCCTCCCCAAACCCCTGGAGCTTGACATTTTTTCAATAATAAAGTTGGAGTGTAAATTAGGAACTGGAGCTGTTCCCAATCCTAGGAGCACACTGCTGCCATCCCCATTTTCCTCTGCTTTATTAAATCAGGAGGAATGGCCCATTATAATCCAATTAACTGTGATTCCCAGGCAGGAATTCCTGGCTCCAGGGTGGGGGAAAAGTTGGATAAAATGATTGTAAAAGGCTTGGGATTGTGTGGTTTGGGATTTTTTTTTTCCTTTTTCCCTTTAAAAACCCTTCAGCAGCTGAAACCAGGGCAAGGCCATGGTGGGGAGTTAGCTCCTGGTTTTGTAATAAATGTATGGAGTGCTCCAAAGTGGCTCCTTGTGGGCATGGAGATCCTGCTGGGCTCCCAGCACATGTTCCTGCCAGGATTCATCCCTTCTTTCTCCTGGAATTCACGGCTCAGTGCTCCCAGCACTCGGGTGGAAGGGAGGGACAGAAGGATCAGCAACGTGTCCATGGAATTCTGTTCCTGCAGCTCCAAACGAGCCTGGCACAGCTTGGAGGGATCGGGGGGGGTTTGCAGGCAGGTGGAGAAATGAGGTCATGGAGAGGTTTGGGTTGGAAAGGACCTTAAGGGACCTTAAAGCCCACCCAGAGCCACCCCTGCCATGGCAGGGCCACCTTCCACTGTCCCAGGCTGCTCCAAGCCCTTGGGCACTGCCAGGGATCCAGGGGCAGCCCCAGCTGCTCTGGGCACCCTGTGCCAGGGCCTGCCCACCCTGCCAGGGAACAATTCCATCTCTCTCAGACCTTTTTGCTTCGCTAAATTTTGTGGCAATTCCCAAATGCCTCCAATGGAAATGGGCTGTGCAGCAGGGAAACAGCCTGGGAGGCCCCTGGAATGCACCAACACAGCATTGCCACAGCTGGATAGAGCTGTATAACAAATATTTGGAATAGCAATTGTCTTGGTTTGGAAAGCCAGGTGTCTGCTAAGGAAGGCAGGAGCCCCCCCTGAGATGGAGAATGTAAACCCTCCCCACCCCTCTGAATTGCTATAAATTTTAAATTAAGGAGCTCTTAGGCAAAAATATGGGAGCAGGAAATAACAGTTCTTTAATAGGGCAGAAAATAAAAGGATAAAATAAACAATGCAGTACACTAGAACAACACTGCCAGAGTCAGAACCCAACCTGACACCCTGTGGGTCAGGGTGCTGGCACAGTCCCATTGGAATTGTGGCTCAGCCCTCCTGCAGTGTCAGGGCTGGTTCTGCTGGAGCAGGGATCCTGGAGAAAGGTGCAGTCTCTTCCTCTGAAGATCCAGTGGAAGAAGAGGCAGCTGCTGTTCCTCTGGGAATCCAGTGGAGAAGCTGTGCTGGTGTTCCAGAATCTCCAGATTATATCCAGGTAGGAATGCTTGGCTCCTCCCTCTGGGCTCCCATCTCCCAATGGGATGCTGTAGTTCTTATCAGCCATGCAGGGACATTCCATAGCTGTTATCAGCAGTGTCTCCCAGAGGGAGGAGTGGGTGTGGAAGAGATAAGGCAAACTGCCCAATGAACAGAAGATAACTGCCATACAGATAGCAAATAAAACACAATTTGCTTGGCAGTCCAGGAGAGCAGTGGATTCTCTGAGGAGGGAATGATCTTCCCCCCTCCCATGCCTGGGATAAGGGATGGGAAGGTTGGGAGCAGCTCGCTGTGCTGGAACAGCTGCTCTCAACATTCCAGTTCAGCTTTCCAGCTCATTCCCTGCTCCATCAGCATCTCCTACCCTCCAAACTTAGCTGAATGCCCGAATTTCTTCCTTCAGGGAGTGCTGGAGCAGAGGCACCTCCCTGCCCGAGTCATTCCTGGCAAACAATCCCGAGAATCCCGACTGGAGGTGGCAGATCCTGGCAGTGTTCCCACAGTCCCAGCCTCCCACACTATCCAAACACTGGGATGTCAGAGCCATCAATCCCTGTGCTCTGGTGGTGCCTGCAGCCACATCTCCCTCCTCTGGAAGCCTCCTGCCCTCCTGGGTGGTTTGTGGCACCCAGGGCTGCAGCTGGGTCTGCTCCTGGTGCTTGATCCACCCTCACCAGCACATTGCAGTGAGGATCAGCCAGGGATCGTCCCCAAAGGACCCTCCTGCTTTCCTCTGCAAAGCCCACTTGCCTTTCACCCTCACAAACTTCATCCCCTTGTCTTCATCCCTGGGTTCAGCCCAGCCCTTCCCTCCCCTCAGGCTTTTCCTGGGGGTTGGAGTCACCCAAGGTCCCTCCCTGCTTCCCCTGCCCTCTGCCTGGGGTTGGGTTTGCAGCAGGCCCCCAGCTGGGTAATAATTGGCATTGACTCCCTGATTCACAGGAGGCTGATTAATAATCTGGATCTGTATAAGAAACCCATTGCTTTTATAGAAGTTATCATACAGGTGGATTTAATTGGTGCTCCAGTCCAACACCATCACCATTGGCTAATTAGGAAATCACCCTTTGGTCAACAAATCTCCATAACATATTCCACACAGTCACAATGATAGGTGCAGCAAGTTAAGATAAGAATTGTTTCTCATTCTTTTCTCTGATCTTCTCCCTGGGGAAGTTGTGCCTCTCTCTGTGTCCAGGGAGCTGCTGCCACGCTTGGGGACACAGCTTGGGGACACAGCTGTCCCCTCCCCTGCCTGGGGAGCTGTGTCAGGGCTGTGCTCTCTGCTCCCTGCTCTCTCCTGAAACACTGAAATCCAGTTCCAGGCAGTGGAAGTGGGACATTCCTGACCCTGCAGGACAGAGGCTTCCCTGGCTTTGTGCCACAGGAGTGAGGAGGGGAATGGGGACCCATGGGATGGGTTTTCCTTGGGCTGGGATTCCCAGTTCTGGATGTGCCCCTTGGGGTTTGATGGTTGTTGTAGGTCCCTTCCCCCTGAAATTCCCTTCCTTTCCTTTTCCCTTTCCCTTTTCTCTTTCCTTTTCCTCAGAATCTCCTCTACCTTGAATTTTTCCAAGCACAGGACCCTTCCCATCCCTTTCTGGCTCATGTCTATTGACCTGGCTTTGCCTTTTTTGTGCCAAATTCATTGTGTTAAAATAATTCCAGTGGCTCCAAGGCCCTTGGATAGGGGGGCCATTGGGGGAGGTGGAAATAAAACCATTGGTTTAGGTGGGAATAAAGCTGCTGGCTGGGCAGGGAGGTTCCAGAATTCTCAGTGGCAGCTGCTTGGACAGGATCCACCTCAGCTCCTGGGGTCTTCTGTTTCTGGCTGTTTGGAACCCTGGTGTTTCTGTACTCACATCAATATTCCTGGTTTTCCAAAGGCCTTTCCCTCCTGGAGTCAGTGTTCAGCTTGCGCTTGGCACAGGAGGGAATTTCTGCTCACCAGAATTTGATCCCCACCATGAAACCATCATTAGCAGTTAATTGGTGAGGGGGGAAATTCCAGCTCCCTTTTCTCTGCCCCACCTCCCCTCCACGGGGCTGGGGAGGTTTGGTTTGGAACGACTCCTGGTTTTGGGATCTGCCACATCCTGCAAAGGATGATCCAGTGTGGGAAGGAGATGCCTCCACATCAGCTTTGGGGGCTTTCCAGAGCTGGGACTTGGTGTGGGATCAGCTCCCTGTGGAATTACCTGCACACCTCAGAGAGGGAGATGAGACACCAGGGGGTTCAGCAGCCCCAGATCATGAAGGTTGGCTGAAGTCTGAGAAAAAATAGGATTTTGAGATAGTTGAAGATTTTTTGAGCTGTTTGTGTTTTGCCTCTGGCCTGGGCACTGCTTCTGATGAAGTTTCCAAGCTCTCCTTGATGGTGGAAGGATTATGGATTTAGATTAAAAGGACAGCAGAGATTTTCATGTGTCCTTAGGGCTGGCTTTAAACATCCAGCACTGGGGGATGCCAGAGCCTTGGCAGCAGCTCTCTGGCCACAGAGAACAGGCACAGACCTTCCCAGAAAAATCCTGGGAAACTCTGTAAAAGCTGTGAGAAACTTAGAGGAAAAAAATTCAGATAATTATTACCTCTTTCATTGTTTATAGATATGGTTCTCCAGAGTGTGCTATTGATACTCACCAATAGTGTGTGAGAGGTTTTCACTTTGAGATAAATCCAGTCATAAGTCCACCACTTACTTTCTGTAAGAACTGTAGATTTCTAATAATAAAGTGTCTTTCATGCCTTCTGGGTCATGGAGTCAATGCTAATTATTGCCCAGGTAGAGACCTGCTGCCACAAAAGCCCAGGGGCAATGGAGTCCCAGGATAATCTTGTAATGGCCCCAAATCCTGCTTCAGTTTTGGGCTCTTCTAAATGAGAAGGACCTGGAGGGGCTGGAGCAGGTCCAGGGAGCTGGGAAGGGGCTGGAGCCCCAGGAGGGGCTGAGGGAGCTGGGCAGGGGCTGGAGCCCCAGGAGGGGCTGAGGGAGCTGGGAAGGGGCTGGAGCCCCAGGAGGGGCTGAGGGAGCTGGGCAGGGGCTGAGCCTGGAGCAAAGGAGGCTCAGGGGGCCCTTGTGGCTCTGCACAGCTCCTGCCAGGAGGGGACTGTGGTATTCACATCCCCTCTGAACAGAGAGAGATTAAACTTTCTCAGGTTCTCCTGAGAGAAGCAGAGAAAAGAATGATCAAAACATTTCTTATCTCATTTGCTGCTCCTGTGTTTTTCAACATGTGGAATGTGTTGGAAGATTATTTACCTGAAGGAATTGCTTGGTTGGATTCTGGTGATGGTGTTTTGATTCACTGACCAATTGGATCCACATGTGTGTGTTGGGACTGTCAGTGGACAGTCAAGAGTTTTGAGCAGTTAGTTAGAAGTAAGTATGATGTAGTATCATTAATATAATATAATATAATATAATATAATATAATATAATATAATATAATATAATATAATATAATATAATATAGTTTTAATAAAGTGAGTGTTCAGCATTCCAAAGCCTTGCAGCCAGATGCCAATCATTTCCTTCACTGGGGGTCCTGATTTTACAATGGGCACAGCCGGGGGGGCCGGGCTGTGCTCCAGGGAACAGGGACAGGAGCAGAGGGAACGGCCTCAGGCTGAGCCAGGGCAGGCTCAGGGTGGGCACTGCAGGAATTTCCCCATGGAAAGGGGGTCAGGCCTTGGAATGCCCAGGGAGGGTTGGAGTGCCCAGCCCTGGAGGTGTCCAAGGAACACCTGGATGTGGCACTGAGTGCTCTGGGCTGGGACAAGGTGGGCATTGGGCACAGGTTGGACCCAGTGATCTTGGAGGTGTTTTCCAACCTCAGAGATCCTGGGATTCTGTGTTGGGAAATGGAATGGGAAGGAAAGGGAAGCTGTGTGGCTGTGAAGAGCTTGGGCACTGCCAGGGATCCAGGGGCAGCCCCAGCTGCTCTGGGCACCCTGTGCCAGGGCCTGCCCACCCTGCCAGGGAACAATTCCCAATTCCCAATATCCCATCCAGCCCTGCCCTCTGGCACTGGGAGCCATTCCCTGTGTCCTGTTCCTCCATCCCTTGTCCCCAGTCCCTCTGCTCTCACACTGACTGCCCTTGGGGTGATGTTATCTTTTTATACTAAAAACTCCCCCAGCTCTCCTGGAGCCCCTTCAGGCCCTGGCAGGGGCTCTGAGCTCTCCCTGGAGCTTCTCCTCTCCAGGTGAGCCCCCCCCAGCTCTCCCAGCCTGGCTCCAGCCCTGCTGATCCTTTGTTATCCCAGCACAGGAGCCACTTCCCATGAAAATCCCACTGTTTGTTTTAGTTCCTCTCCACTTCTTGAAGTGATTTTGCTCCTTTGGTCTCCATTCCTTCCCTGCCTTGGGAAAGGGGAGCTCCAGTGGGGCTGAAGGGGACAGCAGGGACAGCAATGCTGACCTGAGAGCCCTCCCATGCCCACTCAGGTGATGACTGGGACAGAGCATTTTGGGATTCCAAAGCTGATTGGGGTGGCAGTGCCATGGTTGGGTCCTCACCTCTTGTTTTGTGACGGGGTCTCTGGTGTCAAGATGACCCCAAGGTGTTGGAAAGTCTCTTTTTGCCACTGAAGAAGAAGACAAGGGTTCCTTGGCTCTGCTTCTCAAGGTTGTTTATTTTCTGTTATCTGTTCCATTCTCTCTCTGACCTGCTGAGATCTGTCCAGCACGTTGGTTCATGGCACACTGACTGCCCTTGGGGTGGTGTTGCCTTTTTATACTAAAAACTACCTGTACTTTATTTACAATAATTTTCCAATACCTATCACCTATGTTAGACAGTCTGTCTCTACTCTAAACCAATCCAAAAGTGTCACCATCACAGCAGAAGATGGAGGACAAGAAGGAGAAGAGAAGGACAGGACACACCCAGATTCCTCCATCTTGCCTCCTGAACCCCCATTCTAAATCCCCAAAATTCTACATTTTCACCCTGTGATAAATTCACTGTCATTCTACTCAAACTCCTGTGGCTTGTAACTCCTCACACAAAGTTGATAATTGTTTCCATGGGTTAAAATCAAAGGCACAGGTGTCTGTGACTCCGTACCAAGGTCTCTGAGCCTCCTGCCAGGGTCTCGAGTCCTCCAGGGCAGCCAGAGCAATGTCCTGGGTTCTGACAGTTTTGCCATCTGAAGGATCAGGCTCTGCTGTCCCCTCCCTGCTGGATGGGCTCACCCCAGAGCTTTGGCTCCTCATGGAGCCAGGGCTGACCACAGGGGCTGGGTGCCTCCAGCTGTGCTTTCCCAGCAGCTGGAGAGGAGTGTAGGGATGTGCCTCTGTTGACAGAGTGAGAAACTATTTTTTGTCTCCTTAAAAAAGGAAAAAGCCTGAAAGTTTCTCTTCTCAATTAGGTAAAAAGACACCTCATAGGACTTGGGGGACTTCACCTCAAACTTAAGGATAACCAATTGGACAGGAGCCAAAAAATCCCACTTGAGCAATTTACTAGAAAAAGAAGAGAACAAAAGGAACTAATGGCTTTTGTGAGGTGTTTTACCAGGAGCAAAAACCTCCTGCACCTGGCTGGGTTTTTCTCTGTAAAGAGCTTTGTTATTTTGCCTTTTATTAAAACTCCTTTGTTTCCAGCACTGCCAGAGAAGCCATCCTGGTGATTTTATGCCTTCTAAGGTAGCTGAGATGTGAAATAGATCTCCAAGAGTTCATGAGATCTGGCTGGAGGAGACACCTGTTTCAGAGGAGCAGGGAAAATCCTCGATGGAATCCTCAGTGTCTGGCTGGGTGTGCTTCAGGAGCCATCAGTGCTCATTAGTGATGGGCACACTTGGTTCTCACCCTGCTTCCTCTGGGCTGGGAAAGGCAATTCCCTTCTGCTGGGAGAATTCCCAATCCAGGCTCCTGGGATGAGATCCAGCCTTGCTGGGGCACACCCAGGGCTCCTTTGCTAACTCCTATTTTAAATCAAAAAGCAGCAGAGGAACGATGGCAGGAGCAAAGCTGCTGCTGCTGCTCCTGGGTGAGGCTGTGCTGCTGCTTTGGGAGAATTTTGGGAGGATCTGTGGGGTGCTGGTGTTCACAGAGGTCCCAGGACGAGGGAAGAGATGAGAATCTTGACTCCATGTCTCAGAAGGCTGATATATTATATTATATTATATTATATTATATTATATTATATTATATTATATTATATTATATTATATTATATTATATTATATTATATTATATTCCGTATTATATTCCGTATTATATTCCGTATTATATTCCGTATTATATTCCGTATTATATTATATTACATTGATCTACTAAAACTACACTAAAGGAATAGAAGAAAGGATTTCATCAGAAGGCTTGAAAGGCAGGGAATGGAATGAAGAATTAAATCTTGTGACTGCTCACAGCCTCGACACAGCTGGCTGTGATTGGTCACCAAGTAAAAACAATTTCACATGCTGGGTAAACAATTCTCCAAATCACATTCCAAAGCAGCAAAACATGGGGAAGCTGAAGCTTCCCAGCTTCTCAGGAGGAAAGATCCTAATGAAAAGATTTTTCATAAAATATGTCTGTGACACTGTGGGGTGGTTTGTGCTCTGCCTCTGGGGTGAATTGTTTGGGATTTCCTCTGGGTGTCCTTGCTGTGGGAATTGGTGCAGATTTGGTGCTTTCAGGTGGTTTTTGCAGCGTTGCACAGCGTGGAAGGCAGTGAGGGAGGGTGCTGGGCTGTGCCTGCCCTGGCTCAGAGTGGGGCAAACCCAGCTCAAAGCTCACAGGAACAGATCCTGTCAAAGGCAGCTGTGGGATGGTTGGGATGGATGGAGATGAGAGATCCCTGGGGCCAGGTCAGGAACTTGGGGTTTATTGCAAAGGGCCTGGGTGCAGGGCCCTGCTGGGAGCTGCCAGGCACAGCTCAGAGCAGGACTGAGAGAAGAGAGGGGCAGAGAGGATGAGAGGGGAAGAGAGTAAAAGGGTGAGAGGCAAGAGAGCAAGGTTCCCATTCCAATACAATAAATCTTCTTCTGTGTTGAATATTCTGATTCTCACTCACCAATCTAGTACAAGATACAAATCCTAGAGCATTTCCATACACCCTATAAGAATCACTACATT
The DNA here is from genome assembly GCF_051311805.1 of Agelaius phoeniceus. Classification (NCBI taxonomy): domain Eukaryota; kingdom Metazoa; phylum Chordata; class Aves; order Passeriformes; family Icteridae; genus Agelaius; species Agelaius phoeniceus. The sequence goes on along the minus strand of NC_135290.1, from coordinate 5,711,113 downwards.
ACCATCCTGGGTTACATTTTAAACCCTAAAAACTCCTCTTTGGGCCCCTTCTGCCAAGCTGGCAGGGTCTGCTCTGACCCTTGGGCCTGTCTGCAAGCAGAGGGTGTTGTTCCATCAAAAGGGGATCACCTTCAGCTGGCCACACCATTGTTTTCCAGTTGTTCAGTAACTGAGGGATCTCAAAGCTTGCTTTCATTTCAATCTCACTGATAGTTTCCATATTCTCAAAATCTTTTGCCAGGCAATCATATTTATAAGGCTTTCCTGTTTCATCTTCCCCAACTGCCAGCCCTGCAGGGAGGATCCAGGAACACCAAATTGCTCAGGGTGTGATGGACAGAAGGGTTTTTGTAGATTCCAGTGCTGGCTCAGCAGAGCTTGGGAGTCTCTTGAGGTGGGGTAGGGGAAGGGATCCCACAAAGGCCTCAGCCCTGGCCTGGGGTGACCAGGTGGGGTTTTGCTGATGGGATTTTTGTTATCACTGCCTGGATTTGCTGTTGGACCCTGGGATGACGGAGCCTGGACTTGGGCCCATCCTGTGTGTGAGCCTGGCTCAAAGTCCCACTGCCCAGGGACTGGGTGGCAGCAGGGGCACAGGGGTGGGAAACTGCTCCAAGGGCCAATCAAGGGTGGATGGAGCAGGCTGAGCTTGGGTGGAGTTTGGGTGAGGCTTGGATGGGGTTTGGGGGAGTTTAATGGGTTTAGGTGCGGTTTGGATGGGGTTTGATTGGTTTGGATGAGGTTTCTATGGGGTTTGATGGGTTTGGATGGGTTTGGATGGGGTTTGGTGAGGTTTGGGTGGGTTTGATGGGTTTGGATGGGGTTTGATGGGTTTGGATGGGTTTGGGTGGTGTTTAGGTGGGTTGAGATGGAGTTTGATGGGCTTGGATGGGGTTTGGATGTGTTTGGGTGGGATTGGATGGGGTTTGGTGATGTTGGGTAGCATTTGGATGGAGTTTGATGGATCTGGATGGGGTTTAGGGGTTTGAGATGGAGTTTGATGGGTTTGGATGGGTTTGGGTGAGGTTTGGGTGGGTTTGGATGGGTTTGGGTGAGGTTTGGGTGGGTTTGGATGGGTTTGGGTAGCATTTGGATGGAGTTGGATGGGGTTTGGGGGGTTTGAGATGGGGTTTGGATAGGTTTGGATAGAGTTTGATGGGCTTGGATGGGTTTGGATGTGGTTGGGGGACATTTGGGTAGTGTCTGGATGGAGTTTGATGGGTTTGGATGGGGCCTGATGAGTTTGGGTGGGTTTGGGTGATGTTTGGATGGGGTTTAGGTGGGTTTGGAAGGGTTTGGGTGACGTTTGGGTTTCGATGGTTTCTGTCTCCTGTCCCTCCCTGGCCTTGGCACAGGAACTTTGGGACAGGCTGAACCCCCTGCCTGTGACAGAGGAAACCAAGAGCAGGGGCTGAGAGAGAGAATTGGCAAAAAAAAAAAATCAATCCACAGAACCAGTGAGTCTGGAAAAGATTCCCAAGGTGAAATCCAGCCTTCTTCCAGCTCCCAGATTTCTGGAACAGTTCTGCTGGAATTACAGGGCTCCAAAGCAGCAGCTGGCACCAGTGATCCCAGTCCCACACCAGGGTGACCTTCCCCACATCCATTTTTCCTCCTCCTCCTCTTCCTCCTCCCTCTCTGCTGGGTTCAGCTCCTGAATCAGGGAAACAGCTGAAAATCCTCGGAGTGCTGATGGATTTGGAGGAGGGAATATCCAATCTGTGAGTGCAAAGGGCCTTGTTTTTATTGCTGGAGGTATTTTTTGCTCCAGTTTAATGGGATTAGTGCTGGAGGTTTGGGGCCAGCTGTTCCCTCTGCAGACAGGCAGGAAAACATTCCAGCATTCCACTCCTGCTGCTTTCATCTTGTAATGAGCTTGTCAGCAATTAACAGCTCTTGGAACGGCCACGGGAGTGACAACACCACAGCTCAGCGCCCAAAAGCTGCATTTTTAATGCGATTGGGTGGGAAAAGGGCTGGAATGTGGGTGGTTCCAGGATTGATGGGCAGGAAGCACCGGTGCTCTGCTTGGTGGCATTTCCTTGGTGTTCTGTGGCTGAGTTTGGGTTTATAATACACCCATATCCTGTGGGGATTTATGGGGAAATCCTGTGGGGATTTATCAGGATATCCTTTGGGGATTTATAGGGAAATTCTGTGGGAGTTTATAGGGAAATCCTGTGGGGATTTATCAGGATATCCTTTGGGGATTTTGAAAAATTTTCAACATTTCTCACTTGGAATTTTCCCTTCTCATAGGCAGGAGGGGAGTTCACTGAAGATCTTAGGTCTGTAAAGTCTTTTTTCTAACCCACACCGAAGGAAATGTGGATGGCACAGCCAGCCCTGGGAGAATGGGATGTGCAGGGAATTTCTGCAGGGCTGGCAGAGCTGGGGATATTTTTTGGGCAGAAATGAGAGGTTTTGCTTGTCCTAGTTATTGGAGCCTGGATTTTTCCCAGTTCTATCCAGGTGGAAATAAATCTGGGATTGGTTTGAAACCCCTGAATAGATGTGGGGAAAGGCTGACCTGGAGTCTTGGAGTTTGTGCTGACTTTCAACCCTGGAGAAGACTTGCAGTGCTTTTCTGTTGTTACTGTTTTTGAAGGCAGAGAAGATTCCTGAGCTTTTCCCTGCAGTTTTCCCCTGGAGCTGTTCCAGAGCTGTGCCTCTGCCCTGGTTTTTGTGGCTGGATGGTTGAAGCTGAGCTGGGCTTTGCTGAGGCCTCACCTGGGCAGGTGTTGGGGCTGGAGAGTTCAGCCTGGGAATGTTCAGCATGACATGAGCCAGGCACTGCCTCAAATCCTTCCCAAAAGCTTCCCAGACGCCCAGAATTACCCAGCTGGGAAAAGCCCTGTGAGACCATGGAGGCCAGCCCGTGACCTGCCACCCCTTGTCCCCAAGTGCCACCTCCAGGCTCAGCCCAGGGCTGGGGGGCTGCTGGGGGGAGGTGGCAGCAGCTCTCTCCACAGAGAGCAGCACGCACAACTTCCCAAGGATTTCTCCTGGGGAAGGCAGTGAGAACCTCAGAGAAGAAGAGGAAACAATTCTTATCTTCTATTCGCTGTTGTGTTTGCTGGGAGTGTCCTGATGAAGGCAGGAATGATGAATCTGACTCCATGTTCTCAGAAGGCTAATTTATTTCTTTATTACACTATATTATATTAAAAAGTACTATACTGTTGCAGTGTGGTTTCCTGTTTGACCCATCCCAGCCCCCTCAGGTGCACCAACATTTCCTCCTCCCCCTTTTGCCCCCCTGCCTAAGAGCTGTCTATCAATCTTAACATTCCAGCAAGGCATCGAATGGTTGGCAGAATTTCAAAAGATGCCCCCAGGTCCGGGCTCATTGGCCTGTATATCCCTTGACCCTTCCCCTCCTCACACCTGGTTGGCCCTCACCTGTCCCTGCCCTCCCCCTGTCCCCAGGGCTTAAAAGGACACGAGACCATGCGGCCCAGTCTGTCTGTCTGTGAGCTGTTAGCACGTTCACAGGCCTACCATGCTGCAATAAAACTCTGGATTAAAGCTCTATGACAGAACCCGCTCCTTTTCTCTTCACTGCTGCCTCAACCTTTTCCACCAAAGGTAAACTGAGTTCCTATTTTGCCTGGATTTGTTCTGAGTGCCCAGCTGCAGCACCCAGCCAGCCACAGGCATCTCTGAGGTGAAAACACCACAGCTGCCGCCTTTGGTCCAGCAGTGAGGCCAGACAGAGCCAGGCAGGACACACCCAGAAACATTCGGGGCTTAATATTTAATACTATACTATATTAAAGAATACAGAAAGGATACTGAGTGCTAAAAGGATAATAATGAAAACTCGTGACTCTTTCCAGAGTCCCAACACAGCTTGGCCCTGATTGGCCAAAGAGTGAAAACAACTCCCAGCAGAATGCAATGGAACAATCACCTGTGGGTAAACAATCTCCAAACACATTCCACATGAGCACAGCACAGGAGAAGCAAATGAGATAAGAATTGTTTTCCTTTTCTCTGAGGCTTCTCAGCTTCCCAGGAGCAAAATCCTGGGCAAAGGGATTTTTCCAGAGAATGTGAATGCTACAATTGACTGCTCCTGGTGTTTGGCACACACGGAATGTGTTATGGAGATTGTTTAACCAAAGTGATTTGTTAATTGGACACTGGTGAGGGTGGTTTGGATTCCTTCACCAGTTGGATCCACGTGTGTTGGGACTCTCTGGGTTTTTCTTTTGTATCTTTTTTTAGTATTCTTTAGTATTCCTTAGTATATATCTTTAATATCTCTTTAGTATATAGCTATAGTATCTAGATATTATAGATGCTAGATATATTAGTATATATCTATAATATCTCTTTAGTATGTAATTTAGTATAATAGTATATAGTATATATACTATATATCTATAATATATACTAATAGTACATATTATATAGTTATATTTTATATATAATATATATTATATACCTATAATATATAATAATAGTATATATTATATTTTTATATTTTATATATATTATATTATATATCTATAATATATACTAATAGTATATATTATATATTTATATTTTATATATAATATATATTATATTACATATCTATAATATATACTAATAGTATATATGAGTATATATCTATAATATCTCTTTAGTATGCAATTTAGTGTAATATAGTATAGCTTAATAAAGCTATTGTTCAGCCTCCTGAATCATGGAGTCAGAGCACATTATTCCCATTCCTGAATCATGGATTCAGAGCACATTATTCCCTACCCCATTGATGGGGTCACCCTGCATTGATGGGGGGCTCTCCCTGCCCTGCATCCCTGGCAGTGCCAGGCTGCTCTCCTGATCTCCAGGCTGTGGAGGGGGACAGGGAAGGGACAAACCAGCGTCACCTGTGCTGCCCAGAGTGTCATTTCCTGCTGCCAGCTCTGTCAGAGCTCACTGTGGTTCATTAAAACGGCCCAGCCAGGGCTCTGTGAGTCACACAATTCCCACCTGGAGCAGCTGCTCCATCCAGCCCCGGTGCCAGCTCTGCCTGAGCCCTGCTGGGCACAGGGGGCACCAGGCAGGAGCTCCTGGCTCAGCCTTTCCAACGGGATCATTGCAGCTTTGCTCCCTCCCTGTCAGAGCCCCAGGGCTGCCCTGGATCTCTGAATTCCTCCAGGAATGGGACAGCCAGGCTTCTGCTGGGAAAGCCGTGCCAGCCCCTCCCCACCCTCAGGAGTTTTTAATCCAAATTCTTACCGAGTTTCCAAAAAAAAAAAAACCCACTGACTCCTTTCTTCTTGGGTCACCAGCTCCTTGTATTTTGTCCAAATCATCAGGAAAAAAAAGCGTGGAATTACCTGCCTGCATCTGTGCTGTGATTCTGCACAGAGCACAGAGAAAAATCCATGGAAACTTCTCTCTGAAAACTCTGCAGTGCCTGGGCTGGATTAAACATGATTAAAGATTATCCCTGGATTCTCAGCCAGCTGCTGTTCCTGCTGGAAAAGCCAGTACAGCAGCCAGGAGTGCTTTCCCTGCCCTTCTCCTTGGAGAGGCTGGGAATGCTGCCATGGAATGTTCTTCTCCTGCCAGCTCCTGTCTTAGGAACTGCATTTCCCAATGGTTTCCCTGGTTTTAAACTGGGATTAGACACAGGGATGGCTCCTCACTGGCCTGGGTAAAGGAGGAGCCCAGGGACCCCCTCCCAGCCAGGAATCCCTTCCATGAAATACACATTCCTTATGGGAACTTTGCAGGGCCTGATGACAATAACATTATTATTATTATTATTATTATTATTATTATTATTATTATTATTATTATTATTATTATTATTATTATTATTATTATTATTATTATTATTATTATTCACCATCATATTTTCTGAAAAATCCTCTTTGCCCAGGATTCATCTCCTGGGAAGCTGAGAGGCCTGAGAGAAAAATGAAAACAATATTATCTCATTTGCTTCTCCTGTGTTTTGCTGCTTTGGAATGTGGTTTGGAGGTTATTTATCCAACAGCTGATTATTTGATTGGTTTCATGTGAATTGTTTTAACTTAATGACCAATCATGGTCAGGCTGTGTCAGACTCTGGAGAGAGTCACAAGATTCATTATCATTCTTTGTAGCCTTCTATCTGTATCCTTTCTCTATTTTTAGTATAGATATAATATAATATAATATAATATAATATAATATAATATAATATAATATAATATAATATAATATAATATAATATAATATAATATAATATAATATAATATAATATAATATAATATAATATCAGCCTTCTAAGAACATGGAGTCAGATATATTCCTTCCTGCCATGGGGGGCCCCAGAAAATATTATCATTATTATTATCATTATTATTATTATTATTACATTTTCACCTTTGATTCTCTCCCCATCCACAGCCAGCTCCCTGCTTTATTGTGATCCCAGTGTTCCCATTCCTGCTGGGAGTGGGAAGCACTGTGGGGTTCTCAGGAGCTCCTCAGAGCCCATTAGAGGCTCTCTGGAGCCCAGGCTGTCTCCTCATTGTGTGAGAATTGTGAGCTGAGCGTGCCAGGCAGCCCTGCAAGGGAAGTTCACTCTGAGGTTAATGCATTTTATCCATCACTTGAAATTCCTGGTGATTTTTCCAGCTGAGGCACCAAGTTCATCCAGGCAGGAGCTTGGGGAAAAACAAGGGTTCCTGAAAGGCTCCCTGGACTGAGGGAGAATGCACATTTTGGGAGATTTTTTCACAAAAAGTAGGGCAGAAAAAGTGGGATTTTTGCTGAAAATCCTGGCTGTTCATCCTGGAATGGGATGAAGCTCCCTGGGGGAGTTCAGTGCCTGTGCTGAGCCCATCCTGCAGTGCCCTCAACTCCCCCATCCCAGGGGATGTCATGAGCTCTGTCACTTTTCATTTTCCTGTCATTCCCAGCTCAGGCTTTTGGGATGCTGGAGTTTTCCTTGTTGTTCCTTTGGCATCATCCAGCCCTGTCTTGAGCCCTGATCCCATTCTCCTTCCCAGCCCTGTCCTGAGCCCCAATCCCATTCCCTTTCCCAGCCCTGATCCCATTCCCTTTCCCAGCCCTGATCCTGTTCCCTTTCCCAGCCCTGTCCTGAGCCCCAATCTCATTCCCTTTCCCAGCCCTGATCCCATTCCCTTTCCCAGCCTTGATCCTGTTCCCTTTCCCAGCCCTGTCCTGAGCCCCAATCTCATTCCCTTTCCCAGCCCTGATCCCATTCCCTTTCCCCCTTTCCCAGCCCTGATCCCATTCCCTTTCCCCCTTTCCTGAGCTCTGATCCCATTCCCTTTTCCATCCCTCTTCCAGCCCTGACCCCATTCCCTTTCCCAGTTCCCAGCCCTGACCCCATTCCCTTTCCCAGCCCTGATCCCATTCCCTTCCTATCCCTTTCCCAGCCCTGATCCCATTCCCTTTCCCATCCCTCTCCCATCCCTGACCCCATTCCCTCTCCCCCTGCAGCAGGACCTTGGAGCAGACTCCAGTCTTGAGTCCTCCATCCCATCCAGGGAGGGTAGGGATGGGTTTATTCCCTCCAACCCTTCCCTGGGAGTGGGGCTGGGCACTGCCTGGGCTCCATTCCCAGCTGGGGTGCAGGGGATGAGCAGAATCCCACAGACCCTGGGTGTGGGAACAGCTCTGGCCAGGGCTGGGATGTGTGACCGTGTTCACAGGGGTCTGAGGATGAGGGAAGAGATGAGGATCTGACTCCATGTTTCACAAGGCTGATTTATTATTTTATGATATATATTACATTAAAACTATACTAAAAGAATAGAAGAAAGGATTTCATCAGAAGGCTGGCTAAGAATAGAAAAAGAAGAAATGATAACAAAGACTTGTGTCTCAGACAGAGTCCGAGCCAGCTGACTGTGATTGGCCATTAATTAGAAACAACCACATGAGCCCAATCCCAGATGCACCTGTTGCCTTCCACAGCAGCAGATAACCATTGGTTACATTTTGTTCCTGAGGCCTCTCAGCTTCTCAGGAGGAAAAATCCTAAGGAAAGGATTTTTCATAAAAGATGTCTGTGACAGGGATGTTTTTAGCATCCATGGAGAAGGGATTTGGGATTTGAGTTTTTGTCTGCTGGAATGAGAAGGAGCTGGGGGATCCCAGGATTCGCTGCTCTGGTGGGGACAAAGGGACATCCCCAAGGTCCTGGAGGAGGCAGAGGATGGAGGTGAAAAGGAATTCTGGGGCTTCTCAGCTGCTGGATATTTCAGGGGGACACAGGAAGGGATTTTTTGTCAGTGGGATCCAATTCCTCAGGGGAGATTCAGGGACTCACCCAGCTGCACCCTCTGCTCCCTGGGACAGGGACAGGAGCCAGGGAACTGCAGCTGTGCCAGGGGATTTGCAGGGACATCAGGGAAAGGTCCTTCCCCAGAGGGTAAAATAAGCACTGGAACAATTTCTCAGGGTATGGCCACATTCCTGAGGCTGCCAAAGCTCCAGGAGCCTTTGGACACTGCTCCCAGGGGTTGTTGGGGTGTCTGGGCAGGGCCAGGAGTGGGACTGGGTGATCCTGGGGGTCCCTCCCCATCACTGTCCTATTTTCTGAAAAATCCTCTTTGCCCAGGATTTCTTTGCCTGGGAAGATGAGAGGCCTCAGCTTCTCCGTGTTTTGCTGCTCTGGAATGTGGCTGGAGATTGTTTATCCAAAGATGTGAATTGTTTTTAATTAATGACCAATCTCAGCCAGCTGTGTCAGACTCTGAGGAGTCAGTCACAGGTTTTTATTATTCATTCTTGTTGAGCCTTCTGTCTGTAGCCTTCTCTTTCTTTAGTACAGTTTTAGTATAGCAATAATATAATATAATATAATATAATATAATATAATATAATATAATATAATATAATATAATATAATATAATATAATATAATATAATATAATATAAATCAGCCTTCTGAGAACATGGAGTCAGATTCTCATCTCTCACCTCATCCTGGGCACCCTCACAAACTCAACACTTCCCACCTCAGGATATTCCAGATTCTGTTCTTTCAGGGACTGAAATTCTCCTCTTGGTCACTGCCCCAGGGGCAGCTGCCCCCAGAGACAAAGTAAAAGAAACCAAACTGGGGGGATTTTTTTGCTGGGCAGGAAAGACAGGATTGGGGTCTGGCTGTGAATGAGTGCCTGGAATGAGGCCAGGGAAACATCCCTGATGTGAGAGGATGGACTGGAGATCCCTGGAGAAGGCCCTGTGTGTGTGGGGACAGTGGGGACAGAGGAGGCCGCTGTGTCCCCAGGCTCAGGAGTGTTTGGGAAATGTTTTAGGGAAGCAGGGGGAAAAACAGGGAGAAGTGCTCATCCCTGGCACTGACCCCAGCAGCAGCCAAGGATCCACTGCCCCCTTGGCTGAGCAGGGTCAGAGGTTTGTGTGCTCAGTGCTGGGACAGCAGCTGGGAATGGGAATTTGGGAGTTTGACCTTGGAGTTAATCACAAGGCCTGGGGCAAATCAGACCCAGACTCCTTTGGGAATCAGAACTGTGGAATTGTTTGGGTTGGTTTGGGATCTTAAATCCACCCAGTGCCACCCCTGCCATGGCAGGGACACCTCCCACTGTCCCAGGCTGCTCCAACCTTGTCTTGGACACTTCCAGGGATCCAGGGGCAGCCCCAGCTGCTCTGGGAATTCCATCCCATCCTCACAGGGATTTTCTCACAATAGCCAGGATTTGGGTGATGTGGAACAGGCCCTGGAGCAGCCCCAGGAGCTCTCTCAGCTCTTGCCTCAGTTCTCTGTCCTGAGCTCCAAGAGCAGTTTAGCAGAGCTCCTGTCACTGACATATTTTCTGAGAAATCCTTTTGCCAGCATCTTTCCTCCTGAGAAGCTGGGAAGCTTCAGCTTCTCCATGTTTTGTTCCTCTGGAATGTGATTTGGAGAATTGTTTACCCAGCACATGAAGTTGTTTTTAATTCATGGCCAATCACAGCCAGCTGTGTCGGACTCGCCGAGTCTGTCACAGGATTTTATTATTTATTATTTATTATTTATTATTTATTATTTATTATTTATTATTTATTATTTATTATTTATTATTTATTATTATTTAATTATTTTATTTTATTATTTATTATTTTATTATTCTATCATTCTTTGCTGGCCTTCTGATGTCTCCTCTCTCTTTCTTTAGTATAGTTTTAGTGTAGCATTTTTAATATAATACATATAATAAAATAATAAATCAGCCTTCTGAAACTTGGAGTCAAGATTCTCATCTCTCACCTCGTCCTGAGGACCCTCAACCACCACCACAAGCTCTGAGCTGGGCTTTGCTGACTCCAGGCAGGATTTTCCTGCCTCCCAGAAATGGCAATTCCTTGCACAGAATTAATTCCTTGGGCTCTGAAGCCATAACAACAATAACAACAATAATTATAATAATAATTACAATAACAACAACAATAATAATTATAACAATAACAACAACAACAATAATAATTATAATAACAACAACCTGGGTAAGTTTCTGTGCTCAGTGATGGTGCTGAGGTCATTCCCTGGGCAGGATTTGCAGAAATCCCTTCCAGAGGAGATGGCCATGGATGCCCCAGGGATGGGTTGGGAATTCCCTGGGTGGTTCCCAGTTCCTGGCAGGGCTTGGTTCCATCCCCAGGGCTCCCCAAGGAGAAGGCAGCAGGAAAAGCTGAGGGAGCTGTGGCTCCACGGTTCCTCCATGGGAAGGGATTCAGGCACAAGGGTTGGAGCATCCTGGGCACCAAAGGCAGCCCCAGATCCTGGATCCCAGGTCCCAGCTGCTTCCTCAGGGAAGGGATGAATTCCCCCAAGGAATTCTGGGGGGCCCTGATGGTTTTTTAAAATAAAATGTGCAGAATCTGCTCAAAGGCAAGCGCTGCTCCTGGGGCATTCCAGGGTGGGAAGCTCAGCCCCAGGTTTTCCTTGGAATGAAGGAAGAGCCTCAGACCCCTGGAGTTAATTTGGGAGTTTGAACTTGGAGTCAGTGCAGCTCTTGAGCTGGGGTTAATCCAGCTTATCCCGAGGTGCAGGAGGAAAGGAAGGGGATTTTGTGTCCTTGCTGCAGCATCTGTGGGACCTGGCGGCATTAATTGAGATTAATTCTTCTGGCTGATTAACCCACATCACTCTGGGAGATTTACAAAACACCTGGAAACCTTCTCTGGGGGGATTTTCTGTGTTTGCTTTCCTTCAGGTCCATGTTTTGGATAAAAGAGTTGGTTTGTGTGGCCACCAAACCCAGGCAGAGCCACAGAGAGCTCCCAGGCCAGGGGGGGAGGGCTGGTTCTGGATCAGAGCTGGCTCTTGATCATAAAAAAATAAACTTTTTGATCCCATGGGTGCAGATTCCCTGGATTTATCTGAGGATTAGGATAAGGCTTCTTAAACCTGCAGGTGTTCAACCCCAAATCAGCTTTCCCTGGGATGAGCAGGATCAGGAATGGCAGGATCAGGGATGAACAGGGTCAGGGATGAACAGGGTGAGGGAGCTCCTGGGATCTTCAGGGCTGGGAAATGTCCTGGGGTGATGGGGATGTGAGAGGGACAGAGAGGAGGACAGAGGGAGGGGGCAGTGACAGGGAGGTGACAGTGACACCACCACAGGCTCTACCTGGCCCTGAGAACTCCAGAAACCAAACTAGAACCTCAAATAAAACTTTGGGGACAGAAGGGCTTCAAAGGAAGGAGCTTTACCTTAAATCTCCCAGCCAGGAATTCCCAATTCCCAATCTCCCATCCAGCCCTGCCCTCTGGCACTGGGAGCCATTCCCTGGGTCCTGTCCCTCCATCCCTTGTCCCCAGTCCCTCTGCAGCTCTCCTGGAGCCCCTTCAGGTCCTGGCAGGGGCTCTGAGCTCTCCCTGGAGCTTCTCCTCTCCAGCTCTCCCAGAGCCCAGCTGTTCTCCCAGGGAACATTCCCTGGATCCAGAGGGGCTCCAGCCCTTGGATCAGCTCCTTGGATCTCTCCACCCCCTTGGTTTTCAGGGGTGTCAGGATAACCAACCTGAAATTCCATTGGTTGGATCTCTTGGGAAGGTTTTGGTTTGGATAAAGAGTCCAGGGATAAAAAATGCTCCCTTTGGACTCCCTGGCAGCCCAGGAATCCCTTCCCAAGATCCCATCCATCCCTGCCCCTGGTTCCCAGCAGGGACCCTGGCACAGCTGGGACAGAGACACCACAAAGCCACACTCCACTTTCAGAAGGCTCCAAACTGTTTTTATTACAGCATATATGCTTTTAATATATTCCTTCAAAACTCATCAGTTTACACTTTACTCATTGGTCACCAGAGACAAACCAAGTGCTCAGTGGAACAGGCAAAGACAAGCAAAGTGCTTATTGGAATAGGCAGTTGCACGGTTTTTCTTATTTTCTTATTCTTATTTTCTTATTTCTCCTTCTTTCTTTCTTGGTTTCTGTGTCAAGGACCTTGGTAGGAAATTCTTTCAGGGATAAACATGGATCCTCTCATCCATCTTCTCTCTGGCTCACAGAAGTTGCTGTAAAACCTCTTCCACTGTTGGTGTGCAGGGAAACTCTGGCTGCAGCCCCCAGGGTGTCCCAGATTAAATCTGACACAAGGTCCTGGTAGAGATGGAGACAACACAAAGCCACACACTCCATTTTCAGAGGGCTTCAAACTGTTTTTATTACAGCATATATGCTTTTAATACATTCTTACAAAACTCATAGGTTTAGACTTTACTCAGACAAAACTGCTCATTGGAACAGGCAGTTGAATTTTCTCTCATTTCTCCTTCTTTCTTTCTTGCTTTCTCTGTCAAGGACTTTGGTAGGAAAATCTTTCAGGGGTAAACATGGATCCTCTGATCCAACTCCTCTCTGGCTCACAGAGGGCAATTCTGGCTGCAGCCCCCAGGGTGTCTCAAATTAAATCTCACACAAGGTTGTGGTAGAGATGGAGACAACACAAAGCCACACACTCCATTCTCAGAAGGCTCCAAACTGTTTTTTACAAACTGCATGCTTTTTGTGCATTCTTACAAAACTCATCAGTTTACACTTTACTCATTGGTCACCAGAGACAAACCAAGTGCTCTTTGGAACAGGCAGTTGAAGTTTCTCTTATTTTCCTTCTTATTTCCTTCCTCCTTCTTATTATCCTTCTTTCTTTCTTGGTTTTTATGTCAGCAGCCTTGGTAGGAAATTGTTTCAGGGGTAAACATGGATCCTCTTTTACTTCTCTCTGGCCCACAGAAGTCGCTGTAAAACCCCTTCCCCAGGATCCAACCCCATGGAATGCTGAGAGCACTCCTGCACTCCCAGGGGAGTCCTGCAAGTCCTGGATGCCAGAGGAGCAGGGACATCCCTGCCATGGTCACACCTCCCACACTCTGGGAGTCCTCACAGATGGGAGGGAGCTGAATCCTGCTGGAACGAGGAGGAGGAATTCCAGAATTCCACACTGGGGAAAGGAATTCCAGAACTCCATACTCAGGAATGAGGAGAAGGAATTTCAGAATTCCACACTGGGGAATGAGGAGAAGGAATTCCAAAATTCCACACTGGGGAACGAGGAGGAGGAATTCCAGAATTCCACACTGGGGAAAGGAATTCCAGAATTCCACACTGGGGAATGTGGAGGAGGAATTCCAGAATTCCACATTGGGGAAAGGAATTCCAGAATTCCATACTCAGGAATGAGGAGAAGGAATTTCAGAATTCCACACTGGGGAATGAGGAGGAGGAATTCCAAAATTCCACACTGGGGAACGAGGAGGAGGAATTCCAGAATTCCACACTGGGGAAAGGAATTCCAGAACTCCATACTCAGGAATGAGGAGAAGGAATTTCAGAATTCCACACTGGGGAATGAGGAGGAGGAATTCCAGAATTCCACCCTGGGGAAAGGAATTCCAGAATTCCACACTGGGGAATGTGGAGGAGGAATTCCAGAATTCCACACTGGGGAAAGGAATTCCAGAATTCCACACTGGGGAATGAGGAGGAGGAATTCCACATTGGGGAATGTAGAGAAGGAATTCCAGAATTGCACACTCCATCTGTGTCACCCCTGCCTTCCAGGCTGGGATGGCCTCAAGGATCTGCTCACAATTCCAACCCTGGGATCTCCAAGGGTCACAATTCCAACCCTGGGATCTCCAAGGATCACAGTTCCAACACTGGGATCTCCAAGGATCACAGTTCCAACCCTGGGATCTCCAAGGGTCACGATTCCAACCCTGGGATCTCCAAGGATCACAATTCCAACCCTGGGATCTTCAAGGGTCACAATTCCAATCCTGGGATCTCCAGGGGTCACAATTCCAGTCCTGGGATCTCCAAGGATCGCGATTCCAACCCTGGGATCTCCAAGGATCACAATTCCAGCCCTGGGATCTCCAGGGGTCACAATTCCAACCCTGGGATCTCCAAGGGTCACGATTCCAACCCTGGGATCTCCAAGGATCACGATTCCAGCTCTGGGAATGTCCAGGGGTCACAATTCCAACCCTGGGATCTCCAAGGATCACAATTCCAACCCTGGGATCTCCAAGGATCACGATTCCAGCCCTGGGAATGTCCAGGCTGGACAGTGGGAGTGACCCTGCCCATGGCAGGGGTGGAATGGGATGGGGTTTAAGGTCCCTCCTATGGGAAATGGATTTGTAGGGAATTCTCCAAGCCTGGCAGAAGGCTCACACTGTGAGCATCTGTGTGCAAACCTGGAGATGAGAAATGCTGGCTTGGGAATACCATGGAACAGGACAGACATTGCTGGGAGAGAAATGGAACTGGAAACAAGTTTCAAAGGATGGCCTTGCAAATAAGACCAGATACTCTGGAGAAAGAGAACTGTGAAAGATGCAGTGTAGTAGGACCCATGAGGAGTAATTTTAGATGTTTGGCTTTAAGGCATTTACAGCATGGGGTGGTTTGGTGTTTGTGAGGGTCCCCAGGACGAGGGAAGAGATGAGGAATCTGACTCCATGTTCTCAGAAGGCTGATATTATATTAATTATATCATATCATGTTATACTGTACTAAAACTATAATAAAGAAAGAGAAAGGATACAGACAGAAGGCTCAACAAGAATGAATAATAAAAACTCGTGACTGACTCCTCAGAGTCCAACGTAGCTGATGGTGATTGGTCATTGAGTTAAAACAACTCACATGGAACCAATCAAACATGCACCTGTTGGTAAACAATGTCCAAGCCACATTCCAAAGCAGCCAAACACAGGAGAAGCAATCAGATCATTATTATTTACATTTTTCTCTGAGGCTTCTCAGCTTCCCAGGAGAAGAAATCCTGGCAAAGGGATTTTTCAGAAAACATCATGGTGACAGGGTGGCAAAAGCTGATAGGCCAAGAAACACTTAATAATGTATTGTAATTAGGAAATAGTTGGCTTCTGATTGTGATAACATGAATTATAACGTCTGTATTGTCTCATCCTTCTTATGAGACTGAAAATGGAATAAAAGTTTTTAAAACACCTCTCAGCTGCCCCATCTCTGTGTCAGAAAAGGGATTAATCTGTCACTTCTAACCCAAACCCTTCCATGATTCCCTGGTTCTCTGCTGCCTCTCCAAATTCCCTTCCCAAATGCTGGAGCCATCACGAGAAAATCAAAAATATTTCCCTGTGCTTGAGCATCTCCCACTAAAGTGTCTAGAGGGGCACTTTTCTGATGGAAGTACCTTTTCTATGATGGGAATACCTTTTCTATAATGAGAATACCTTTTCTATGATGGAAATACCTTTTCTATGATGGGAATACCTTTTCTATGATGGAAATACCTTTTCTATGATGGGAATACCTTTTCTATGATGGGAATACCTTTTTCAATAGACTGCAGATGGAATTGAAGAGCCTGGAAGGTGG
This sequence comes from Agelaius phoeniceus, assembly GCF_051311805.1. Lineage (NCBI taxonomy): Eukaryota > Metazoa > Chordata > Aves > Passeriformes > Icteridae > Agelaius > Agelaius phoeniceus. Next base: position 5,695,273 of record NC_135290.1, on the reverse strand, counting down.
ATCCCAGAGTTCTGGCCTGGTTATTCCAACAAATCCCTTGGGAAGGGCACAGAACCATCCCTGAGCACACGGCTGTGGTCACTCAGAGTGACCCTGGTGGCCAGGCTGGCCCTGGGCTGGCTGGGGACAGGCTGAGCTTTCCCTCATTCCCAAATATTTCCCTGCAGGCAGGAGCTGGGGCACTCAGGGGTGTGAGCAGGGAAAACTTCCCAGGATTTGGGCTATAATGAGGGAAGGGAAGGGAAGGGAAGGGAAGGGAAGGGAAGGGAAGGGAAGGGAAGGGAAGGGAAGGGAAGGGAAGGGAAGGGAAGGGAAGGGAAGGGAAGGGAAGGGAAGGGAAGGGAAGGGAAGGGAGTTTCCAGTGGATCTTTCCAGGGGATGTGGCTGTTTCTGGTGGATCTTTCCAGTGGATAGGGCTGTTTCTGGTGATGTTTTGATGTGGCTGTTTCTGTTGGGTGTTTCCAGTGGAAGTGGCTGGCTTTAGTCCATGTTTCCAGTGGCTCTTTTCAGTGGATTTTTAATGCTTCACTCCCTGTCTGAGGATGAGGGAGCTGCTTTTCCTCCAGGGAAGGCAGCAGCTGGAGTTGTCCCACTGGGAATATTTGGAGCTGTTTGTCCTTCCCATGGGGCTGACGCCTCCTCCTGCACCTGTGGAATGGCTGGAAATTCCAATTGCCTCAAAGCTCCAGCCATGAAATGATTTTACAGCAGGGAGCAAACTGCAGGAGCCTCCTCCAGGGAGGCTGTGGAGGGGCTGGAATCCATGTCTGAGGAGCCTGGGGGGCCAGGACAGCCCAGCTCCAGAGCATTTCCCAATCCCTTTGGATCTGGGATGCTGCTGGATGGGTTTAAGACACGTGGGAGATGCTCAGTTGTCACCATATTTTATGAACAATCCCTTTGCCAGGATTTTTCTCCTGAGAAGCTGAGAAGCCTCAGAAAAGAAATGTAAACAATAATTATCTGATTGCTTGGAACGTGGTCTGGAGGTTGCTTACCAACAGGTGCATCTTTGATTGGTTCCATGTGAATTGTTTTTAATTAATGGCCAATCCCAGTCCAGCTGTGGCAGACTCTCTGAGTCTGTAATGAGTTTTTATTATTCATTCTTGTTTAGCCTTCTGATGTCTCCTTTCTCTTTCTTTAGTATAGTTTTAGTATAGCAAATATGATATGATATAATATAATATGATAAATATAATATGATTAATATAATATGATTAATATAATATGATTAATATAATATAATATAATATAATGTAATATCATCCTTCTGAGAACTTGGAGTCAATTCTCATCTCTCACCTTGTCCTGGGGACCCTCACAACACTGCAACACTCAATCCCTATTTTCTGGAGGATTCTCATGGTGCAGGATATCCCTGCACAGCTGAAGGATTTGGGATTGGCAGGGACACTCCAGCTCCAGGTGTTTTATCCCCCTTTTCCCTCAGGTTCCGTGGCACTGCTGGGGATGGGCACTGAGGGGATCTGGGGGCTGCTCTGGGACACTCAGAGGAGTTTTGGGACACTGCAATGTTGGAATGTTGGAGGAGTTTTGAGACCCTGCAATGTTGGAATATTGGAGGAGATTTGAGACACTGGAATGTTGGAGAAGTTTTGGGACACTGGAATGTTGGAATGTTGGAGGAGTTTTGGGACACTACAATGTTGGAATGTTGGAGGAGATTTGGGACACTGGAATATTGGAGGAGTTTTGGGACACTGCAATGTTGGAATGTTGGAGGAGATTTGGGACACTGCAATGTTGGAATGCTGGAGGAGATTTGGGACACTGGAATGTTGGAATGTTGGAGGAGTTTTGGGACACTGCACTGTTGGAATGTTGGAGGAGATTTGGGACACTGGAATGTTGGAATGTTGTCAGTGCCAGAGCTGGGTACAGAGTTCAGCTGAGGGAATGGACAGGAGCTAATTAAGGCAATCAGTGGGGATGGATGGAGGGGGAGCACAGATTGTAATTAGGATCCAAATTAATCCCAGCCCAGGAGCTGTGCCTGGCACCGGCCCCAGGGCTCCAGGGCTGGGATGGAGCAGGGCTGGAACCACCCTGACCCTCCCTGACTCCTCTTCCCACTCCATCTGCTGCTTCCCAAGGGCCTTTTCCAGGTGCCTGTGGCCTCGTGTGACCCAGCCAGCCCCAGGTGGGGACATCAGCCTGAGGTGTCCCAGGCCAGCCACCTCAGGCCACCCCTTTGCACATTCCAGGTGACCTCAGCTTTGTGCTGGGGCCTGGATTTTTATGGATTTTTAATGGATTTTAATGGGTTTTAGATTTATTTTAATAGATTTTTAGTGGATTTTAATTGAATTAAAATTGATTTTTAATGGATTTTTATGGGTTTTTGTGGATTTTTAAATTTATTTTAATGGATTTATAATGGGTTTTTATGGATTTTAAAATTTATTTTAATGGATTATTATGGATTTTTAATTGATTTTAAATTGATTTTTAAGGATTTTTATAAGATGAGATACTTCTTTTTGTTAAAAAGACCCCAGTCTTCCCCCAAAATGTCCTAAATCCCTAAAAACCAGAGGACCTGTCCTCTTCAGTGGTCCCTGATGGTGTCACCTGGTCACAGGTTGGACTCTGTAACCTTAGAGGGCTTTTCCAACCTCAGTAATTCCATGTTCTACCAAAAAGAGCCTTGAGAACTGGAGTTCCTGGGTTCGTTTGTGGTCCCATGGGAGATGGGAATATCTAGGTGTTGTTCCCAACAGCCCATAAATCCCAGGGAGCCCCAGCTCCTGTCCTGCATCCCTTTGCTGTGTGTGCAGGGAACCAGGGACTGATGGAATCAAGGAGGGGCAGCACTTCCCTTGGCTTGTGCACCAACAGAATTCCCAAAGATTTGGAATTCTCCATTGGAGTTGATCCATTTGGTGCTGGAATTTTGGGGCTAACAGGTTTTTGGGGTTTAACAGATATTTCCTATTTAACACCCACTCAAGGGAGATGAATTGGAGCTGGAGGGGGAATTTTATGGATTTATGGCAGCTCTGAGGAGTCCTCCCCATTCCCACAAATCCTGGCACCAATGGGACATTCCAGGGAGAGGCTGATGGCACTAATCAGGAGAGAATGGGAATATTCCTTAGGGAATTAAACATGGAGCCAAGGGCTCCTCTGCCAGTGTTTAACTGGAGTTGGAGGCTGGGAATTGTGAGCCACTGGGAATGTTTGATGCCATCCCATAAAACACAGATTGGAGAGAATTGGGCACGTCCAGTGGCAAAAGCTGGATTGGAAGGGAGGGATGGATGTGCTGGGGAGGGATGGATGTGCTAGGGAGGGATGGATGTCTTGGGTTGGGATGGATGTGTTGGGAGGGAGAGATGTGTTGGGAAGGGGTGGATGTGTTGGGTTGGAATGGATGTGTTGGGAGGGATGGATGTGTTGGGGAGGGATGGATGTGTTGGGTTGGGATGTGTTGGGTTGGGATGGATGTGTTGGGAGGGATGGATGTGTTGGGTTGGGATGGATGTGTTGGGAGGGAGGGATGTGTTGGGTTGGGATGGATGTGTTGGGAAGGGATGGATGTGTTGGGTTGGGAGGGATGTGTTGGGAGGGATGGATGTGTTGGGTTGGGATGGATGTGTTCGGAGGGATGGATGTGTTGGGTTGGGATGGATGTGTTGGGAAGGGATGGATGTGTTGGGTTGGGATGTGTTGGGTGGGATGGATGTGCTGGGAGGGAGGGATGTGTTGGGGAGGGAGGGATGTGTTGGGAAGGGAGGGATGTGCTGGGAGGGAGGGATGTGTTGGGAGGGATGGATGTGTTGGGTTGGGATGGATGTGTTGGGAAGGGAGGGATGTGTTGGGTTGGGATGGATGTGTTGGGTTGGGGTGGATGTGTTGGGTTGGGATGGATGTGCTGGGAGGGACAGATGTGTTGGGAGGGATGGATGTGTTGGGGAGGGATGGATGTGTTGGGTTGGGATGTGTTGGGAGGGATGGAGGTGTTGGGTTGGGATGGATGTGTTGGGTTGGGGTGGATGTGTTGGGTTGGGATGGATGTGCTGGGAGGGACGGATGTGTTGGGAGGGATGGATGTGTTGGGAGGGATGGATGTGTTGGGAGGGACGGATGTGTTGGGAGGGATGGATGTGCTGGGTGGGATGGAGGTGTTGGGTTGGGATGGATGTGTTGGGTTGGGATGGATGTGTTGGGGAGGGATGGATGTGTTGGGAGAGATGGATGTGTTGGGTTGGGATGGATGTGTTGGGTTGGGATGGATGTGTTGGGAGGGATGGATGTGTTGGGAGAGATGGATGTGTTGGGTTGGGATGGATGTGTTGGGTTGGGATGGATGTGTTGGGTTGGGATGGATGTCTTGGGTTGGGATGGATGTGTTGGGAGGGATGGATGGGTTGGGTTGGGATGGATGTGTTGGGTTAGGATGGATGTGTTGGGCTGGGATGGATGTGTTGGGTTGGGATGGATGTGTTGGGAGGGATGGATGTGTTGGGTTGGGATGGATGTGTTGGGTAGGGATGGATGTGTTGGGTTGGGATGGATGTGTTGGGAATGTTGTGTGTTCAGAGCAGCTCTGGCAGTGCCAGCTGGACAATGCCCAGGCACAAAGGGACCTGGGGCACTGCTGGACAGCAGGCTGGACATGAGCCAGCAGTGTTGGGAAGGATGAAAGTTTGACAAGAAAGTCTCACAGATATGTGTGCTTAGCAGAAAGATTTTGGAATGGAGAATCTGAAGAAGGAATAGAAATGAAAGCAAGTTTTGATAGAGAAGAAAAGAATTGCTGAGCCAGTCTCACTGGATAACCAAGGAGGCAAAGGGTGTGTTGGTTAGAAGGGGTTTTATGGCTTAGAACGAAGGATAAACCCATCTCAAACAAGAAGATGTTTTTACCAAGCACAAAAAGAGCACAGGCAAACAAGGCAGCAAAGCTGCAAGTAGAAGAAAGGTCTCAGAATTTCCCACTGCAGGAAAACTGAAAAACAACTTCTGGCTTAAACTGTAACGTACTAACTTTGAGTGATTGGAGAACAGTAACATGAATATGGGAATTATAGTAGTTAGGATAGGCTATGGATAAAAGTTAAGGTATAGATTGGTTCTACTGTATGGAGATGCTCAGCAAAGAAAAGTATAGAATGCATTGTGACCAAAAGAAAAGTATAGAATGCATTGTGACCAAAAGAAAAGTATAGAATGCAATGTAACCAAAACCAAAGGGTCTCCAGGCCTGCCTGCAGCTGGAGCTGACAGCTGTGGGCACAGCTCTGTCACCCATGACTCTGGGCTGCTGTAACCTCTTGGATGGAATGAACTGCATTTTGGATGGAATGAACTGCATTTTGGATGGAATGAACTGCATTTTGGATACATTAAACTGAATTTTGGATACAAGGAACTGCATTTTGGATACAAGGAACTGTATTTTGAAGAGCCACCTGGAGTCCTGCATCTCTCATTCAGGCTCTTACACAGCAGAGTGCCCTGAGCCAATGGCTCCTGGCCTGGGTCAGGAATGGTGTGGGCAGCAGGAGCAGGGAGCTCATTCTGCCCTGCACTGGCACTGCTGAGGGCACACCCTGAGTGCTGTGCCCAGCTCTGGCCCCTCAGTTTGGGAAGGACCTTGGGACACTGAGCACATCCAGAGGGGACAACGAGGCTGGAGAGGGGCTGGGAACACAAAGAACCCCTGAGGGAGCTGGGGGTGCTCAGCTTGGAGAAAAGGAGACTCAGGGGTGCCCCCATCACTCTCACAGCTCCTGAAAGGTGCCTGTGCTCAGCTGGGGCTGGGCTCTTTCTCCAGCAGCACTGACACAACCAGAGCACACAGCCTCGAGCTGTGCCAAGGGAAATACAGGTTGGATAGCAGGAAAAAGGTTTTTGCAGAAAGGTGATAAAGTTCTGGAATGGCTGCGCAGGGAGGTGGTGGAGTCCCCATCCCTGGGGGTGTTTAACAAAGCCTGGATGTGGCACTGGGTGCCAGGGTTCAGTTGAGGTTGGGTTTAGTTGAAGCTGGGTTGGACTCAATGACCTTTAGGGTCTCTTCCAACCCAGTGATTCTGTGATTCTGTGACTTGGGACAGACCCACAAGGATGATCCAGTCCCACCCCAGCCCTGCCCAGACCCTCCAACAATCCCACCCTGGGCATCCCTGGCAGCGCTGTCCAAACCCTCCTGGAGCTCTGGCAGCCTCGGGGCTGGGACCATTCTCAGCAACACTGAAATGTTGGGGTTTAGGAAGACAGAGATCAGTGAGAATTTCCCAACAGAAACAACTCCAGGCCCACTGGCATTGCTGTAAAATTGAAATTCAGCTGTGGGATTGTTGGAGAGCTGGGAAGCCGTGGCTGTTTCTGTGGGCTGGGCATGGCTCTGTCCCTGTTCCCTGCTGTTTCCCTGGAAAGTTTTCCTCAGACCCCAGCAAGGAGGAGTCCTGAGGGGAATAAAGCAGTGGCAGGAATCCTGAACTTCCCAGGGAGCAGAGGGAATGGGGTGCTTGGGTCCTGTATTCCTCGTTCAGAGGAGCTCTCCAGGGGTTTCAGTGCCTTCACCAGGGATTTTTAGTGCCTTCATCCCTGTTCTTTGAGGTGTTGGGGCTGGGTTGGACTTGATGACCTTGGAGGTCTCTTCCAGCCCAGTGATGCTGGGAATTACTGGATCTGGGCTCCTCCTTTGGGAAGAACATTCCCATTAATGCTAGGAACGAGGTTGATCTGCCTTCAGGGCTTGCCTGGGACTGGGATCAGTGGGGCTGGGGGCAGCAGCCTGGCAGGGATCAAGGATCAGTGGGTTTGGGGCAGGGATCAGTGGGGTTTGGGGCAGGGATCAGTGGGGTTTGGGGCAGGGATCAGTGGGGCTGGGGGCAGGGATCAGTGGGGTTTGAGGCAGGGATCAGTGGGTTTGGGGCAGGGATCAGTGGGTTTGGGGCAGGGATCAGTGGGGTTTGGGGCAGGGATCAGTGGGGCTGGGGGCAGGGATCAGTGGGTTTGGGGCAGCAGCCTGGCAGGGATCAAGGATCAGTGGGTTTGGGGCAGGGATCAGTGGGGCTGGGGGCAGGGATCAGTGGGTTTGGGGCAGGGATCAGTGGGGCTGGGGGCAGGGATCAGTGGGTTTGGGGCAGGGATCAGTGGGGTTTGGAGCAGGGATCAGTGGGTTTGGGGCAGGGATCAGTGGGTTTGGGGCAGCAGCCTGGCAGGGATCAGGGATCAGTGGGGTTTGGGGCAGGGATCAGTGGGTTTGGGGCAGGGATCAGTGGGTTTGGGGCAGGAATCAGTGGGGTTTGGGGCAGGGATCAGTGGGTTTGGGGCAGCAGCCTGGCAGGGATCAGGGATCAGTGGGGTTTGGGGCAGGGATCAGTGGGTTTGGGGCAGCAGCCTGGCAGGGAAGGCTCTGCAGAGCCAGAGCTGCTGCAGGGGAGCCTGGGCTGCCTTCCCTGGCAGCGCTGCCTGACAAATCCCAGCGGGAATCTCAGCCTTGGAAAAGCCTCTGCTTGTAAACACGGCCCTGACAAGTTCCCTGGCTGTGCTTCCCTGGCTCCACGGGGAGATCAGAGCTGCAGGGAGGGAGGGATGAGCGTTTCCATGTCTGACATCGCCTTCCTGACAGCACCAACAAACAGGAGTTTAACAGACTGCCCGTGCACAGGGAGCAGATGCCAAACTCCTCCTCTCCAGGGGTTCCCCCTCCTCCTGCATTTTGTTCATTTTTGGAAGAGCTTTGCCTTATGATCAGATGAGAGTGACCCAAATCCCCTTTGGCATCCACACTCTGGGATTTTTGCATTCTCCCAGTGGTTTTGTAGGACTGGGGTGTGGATAATGCATGAAGAGGATGCCCTAAAGGCTGGGCTTGGCTTGCACCCCCTCTGCTGGGATTGGCTTGGATTCCTTCCCTCTGCCCTTTGTTGGGAAAGGACATTTAATCCTTCCTGCCCATTCTAGGAGCTCCCTTCTTGCCAAGGGTCACCCTCCTGGAAGGGGATTCCTTTGGGATCCCTCAGAGCCCTGTGGGCACCTGCTGGGGTTTTCTTCCCATCATTCCATTTTAAAGACTGTCCCCCTGCCTCCTGCCTGGATGGACAAAGGGGCCCTTGGGATGGACTGGGATGGACAGGGATGGAGCCTGGGATAGAGACTGGGATGGAGACTGGGATGGACAGGGATGGAGACTGGGATGGAGACTGGGATGGAGACTGGGATGGACAGGGATGGAGATTGGGATGGACTGGGATAGAGACTGGGATGGAGACTGGGATGGAGACTGGGATGGACAGGGATGGAGATTGGGATGGAGACTGGGATGGACTGGGATGGACTGGGATAGAGACTGGGATGGAGACTGGGATGGAGACTGGGATGGACAGGGATGGAGACTGGGATGGAGACTGGGATGGACAGGGATGGAGATTGGGATGGAGACTGGGATGGAGATTGGGATGGAGACTGGGATGGAGACTGGGATGGAGATTGGGATGGAGCCTGGCATGGAGCCATCCCTCTATCCAAGTGCCATCAGGACAGGCCTTGGTGCCACCCTTAAAATTTTGATTTTGGGGTTTTCACCTAAAAATCTTGGGGTTTTACCCTTAAAATTTTGGAGTTTTCCCTCAAGACCTTGGGATTTCCCCCTCCAAATCTTGGGGTTTTTTTCCTCAAAATCTTGGGGTTTCCCTTTCAAATTTTGGTGTTTTCACCTCAAAGTGTTGGGGTTTTGCCTTTCAAATCTTGGGGGTTTCCCCTCAAAATCTTGAGGTTTTTCCCTAAAAATGTTGGGGTTTCCCCCTCAAAAGCTTGAGGTATTCCTCTCCAAATTCTGGGGGTTTCTCCTCTCAAATCTTGGGGTTTTCCCTCAAAATCTTGGGGTTTTACCCTTAAAATCTTGGCACAGTGGGAGAGCTGGAAGCCCTAGGAATGGATCCCTATGGCAAAATCTGGGGAATAAATTATTTTCTCCTCCTAAACAGGATCTTTTCCCCATCCTCTCATGGATCTTCTTGCACAAACATATCCCAGTTTTTCAGCTCCATGTTCCCCTTCTGGACCCATCTTGAAAATTGCTTTGTTTTCTTTTTTTCCCCACTCTGCATCAATACCTTGGATGTGGCTTGCTGGGAAATGTCTGTCTGAGCCTTTGTGTCCCACAATTGTGAGAAATGACTGCACAGGATTCCAATTCCCTTTTTTTCCTTGGTTTTACCTCCATCTGGCACCTCCTTCCTGCCTTACCAGCGCACCCTCACCTGCATCTCCATCTGTATTTGGAAAAGTCATTCCCAGGCTTCCAATGAGTTCCTTTTCCCATCATTTTTCTCTGGATTGAAGGGCAGATTTCTCAGCAGGAATGTTTTTTTCTGTGCATCCTGCTAGAAGCTGGAATGCCTCATTTTCCATGACTCTGGGCAGGCCTCTGAAATGCCAGTCCCAGGCCTGATGGATTCACAGTGTGAAAAACGCCAATCACTTGTTTTTAAAATTTTAAAAGTTTAATAGTAATAAAATGGTTATAAAAATAGTAATACAATTAGAGTAATAATAATTTGGACAATTTGAATTAGGACAATATGAGACAATAGAGACAAAGAGTTACGGACAGTCCGGGTACCTTTTCTGGGCAGCACGAGCCCAAAAAAGGACCCACGTTAACAGAGGATTAACCCTTAAAAGCAACAGCCTGTTGCATATTCATTCACCTCATACATGATGCATAAATTCCATTCAAACACAGGATTCTGTCTGGGCAGTGTCAGCTTCTTCCTCTGAATCCTAACAGTGCCTTTGAGGCAGGAAGAAGTTCATTTCTTCTGATAAGAGGGCAATAAATTCTTCTTCTCTGAAAGATTCAGGTGTCCTGTGGCTGCTATCTCACTGCGAGTCCTTTCTTTTAAAAAAAGTATCTTACATAGCATCGTTTCTATTTTAACAATTTTTATAACTTAAAACTATATTTAACACACTACTTAAGAGAATTAATACAGCATCACTTTCTAACATAACACATATAATATTCATTTTAATATTTGCAAAAAGCCAATCATAAAATACATGCATTTTTCACAACAGGAAGCAGGATTTGTTTATCCAGGGCTTTCTTGGAGCCTTTGGTGGTGGTGGTGTCTGGTTTGTGCTGGAATCTGTTTGGGATACCCCTGCTCTGAGTTTTAACTTCCCCAAATGGGCTTCCCTTGGCTAAAGAAGGGCTCAGGAAGTCACTCCAAGGCAGTTCATGGGTTGGACTCCATCCTCTCAAAGGCTTTTCCTGACCTAAACGATCCCATCAAATCCCATTCCACAGATTTAGAATTATTTCCCTTTATGCCCAAGCAGGGATTTTCCAAGGAGCTGTCAAAGGCCCCCGTGCTCCTTCAGAGGGAACAAATTGGAATTTTTATGGACTACTCTCAGGGAACGTGTCTGGAATTTTGTTTCTGGCCCTTTTTATTGAAGTTAAAGCATTTCCAAGAGCCAGGAGGGTTTTTTTCCCCCTCAGCCACACAAATTGAGCTTAAGTCATCCTGCTCTGCTCGGGTTTGCTGCCTCCAGTGAATCCCAGCCCTTCCCAACAGCTCCAGGGTTTATCCTGATGATCTGATAATGAGTCCTTTCCTGTTGTCAGGGAGCCTGGAAACAAGAGAAGACTCTGAAAAAACAATGTTGGATTTTCCCAGATAATCACTCCCAGCAAAGGGGAGAGGGGGAGGAAAATCCTCAGGAGGGGCTGAGGGAGCAGGAGAGGGGCAGGACACAGGGAATGGATTCCAAGAGGGCAGGGATGGATGGGACACAGGGGAGCAATCCTGGAGGAATTCCTCCCTGGAGGTTGGGGAGTAATGTGACAGTGTTCAAAGGGGTCCAGGGGTGAGGGAAGAGACGAGGATCTGACTCCATGTTTCACAAGGCTGATTTATTATTTTATGATATATATTACATTAAAACTATACTAAAAGAATAGAAGAAAGGATTTCATCAGAAGGCTGGCTAAGAATAGCAAAAGAAGGAATGATAACAAAGGTTTGTGTCTCAGACAGAGAGTCCGAGCCAGCTGACTGTGATTGGCCATTAATTAGAAACAACCACATGAGCCCAATCCCAGATGCACCTGTTGCATTCCACAGCAGCAGATAACCATTGGTTACATTTGTTCCTGAGGCCTCTCAGCTTCTCAGGAGAAAAAAACCTAAGGAAAAGATTTTTCATAAAATATCATGGCTACAGAGTGTCACTGTCACATTTTCTGGAAAAAATCCCTTCACCCAGGATTTTTCTCCTGGGAAGCTGAGAAGCCTCAGAGAAAAGGAAAACAATTCTGATCTCATTTGCTTCTCCTGTGTTGTGCTCATGTGGAATGTGTTTGGAGATTGTTTACCCACAGGTGATTGTTCCATTGCATTCTGCTGTGAGTTGGTTTTGACTCAATGACCAATCACAGCCAGGCTGTGTCAGGACTCTGGAAAGAGTCACGAGTTTTCATTATTACATTTTTACCATTCTGTCTGTATCCTTTCTGTATTCTTTAGTATAGTTTAGTATAGTATTCTTTAATATAATATAGACCATAAAATTATAAATTAGCCTTCTGAGAACATGGAGTCAGATTCATCATTCTTCCCTTGGTCAGGGGTCCCACAAATACAAGAGGGGTGGAATGGAATGGAATGGAATGGAATGGAATGGAATGGAATGGAATGGAATTCTCAGAGCAGCTGTGGCTGCCTCTGGATCCCTGGAAGTGTCCAAGGCTGGGCTGAAGCAGCCTGGACAGTGGGAGGTGTCCCTGCCCATGGCACTTAAGATCCAAATCCAAACCATTCCATGACTCTGTTGATCCTGGAACACCACAGTCCCTTTACTGGGAGTTGGAATGAGTGCATGTGGATTTTTGAACTTAGAAATATCTTTAAATGCCATTAGGAATAATGTTTTGTGTCTTTGGGAACAACAGGAATCCCTGTGGCTGAGAGGTCCCATGGTTGTCCTTTCCCAGTCCCCAGGAGGTCTCTTTCCCTGGGGTTGTGATTCCAGCCCTGCTGCCCCTGTCAGGTTCCATCTTTTCCTTGGATAAACACATCCTAACAGGAGCTTTTACAGGGAATTTTTACAGTCATATAAAACCACCCCATCAAGCTGCCTGGATTTATTTGCCTGCAGACTCCAAAATCAATCCCTGGGCTGTTGTTCCTATTCCAGCCTTGTTGTTTCCCCCTGATTTTCTCCACTGCAGCCTTTCCTCCTTGCTGTATTTTAAACTCCCCTCATTAGGAATTTTTGACTTCTGCCTTCAGAGCCTATCTGGGGAACCCCATCCATGGGGCTGCTTCCAGAGGCTGAGCTTCTCTTTCCAGCCTGAGCTGTTTAATCAGTCAGGCAAGTATTCAAATGGGATTATTTTTATTTGGTTATCAAATCCTTTTTAAAGCATGTATTGTTTTTTCCCCTCACAAACACTTTCTATTTGAATTCAAATATTATTTCCTTTCTCTCCCATCCCACCTGCTTCCCTGGCACTTGGATTAGTCAGGATATGTCAATATTTGAGGGAATAAATCTCTGCTGGCTCCAGCTTCTGTTTGGGTTTCTGACTCATCTTGGGGTCAAATGAGCTCAGCAAATGTGGGAGAGATTCTGGAGGGACTGGAGCAGCTCTGCTCTGGCTCCCGTGCTCCAAGTGCTCAGTGCTGGGCTTTACTGCTTCTTACTGGTTCCCAAACTGGTTCTTACTGGGCTTAACTGGTTTTTACTGGTTTAACTGGTTGTTATTGGTTTAAGTGGTCGTTACTGGTTTAAATGGTTGTTATTGGTTTAACTGGTTTTTACTGGTTTAACTGGTTGTTATTGGTTTAAATGGTTGTTACTGATTTAACTGGTTGTTATTGGTTTAAATGGTTGTTATTGGTTTAAATGGTTGTTACTGGTTTAACTGGTTGTTACTGGTTTAACTGGTTGTTATTGGTTTAACTGGTCATTACTGGTTTAACTGGTTGTTACTGGTTTAAATGGTTGTTACTGGGCTTTCTGGAGCCTTTATCCCAGGAAGAGTTCTGGATGTCCCCAGGCTCGCAGTGCAGGGTGAGTGAGATTGGTTGGAGTTAAATCTGGGATTTCTGGGAGTTTTCCAATTCCAGGGGGATCCTGAGCTGAGCCCGAGCTCTGAGTGTCACCAGCAGCAAAGGTGACAGCTCTGCTGCCACCAGGAGCTTTGGTTCCCACTGGGAATTCTGTGTTTTACTCCACTGGGAATTCTGTGTTTTATCCTACTGGGAATTCTGTGTTATCCCACTGGGATTCTGTGTTATCCCACCTGTAAATCTGCCTTATCCCATGGGAAATCTGTGTTATCCCACCTGGAAATCTGTGTTATCCCACTGGGAAATCTGTGTTTTATCCTACTGGGAAATCTGTGTTATCCCACTGGGAAACCCATGTTTACTCTGCTTGGAAACACATGTCCACCCTGTTAGGAAACCTGTGTTCTTCACATGTCCATCCCACTTGGAAACCAGTGTCCCTCCCTCTTGGAAATCCATGTGCACTCCACCTGGAAATGTGTCCATCCCACCTGGAACCAATCCTGTGTCCATCCCACATGGAAACCTGTGTTTGCTCCCCTTGGAAACACTGTGTGATCCCTGGAAAAGCTGTGTTCCCTCCCTTGGAAGCCCACGTGTCCTGCACCTGGAACCCTGTGTCCATCCCCCTGGAAAACCCATTTTCTACCAGTGGAAAAAACTGTTCTCCAGTGGGTTTCCAGAACACTGGAAACCCCTGTTCTCCCACTGGAAAACTCATGTTCTGCCACTGGAAAACCCCTGTTCTCCCACTGGGAAACCTGTGTTCTCCAGTAGGTTTCCAGAATACTGCAAAACTGCTGTTTTCCCTCTGGAAAACCCATGTTCTGCCACTGGAAAACCTGTGTTCCACAGATCCCTGCTGGAGCCCCATGTCCACCCTGCACTGATGTCCCCCCTGCTTTGCAGTGCTGGTGCCTGGAAGTTCCACCTGGGCTTTGCCAGGAGTTTCTATCAGGAATCCTCCCCAAATAAGAGTGAAGAAGAGCAGAATGATGGAGGAAATCTTTCCTCATTTCCCCAAATGTTTTTAACTCTTCCTATTTTCCAAGCAGTGGCAGAGGGAGGAATGAAGGGGATATTGGATTTTTAATGCCAGGAGAGCATTGCCATGGCCTAAAAGGGCTGAGACTCCACCCAAAACCAGGGAATTGTGTGAATTTTTAGCAGGAGCTTAAGGCCAGAGTGTGTCTGTCAGAGCTTGGACTGACTGGAACGATTCTGGGAGCTTTTGAGCTTTCCCTCCAAACAGCTTTTCCTCCCTCCCTTCCCTCTGTTACTTTCCATAAGGAAAGCACAATGATTAAACAAATTATTAAACCTGGATGGATTTCTGAGGATATTTGTGAGGCTATTTCTGAGGATATTTCTGTGGATATTTATGGGGATATTTATGTGGATATTTCCCCCAGACATGCAGCTTGTGGCTGTTTCCCATCCCTATGCCAGTTGGGAATGAGGGTTAATTCAGTGGGAAATATTCCCTAATTCCTCTCTTTTTTCCCCACAGGTGTTTACAAAATATGGGAAATGCTACATGTTTAACTCAGGAGAGGAGGGGCGGCCTCTCCTCACCACAGTGAAGGGGGGGACAGGGAACGGCCTGGAAATCATGCTGGACATCCAGCAGGACGAGTATCTGCCCATCTGGGGAGAAACAGGTAAGAGCTTCCTCCTCCTTGGGTGATTTCCTTGGAAAAACCATCCCATCCCATCCCATCCCATCCCATCCCATCCCATCCCATCCCATCCCATCCCATCTTGTTTTGTTCTACCCCATCCCATCTGCTCTGTCCCATCCCATCTGCCTCATCTTGTCCCTGCCCACCCTCTCCCATCCTGTCCAGTCTGCTCCATCCCCTCCTGTCCAGTCCTACTTGTCCCATCTTGTCCCATCTTGTCTCATCTGCATTGTCACATTGACATTCATGTCCCACCCCATCAGCCTCTCCTGTCCATCTCACCCTGTCCTGTGCCATCCCTCCATCCTGTCCTGTGCCACCCCATCCCATCCCATGGATCCCATCCCATCCCATGGATCCCATCCCATCCCATCCCACCCCATCCCATGGATCCCATCCCACCCCATCCTATCCCATCCCACCCCATCCCATGGATCCCATCCCACCCCATCCCATGGATCCTATCCCACCCCATCCTACCCCATCCCACCCCATCCCATGGATCCCATCCCCATCCCAAAACCAGCTCTGGGAGCGGGATCTGCTCAGTCCAGGATGTGTCACTTTTCTCCCCAGGGTTTGTGGTGGCCCCTTGGGAGCAGCATTTTGGGGAGTTCTGGGCTTGGGTGTCCCAGCCCCAAGGTTTGGGATGCCAGGCAGGAATGGCACTGCCTGTCCTGGGCAAGGGTGGCATTTGTGGGTGACAGGAGTGTGGGGACACCTTCAGGGGCTCCAGCACATCCCTCTTCCCTGGAAAGGCATTTTTGGGAGGCTGTGTTCAAGGTGGACTCCAGCTGCTCTCTGGGTTTTCCTTCTCCATAGAATTTGGGAATATTTGCTGCTTTGAGTTGTGTTTGCTGGGTTGGTGCTGTGTGGGTGGAGCAGGGACTGGGTTCCTTGGCTTTGGAGCATTTGGGGTGGATGGAATCTGTGTAGGAATGAACCTGGCTGAGCTGAGCATCTCTGGAGGTGCTGGAACCCTTTGGTCCTGGAGCAGGAGGTGCTGACCAGGAGAGCTGGGCTGTGGGATGTCCCCAGGGCCTGTGGATGGGGATGCAGCTCCTGGAGTGGATGTGGAGTTGTGGGGAGCACTGGTTCCTTTAATGGATCATGGATCCTTTAATGGATCATGGATCCTTCAGTGGATCATGGATCCTTCAGTGGATCATGGATCCTTCAATGGATCATGGATTCTTCAGTGGATCATGGATCCTTCAATGGATCATGGATCCTTCAGTGGATCATGGATCCTTTAATGGATCCTTTAATGGATCATGGATCCTTCAGTGGATCATGGATCCTTCATTGGATCATGGATCCTTCAATGCTGCTGCAGAAACGATGGGCAGGAGCATGGGGGACAGGATGGGGACAGTGCCACCAGGGCCACCCGGGCACAGCAGTGCCCAGCAGTGGTGGCTGCAGCTTTTGTGACCCCACAGTGGCATTTTAAACCAATCATCCCAAAAAGCTGCTGGAGAACTTGCCAGGAGCTGTGTTTGTGTGGCAGGGCCCCATGGGGACACTCCTCCAGGAGGAGCTGTGGTGATTTTGGGGGTCAGGGAAGGGAAAGGAGGGGATCCCTGCACTGCAGGTCGGTGTCACCATGGCTGTCACCCCTGCAGCACCTCTCACAGCCCTGCTGGAGCAGAGAGGGGATTTGGCTCTGTTGGCTCCCAATTCCCTTTTCCCTGTGGGGAGTTTGACTCCCCAAACACGAAGCTGTGTGCCCACCAGCCACTCCAGGCTTTCAGAGGAGCTTTGCTCCCAGATTTCAGCTCCTGCCCCAAATCAGCTGGGCTGGCCCAGGTGAGGGGGACAACACAGATTTGGGATAATCATTCCTCACTGGGGATTGGTTTGAGCTCTTGTCCTTTTAAAGGTAAAACAGGCTCACTGTGGGGGTGGGAACACGAGGAGCAATCTCCACTTCAGGGCTTCATCTCCCACAGGGAGAGATCCCCCAAGGGAGGCAGAGCTGCCCTGAGGGACCTGGGGGGACAGGAATCACCCCAGGGATGGCTTGGGGACATCCCAGAGCTGGTGAACACTTGGACATTTGTGTTCAACCTCAGTGGGGTCTCATATAATGGAATCCCAGGATGGTTTGGGCTGGAAGGACCTTAAAAATTTACCAGTGCCACCCTCTGTCCCCATGGCAGGGACACATTCCCCTGTCCCAGGCTGCTCCAAGCCCCAGTGTCCAACCTGGCTTGGGCACTGCCAGGGATCCAGGGGCAGCCCCAGCTGCTCTGGGAATTCTATTCCAGGGCCTCCTCATCCTCACAGGATTTCCCAATCTCCCATCCAGCCCTGCCCTCTGGCACTGGGAGCCATTCCCTGTGTTCTGTCCCTCCATCCCTTGTCCCCAGTCCCTCTCCAGCTCTCCTGGAGCCTCTTTAGGCCCTGCAAGGGACTCTGAGCTCTCCCTGGAGCTTCTCCAGGTGAACATTCCCAGCTTTCCCAGCCTCTTCTCACGGTGCAGGGCCCCTGTGGGTTTCTCCAAGGAGACCCAGCCCTGGTGTCCCACCATTCCCACTTTGGTGCCTTTTTGGTGCTGTCCTTTGGAGAACCTGTAGGAGGTTCTGCTGACCTGGGTTGTGTTGGATTCTGCTGGGAATGCACTGGGAACGTGCTGGGCTTTTCCATCCTGTGATTCTGGGAAAGCTGGATCAGTCTAAAGGAGATAAATTAGCATCACATTGCACAGGAGGCAAAAAAATAAAGGAATAATAAATAAGTGAGGATAAAAATTGGGAGGGAAAAAGCTGAGGGAGGGAGGAGGTGCCTCCACACCCGTTGGCATCAGCTCCATCCAGAGGGGATTGGGGATGGCAGCTGCTGCTCTGCTCCCTCCTTCAGACAGCTCCTGAGCCCTGGGTGTGCCACGGGCACTGGAAACCTGTCCTGGCTGGGGGCCTTGAGCCTGAGGGAGAAAAACCAGCCCCAAGTGTTCATTTTGGTCAAAAATCCTGGGGCTTGGGGTGTCTTTGGGGTTCAGAGCTGACTTTGTGGAGGATCCTGTGAAGTTCAACATTCCCTGGTGCCCTCCTGCCCCATCACTGCTCATCCCACCAGGCTGAGCTGAAACTTAGACTCAGCTCAAGATCAGCGGCTCAAGGAGGAAGTCTCATGTGCCTGGAGCTGGTTTAGAGTTGGATTCTCATATCCCTGTACCTGGGTTGTGTTGGATTCTCCTGTTCCTGGGTTGAGTTTGGATTCTCCTGGACCTTAATTTCACATTTATAACAATTCAGAGGGTTTTCCCTTCCCACTGAGCTCCTGTCTCTGTTGTCACTGGGAGGATGGCACAGGATTGATTTTGGATTCTCCTGTCCCTGGGTTGATTCTGGACTCTCCTATCCCTGGGTAGATTTTGGATTCTCCTGGACCCAGCTTGATTTTGGATTCTGCTGTCCCTGGGTTGATTTTGGATTCTCATATCCCTGGACTTGGGTTGATTTTGGATTCTCCTGTCCCTGTCCCTGGGTTGATTTTGGGTTCTCCTGGACCTGGGTTGTGCTGGATTCTCCTGTTCCTGGGTTGATTTTGGATTCTCCTGGACCTTAATTTCACATTTATAACAATTCAGAGGGTTTTCCCTTCCCACTGAGCTCCTGTCTCCGTTGTCACTGGGAGGATGGCACAGGGTTGATTTTGGATTCTCATGTCCCTGGACCCATCTTGATTTTGGATTCTCCTGTCCCTGGGTTGATTCTGGACTCTCCTATCCCTGGGTAGATTTTGGATTCTCCTGGACCCAGCTTGATTTTGGATTCTGCTGTCCCTGGGTTGATTTTGGATTCTCATATCCCTGGACTTGGGTTGATTTTGGATTCTCCTGTCCCTGTCCCTGGGTTGATTTTGGGTTCTCCTGGACCTGGGTTGTGCTGGATTCTCCTGTCCATGGGTGGATTCTGGATTCTCCTGGACCTTAATTTCACATTTATAACAATTCAGAGGGTTTTCCCTTACCACTGAGCTCATGTCTCTGTTGTCACTGGGAGGGTGGCACAGGGTTGATTTTGGATTCTCGTGTCCCTGGACCCAGCTTGATTTTGGATTCTGCTGTCCCTGGGTTGATTTTGGATTCTCATATCCCTGTACCTGGCTTGATTTTGGATTCTCCTGTCCCTGGGCTGATTTTGGATTCCCCTGTCCCTGGGCTGATTTTGGATTCTCCTGTCCCTGGGCTGATTTTGGATTCTCCTGTCCCTGGGCTGATTTTGGATTCTCATATCCCTGGGTTGATTCTGGATTCTGCTGTCCCTGGGCTGATTCTGGATTCGGCTGTCCCTGGGTTGATTTTGGATTCTCCTGTCCCTGGGCTGATTTTGGATTCTCCTGTCCCTGGGTTGATTCTGGATTCTCATATCCCTGGGCTGATTCTGGATTCTCATATCCCTGGGCTGATTCTGGATTCTCTTGTCCCTGGGTTGATTTTGGATTCCCCTGTCCCTGGGCTGATTTTGGATTCTCCTGTCCCTGGGCTGATTTTGGATTCTCCTGTCTCTGGGTTGATTCTGGATTCTCCTATCTCTGGACCTGGGCTGGCATTCTGGGCTTGGATTGCCCTGGGAGTTATTGAGGTCTCTTTAAACCTGGAATTTTACAGGATTCAAGGAAAAACTCCATGAGCAGGGCTTTGATTTGCTGAGGGGATGAAGGAGAATCTCCTGGGCTCATTCCCAGGAGCCTTGGCCGTGTTCTCACGGGCCCAGGTGGAGCTGCTTGCCCTCAGAGCTGAGAACTCTGATCTTTGTGGAACTTGCATCTTGGCCTTTCCTCAGGAGCCTTCTCCTCTCCCATCCAGCCTGTCCTGGATGCTCTGGGGCTCCCGGGACACCCTCAGAATCCCAATGGGAGCTCTGGTGGTTGAGAGTGGCTGTTGCCACGGCAACGCCTCACTCAGCTCTGCTGGTGAGGGAGGGAGTTGATGATTTCCAAATATTTGCATAATAATTTCAGTGTGCTTGGAATTCAATCCCCTCGGTGCTGCCTCCAGGCTGGGCTCTGCCAGGGAAGGAGCTCCAAGGGAATTCCAGCCCTGGAGGGGGATGTGGGGTGGGAAATGGATTTCTAGAAGGTTCTCAGAGCCTGACAGAAGGCCCAAACAATGTGCATCCATATGCAAGCTTTGAAATAAGAAATACTAACCTAAAAATACCATAAAATAAAACAAATGTTACTAAGAGAAAAATAAAACTAAAATAATAGTTTCAAAAACAGCCTTACAAATAAGACTAAATACTTTAAAGGAATAGAACTATGAAATATACATTATAATAAGACTCACAATAAGTAATTTTACATGATTAAAACATCTACAATATAATATAACAAAAAACAAATAAACCAAAAAATACATATAGGATATTATATTATACTATAGTATAGTACATATAGTATGTTATAGATACTATATATGTATATTGTATGTATATTATATATACTATAATATATCATATTATATTAAGTTACATTCTATTATACATATATTACATTATATTATATTATATTATATTATATTACATTATACATAAAGTATATTATATTATATTATACATAAATTATATTATAATTAAGAAATAATCAACTTCTAATTAGAATAGCGTAAATTATAACATCTATATTATCTCACCCTTCTCATGAGACTAAAAGTATAATAAAATTTTATTTTATAAAAATAAAATAAAAATAGAAATAAAATAAATAAAATAGAATAAAACTAAAACTAGAATAAAAAATTTTAAAACCTCTCAGTTACCCCATCTCTAAGTGGAAATAAGAATATTATCCGACAGTCCCTGGTTTTCAGGGACAAAGGGATGTGGGCAGAGGGAGATCCATGGGATGGGAAGAGTTGGGTTTTCCCTTCCCACTGAGCTCCCTGTCATTGGGAGGGTGGCACAGGGAATTGTGTATTATTGTCACAGTTTTTAATGAAGGGATGGGACTGCTTTGGGGCTAGGAAGGATTTATTGCTCAGATAAGCATCAGTCTCAGAGGCTGTGAGTGTCTGGTTTGAGCAGCCAGGTGTCTGCTAAGGAAGGCAGGAGCCTCCCCTGAAATGGAAAATGTGAACCCCCTCCCTGAAAATTATTATAAATTTGAAATTAAGGGGCTCTCAGAAAAAAATATGGGAGTAAGAATAACAGCTCTTTATTAGGGAAGAAAATGAAAATAAAATAAAATAAACAATGCAGTTATATAGGGGTCTCCTCCAGCCAGGTCTTATGAGCTCCTGGAGATCTGCATCACACCCGAGATAGCTCAGCCACCCCAGATGGCATCAAATCAGCAGGATGGCTTCTGTGGCAGTGTTGGAAACAGAAAAGTTTTAATAAAAGGCAAAATGATAAAACTCTTTACAGAGAAAAACCGAGCCAGGGCAAGAGGTTCTTGCTCTTGGTAGAACACCCCACAAAAATGATTATTGCCTTTGTTTTCTTCTTTTTCTAGTGAATTGCTTGGGTGGGACCTTTTGGCTTCTGTCTAATTGGCTATCCTTAAGTTTGAGGTTAATTTTCCAAGGTCCTATGAGGTGTCTTTTCACCTAATTGAGGAGGGAAACTTCTGGGTTTTTTCCTTTTTAAGGAGACAAAGGATAGTTTGGTCACTCTGTCAAAAGGGGACACATTCCTACAGTGCAGCAAACCAACACTGATAGAACCCAGCCTGACACCCTGTGGGTCAGGCTGTTGGCACAGTCCCATTGGAATTGTGGCTCAGCCCTCCTGCAGTGTCAGGGCTGGTTCTGCTGGAGCAGGGATCCTGGAGAAAGGTGCAGTCTCTTCCTCTGAAGATCCAGTGGAGAAAAAAGTTGCTGTGGTGTTCCCAAAGCTCAGATTGGATCCAGGTAGGAATGTTTGGCTCCTCCCCTGGGCAGAGCATCTCCCCATGGGATGATGGAATTGGATCAGCCCTGCAGGGACACTCACTGGCCATGGACAGAAGAGATCTCCAGGTATCCTGGCTAATTCAGGAATTCTGGCTAATTCGGGAATTCTGGTTAACTCAGGGAATTCTTGCTAATTCGGGAATTCTGGCTAACCCAGGGAATTCTGGCTAATTCAGGAATCTTAGCTAATCCAGGAATTCTGGTTAACTCAGGGAATTCTGGCTAACCTAGGGAATCCTGGCTAATTCAGGGAATTCTGGCTAACCCAGGGAATTCTGGCTAATTAAGGAATTCTGGCTAACTCAGGGAATTCTGGCTAACCCAGGGAATTCTGGCTAACCCAGGGAATCCTGGCTAATGCAGGAAACTTGGCTAATTAATTCAGGAATCCTGGCTAATTCAAGGAATTCTGGCTAACTCAAGAATTCTGACTGGTTCAGAAATCCTGGCTAATTCAGGAATCTTGTCTAGTTAATTCAGGAATCCTAGCTAATTCTGGGAATTCTGGCTAATTTAGGGATCCTGGTTCACTCAGGGAAAGGGAATTCTGGCTAATTCAGGAAATTCTCGCTAACTCAGGAAATTCTGTCTGGTTCAGGAATTCTGGCTAATTCTGGGAATTCTGGCTAATTCAGGGATCCTAGCTAATTCAGGAATCCTTGTTAATTCAGGGAATTCTGGCTAACTCGGGGAATCCTGTCTAACTCAGGAATCCTGGCTATTTCAGGGAATCCTGGCTCTCCTCAGGAAAAAGGCCAGGACATTTTAGGTGACCCCAAGCAGCCCCTTAAGGTGCCCCTGCCTTGGGTGGGCTGATCCAAGAGCAGATTTTCCTATTCCATAAAAACCAACAACTTCTCCTGGCCTGAGCCCCTCTGGGTCATTCCTGCCCCAGGTCCCTTTTATTCCCATTTTCAGGAGGATGAACAACACTGAGCCCCTGGGTTTGGGGGATTTTCCCAGTTTTTGCTGCCTGGGAATGCCCAGCCTCTCCAGGAAGCAGGATTGTCCCTGTGCAGCCCAGCTGGGATGGTTTTTCCCAGATGATTTTTAACCAAAACAACTTCTCTGGGAATTCCAGCCAGGAATTCCTGCCCAATATCCCATCCATCCCTGCCCTCTGGCACTGGGAGCCATTCCCTGGGTCCTGTCCCTCCATCCCTTGTCCCCAGTCCCTCCCCAGCTCTCCTGGAGCCCCTTTAGGCCCTGAAAGTTTCTCTGGAATTTCTCCTCTCTGGAATTGTCCCAGAATTTTGTTCAACCAAAGGCTGCGAGCACAAATCAAACGCAGGAAAATCCTTCCAGGGCTGGGGATGCTTCAAAAGCCTCCTTCAAAAAAGAAAGAAAAAAAGAGAAAAAAGCCCCAAATTCAAGGGAATGTTCATCGAGGGCAAACCTGAAGGAATCCAACACCTCTGGCTTTGGGAATCTGGGAGAGCTGAGATAAGGCCCTGAAAATCAGGGGATGAAGCATTAAAATGAAATCTGCATTTCCAGCTTTCCTTGGAGCTTTGTTGTTCTCAAATGCCCACAGCTGAAATAGGAGCCCTCAAAATAGCAGGAAAATGTGGGAAAACATGGGGGAAATATGGGGAAAATATGGGAAAATGTGGGAAAACATGGGGAAATATGGGAAAATGTGGGGAAACATGGGAAAATATGGGAAAATGTGGGGAAGCATGGGAAAATATGGGAAAAACATGGGGAAATATGGGAAAATGTGGGGAAACATGGGAAAACTTGGGGAAACGTGGGAAAATGTGGGAAAATATGGGGAAACATGGGGAAACATGGAAAAACATGGAGATACATGGGGAAAATGTGGGAAAACATGGGAAAATATGGGGAAATGTGGGAAAACATGGGAAAATGTGGGAAAATATGGGGAAAACATGGAGAAACGTGGGAAAATATGGAGAAATGTGGGGAAGCATGGGGAAAACTGTGGAATTTGGGGTGGTGCCAGCAAGGTGACAAAGTCTGGGGCTGTTCCCTGTCCCAGGAACTCTAAAGGTGTTTGCAAACTCTGGATTTTTATTCCTGCTTTTTCCAAGCACTGGGAGCGAGGCCTGAGAGCCTCAGGTGAGGTTCGGGGGTGCTCTGGTTTCCCTTGGGAATCATCCAGGCCATTCCCTGATCCCAACCCTTCCCTGGGGGGCTCAGTTTCCTTCCTGGAGGAAGCTTGGAGCATTTTAATCAATCCCAGGGAGCCCCCAGGAGATCTCAGGGCTGGAAAAAGCTTTGGAGATAAAAGTCTCTTCCAAAGGCTCATTACATTTAATTGGATTAATCCCTTTAGCTCAGGGATAATCTTTTGCTCCCATTTTGTCCAGTTGGTGCTTGAGACCTCCCAGGTCCTTCCCAAGGGCAATTCCTGAATTCCTGGTGCTTCGGAGGGTGTAGGATATGGGTTTCCACTCCTGGGAAGAGTTTTCCACTCCTGGGAAGGGTTTTCCCTCCTGGGAATAGGTTTTCCTTTTCTGGAAATGGATTTTCTCTCTTGGGAATGGGTTTCCCTGCCTGGAATGGGTTTTTCTCTCCTGGGAATGGATTTTCTCTCTTGGGAATGGGTTTTCTACTCCTAGGAATGCATTTTTCCCTGATGGAAATGGGTTATCTCTCCTGGGAGTGGGTTTTCCACTCCTGTGAGGGGTTTTCCTTTTTGGGAATGGGTTTTCCCTGCTGGGAATGGGGTTTCCACTCCTGGGAATGGGTTTTTCCCTCCTGGAATCGGTTTTCCCTCCTGGGAAGGGTTTTCCACTCCTGGGAATGAATTTTCCTTCCTGGGAAAGGGTTTTCCTTCCTGGGAATGGATTTTCCGCTCCTGGAATGGTTTTTCCCTGCTGGGAATGGGTTTTTCCTGCTGGGGATTGGTTTTCCATTCCTAGGAATGGGTTTCCCTGCTGGGAATGGGTTTTCCCAGCTGGAGAGGCTCTGGAGGAGTTTTCCTTGTGCTGAGCTGCAGCAGGACCTGGCAGTGCTCTCTTACACCAGCTTTGCTTGGGGCAGCTCTGGAGGAGCAGAATCATCTGATCTGGAATATGAAATAATCTGTTCTGGAGGAGCAGAGAATCTGGTCTGAAAAGGGAAAAAAATCTGCTCTGAAAGGACAAAAACTCTGCTCTGGAATATTAAATAATCACCTCAGGAGGAGCCAAGAATCTGCTCTGGAGGAACAAATAATTTGTCCTGGAGGAGCAAAGAATCTGTTCTGGAATATTACACAATCTGCTCTGGAGGAATAAATAAACAGCTTGGAAAGAGCAAAGAATCTGCTCTGAAGGACAAACACACAGCTCTGGAAGGATAAAGCATCTGCTCTGAAGGAGTAAATCATTTTCTCTGAAGCAATAAATAATCTGCTCTGGGATGCTAAATAAGCCATGCTGGGGGAGCAAAGAATTTGCTCTGAAGGGCCAAAAAGATCTGGTCTGGAAGAAAAAATAATCTGGTCTGGAGGAGTAAATAATTTGCCTTGAAGGAGTAAAAAATCAGCTTTGGAGGAGCAAATAAACAGCTCCAAAGGAATAAAGGATCTGCTCTGAAGGAACAAATAATCTGCTCTGGAATATTCAAAAATCTGCTCTGAAGGAACAAATAATCTGTTCTGGAATATGAAATAATTTGCTTTGAAGGAACAAATAATCTGCTCTGGAATATGAAATAGTTTTCTCTGGAGGAATAAATAATCTGCTCTGGAGGAGGAAAGAATCTGCTCTGGAGGGACAAATCACCAGCTGTGGAATATGAAATTCTCTGCTCTGAGGGAAGATCTGAGCTGCCCCAGGGCTCCTGCTGGGCTCCCTGGAGGAGGCAGAGCTGGGAAGGGCTCGACCGAATTTGGGGGGAGAAAATGGGTCTGTAGGGGTGGGGGGACCCAGCTGGGGACAGAGAGGGACAAGGCAGGGGCAGGGATGGATCTGGTGTGGGAAAGGCGCCAAATCCAGGGATTCAGCCTTTTCCTGGTGTCCCACCATGGAGAGAGGGAAGCTCATCCTCCCTTTGGGGACAGCTGGGGACAGCCCCTCAGAGGGACCAGGGGTGGCCTTGGGGCCTCCCCAGGGCTGTGGGGACAGTGGGGCACCCTGGGGACAGTGACAGGAGCCACAGGTGGCCTGTGCTGACCTGGGCCCCTCCCTGTGCTCCCTCAGGCCACACTGCCCAACCTCCTTCCTGTCCTGGCCCAGCAGGGTGTGGGCTGGGACAGGGCTGGGGACAGTCCTGGGACAGGCTGGGGATGGGGACAGTCCTGGGCTGGGGACAGTCCTGAGACAGGCTGGGGATAGTCCTGAGCTGGGACAGGCTGAGGAGAGTTCTGGAGTGGGAGCAGCAGGAAGGGAAGGGCTTTGTGGGTGGAAAAGTCTCTTTTCTGTCCCTGCAAGCTCAGGGTGAGGGAAGGAGAATGGGGCTGTCCAGAGGGGAGATGGGGGAGAGGGATTTGATGTTAACCAACCCAAAATGGGCCAGGCAGGGGGGGCAGAATTCCTGTCTTTGTGAGGAAAGATGGCTTGGAATGCAGGGTTTGGAATTGGTCAGGTTGGGAAAGTCCTCTGAGATGAGTCCAGCATCCCCCAGCACTGCCAAGGCCACCACTGGCTCCTGTCCCCAAGTGCCACATCCAGCTGGATTTACATCCCTGCAAGGTCAGGGACTGCCCCACTGGAATTTCCTCAATATCAGCCCGAGGCTGTTTCCTCTTGCATGGAATCCATGCCTGGAGAAAAGGGCTCTGAGCCAGCTCTGCCCTCCCTGGGGCTCTGCTCACCTCTGACCCACCAGGGCACCTTCAGCTCTCTTGGGATCGTCACTTCCAGGGAAGGATCCCATCTTCCCTGTTCTACCCACGTCCAACATCTCCCCAAACCCAGTCTGGAGCCAGCCCCAGCCTGGTCCCAGTGGGGATGCCCCAGTTTGCTCCTCCAGCCCCCAGAGTGTTCCCCTGAAGCTTCCCTGTCAGAGCATTGGGAGTAGGACGGTCAGGATGGACGGAGATGAGAGATCCCTGGGGCCAGGTCAGGAACTTGGGGTTTATTGCAAAGGGCCTGGGTGCAGGGCCCTGCTGGGAGCTGCCAGCCACAGCTCAGAGCAGGCCTGAGAGAAGAGAGGGGGAGAGAGGATGAGAGGGTGAGAGAGTAAAAGGGCAAAAGAGCAAAAGCTTAAGAGAGCAAGGTTCTCGTTCCAATACAATAAATCTTCTTCTGTGCTGAATATTCTAATTCTCACTCACCAATCTACAAGATACAAATCCTATAGCATTTCCATACAGCCTATAAGAATTATATATATATATATATATATAATATATAATATATATAATATATAATATAATATATATATAATATATAATATATATATTTTATATATATTATATATTATATATATATATATATATATATATATAACATTACCATACTGGGTTACATTTTAAACCCTAAAAACTCCTCTTTGGGCCCCTTCTGCCAAGCTGGCAGGGTCTGCTCTGACCCTTGGAGCTGTCTGCAAGCAGAGGGTGTTGTTCCATCAAAAGGGGATCACCTTCAGCTGGCCACACCATTGTTTTCCAGTTGTTCAGTAACTGAGGGATCTCAAAGCTTGCTTTCATTTCAATCTCACTTATAGTTTCCATATTCTCAGAATCTTTTGCCAGGCAATCATATTTATAAGGCTTTCCTGTTTCATCTTCCCCAACACTTCCCCCATCATTTTTCCAATCTTTTCCTCCAAATCCTGCAGGTCCTGCAGACTCCCTGGAATTCCAGGCTGGAGCAGCTCACAATGCACATCCCAAGGGATCTAAGAGCTGATTCTGAGGGGGAAATTTCCAAGCCCCTCTTGATTTGCACCCTCAGCCGGGGCTGGCTGCCTGGAGATGGAAGGGTTGGAGTCAGTATCCTGGGATAACCTGTTCCAGTCTGCATCCTTTGTTTTCCCCACTGTTTTTCCTGCCAGTGGAAATGTTCTGCTCCCGTCTGGTGTTTGCCTGGGAATATTTATAGAGAGGATCCGGAGCTTTCCCCTCGCCAGACACAACCCAAGCTGTGCTGGACTCCTCCCAAATCCCTCCTTTCCTGCTCCTCTTCCTATCCCAGCCGCTCTGGGATGCTCCTTTCCCTGTCCCCATCCATCCCCCCTGCCCTGTGACCAGAGCTGGGGTGGCATTTCCACTGCCAGGGCTCCTGGAGCCCCTCCCGTGGGGTGTGGGCACCTGGGAAGGTGCATTTGGGAGAGGAATGGGGTGAAATCCAGACTGGAGCCACCCCACCCTCCAAAACTCCTTAAAAAGGGATTTTCCATCTCAATAAGGGATGGGTGGATGGATCATCACCATGGTGATGGTAAGGATTGATGGTCAGCTCTGAGGTGGCCACAAGATGAGGAATTCCCTTTTTGTCTCTCTTGGAAAATCCATCTGGATTCAGCTCTGCCTCGTTCTTATCCTTTGCTGGATTTCACCTCCTGCTATTTTCTCTCCCCATTCCTTGAAAACCTTCCAGTGCCAGCCCTACCATTTCCTACCCCGATTCCCATCAGCCTGGCACTGATGGATATTTTGGTTTATTTTCCCTCCAGCTCAGTTCCAGCAGCCTGAGCTGCCTGGAGGTTTCCCAGGCTGGTTGGGAAATCCTGTCCCTCCTGCTGCCCCCAGAGCTGGGAATGCCCTGTGGGTGCCACCAAAACTCACTATAAATTTTCCATATTTCCATTTATTTATCCATAAAATCCTCCATAGCAGGGGTGGCAGGAGGGGACAGGGCTGGGGGGACACCTGGGGACAGTGAGGGACAAAGGGAGGGAGGTGCTGCAATGCTGAGGGATACAGAGAGGGAAAATCCTTTCCTGGAGAGGAGAAGCTCCAGGGAGAGCTCAGAGTCCCTTGCAGGGCCAAAAGGGGCTCCAGGAGAGCTGGAGAGGGACTGGGGACAAGGCATGGAGGGACAGGACACAGGGAATGGCTCCCAGTGCCAGAGGGCAGGGCTGGATGGGACATTGGGAATTGGGAATTGTTCCCTGGCAGGGTGGGCAGGCCCTGGCACAGGGTGCCCAGAGCAGCTGGGGCTGCCCCTGGATCCCTGGCAGTGCCCAAGGCCAGGCTGGACATTGGGGCTTGGAGCAGCCTGGGACAGTGGGAGGTGTCCCTGCCATGGCAGGGGTGGAACTGGACGGGCTTTAAGGCCCCTTCCAAGGCAATCCATTCCAGGATCCTGTGATCTCCCGTTCATCCATAACAAAAACTGCCTGGACCCTTGAACATCCCAGTCCCATCCATCCATCATCCATCCATCCATCCATCCATCCATCCATCCATCATCCATCCATCCATCATCCATCCATCCATCATCCATCCATCCATCCATCCATCCATGTCCATCCATCCATCATCCATCCATCATCCATCCATCCATCCATCCATCCATCCATCCATCCATCCATCCATCCATCATCCATCCATCCATCCATCATCCATCCATCCATCCCAAAGGGGCAGCAGCTCTGCCAGGACCCCTCCTTATCCCTGGGAATTCTGCTTCCCTCCAGCAGCCAGGACCAGCAGCAGCTTTTCCTTTTTTATTTTTCTGGCTCTTTTAGGGGAAGCAGTGAAGCTCCTGGAGGGGGAGGGATGAACAGGATCTGCTTCTGTGCCTTTCTGAGCTGTTTTCCCTTATTTTGATTTATTTGGGATCATCCCAGTCCCTTGGGGCAGCAGCTGAGCAAGACTGGCAGATGGGTGACACCCCCGGCTCTGGATGCCGGGAGCATCCCTCCCTCCCTCCCTCCCTGCAGGGAATCTCTGCTCCTTCCCCAGCCCCTGCTCCTGCCAGCAGCTCCTGAGGTGTGAGGATGGCTCTGGAGATTCTGGCTCTGCTCCCTCACTGCCACACATGGTTCCCAAGGGATGCTGAGGTGGGAAGGGATTTTTATTCCCTCCCCAGCATGGAGAAATCATGGAAGCAGCATCCCAGGAGCATCCCTGCCTGCCCTGGGATGGCCCCACCCAGGAGAGCAGGTTATGGGACACTTGTTCCCTCGTTTTCATGATTAAAAATTGAGTTTAATAGGGAAGAGCAAGGAGGTGAATATTAAATTCCTGGCTCCTGCTCATCCAGCAAAACCTTTCCCAGCCAGCTGGAATCCTGGTGACTTCTCCTGCTCCTGGATTATGTAAGGAGCTTTTTAATAAAATTCATGGAGCTCTGGATCTCCTGGCTCTTGTCCCTCCCGTGGTCACCCTTCACTGCCACACGTGATTCCCAAGGGATGCAGCATAGAGCAATTGTGGGAGCAGCATCCCAGGAGCATCCCTGCCTGCCCTGGGATGACCCCCAGGAGAGCAGCTTCCCAGACATTTGTTCCCTCCTTTTAATGATTAAAAGTTGAACTTAATAACTTAATTAATTAATAGAACATGAGCGAGGAGCTGGAATATTGAATTCCTGGATCTTGCTCATCCAGGAAAACCTTTCCCAGCCTGGGGCTGGAGTCCTGGTGCTTTCTGCTGCTCCTGGATTATGTAAGGAGCTTTTTAATAATACCCATGGAGCTCTGGATCCTCTGGCTCTCCTGCCTCCTCCTTTCACTGCCACACGTGATTCCCGAGGGATGCTGAGGTGGGAAGGGGATTTGTATTCCTTGCTCATGGAAGCAGCATCACCTGGCAGGAGCATCCCTGCCTGCCCTGGGATGACCCCAGGAGAGCAGCTTCCCAGAGTTTATTCTCTCTTTTCAATGATTAAATAGGAGTGAGGAGCTGGAATATTGAATTCCTGGATCCTGCTCATCCAGCAAAGCCTTTCCCAGCCCTGGGCTGGAATCCTGAGGCTTTCTCCTGCTCCTGAATTATGTAAGGAGCTTTTTAATAATATCCATGGAGCCATCTGGCCCCAGATTTGGGATGCAAATGCAATGTGTTCCCTAAAAATAGCACAGCGGCTCCATGGGGTTGTACAACACCTCCTGCTCCTCGGGAAGGGAGGGAGCTGGGAGAGGAGGGAGCAGGGAAAAACCTCTTCTCCAGGCTGGGGAGGAGCTCTGGAGTCCCAGCTCCTGCCCCTTCCCACTCCATGACCCAGGGATGGGGTGGAAGGCACCCAAATAAACGCAAAGTGGGAGATAAATCAGGAATTTCTGCAGGGAGGCTTTGAGTCCCAGCCCAGGGCAGGTGTGGGCTGGGGTTTGTCCTGGATTTTTTTCCCAGTTGATGCTGTAGGAATTCCAGAACCATGGAATCCTTTGGGTTGGAAGGGGCTTTAAAGTCCATCCACTGGGCAGGGACACTTTCCCCTATCCCAGGTTCTCCAGCCTGGCCTGGGACACTTCCAGGCTGGAATTCCAGAGGGAAGCATTGGCTCCGTGCCCTCATCCCTTGGGATCAGACTGCAGAGACCCCTTTGCTTCTTTCCCAGCTTTTGCTCCCTCTGAGTCTCCTTCTTTTGGAGGCAAATGGCAAAAATCCATTTTTCCTCCTCTCTCCCATTCCTGCCGTGCCCTCTCCCCAAAGCAAAGGGAAATGACAGCAGAGGTGTCATTCTGTGGTGACAGCTGGGATGACTCCACACCACCCTGGGCAGCCCCTTCCAGGGCCTGACCACCCTTTCCATGAGGGAATTTTCCCTGAACCCGACCTGAGCCTCCCCTGACAGAGCCTGGGGCTGTTCCCTCTCATCCTGTCCCTTTTCCCAGGAGAAATCCCCATCCCTCAGCTGCCTCACCCTGTCTGGGAGCTGTGGAGTCAGAAGTTCCCCTGAGCCTCCTTTTCTCCAGGATAGATTTATTCCCTTGAATCCAGCCAGGCTGGGCTCCCCCAGACCCCACAGAGCCCCCAGGATGTCACCCCTGCTGTATCCCAGGGGAGCAGCCCCTTTTCCCAAGTGGATGTGGCAGACAGATCCCTTTTATCCACCAGGAAATTTCTTGTCCCTGATTGCTCCCAGAGCTCAGCCCACAGCAAAAACACCCCCAGGACAAATCTGGAGTGAGTGATTTTCCCTGGAAAAGCTGTGTGGCCTCAGCTGGGATCAACATTCAGATTCCAGCTTCTCCTCCCTGTTCCCAGGGAACTGAAGCCCCATTTCCATGGAAATCAGAGCCCTCTTGGGGCAGCCAAACTGGTGATACTGGTGCCTTCACAACTCCACGTTTTCCCAGGGTGGGATTGCAGCTCCTGCTTTCTTGGAGCCGTGTTTCCATGGCAATTGGATTTTTTGTTTTAATGTATATGCCTTGGTTTGAAAAGCCAGGTGTCTGCTGAGGGAGGCAGGAGCCTCCCTTGAAATGGGAAATATAAACCCCCTCCCTCTGAATTGTTATAAATTAGAATTTAAGGGGCTCTCAGGCAAAGAGATGGGAGCAGGAATAACAGCTCTGTATTAGGGAAAATAGAAATTAAAATGCAGTGATACAAACCAACACTGCCAGAGTGAGAGCAGTCCCTGTCCCCTGTGTGTCAGGGGGGTGGCACAGTCCCATCCCATGGGGGCTCAGCCCTCCTGCAGTGCCAGCTGTGGCTCTGCTGGAGCAGGGATCCTGCACAAGGGGGGAGTTTTCCTCTGCAGCTCCAGGGCTGCTGGAGATGGGCCTGGGCTCCCTCTGGCAATGCAGGGCAGCAGAAGCTGCTCCTCTGGCAATGCCCTGGGCAAAGGCTGCTGGGGTGTCCCAAAGCTCAGATTGGATCCAGGTAGGAATGCTTGGCTCCTTCCCTGGGCAGAGCATCTCCCCATGGGATGATGGAATTGGATCAGCCCTGCAGGGACACTCAGTGGCCATGGACAGAAGATAATTAATAATTAATGGCCCATGAACAGAAGAGATCTCATGGAGGGAGGGTTGGCTGTGGGAGAGATAAAGAAAATGCCCAAAGAACAGCAGAGAACTGCCCCAGCTCTGACAGATGGGGACAGAACACACACCCCAGCCACACCTTGCATTTCCAGCCTAAAACAGTGTAAAGCTTTGTTTGGGAAAAATGTGAGCATTGGGAGTTTGGTCAGGACTCCTGCCTGGATAAGGAGGGGTTGGAGGGGCAGGAGCCTCCCTGGGAGCACAGGGAGCATCCAGGGATCCCCTGCTCAGCAGGGCCTGGGGGTGACCTGAGGACACAAATCCAAGTCCTGCTTCCCAGAATAATGAGGAATGTGAGGAATGTGTAATAATGATGTGTTACTCTTCAGGTCTTATGAGTCTCAGAGAATCTTTCACACCTGAGATAGCCCAGCCACCCCAAATGGCATAAAATCAGCAGGATGGCTTCTGAGGCAGTGTTGGAAACAGAAAAAGTTTTATTAAAAGGCAAAATAACAAAGCTCTTACAGAGAAAAACCTGAGCCAGGGGCAAGAGGTCCTTGCTTCTGCCAAAACACCCACAAAAGCAATTATTGTCTTTGTTCTCTTCTTTTTCTAGCTAATTACTTGGGTGGGACCTTTTGGCCTCTGTTCAGTTGGCAGCCCCAGGTCTGAGGTGAAGTCCCACAGGTCCTATGAGGTGTCTTTGTACCAAATTGAGGAGAGAAACTTCTGGGCTTTTTTCCTTTTTAAGCAGACAAAGAATAATTTAGTCACTCCATCCACAGGGGACACATTCCTGCAGGAGGATTTGGGGAATCTGGGGGTTGGTGGGAACAGGGAGCACACCCAGAGCAGCTTCTCAGTGCTGGGAATTCCTGCCCTTCCCAGGGGTCACACAGGAGGTGAAGAGGTTCCTGGGAAGCAGGGGAGCTCTGGAAGATGGGGAATTCTGGAAGATTGGGGATCCTTGGAAGTTGTGGGAGCTCTGGGAAGAGGGAATCCCTGGAAGGTTGGAGATCCCTGGAAGGTTGAAGATCTCTGGGAAGGTGGGGAAGCCCTGGAAGTTGTGGGAGCCCTGGAAGAGGGAATCCCTGGAAGGTTGGAGATCCCTGGAAGGTTGAAGATCTCTGGGAGGGTTGGAGATCCCTGGAAGGTTGGAGATCCCTGGAAGGTTGAAGATCTCTGGGAAGGTTGGAGATCCCTGGAAGGTTGTGAGAGCCCTGGAAGAGGAAATCCCTGGAAGGCTGGAGATCCCTGGAAGGTTGAAGATCTCTGGGAAGGTGGGGAAGCCCTGGAAGTTGTGGGAGCCCTGGAAGAGGGAATCCCTGGAAGGTTGGAGATCCCTGGAAGGTTGTGAGAGCCCTGGAAGAGGGAATCCCTGGAAGGTTGGAGATCCCTGGAAGGTTGAAGATCCCTGGAAAGGTGGGGGAGCCCTGGCTCACTGTTTCCATGGTGATACCAAGCAAAGGATGCTGGAAATCCTCAGGATGATCTCAGCATCCCACAGCATTCCCGGGCCATGTCTGGCCCCTGCTCCAGGTCCTTCCTTCCCGAGGAACACCAGGAATCCTGGGCCCAGAGTGCCCTCCAGGGATGCACATCTGGGCTCCCTGCCAGATGTGGCTCCTGGGGCTCACCCTGGGCCCCTCCTGGGGTTTGGGGGCACCTGGGGGTGGGAAGAGCCCTTGGAATTCCTCGGGATGTCATTCCTGTTTTACAGAAGGGAGACTGAGGCCCAGGACAGTGAAACCTTTCCCAGCTCTGTTCCCTCTGTCCAGAGCAGGGAAGATTTATGGGAATTAACTGAGGAATTCCTAGATGGAGCTGTGGGGGACCTGCTTTGGCTTTCTCCAAACAGGAACATCCCCCCTGGAGCTGCTGGCTGGGGATGACAATTCCAGAGCTGGGAATAACAATTCCAGAGGATAACAATTCCAGGACTCAGGATAACAATTCCAGAGCTGGGAAATAACAATTCCAGAGCTATAGGAACACAATCCCATAGCTGTGGGATAACAATTCCAGAACTGGGGATAACAGTTCCAGAGCTGGGGATAACAATTCAAGGACTCAGGATAACAATTCCAGAGCTACAAGATGATGATTCCAGGGCTGCCAGGGCTACAGAATAACAGTTCCAGAGCTGAGGATAACAACTCCAGAGGATAACAATTCCAGAGCTAGAGGATAACGACTCCAGAGCTGGGGATGACTATTCCAGAGCTACAGGATAACAGTTCCAGAGCTGTGGGATAACATTCCAGAGCTAGGGAATAACAATTCCAGAACTACATGATCACAATTCCAGGACTCAGGATAACAGTTCAGAGATGGGGATGACAATTCCAGAGCTACAAGAAAATAATTCCAGGGCTACAGGATAACAATTCCAGAGCTGTGGGATAACAACTCCAGAGGATAACAATTCCAGGACTCAGGATAACAATTCCAGAGATGGAGAACAGCAGTTCCAGAGCTGGGGGATAACAATTCCAGAGGTACAGGATCACAATCCCAGAGCTGTGGGATAATAATTCCAGAATTAGGATCACAATTCCAGAGCTACAGGATCACAATTCCAGAGCTACAGGATAACAATTCAACAGCTGGGGATAACAACTCCATAGGATAACTATTCCAGGACTCAGGATAACAATTCCAGGGCTACAGGATAACAATTCAACAGCTGGAGATAACAATTCCAGAGCTGGGGATGCCAATTCCAGAATTGGGGATCACAATTCCAGAGCTGGTGATAACAATTCCAGAGCTACAAAAGGATAATTCCAGGGCTGCCAGGGCTACAGAACAACAATTCCAGAGCTGGGGATAACAACTCCAGAGGATAACCATTCCAGAACTACAGGATCACAATTCCAGGACTCAGGATAACATTCCAGAGCTAGGGAATAACAATTCCAGAGCTACAGGATCACAATTCCAGGGCTACAGGATCACAATTCCAGAGCTGGGGATAACAATTCCAGGACTGAGGATAACCATTCCAGAGCTGGGGATAACAACTTCAGAGCTGGAGATAACAATTCCAGGACTCAGGATCACAATTCCAGAGCTGTGGAATGAAGCTCCAGAGGGTAACAATTCCAGGACTCAGGATAACAATTCCAGAGCTGTGGAATAACAACTCCAGAGGATAACAATTCCAGAGGTGGGGGATAACAGTTCCAGAAGTGAAGAATAACAATTTCAGAGCTGGGAATGACAATTCCAGGACTCAAGATAGCAATTCCAGAGCTGGGGGATTACAGTTCCAGAGGATAACAATTCCAGAACTACAGGATCACAATTCCAGGACTCAGGATAACAATTTCAGAGCTGTTGATTACAGTTCCACCAGAAGCACCTCCCAGCTCCAGCTGTATCCTCATTTCCCCATTAATCAGAGCCAGGATCAGCTCCAGCTGTTCATTCCCAGGGGGAATTGGATGTGTTTGGACAGGGCCAGGCAGGGTGAGAGGGAAGCTCCTGGTTTTTGGCAGCACTTGGGATTTTAATTCCTGAGTTTTCGGGGATGAGTTTGATCCCAGCTCTCCTGGAACTCCCTGTAGAGTTTTCCAGGGATGCTCTTCCCAAAAAAGTCATGGAAATGGAACAGCAGGAGTAAGAGCTGAGCTTCCCTCTGCAGCCAGCTGGGAGCAGGTGCTGAATTAATCCCAGCTTTAATTCAAGCTCCTTTAATCCTGCAGGGGAAAGAGCAGCTCAGGATTTGTTGGGAGACCCTGCCCTGGGAGCAGGAATGGATTTAATGAGTGGGAAAATGCAGTTCTCTTGGAATTCTGGGTTATTCCCAACCTGGAATGCTCTAAAACCTGAATTTCCAGGCTAGAATGAAGGAAGGGGTTGGGCTTCCCCACATCCCAAAATAAGGCTTAAAACTGGGACATGCCAAATCCCAAGGGATTTGGATTGATTTTGAATTTATCTGGCCCAATCCAAAGATTTCAGCGTTATTTTTCCCCACACTGATGGGTGATTCCAAAAAATGGGCTCAGGATTCATTGGGAGACTCTGCTGGGTGCAGGAATGGATTTACTGCAGTTTCCAAGGAATATTTTTTATTATTCCCAACCTGGAATGGGCTATAAACTGAATTTCCAAGCCCTGAGAGTGGGGCTGGGGATAAATGAAGTGTTTCCAACATCCCAAACAAGGTTAAAAACTGGGAGGTGCAACCCAAACCCCAAGGGATTGGGATTGGTTTTAGTTTCTCTGAGCAAATCCAAGGATTCCAGGATTATTTTTCCCCACAGTGATGGTTGTTCATAAAAAATGGGAAGAGCAGTGGCTCAGCCCCAGAGGTCCAGGAGAAATTCCCAGAAAAAGCCATTCTAAATGATGCTAAAATTGGGAAAAAAATGGAAAAAAAATTGTCAAATTGGCAAAAGAAATTGTCAAGTTGTCAAAAACTCCTAAAATTGGAAATATGAATAAAATCATGGCTGGGATTTTTCCCTGGGATATTCAGAGCCCTCTCCAGTGTCAGGGGTTGCCACAGAGCCCTTTGGGATTTGTTGTGTGTCCAGGGAAAATTCCTTCAGAAATGAATGGCCCCAAACACAGATTTTTGGTTCTGCTGGTTCCTCCCTTTTCCCACAATTCCAAGAAATATTTAATCCCCACTGAAGCTCCTGGATCCCAGCATGGGTGTGGAATATTTAGGATGCAGTTTATGAGTTCTAATCCAGGCATTTCCACCCAAGCTGGGCTTTTTCCTGGCAGCAAACAGGAATTTTGGAAGGAATCGATTTTTTATAAGAAGGGACAATTTTTCCAAGCCAATTCCATGTTTATTGTTTCATCCTTGTGCAGGAGAAACAGAGAAAGCTGCCTGGGGTTGGCAGCTCCTCTAAGAAAATCCTGTTTATTTTGTTTTCCTGGGTATCATCACTGATGGAATTCTGAAATTTTGGGGTTCAATCCCAAAGTTTTTTCCATGCTGTGGCCCTTCCCTCTCTTTCCATGTACGCCACTGGCTTCATTCCAGGATTTCCAATTTAAAATTCCAAATCCTGCTGATTTTAAGATTAATTTGGGTACCTGCAGGCTAGACCTTGGTTTGGATGGACAGGGATTTACCCATGAACAGACCCCTGGGCATGGGAAATCCATGGAATTCGAGCTGGGGCAGGTGCAGAAATGGGCAGAGGAGTTTTGGATGGAAAATATTTCAGGAAAATTCCTGTTGCCCAACAAATTAAACTAAATAGGATTTTTTTCATCTGAGGTGTCAGAGAATTAGTGAGGGAAGCAGATGGAATCTCCTCCAGAGTGCTGGAATGGGATCAACACCCAGCAGAGCTGTGGGGGTGGGATGGGACCGGCAGGAGCGGGAAAATGGGATGGGAATTGGGGCTGGGAAACCTGGGGGGAGCTTGGGAAGGGCTTGAGCCTGGCCTGGAATGGGATTTGGGCAGCTGGGGCAGACCCTGGGACACTATGGGGCTGTGGAGATGGGGCTGGGATTGGGGTTGGGATAGGATGGGGATGGGGTTGGGATGGGGTTGGGATATGATTGGGATGGGGTTGGAATAGGATTGGGATGGGGTTGGGATGGGATTAGGATGGGATGGGATTGGGATAGGATGGGGATGAGGGTGGGATGGGATTGGGATGGAGTTGGGATGGGATTGGGATGGGGTTGGGATGGGATTGGGATGGGGTTGGGATGTTCTCCATCACCAAAGGCATTTGAAATGAGCTGGCAGGGGTTTGTTCCCAAAAACTGTGGGAATGTGTGGTTTGGGGCTGGGTTTTCCCAGGAGGTGACAGCACTTTCTGGCCTGGAGTCTCCAGAATTCCAAACTCCTGGATCAGCCCTTGGCCATGGTTTTGCTGAGCTGGGAGGTGACACCTTGGAGGGGCTGGAAGGGAGGGGATCTGAGCACTGGGATGCTCCCATTTGTCCTGGCAAATCCCAACCTAAACCCATCCCACCTGTGGGGTCTCACTGTGTTTGCCTTGGCAGCTCCTGGGTGAGCAGGGTCTGTTTAGGGAGGATTTTGGGAAGGAATTCCTGGCTGGGAGGGTGGGCAGGCCCTGGCACAGGGTGCCCAGAGCAGCTGGGGCTGCCCCTGGATCCCTGGCAGTGCCCAGGGCCAGGTTGGATACTGGGGCTTGGAGGAGCCTGGGACAGGGGAAGGTGTCCCTGCCATGGCAGGGGTGAAACTGGGTGGGGTTTAAAGTCGCTTCCACCCCAAACCGTTCCAGGATTCCATGATCCTGTGGGAAAATCCTCTCGGGAGAAGGCAGCAGATCCCTTTGCCAGCACAGTTAAATCCTGAATTCCTGAGATCCACAAAACCTCATCCAGAGTCTCCTCACTGTCCCCTTGTCCCCTGCCCGTGTCCTCCCACCGCTCTCTGTGCAGACCCTGGAGAAGCAGCTCCAGAGCTGGGAATGGCTGGGATTCCCAAGGTTCTCCCAGAGCTGTCAGAAATTGAAATGCACAATGAAATTGTAGGAAAATGCTACAGGATAGTGGGAGGCTGAGGAATGATTCATCCTCCAACAGAAACTCCTCAGATGTGGAGGTGGCACTGCTGGCCACCAGCGTGGATCCAGAGCCAGGAATATTCCAGGTTTAGGTCAAATTAGGCCTCGTTAACAACTTCCTCTGTGAGTCCTTATTCCCAGATGGAGTCTGGGGTTTGCTGGGGTGTGGGAGCAGCGGGAATCCCCAGGAGAGGAGGTGACACCGTGGCTGTGTGGGGACAGGAGCCCATGGGGCTGATCTGAGCTCATCAGTGCTGTTTCCAAAGCCACTCTGTGACTTTTGTCCACTCGTTTTAGTAGAACAGAGGGACTGACCTCGAGTTACTCCACATGGATTTGGTATGTGGGAACCTCCCATCACCCCGAGCTCTGATGTGTGCCAGCCCAAAAGGCTTTTCCAGCTTGGAGCAGCTGCCAAACCCAAAATTCCTTGAAATTTTTGGACATTTTTAATGTCATTTCATGACCAACATTCCCAAGTGGCCTCGGGCTGTGCTGGGGATGGACAGCAGAGGGGCATCCATGAATTCATGAATCCGCAATACTGGAGCCCTCCTGGAGAGTGGGAACAGCTCAGGTTGGGGAGGGAGGAGCTGGTTTGGTTTGGTGATGTGGGAATGTCACCAAAGTGTCCTGGAACCAAATTCCAGCTGGAAAGGGGAGGTTTTCTCCTGGTTTCTCTTCCTTGGAAGTTCAGAGCAGGCTGGAGCTGCTGTTCCAGGGAGGGGGAGCTGGGATCAGGAGCTGGGGATGCTCCTGGTGCCGATGGGAGGTGATTTGGGATGAGGCCCAGGAATGGTCTGCTCCTGGCAAACCCTGCTGCTGGATCTCCTCCCTCAGTTGCCAGGGATCTAATATCCAGGTGGGAACATTCCAGCTGTTCCTGAGCTCCTTAACCTCCCCCTTTCCTTCCAGAGGAGACGACGTTCGAGGCCGGAGTCAAGGTGCAGATCCACAGCCAGTCCGAGCCTCCCTTCGTGCAGGAGCTGGGATTTGGGGTGGCCCCTGGATTCCAGACCTTCGTGGCCACCCAGGAGCAAAGGGTAAGTCCCAAATTCCTGTTCCATCCCAGGATCCCTCCGGGGCTTCCTGGGAGAGGTTTCTTCTCCATAATTGATGCCCCTTGAGATGCAGCTCCATCATTAAAAGGTGGTTTTTGATGCCTTGCTTCAGATTTCTTGGGATGAGGGCAGCTTTTCCAGGTTATCTCTCATGGTTATTCCAGAGTCCTGCATTCCCACAGTTCCTTAAAGTCCCACAGTAATTCCATCTCCAGGATAGATTTTATCCCTGGTGACTTCCCTGCTTTGCTCTTCCATGGTTGGAGCTGAGCTGTGGCAGCTCCGAGTGTTGGGTCCTGTCCAACCCACTGGGGTTTCCCAGAAAAAACACATTCCAGGGATATAAAAAGAGGCAGGAGGACAGAGTTTCCTGATGGAGAACGCTGGGAATCTTTCAGGTGACACCAAAACATCCACATGATTGATGGCAAACTCTCCTGGGATACCTGGGAATCATTGTCTTACATGGATCCCAGCAGTGACACATCCAGATGGATGCATGGATCATGGAGGATGGAGGGATGAATGATGGATGATGGATGGATGGATGGATGGATGATGGATGGATGGATGGATGGATGGATGGATAGATGAATGATGGATGATGGATGGATGGATGGATGGATGGATGGATGGATGGATGGACAGGGATGGATGGATGATGGATGGATGGATGGATGGATGGATGGATGGATGGATGGATGGAGGAATGGATGGATGGATGGATGGATGGATGGAGGATGGATGATGGATGGATGGATGATGGATGGATGGATGATGAATGGATGGGGGATGGATGGATGGATGATGGATGGATGATGGATGGATGATGGATGGATGGATGGATGGATGGATGGATGGATGGATGGATGGATGATGAATGGATGGGGGATGGATGGATGGATGGATGGATGGATGGATGGATGGATGGGGGATGGATGATGGATGGATGGATGGATGGATGGATGGATGGATGGATGATGGATGGATGATGGATGGATGGATGGATGGATAGAGGAATGGATGGATGATGGATGATGGATGGATGATGGATGGATGATGGATGGATGGATGATGGATGGGGGATGGATGGATGATGGATGGATAGAGGAATGGATGGATGATGGATGGATGGATGGATGGATGGATGATGGATGGATGATGGATGGATGGATGGATGGATGGATGGATGGATGGATGGATGGGGGATGGATGGGGGATGGATGGATGGATGGATGGATGGATGGGGGATGGATGGATGGATGGATGGATGATGGATGGATAGAGGAATGGATGGATGATGGATGGATGGATGATGGATGGATGGATGGATGGATGGATGGATGGATGGATGGATGATGGATGGATGGATGGACGGATGGGCAGGGATGGAAAGGGCTGGACAGGGCATCATGTGGTTCCTGATGCTCAAAGATTTTGGGAACAGCTCCTCAAGTCAGACCCACCTGGCAGCTCCAGCAGTGATTGAAAAGATTTGCCTTCCTTAAAAATCCCGTCCTGAGCAGGATTTTGGAGCAGGGCTGGGAGCTGGAGCCTGCAGAGAGGATCTCAAAGGCTTTGGGTTAAATTGGTGCAAATTCCAGGACTTTGCTGCAGCTGCTGAAATCCTTCCCCACCCCATTGCCAGCACTGCCTATTCCAATATTTCCATTGAAAAATGAGAATTCCATCCAGAACATCATCCAGGTGAGAGAGGGGGGAAAACATTCCTCCCCAAATCCCCCCTTCCATGTGGGAGATGTGGAGGACAGAAGAACA
This sequence comes from Agelaius phoeniceus, assembly GCF_051311805.1. Lineage (NCBI taxonomy): Eukaryota > Metazoa > Chordata > Aves > Passeriformes > Icteridae > Agelaius > Agelaius phoeniceus. The sequence goes on along the minus strand of NC_135290.1, from coordinate 5,653,497 downwards.
GATTTAGGGACTCTCAGCTCCAGGGTGTCCCTTTTTCCAGGGGTTTTGCCAGAGTTTTGGGAGAGGAAAGGGCTCATTCCTGGGATTTTCTGACTGGTTTAAAATCATCTGAGGGCTCCAAAGCCTTTTCTCAGGAGAGCTGGAGGAATTTCCAGCATTCAGCTCCCACCCCAATCCCTCTTCTTAGAAAGTAATTCTTAACCTAATTACAGCCATTTATAACTTCCTCTAATTAATTATTAGTCTTTAGGGACCTTGGGCTTCCCCCACCTTCCCAATATGCAGCTTTTATTCTAATCCCTGATTTAGTCTGGGTTTTTCCAACTAAATCTCTCTTCCTGTGCTGCTCCTTTAATAAACCAGAGCCGAAGGTGGAACAGCTCCAGTAAATCCCCCAGGAACTGAGCCCAGGCAGTTATTGGGGTCCTGAACCCAGAGTTTTACACCCTGGGCCATAAAACAAATGATCCTGCAGCTGGAAAAAAAAACAGGAATAAAGAAAAAGTGGAGCTGATTTCCCATCTTCCAGCTCAGAGCAGCCTTGGGGAGATAAAAGCTCTTTTTACAGAGATAAAAAGTGTGGAGTGGGGAAGATTTGGAATGGTGGGAGCTGTGGATCCTCTGTGGGACAGAATTTGGGGTGTGGGGGGTTCATTCCTGGCTCTGAAATCATTCCCTGTGGCCCTGCTCAAATCCCTCCCTTCTTTCCCCATCCCACTCTGGAATCAGAGCATTCCCTGGCCTTTGCTCCCTGATTTTCTGCTTTCCCAGGGCTGCAGCTGCTCAGCACCAGTGAGGATTCACATCTTGGGACCGGGGCATAAATCCTGGCTTTCCACTCAGAGCTTCCCCAAATCCCCCTGTCCAGAGCCAGCTCTGGTTCGTGGTTGGCATCTCATTAAAAATCTCCCTTCACAAGGAGCTCTCAGGCTGGAAAAATGGGAATTAAATCAGCTTTGCTCCTCCTCCTGCAGTGGCTGAGCCCCGTGGTTCCTGTACAGAGACACTTCTGGGATGCATTTCCCACCTTGGGAGTTACTGCAGGAGTGACCTTGGGAGGGACCTGGCAGTGGCAGGGTGGAAATGCTGAGTCAGCAGCAAAAACTCCTGAGAAAGCAATTCCAGCAGGAGGTTTGGCCATAAAATGTGGTGGATGGGTTAAAGAGCCCAAGCTGCTTCTGGACACGTGGCCAAGGGAGATGTTTCCTGGTTAAAAAAACGTGGGATTGTTCATCCTGGAGGAGCCACCAGGGGTGACCAAACTGGGACCTTCCAGAACCTGAAGGGGCTACAGGGAAAATGGGGAGGGAAAAGGGACAGAGGGACAGGGCACAGGGAATGGCTCCCAGTGCCAGAGGGCAGGGCTGGATGGGACATTGGGAATTGGGAATTGTTCCCTGGGAGGGTGGACAGGCCCTGGCACAGGGTGCCCAGAGCAGCTGGGGCTGCCCCTGGATCCCTGGCAGTGCCCAAGGCCAGGCTGGACACTGGGGCTGGGAGCAGCCTGGGACAGGGGAAGGTGTCCCTGCCATGGCAGGGGTAGGAATTAAATGGTTTTTAAGGTCCCTTCCATCCAAACCATTCCAGGATTCTCTTAGGCAATGGATGGAGATGAGGCAGAGCCTGGAAGAGGCAGAGAGTGGGAAGTCAGGAAGAGCCATCAGATCCGAGGATGAGGGAATGGTTTGGGTTTCCTGCTCCCTCTGCACCCTGTGGAAAAGAGGAATTTATAAAAAGGTGGAAAAGTGAGGACAGGAGAACTTCAGAGTCCAATTCCTCCCAGCCCCCAAACTGACAACTCTGCCAGAGTTTGGGAGTTGGGTCCAACAAATCCAGGCAGAATGTTCTGGGAGAACGAGGGGGAATGGTCTGGCTGCCTCTGGATGTGCCAGGGAATGAGCAGGAGGAGAGGCAGAGTTTCCTGGAGCAGGGCAGGGGGAATTCCCATCCCTGAGGGGCTTCATCCGTGTGGATGTGACATCTGGGGACATGGGGCAGTGGTGGCCTCAGTCTCAGAGGGCTTTTCCAACATTTACAATTCCATAATTCCACGTTATTGGGGATTTAAGGCTGATTTTGCACCTGAGCCACAGCTCCAGCCCATCCAGGGGAAGCAGGAGTGGGAGCAAACCTGGGATGAGGCTCTGGAGAGGCTGCCCTGGACTTTTTATGGATCTGCAGGAGGTCTCAGTGCTGCTGTTCCTGTTGGATTTGCAAAGAAGGATCCTGGAGCTCCAAAATCCCAATTTTCCCTGGGCACTCATGGGCCCTGTAACACCCCTGAGCTCTGCCCCAAGGGGCTGGAAGGGTCAAATTCATCCCTGAAAACCAATTCCTCAGGAAGGGAGCAAATGGGAAGGAACAGGCAGGATGGGAAAGGAGCTGGAGAGGCAAACAGACAATTCCAGCACCAATTCCAGTTCCAGCATCATTAACTGGGAGCTGGGATAAGCCAGCTGTGGCTGCTCTGGGATTTTCAGCATTCCACAAGGGCTGGAGCTGCTTGGGATGGGAATTCCAAGAAGCTGCTGCTGCTGCTGGAGGTCTCCTTAAGGAAGGGAGGGTTCTGGTTCTGGTTTCATTGGGAACCCAGCCCAGGTGGGGATGTTCAGGGAGGGCTTGGATCCTTCCTTGGGATCGCTGGAGTTTGGTGCCATCAGCCACGTGGGGTCTGGGCAGGAATTGGTACTGGATCCATCCCAGAGCCAGAGGGGAATGGGGCAGGGAAAGGTTCTTCCCCATAGGTGCTGGCACTGCCCAGGGAATGGTGTGAGCTGAGCCAGGGGGATTTGGGATGGAGCTCAGGGAAAGGTTCATCCCCCAGAGGTGCTGGCACTGCCCAGGCTCCCCAGGGAATGGTCCCAGAGCTCCAGGAGGGTTTGGACACCACTCCAGCGATGCCCAGGGTGGGATTGTTGGGATCCTGGGGGATTGTTGGGATCCTGGGGGATTGTTGGGATCCTGGGCAGGAGCAGGGACTGGACTCAATCCTTGTGGGACCCCTCCCAACCTGGGATATTCCAGGGTTTTATCAAACTGCTCCAAGCTCTGCTGGATCATCTCCACCACGTTTCCCTGTTTGAGAAAATGAAACAGGCAGGGAAATCAGGGATAGCACTTCCAGGTAATTGAAGGAGTAACCTCTGGCTGTGGGCAGATGCTCTGTGCCAGGAGCAGTGTGGAAAGGCAGGAATGTGGCCAGGGAAGGGCTGTGGAAGGAGCTGATCCTCCCCTGCCCCAGGGTCTCATCCCTCCAGGTTTTCCAAGCTCATCCCCTCTTTTCCTGGTGTTTGGGACAAGCAGTATCCATCCAGCTTCCAAGGAGTCAAATGAATTTTTTCCTTCCCCTTTTAGCACCTGCCAGCTGGGAACTGATCCCGGTAATCCTGGAGAAAGCCGGGATCAGGAGGGCTGGAAAAGCGTTTAATTCATTAATTAATTATTAATGACTGCAAAAGGGCCAGACTGGGAGTCTGTCACCCTCAATTAGAGGCTGGAACTGGATTTCTCTATGCAGGAGCAGGAGGAAGAGCCCTGGGGAAGCTGCCAGGGAGCACAAATCATGCAGGATCCAAGGGCAGGGATGTTCCTGCTGCCTTTTCCCTGCTTTTCCTGCTGCTTTGCTGTGGTTTGTTCCCACTTTGGGGGCAGCAGGGGAGGGTGGATGTAGCATTTACATTCTCTGAACAGAGAGAGACATCATTCTCTCTAACAGGATTTTTCCTGGAGAAGCACAGAGAGAAGAAGAGAAAAACAATTCTTATCTCTATTCTCTGCTCCTGTTGTTTTTGCACACGTGGAATGTGTTATGGGGATTGTTTACCCAAAGTGATTTGTTAATTGGATTCTGCTGGGGATTGTTTTGTTTCCTAGGCCAGTTGGGTCAAAGCTGTGTCCTGGCTGCCTCAGACAGTCAGGGGTTTTTCTTTAGTATTCTTTAGTATCAGTTTAGTACAGTTATAATATAGTATTAATATAATATAATTAATATAATATAGTGTAGTGTTAATAAAGCAATTGTTCAGCATTCTGAATCATGGATCAGATGCCAATCATGGATCAGATGCCAATCATGGATCAGATGCCAATCATTGCCTGGTGTTGGGGTCACCCTGCATTCCACAGGTGGAGGGAGCAGCTCCACATCCCAGGGCTGATCCAGCCCCAATCCCTCCCAACCCCCAGCTGGGATAATCTGGCAGAAAGGAAAGGGATTGATTCCCTCAGGAGGAGGAGGATCTGGAGGGGCTGCAGGGAGAGGGATCAAGCCCAGTGAAGTCTCTCCCATTAATTCTTCCCAAGCTGAGGGCTGGGATTGCTCCCTCCATCCTGCTCCTGCTCCTTGGGGTGCCTTTCCCAGCAGCTCCAGGGCCACAAGAGCAGGAATCCAGCTCTGAAAGGAGTTCAGCAGCTCCACAGGACCGAGGCTTTGCATGGAAAGGCTTTTCCTGAGGTTTCAGCCCTGATTTGGCCAGGAAGGGGTTCAGGGGAGCCCTTAGGGATGGATTCCCCCTGGATTTAAGCCCAGAGATTCTTGTGCCAGGCTGGGAGCAGCAGCTGGGGGAAAACTCCAGACATTTCCAGGGAATGTGCAGATCCTCCTGCTTGGGACAGTTTGGTGGAGCTCTTGCAGTTTGTAAAGCAGAGTCTGCCAGGCAGAAATTCCAGCTGATCCCTCCACAGCTGCTCCCACTCCCGAGATGTTCATTGTCACCTGGGAGTGTCACCTCCAGGACATTCACTGTCACCTGGGAGTGTCACTCAGTGGCACTGGGACACTCACAGCTTGTCCCAGTGAGTTATCCCAGGAGTCAGGGAGCTCCTGGGAGGGGGGATGCCCTGAGGGGCTGCCCTGTGACCGGGGACATGTCCTGCCCTGACCCTGTCCCCAGCTGATGTTCCTGTCCCCAGCTGACGTATCTGCCCCCAGCTGACCCCTGTGCTGCCCTGTCCCTATCTGATGTCCCTGTGTGTCCCCAGCTGACCCCTGTCCCCAGCTGATGTCCCTGTCCTCTCCCTGTCCCCAGCTGACCCCTGTGCTGTCCTGTCCCCATCTGATGTCCCCATGTATCCCCATCTGACACACCTGTCCCCATGTGTCCCCAGCTGATAGCCCTGTCCCTGTCCCCATCTGATGTCCCCCTGTGTCCCCAGCTGACAGCCCTGTCCCTGTCCCCATGTGCCTCCATCTGATGTCCCCCTGTGTCCCCAGCTGACCTCTGTGCTGTCCTGTCCCCAGCTGATAGCCCTGTCCCTGTCCCCATCTGATGTCCCCATGTGTCCTGAGCTGACCCCTGTGCTGTCCCCATCTGACAACCCTGTCTCTGTCCCCATGTGTCCCTGTCTGATGTCCCCTGTGTCCCCAGCTGACAGCCCTGTCCCTGTCCCCATCTAATGTCTCTGTCCCCAGTTGACCCCTGTGCTGTCCCCATGTGTCCCCAGCTGACCCCTGTCCCCAGCTGATGTCCCTGTGCCATCCCTGTCCCCATCTGATGTCCCTGTCCCTGTCCCCAGCTGATGTCCCCCTGTGTCCCCAGCTGACCCCTGTGCTGTCCCCCTGTGCCCCCATCTGATGTCCCTGTCCCCATCTGATGTCCCTGTCCCTGTCCCCAGCTGATGTCCCCCTGTGTCCCCAACTGACCCCTGTGCTGTCCCCCTGTGCCCCTATCTGATGTCCCTGTCCCCAGCTGATGTCCCTGTCCCCATCTGATGTCCCTGTCCCCAGTTGACCCCTGTCCCCAGCTGATGTCCCTGTCCCCAGCTGACGTACCTGTGCCATGCCTGTCCCCATCTGATGTCCCTGTCCCCAGCTGATGTCCCTGTCCCCAGCTGGCCCCTGTCCCTGTCCCCATCTGATGTCCCTGTCCCCATCTGATGTCCCTGTCCCCAGCTAATGTCCCTGTCCCCAGCTGACCCCTGTGCTGTCCCCCTGTGTCCCCAGCTGACCCCTGTCCCTGTCCCCAGCTGATGTCCCTGTCCCTGTCCCCAGCTGACGTACCTGCCCCCGCCGTGGGGCGAGTGCCGCTCCCCGGAGCTGGGCCTGGCGTTCTTCCCGGTGTACAGCGTGACAGCCTGCAGGATCGACTGTGAGACACGCTACATCGTGGAGAACTGCAACTGCAGGATGGTGCACATGCCAGGTCAGGGATGGGGACAGCTGGGGACAGCAGGGGATGGGATGGAGGGACAATTCCCGGTGTACAGGGTCACAGCCTGCAGGAACAGCTGGGGACAGCTGGGACACCTGGGAATGGGATGGAGGGACAATTCACATGCCAGGTCAGGGACAGGGACAGCTGGGGACTGCAGGGGACTGCAGGGGACAGCAGGGATGGGCTGGAGGGATAGTCAAGGACAGGGACACTGGGAACAGCTGGGGACAGTGGGGACACCTGGGGATGGGCTGGAGGGACGATTCACATGCCAGGTATGGACAGGGACACTGGGGACAGCGGGGACACCTGGGGATGGGATGGAGGGACAGTCAAGGACAGGGACACTTGGAGGGACAGTTGGGGCATAGACTGGAAGGACAGGCTGTGTGCCAGCTCAGTGACAAAGACACCTGGGGATAGGCTGGAGGGACAATTCACATGTCAGGTCAGGGATAGGGACACTGGGGACAGCAGGGACAGCTGGGGATAGAGGGATGGTCAAGGACAGGGACACTGGGGGACAGTTGGAGCATAGACTGGAGGGACAGGCCATGTGCCAGATCAGTGACAAGGACACCTGGGGGATGCTGAAAGCTGGGCTGGAAGAACAGGCCATGTGCCAGGTCAGGGACAGGGGAGACATCTGGGCACAGCTGGGGATGGGCTGGAGGGATGGTCAAGGACAGGGACACCTGGGAGGACACTTGGGGGTGGGCTGGAGGGACTGGCCACATGTGAGGTCAGGGACAGGGACACTGGGAACAGCTGGGGACAGCAGGGATGCCTGGGGATGGGCTGGAAGGGACAGTCAAGGACAGGGACACCTGAAGACAGTGGAGACACCTGGGCATGGGCTGGAGGGATGGTCAAGGACAGGGACACTGGGGGACAGTTGGAGCATAGACTGGAGGGACAGGCCATGTGCCAGATTGGTGACAGGGACACCTGGGGGATACTGAAAGCTGGGCTGGAGGAACAGTCCACATGCCAGGTGAAGGACAGGGACACCTGGGGACACCTGGGGCTGGACTGGAGGGACGGGGGGTACGTGAGGGAAGAAGGTGCCCCTGGCCTTCGGGAAAGACTGGATGTGAGCCAGCAGGGCCATCCCTGTCCTGGGGGATCAGGGACAGTAGAGGGGCAGGGAGGGATTGTCCAGCCCTGCTCTGGGTTGGGACAGCCTCACTGAGAGTTCTGGGGCAGCTTTGGGCACCACAAAATAAAAAAGACATCAAGGAAATCAAGAGGGTCCAAAGGAGGGACACGAGGATGGGGAAGGGTCTGGAGGGGCCACACGAGGAGCAGCTGAGGGCACTTGGTCTGTTCAGCTGGAGCAGAGGGGGCTGAGGGCTGAGCTCAGTGAGCTCCTCAGGAGGGGGCACAGAAGGGGCAGCTCCCATCTCTGCTCCCTGTGACAGGGACAGGAGCCAGGGAATGGCTGGAGATGGGCCAGGGGTTTGGGATGGAGCACAGGGAAAGGTTCTCCCCCCAGAGGTGCTGGCACTGCCCATGCTCCCCAGGGAATGGTCCCAGAGCTCCAGGAGGGTTTGGGGCTGCCAGGGATGCCCAGGGTGGGAGTGTTGGGGTGCAGGGCCTGGGGGTCCCTTCCAACCCAGGATATTCCAGGATTCCCTGTGAAACAGGGCCAAGCCATGCAAGAGAGACCTGGGTGTGGTGAAGGTTGGAAAAGGCTTCTGTGGTGATCAGATCCCCCCTGGGTGCTGTTCCCAGCAGCTCCTGCAGGACAAGGCCCCTGTGGCGGGCAGAGCTGGGGACAGCCGGGGTCACCTGGCTGCAGGGGGGTCCCTGGGTGTCCCCCTGAGATGGCTTTGTCCTGTCCCTGCAGGGGATGCTCCCTTCTGCACCCCGGAGCAGTACAAGGAATGCGCAGAGCCCGCGCTCAGTGAGTACCGGGGAGCCCTGGATCCAGGCATGGAATGTTCATGGAATTCCAGCGGCCTGGGTCCTCCTGGCTGGGCAGGAACAGGGGATCTGCAGCCTGGAGAGGGGCTGGGATTAGCCCCAGGTTGCTGGGAAGTGCTGGATGCAGGCTGGGATGGAGTTTCTCCTGGTTCTCCATGGGGCACAGAAACCCTTGGGATCAGGGGAGAGGGTTTGGGGTGGAGGGACCCATTCCAAGCCCGGATTTGGGGACTCAGCCACCAGTTCTCCAAGCTGTTGTTGATGACTGTGTCATCTCCAGCAAGAGGCCTCTCCAAGGGGGTGAGAACTGGGATGAACTGGGAGAGAAATCGCAAGAGTCCAAAAGTCCCAGAGAAATGTCTGGAACTTCAGGAACAGCCTCATCCCAGAATCTTGGCCCCTTTGTGGGAGGGATGATCTCTGCTCTTGCCCTGCTCCGTGTCCCTGCTCCATGGGGTCCCTCCCTGCTCCATGGGACCCCGTGTGCTCCATGCCTGCCCCCCTGCAGGTCTCCTGGCAGAGAAGGACAGCAATTACTGCATCTGCAGGACCCCCTGTAACCTCACCAGGTACAACAAGGAGCTCTCCATGGTCAAGATCCCCAGCAAGACCTCGGCCAAGTACCTGGAGAAGAAGTTCAACAAGTCAGAAAAATACATCTCGTGAGTGGGGGAGGACCTGGATTCCTTTGGGTTTTGGGAGGGAAATGTCTGGGAAATGCCCAGTCCTGGCCAATCCATCCCCAGCACAGGGATTGCCTCCAGGGAAGAGCAGAGTGAAAACCTGGGAGAGATGAGGTTGATTTCTTCTCAGTAGATTTCTTCTCTGAGTTCCTTCCCAAGGATTGTCCTCATGGGAATCCTCCAGTCCCACCAAAAAAAGTCCAAAATGTTTGGTCCAAACACCACTTTGCCGGTCCTGTGGGAGATTTGTATCTCTGGGCTGAGCTCCTCAGGCCATGGAGCTCTCCCAGCCCTGGGCATGCGATTGCTGTGTGTGGGAAGTGAGAGTTTTTCCAGATCCCTTGGATTCTCTTCACAGAATCATGGAATGGTTTGGGTGGGAAGGGACCTTAAACCCACCCAGTTTCACCCCTGCCATGGCAGAGACACCTCCCCCTGTCCCAGGGTGCTCATATCCCCAGTGGATCAATGGACACTGCCAGGGATCCAGGGGCAGCCCCAGCTGCTCTGGGCACCCTGTGCCAGGGCCTGCCCACCCTCACAATCAGGAATTACCATCCAAGAGAAGAGTTCCCAGCAAAGTGAGATCCAGGATCCTGAGGAGTTCTGGGGAAACCTTTCCCAGCTGCTTCAAAAGCTCCCAGAGCCCTCAGGGTGCCCTGAGCTCCTGGTCTGCACCAGCTCCAGGTTCTGTGGGTTCTGAGGACCCCAGAGAGAGGAACAATCCATACAAAGGGGAATAAAGCCCCAAAACCCCATTTTTCCCTTATCCCAGAGGACTGAGCCACCGGTGGCTCCTGGGCTGATGTTTTTCCTGTTCCCACAGAGAGAACATTCTCGTGCTGGACATTTTTTTTGAAGCACTCAACTATGAGACCATTGAGCAGAAGAAAGCCTATGAAGTGGCAGCCTTACTTGGTAAGGGAGGACTGGGACCAGTTTGGGGTCTCTGCTGGTCTGGGAGGGACAGAGAGGGGCTGGGAGGGGTCCACAGCCTTGAAACCCCCAGCAAGGCCCCAGGTCTGCTTTCCTCACCCCACCACAGCATCCCAGGGATGTCCCCATGGATACTCTGTGCTCATGGAAAGTTCTGGAGCTGCTCCATCCCTGCCTGATCCCTTTTTTGGAGATTTTGGGGTTGGGTGGGTGCTGGGTGCTCTCTGTGGTGCAGGGTGTGGGGGACACCCTAAAACCATGTCCCCATCACCTCTTCCCTGCTCCAAACCCAAGTTTCCAAGCCAGGCTTGAGCTCTTGGCCTTCAGCTGCTCCATGGAGGAGGAGGAGGAGACCCATGGAAGGTTCTGCTCCATCCCTGCCTGCTCCCAGCACCCGTTTTTGGGGATTCTACTCCCCTGGGCAGTGTGTGGGGAGAACATCCCAAAACCATCTCCCGTCACCTCTTCCCTGCTCCAATCCATCCTTTCCAGCAGGAGGTGGAGGAGACACATGGAAGGTTCTGGAGCTGCTCCATCCCTGCTTGATTTCAGCTCCCCAGTTTTGGAGATTTGGGGTTGGGTGGGTGCTGGGTGCCCTCTGTGGTGCAGGGTGTGGGGGACATCCCAAAACCATCTCCCCATCACCTCTTCCCTGCTCCAAATCCACCTTTTCCAGCCAGGCCGGGGCCCTTTGCCTTTGGAGGCCTCATGGAAGAGCTGCAGGAGACCCTGAGCTGCTCAGCCCCAAATCAGCTCCAGCTCTGGGATCCCAGCTGCAGATTTGGGGTTTGGGCTGGGGGTGAGCCCTTGCCCAGCCCTGCAGCCTCCCTGGATCCCTCTGGAATCCTGGGGGTGCTCAGCCCCTTGGGGAGCTGGAGCTGGAGCACAGAGGTGTCCCTGTGTCACCCCACATGGGTGGCCCTGCCAAAAGCCCCCTCAGGAGCCCTTCTGCACCTCCTGGGGCTTTTCCAGGAATTCCAGGCAGGAAGAGGAAGCTGCTGGAGCCTCTCTGACCCCAACGCCGTGTGCACCTCATGGCACCCTCATTCCCAGGGCTCTGGAACTTCAGGAACAGCCTCATCCCAGAGTATTTTTCCCAGGCCCAAAGCCTCCAGGTGAATCCCCCTGGTGTAAACCCAGAACACCTCCTGGGATCATTCAGGGTTCTCACCTTGATCCCAAGCTTTTCCCCTCTTTCCTCTCTCCATCCCTCATGGACACCTCTGGAAAAGGCCCCTTCCCCTCACCCATGGGTGCCTTTGCCCTGGGGGTCAATCCAGGGCTGTTTTCCAGCAAAATCCATGGGATTTGTCTTCCCTGAGCACCACATCCCAGTCACCTTCTGTGACTGTGTTCACAGGGGTCCCAGGGTGAGGGAAGAGACAAGGATCTGACTCCATGTTTCAGAAGGCTTGATTTATTATTTTATTATATATATATAAAACTATATTATATTAAAACTATACTAAAAGAGTAGAAGAAAAGGTTTCATCAGAAGGCTGGCTAAGAATAGAAAAAGAAGGAATGATAACAAAGGCTTGTGTCTCAGACAGAGAGTCCGAGCCAGCTGACTGTGATTGGCCATTAATTAGAAACAACCACATGAGCCCAATCCCAGATGCACCTGTTGCATTCCACAGCCGCAGATACCCATTGGTTACATTTTGTTCCTGAGGCCTCTCAGCTTCTCAGGAGGAAAAATCTTAAAGAAAAGGTTTTGCATAAAAGATGTGTGTGACACCAACCCAGGCTGGGGACAGGGAAGGGAATCCCTTCCCGCTTTTTGCCAGGTTAGGGTTTCTCCTTGGCTCCAGGGACATTCATTCTTCCCAGCACCTTGCCCAGCGTGGGAATTGGGATTCCTGGGATGCAGCCTGGAGGACTCCAGGCTCCATTAGCAGGAAAACATTTTGGGGGCACCCATTTTGGGGGTGCCCATTTCGGGGTCAGGCCCATTCTCGGGACACCACCGATGCCATTGCAGACCCTGCTGCTCCGGGGGGGATTGTTCCCATTTTTTGGAGGATGGCAGCTCCCAGGCAGGGCCCAGCAGTGCCTGGAGCCCTCACGGTGCTGTCCCCTGCAGGTGACATTGGTGGCCAGATGGGGCTGTTCATCGGGGCCAGCATCCTCACCATCCTCGAGCTCTTCGATTACCTGTACGAGGTAAGGCCTTCCCAGCCCAGGATATCCCAGGATTTCCCACCCTGGGGCCCCTCATCCCTGTTTTTGCCACTCCTGGTGCCCTTCATCCCCAAATTTGCCACTCCTGGTGCTCCTCATCCCAGGATTTCCCATCCTGGTGCCCCTCATCCCTGGATTTCTGATGTCTCTCATCCCCACATTTGCCACTCCTGGAGCCCCTCAGCCCAAGATTTCCCATCCTGAAGCTCCTCAACCCTGTTTTTGCCATTCCTGGTGCCCTTCATCCCCAGATTTGCCCCTCCTGGTGCTCTTCAACCCTGAATTTGTCCTTCATCCCTGGATTTGCCACTCCTGGTGCCCTTCATGCCTGGATTTCCCATCCTGGTGCCCCTTACCCCAGACTGGCCATTCCTGGTACCCCTCATCCTCAGATTTGCCTTTCCTGCCCCTCATCCCCACATTTGCCACTCCTGGTGCTCCTCATCCCTGGATTTGCCCCTCATCCCCAGATTTGACTTTCCTGCCCCTCATCCCTGGATTTCCCATCCTGGAGCCCCTTATCCCTATTTTTGCCCCTCCTAGTGCCCCTTATCTCCAGATTTGCCATTCCTTCTGCCCCTTCATCCCTGGATTTGACTTTCCTGCCCCTCGTCCCCAGATTTGCTACTTCTGGAGCCCCCCAGCCCAGGATATCCCACCTGGATCCCCTCAGGCCAGGATATCCCAGGATTTCCCACCCTGGGGCCCCTCATCCCTGTTTTTGCCACTCCTGGTGCTCCTCATCCCCAGATTTGCCACTCTTGGTGCTCCTCATCCCTGGATTTCCCATCCTTGAGCCCCTCATCCCTGGATTTCCCATCCTCGAGCCCCTCATCCCTGGATTTCTGATGTCTCTCATTCCCAGATTTCCCATCCTGGAGCCCCTCAGCCATGTTTTTGCCACTCCTGGTACCCCCTTGTCCCCACATTTCCCATTCCTGATGCCCCCTCATCCCTGGATTTGCCCTTCATCCCTGGATTTCCCATCCTGGAGCCCCTCAGCCCAAGATTTCCCATCCTGCTGCTTCTCATCCCTGGATTTGCCACTCCTGGTGCCCTTCATGCCTGGATTTCCCATCCTGGTGCTCCTCATCCCAGGATTTCTGGAGCCCCTCATCCCAGTTTTTGCCATTCCTGGTGCTTTTGCCATTCCTGGATTTTCTGTTCCCTGGGGATCCCAGAGCCCCCCCAAAATCCTGTATTTCCAACCTGCCTCATCCAGCTCTGGCACAGCCCCAGCTCAGGGTGGGAACAGGGAGTTTTGTTGCCATGGGATGGGAGAGTTTTCCATTTTATTCATTGTTGTCCATTTGATTTAATGAGTCCCAATCCAGGCTGGGGACACGTCCCATTCCAGGGAAGGGAACCCCACAATCCCAGCTCTGAACTCACTTCAAATCCTCTCATTTTCTTTTTTTTTTTTTTTAATATTTTTATATTTTCAGACAATTGCCCCCATCCCAATCCCTCCTGGGCAGCTCCAGCATTGGTGCCATTAGCCAGGAATAAAAAACATGGAAAAATTCCAGACCTAAAGCTCAGATATCAACAAAAGCAGAGCCTGAATTTAGAGCTTGGCCTGGATACCCAAATATTTCATTAAATTTGCCTTTTCCTGGATTTCTTGGGGATTTTTCCTAATTAGGCCATAAGAAACCTCACAAATTTGGGGTTTTCCTCCCTGTTTTCCTTCTTTCTTTGACATCTGCTCATAAAATTTGTCAAATGCGGGGGTTTTGCTGCACTTTTTATTTTTTTCTTCTTATTTGGGCTTAAAATTCATTTTGTCCCCTCAAGAGAAGCTCCCTGGGGATTCCCCAGCAGGAGAATCTTCACAATCCTAGATATTTAACCCCCACCAGCCAGAAAAAAAGGAATAAAATACCTTAAAATTAAAAAAAAAAAATCCACATCGTTTTCCCCTCTGCTCGGAGTTTCACAAAGGGGGGGTCAGCACCTCAAAAATTGGAGTTTTCAGCCAAAATATTTAGACATTCTTGGAATGGCAGCAACCAGATACAATTTTTTTTTTTCATGGATTGGCCAAATTTGGGGAAAATATTGACCCTAAAGAGGCTTTTCTGTGATCTTCTGCTGAGCTCTGTCCTCCTGGTCCCAAATTCCCACCACACTTCCCTGCACCAGCCAGGATCCATATTCCTTAGGAACTGACCCAATTTTTTGGGATTTCAGCTTTCTTCTTGTTGGTTTTATTTCTCTTTTCTCCCAGTGGGAGCTTTCCAGTAAAACACTTCCCAAGTTTTATGGGATTTCCCTGGAATCCAAATCCTGCAGCAGCAGAAAGATGAGGGGGCTGAGAAGGGAAATGGAGCTCACAGAGCTGGGAGCTTTCCCTGAACCCCAAAAGTGTCCCAAAAATGGAATTTTTGTGGGTTTTATTCCTTGTAAGAGAATGCTGGAATGGTTTGGATGGAAGGGACCTTAAGGATCATTGAATTCCCACCCCTGCCATGGCAGGGACCCCTTCCACTGTCCCAGGCTGCTCTAAGCCCTGTCCCACCTGGCCTTGGGCACTGCCAGGGATGCAGGGGCAGCCCCAGCTGCTCTGGGCACCCTGTGCCAGGGCCTGCCCACCTGTCAGAACCCAGGAAATTCCTCTGGCTGCCCTGGATGGCTCAAGACCCTGCCAGGGGGCTCAGAGACCTTGATTTTAACCCATGGAAACAATTACCAACTTTGTGTGAGGAGTTACAAACCACAGGAGTTTGAGTAGAATGACAGTGAATTTATCACAGGGTGAAAATGTAGAATTTTGGGGGTTTAGAATGGGGGTTCAAGAGGCAAGATGGAGGAATCTGGGTGTGTCTTCTCCTTCTCCTTCTCCTTCTCCTTCTCCTTCTCCTTCTCCTTCTCCTTCTCCTTCTCCTTCTCCTTCTTGTCCTCCATCTTCTGCTGGGATGGTGACACTTCTGGATTGGTTTAGAGTAGAGACAGACTGTCTAATGTAGGTTATTGGTATTGGAAAATTATTGTAAATAAAGTACAGGCAGTTTTTAGTATAAAAAGCCAACACCACCCCAAGGGCAGTCAGTGTGTCATGAACCAACGTGCTGGACAGATCTCAGCAGGTCAGAGAGAGAATGGAACAGATAACAGAAAATAAACAGCCTTGAGAACCAGAGCTGAGGAATCTCAACTTCTTCGGTCACAGGGCTGGGAAAAAGAGACTTTAATACCTCGGGAGCCATTCCAGCAACACAAAACACAAGACCCACCCTCCCAGGGAACAATTCCCAATTCCCAATATCCCATCCATGCCTGCCCTCTGGCAGTGGGAGCCATTCCCTGTGTCCTGTCCCTCCATGCCTTGTCCCCAGTCCCTCTCCAGCTCTCCTGGAGCCCCTTCAGGCCCTGGCAGGGGCTCTGAGTTCTCCCTGGAGCTTCTCCTCTCTAGGTGAGCACCCCCAGCTCTCCCAGCCTTTCCCTGGCCCAGCCCTTGGAGCTTCCTCCTTCTCCCAACCCTTTGGAATGCAGCCCCAAACCCAGCCCCACCCAGTGCTCCCCATCCCCCTGCAGCCTCTTCCCACCCTAATCCTGCTCCCTCCTCTTGCAGCTGATCAAGGAGAAGTTATTGGATCTTCTTGGAAAAGAGGAAGAGGACGGGAGCCATGAGGAGAACGTGGTAAGGGGAGAAGGGCTCACACAGGGGGCTCCTCCAGCCTGGTCCAACGAGCTCCTGGAGATCTGTATCACACCCGAGATAGCTCAGCTACCTCAGATGGCATCAAACCAGCAGGATTCTGTGATAGGAAACAGAAAATTTTAATGAAAGGCAAAATAACAAAGCTCTTTACAGAGAAAAACCCAGCCAGGGCAAGAGGTTCTTGCTCCTGACAGAACACCCCACAAAAGCAATTGGTTCCTTTGTTCTCTTCTTTTCTAGTAAATTGCTTAGGTGGGACCTTTTGGCCTCTGTCTAATTGGATATCCTTAAGTTTGAGGTGAAGTCCCCAAGGTCCTATGAGGTGTCTTTTTACCCAATTGAGGAGAGAAACTTCTGGGCTTTTTTCTTTTTTAAGGAGACAAAGCATAATTTGGTCACTCTGTCAACAGGGAACACATTCCTACAAAGGGGAAATGCCCTGGGGACACTGGAGCTCTTCCCACGTGTATCAGGTTATTAAAATTATAATTAGAGATGCCTCTGCCCCAGTCAAGCTGCAAAATGGGACCAGATGCCAGTGACAATAGTCTGGGGTTTAGAAGAACTTTACAAGAACAGGGCGACACAATTACCAAACAATCATGGCATTTAACAATCACATCATTTCTCATGGCCATTAAATGATTACACAGGTGAAGTTTTGCATGATCCAGTAAAGCCTGACATTGTCCCAGGGCCTACCCTGACATTGTCCCAGGGCCTACTCTGACATTGTCCCAGGACCTACCCTGACATTGTCCTAAGGCCTACCCTGACATTGTCCCAGGGCCTATCCTGACATTGTCCCAGGGCCTACTCTGACATTGTCCCAGGGCCTACTCTGACATTGTCCCAGGGCCTACTCTGTCATTGTCCCAGGGCCTACCCTAACATTGTCCCAGGGCCTACCCTGACATTGTCCTAAGGCCTACCCTGACATTGTCCCAGGGCCTACCCTGACATTGTCCTAAGGCCTACTCTGACATTGTCCCAGGACCTACCCTGACATTGTCCCAGGGCCTACTCTGCCATTGTCCCAGGGCCTACCCTAACATTGTCCCAGGGCCTACCCTGACATTGTCCCAGGACCTACCCTGACATTGTCCCAGGGCCTACCCTAACATTGTCCCAGGGCCTACCCTGACATTGTCCCAGGGCCTACCCTAACATTGTCCCAGGGCCTACCCTAACATTTTTCCAGGCCCTGCCTCTTGTATTTTCGGGGGTCTGAGACAAAGGGAGGAATGATGAATCTGACTCCCTGTTCTTGAAGGCTAATTTATTATTTTATGATACTATATTATATAAAAGAATACTATACTAAACTATACTAAAGAATACAGAAAGGATACAGACAGAAGGCTAAAAAGATAAAATGAAAATTTGTGACTCCTTCCAGAGTCCTGACATAGCAGGGCCATGATTGGCCAAATAGTCAAAACAATTCACATGAAACAAATGAAACAATCACCTGTGGGTAAACAATCTCCAAACACATTCCAAAGCAGCAAAACACAGGAGAAGCAAAAGAGATAATTATTGTTTTCCTTTTCTCTGAGGCTTCTCAGCTTCCCAGGAGAAGAATCCTGGGCAAAGGGATTTTTCCAGAAAATGTGATGATGACACCTACCAGGCCCAACCTTTTTCCAACTCCCCTGAATATCCCATGATTTTAGAAACATTTTATCCCTGTGCTATCAGTGGGATAACGCATTCCCTGCTTTTCCATGGCAGAGCACCTGTGATCCAGTGCCAAACCACTCGGAGAGCCTGAGCCACACTGTGACCGTGCCCCTGCAGGCCCCGCTGGGGACGCTGGAGGAAATCGCCTGCTGACCCCTCCCCACCACAGTGCCCATCCCGTGGAAGGAAAACTGCACAGGGAAAACAGGGACCCAGCTCAGGTTTGCACTAGGGGGAAAAAAAAGATGGAAAAAAAATATACTGGAAAAAAAAAATAAACTGGAAAAAAATTATTAAAAAAATCTATTAAAAATAAAAAAAAAAGAAGAAAAACTCGCTATGCATTAAAAGAATATAAAAATAATATAAAAATATAAATTCTAAATATACTCTGCCCAAAGTGAGAGGCGCCTTGGACCTGACTCCTGTTGTCCTTTCCTCCTGGGGGTTTGGCTCCAACCTGGGAAGCAGCTCCCAGGCTGGGAGAGCTGGGAATGTTCACCTGGAAAAGGGAAGCTCAGAGAAGAGAAACCTCAGAGCCCCTTCCAATGCCTAAAGGGGCTCCAGGAGATCTGGAGAGGGACTTGGCACACGGGATGGAGGGCCAGGACACTTTTTGGGATTGTCCAAGCCTGAGCAGCAGCAGCAGCAGCAGCAAATCCCAAAGGAAGCATCCCAAATATCCCGAGCACTGCACGCCAGGGCTTCTCCTGGCCCTGGGGTTCCTCAGCTGCCTCTCTCAGCTCTGTTCCTCTTTGCAGTCCCTGGGTTTCAGTGCCAGAAGGAGCATCCCAGAATTCTCCATTCCCAGTGCCGTAGGCTGAGAGTTTTACAATAAAGAGATCCCAAAGTCAGCGCTCCCGGATTCTTCCCCCGGCCGTGTCCTCTGGGTGAGGTTGGGCTGAATCCTGAGCTCAGCCCAAGGTGAGCATCCCTGGAGAGGAGCCACAGGGATCCCTATGGATCATCCCAGCCCTGCTGTGCCTACAGAGTCCGGGAGCAGCAAGTGGGGTTGGGTTCATTCATTTCTTTAATTTTTGGGGGGAATTTTTGCAATTTCCTTCTTCTCCCGTTCATGGATTCTGTGCTTTCTCCTCATTCTCCTGACTGATATTAAAGCTGGTCTTGTGGAAATGGCCAGGCTGTGTCATTCCTGCCTTGCCCTCATTGCCAGTGGGAGGGCAGATCCCAGGAAAAGCCTCTTCCTTATCCCTTACTCCTCCTTTTCCTCTCCCACCACGTCCTCACACAGCTCAGGATGGGGTGGGAGTGGTGCCATGGCCCTGCCCAGCTGCATCCCTGTCTCCCCTGGGAGGGGGATCTCCAGGATGTGCTGGGATCTCTGGGATGTTGTGGGATCTCTTTGCTGACAGAGGTGATGGAAACATCTCCATGATGTTTTGGGATGGTTCAGCCTGGAGAGGAGAAGCTTTGGGGTGACCTCATTGAGGCCTTCCAGTGCCTGAAGGGGCCTGGAAAAAACATGGACAGGGGTGAGGGACAGCAGCCAGGGAATGGCTCCCAGTGCCAGAGGGCAGGGATGGATGGGATATTGGGAATTGGGAATTGTTCCCTGGCAGGGTGGGCAGGCCCTGGCACAGGGTGCCCAGAGCAGCTGGGGCTGCCCCTGGATCCCTGGCAGTGCCCAAGGCCAGGCTGGACACTGGGGCTTGGAGCAGCCTGGGACAGGGGAAGGTGTCCCGGCCATGGCAGGGGTGGGAATTCAATGATCTTTAGGCTGCTTCCATCCAAACTGGTCCAGGATTCTGGGATTCCAACTCATCCTTTACTGCTCCATTTTAACTGGCTCTGAAGTGTAACAAGAAAATCCATTTCCATCCAAGTGCATCCCAAAATGTGTCAGCAGTGGCTTCACCCCTGGATCCAGGCACTGAGGGATCTCCAGCACTGGGAGAGTCCTGGGGATTTTAAGAAACACCCTCAGGGAGAGATGAGGCTTTGAGGGGCCTGGAAAAGGGCCCTGAGCCCTGATGGAGAGGGATGGGAGGAGATTTCATTTCTGCTTCCAAACTTCATCAGCATTAAGGGTTCCTTTTCCAGAAAAAAAAAGAGGATAAAGATCAGGAAAAACTGTGAGGATTATACGGGGATTCAGGAGAAGAAACAACCAAACTTCAAACTCCCAGCACAGCCCCAGCTCTGCTGAGTGCCCCAGGATTTTGGAGGAGAAGGGAAGCTCCATTATTTACAGTAATTAACCCCATGCTGGCTTGGAGCACATTCCAAGGAAAAGAGAAAGGAGTGGAAAAGGCACTGGTACGTCCATCCCACACCTGTTTGGTGTTGGATGGATCTGCTCAAGGATGGAGCAGGGAGCAGGGATGGGAGCAAACCATCAGCTCCCAAAATCCTGATGGAAAAAATGAAAAAAGAATCCCTGTGGGAGATGAAAATCCCATGGACAAGGTGGGAAAATCCAGAGTGGGATTGACCAGAGGGTTTGGCTGAGCTGCAGCTCAGAAAATTCAACCTCAACCACAAATCCATCAAACAAAGCTGGAATTGCCATCCCGAGGGATAATCTCCCTTGGAGCTCCACAGGGATGGAGCACTGGGTCATCCCTGCTGGGCAGCAGGGCCCCAGGGCTGGACAATGAGGAAAATCCCATGGGAATGCTTCAGGAGAAAAAGCAGGAGCAGAACCAGCTCTGAGAAGGGATTTCTGAAGTGCAGCTGTGTTCCTGGGGAATGGGAGAGCTCAGCTTGGCATGGAGAGGGCTGGAGCCCAGGCCAGAGCACATTCCTGGGATTTATGGCCCAGCCATCACATCCCTGACCAGCTGCCACAGCTGTGTTCCCACAAGGAGCAGGAAAGCACCCAGGAAATGCTCTTGGAGTCTCCTCCACTTGCTCAAGGTCACCCAAGCACCTCTCCCTATTCCTTCTTCATTCCCAGCATTCAGAGGCTCCTCCATCCCACAGGATGCTCCAAGGACCAGCACTTCATTAATCCTGGGAATCACCAGCTGTGAAGGACATTCCATGGTCCATTCTCCCTGCTCCTCCCCCAAGCCTGCAGCAAGGACAGCAATTAGAGACAATTAATGGGAATTTTTAGCAGGAAAATTGACCTTGTTTTGTGTTAGTTTGGGTGGGAAGAGCCCAACTCCCATCCCAATCCCAATCCCAAAACCAATCCCAACCCAATCCCAACCCCAATCCCAAACCCAAACCCAATCCCAACTGCAATCCTAATCCCAACCCCAACCCCAATCCAAACCCCAATCCCAACCCAATCCCAACCCAATCCAAACCCCAACCCCAACCCAATCCCAACCCCAATCCCAAACCCAATCCCAACCCAATCCCAACCCCAACCCCAACCCAATCCCAACCCCAACCCCTTCCAAACCCCAATCCCAATCCCCATCCCGATCCCATCCTGATGGGAATTCTTGTGATGGTTCCTCTCCCACCCCATGGTGGTTTCTGGGGGTTTTGTTTCCTTCTCCCCTGCCAGAGCTCAGTGATGATCCATTAGCCCATGGAATTTCTGAGAGCCACGGTCGCTGTTTCCTTGGCTGGCTCTGAACACGTCCATGTTTATGTGCTTCACGTCTGACTCCAGTTTTAAGGCCTCAGAATCTTTTCCCTCCCCTCCTCTCTGTGTTTCTCAGCATCTCCATTGTTATTCCAGGCAGGAACATCCCCCAGCCTCCTTAAGGAATCATCTCCACACTCTGCAGGGTTCCTGCTCTTCCTGATCTCAGGAGCAGCCCCAGAGCACACCCAGGGAAGTTTGCAGAGCAAAAATCCCTTTTTTCCACCAATCTCCTGCAGGAAAATGTCACAGGAGAGGAGCAAAGTGGAGCAAAACCAGGTGGGGAGATCCCACCTTCAGCTCTTCCTGGAAATATCCCAGTGATTATTCCCAAGTCCAGGGGTGCAGGTTTGTCCTGGTTTCCCACATTCCATGGAGGACATTGGTCATCCAGAGGCTCCCTGAAGGGATTTTACTCCTTAGGGTAATTAATGGCTGGAATGCTTGAATTCCCAACTGGGAATTTCACCATCTAACCACAAATCATTTCTGTGGGAGCAGGAGCGCTGTTTCCATGAGCAGGATCTGCAGGAATAACCTGGCAGGGTTTGGGGCTGGCACAGGAATGTCCAGAAGAAGGGAAGCAGTCACTGGGAAAATCCCAGCAACATGATCCCAAAATAAATGTGGGATGAAGGATCTGGAGAGGAGCCCCCCAGGGAACACCTCATGGTATTGCTCTGCTCCTCAGTCCCCTCTGGACTGACCCTGACTGGATCCCACCTCTCCCAAATCCTGAACCCCCAGGAACAGCTCCAACCCCTCCAGGGCACTGGGATTTCAGGCACAGCTGGATTTTCCCAGTTAAACCCTTGGCTGAAATTCTGGGAAGCTGCTTTAATTTGGATATCCCAGAAGTGCCATTCCAACTGAAACTTTCATTGAATCACCTTGAATTTCATTTTCCATCCCCCTTCTTGCCAAGGGGCTTCCCAAGCCCCCTGGAGCCTTTTTCCATCAGGATTCTCTAAATCAAGAATGGGAACACTGGAATTTGTCACCTTCCAGTTCATTCATAACTCCCACCCAAACTCCAGCCTTGGGGATACCAGGAGTGCCCAATTCCCATTCCCATGGCACAGCAGTGACAGGAATGTGGCAGCACCCTGGGCTGCCTTGGCTGGACAGAGCTGAGCCAGGGCTGCTCCTGGAGCAGGAAAAATCCACAAAAACCAAAGTCCAAGAGCAGCCCTGGGCCAGGATTGGAGGCAGAAACCAGGAACAGTGGGCACAGGATCTGGGAGAAGAGTAGGGCCTTGGGAACACCTTCAGCCACTTCCAACAGGGATTTCTCCAGCTGCAGCCTTGGAAAACCATCCCCAAAGGGGCCCTGTCACCAGCCAGTAGCAGCCTGAGGAGGAAGGAGCTGCTCCAGGGGCTGGGAGGAAGCATCCCTGTAAATTCCCTGTTTGTTGGCTGAGAACAGGATTTGGCTGTTTAATTATGGATGAGAAAATAAGGGATAATGGATGGATTTACAAGCAGCACTTTGTCATGTAGGGCACCCATGAAAAATTCAGGAGCTCAGGAAGTGCTTTTTTCCCTGCACAGAATTCCCAGCCCTCCCCTCACAGCCAGGCTGGAAAATGCTCTGCCAGGACCTGGAAACAACATTCCTAAGAGGCTCCCAGTCTGTAGCTAAACTGTACATTAAATATTCCAAATTTCTGCCTGGTTCCTTGTGGGAGAGAACCCTCACATGGGGATGGGAATGGGGCCTGGGAGGAGGGAACTGTGTGCAGGGATCCAGAGGGAAAGGGACAGGGATCAGACACTGGGAAAGGGACAGGGATCAAACACAGGGAAAGGGACAGGGACCAGACACTGGGAATAGGACAGGGATCAGACACTGGGAAAGGGCCAGGGATGAGACACTGGGAATAGGACAGGGATCAGACACTGGGAAAGGGACAGGGATCAGACACTGGGAATAGGACAGGGATCAGACACAGGGAAAGGGCCAGGGATCAGACACTGGGAATAGGACAGGGATCAGACACTGGGAAAGGGACAGGGATGAGACACTGGGAATAGGACAGGGATCAAATACAGGAAAAGGGCCAGGGATCAGACACTGGGAATAGGATAGGGATCAAATACAGGGAAAGGGCCAGGGATCAGACACAGGGAAAGGGACACAGATCGGACACTGGGAAAGGGACAGGGATGAGACACTGGGAATAGGACAGGGATCAAATACAGGAAAAGGGACACGGATCAGACACAGGGAAAGGGACACGGATCAGACACAGGGAAAGGGACAGGGATCAGACACTGGGAATAGGACAGGGATCAGACACAGGGAAAGGGACCGGGATCAGACACTGGGAAAGGGCCAGGGATCAGACACTGGGAATAGGACAGGGATCAGACACTGGGAAAGGGCCAGGGATGAGACACTGGGAATAGGACAGGGATCAGACACTGGGAATAGGACAGGGATCAAATACAGGAAAAGGGACAGGGATGAGACACTGGGAATAGGACAGGGATCAAATACAGGAAAAGGGACACGGATCAGACACAGGGAAAGGGAACAAGGATCAGACACTGGGAAAGAGAAAGGGATCAGACACTGGGAAAAGGATCAAACACAGGAAAAGGGACAGGGATCAGACACTGGGAATAGGACAGGGATCAAATACAGGAAAAGGGCCAGGGATCAGACACAGGGAAAGGGACACAGATCAGACACTGGGAAAAGGATCAGACACTGGGAAAGGGACAGGGATTAAACACAGGGAAAGGGAGCAAGGATCAGACATTGGGAAGTGAAGAGGGATCAGACACTGGGAAGTGAACAGGGATCAGACACTGGGAAAGGGAGCAAGGATCAGACACTGGGAAAGGGAACAAGGATCAGATACTGGGAAAGGGAACAAGGATCAGATACTGGAAAGGGAACAAGGATCAGATACTGGGAAGGGGACAAGGATCAGACAGATCCCAAAGGCTGGAGAAGCAGAGAGGCACAAAAGCAGGGACTGGAAAGAGGACAAGGATCCTTTCCCAGTGTCCCAGTCTCCCCCCAGTGCCTGACACTCCAAACACAGAGTGGGAAGATCATCCTAGGCTCCTCATCCCTCCCAGCTGGAAGGAGTTTTAAGATCCCTAATCAGGGATCAGCAGCACTTTGGAGCAGAGGAATCTGGCCTGGATCCCCAAAATGTGAGATCAGACCTATGAAAGGAGGGACTAACCCCAAGGGAAGAGCCTGGATCCTCAAAACGTGAGAAGATCATCCCCATCAAAAGGAGGGGATGAATCCCAACAGAAAATCCCCAAAATGTGAGGAGATCATCTGCATGGAAAGGGGGAATGAATCCTAAGGGAAGAGCCTGGATACCAAAACCATGAGGAAATCAGCCCTGTGGAAAAGGGGGAATGAATCCCAAGGGAAGAGCCTGGATCCCCAAAATGTGGGGAGGTCAGGACAAGGATGGGTCAGGACAAGGATGGGTCCAGCCCCCCTGGGTGACAGTGACATCCCCAAATCCTGAGCCACCTCCTGACCCCCCACATCCTGGCCAGAGCAGCTGCCTTGGAGCAGCAAGGCCGGGGTTCAGGGACACAAGTCCAGGGAAAAGCCCCAAAGGCAGCAGGAGCAGCTGCTGGACCCCACCTGGACATGCCACCCTCAGCCCTGTCCCCATCCTGCAGTGGCAGGCACGGAGCTGAGTGCGGGAATTTGCCAGATCCACGGACAATGAGGTCCCTGATTTGTTTTTAATGGCATTGTTTACTGGCAGGGAAATCTCCCGGAGCCAGAACTTGTCTCTCCTAATAAAAAACAAGGAAATAACAACAGGAGCGAGGAGGGAGAACATTTGGAAGCCATCAGGGTTTGATTTGATTGATCCTGGTAATAAACCAGGAATTGTTAGGCTGGAACAGAGGTTGTAGATCCCCATCCATAATTTCAGAGGGAATGAGAGCTGTGAATGTGCAAAATCCCCTCAAACTTCAGGATGAAAAATTCAGGAAGCGTTGTGGAAAAAACTGGGAAGAGGATTAGGGGTCCCAGTGCTCAATGCTGCAGTCCCAGTCCCAGTCCCAGTCCCAGTCTCTATTCCAGTCCCAGTCCCAATCCCAATCCCAGTCCCAGTCTCAATTCCAGTCCCAGTCCCAGTCCCAGTCCCAATACCAGTCTCAATCCCAGTCCCAGTCCCAATACCAGTCTCAATCCCAGTCCCAGTCCCAGCCCCAATCCCAGTCTCAATTCCAGTCCCAGTGCCAGTCCCAGTTAGGAGCTTGTGGAAAGAGGACATGGGAAGAAGGAGAGAGGACAAGGGGAGAGGGAAGAGGGACATGGGAAAGGTGAAGGGGCATGGGGTGGGGGGAAAGGGACCCAGGGAATGAGAAGACAGAAAAGGGTTAGACAAGAGGGGAAGAGGGAACGGGGCTGGGAGGAGAGGACTCTGAGCACTGTCCCTGAGCAGCAGCAGCAGGAACAATGTGGTATAAACTGACTGTGGGATGAGCTGACCATGAGCCCTGTTCCCATCTCCCTGTGCTGCCAGAGGGGTGAGGGAGAGCCCGGGAAGGAGGGAGGGCTGGTGGGGAAGTGCTGTCGAGATTCATTCTGCTTCTCTTTCCCCTGCTCTGATTTTGTTGGGAATAAATTCAGATAATATCCCCAAATTCTGTCTGTTGTGTCCATGATGGGACTGGGGAGGGATCTCTCCCTCTCTTCCTCTCAGCTTCTGAATCTTTGTTTTGATTTCCTCTCACTGAGGGGACTGAGAGGCTTTGGTGGCATCCAGCCAAGGTCACCCCAACATGTGCCAAACCCCCGTGCCCCCAGCCCAGCCTGGGCACAGCCCCATCCCTGGGGATGCTCAGGGCAGGACAGGAGGGTCAGGAACATGGAGAATCCCATCCCCAAAGATCCCAGAACCACAGAATCCCAGGGTGCATTGGCTTGGAGGGGACATTTAAAGGGCACCTGGTCCAACCCAACCTCAATGAACAACAAAACAAATGAGGGACAACACAAAGAGCATCCTTAAAACCCATGTGGGGGTCCCACATTGGCTCCCCACACCCTAGGGACACATTCCAGGGACATCCCAAGGACTCATTTCTGAGCCTTGCTGGGGTAATGTGACCTGGCAGAGCCACCAAAGTCTTGAGGGACCACAACCACCCAGTGCTCTGAGGAGGGGACGTTCCCAGTGTGTAAATTCCCCCAAAACCTTGGGGAAGTCCAGGTTCCCTGAGAAGGTTGTGGTGGGGAGGTGTTTCCAGGGTTCTCCCACACTTCCTTTTATCCCCTTCCCTATGTTTTCCTTTGGATTCCAAGGGTTTGGCTGTAATTGTGCCCCTGACAATTGTTCCCATCACAAACCTGAGGGTTTGATTGTGTCAAATGTCTCCCAAACCAGCTGCTTTTCTCTGGATCCCTCACTCTGAGCAAAACATTCCCATTTTTCTGTCTTCCAGCTTCAAAATGTTCTTCCCTTCCATTTTGCCAAAGGATTTGGTCTAAAGTGGGAGCTTTGCCCTCATCTCTGTCCCTTTCAGGCCTGGTTTAGCACCAATTGCCTCTCCAGGCCCAGTTTAGAACCAATTCCCATTCCAGGCCTGGTTTAGAACCAATTCCCATTCCAGGCCTGGTTTAGAACCAATTCATTTTCCAAGCCCAGTTTAGCACCTTTTCAGGCCCAGTTTAACTCCAATTCCCTTTCCAGGGCCAGTTTAACCCCAATTCCCTCTCCAGGCCCAGTTTAGCACCAATTCCCTCTCCAGGCCTGGTTTCACTCCAATTCCCATTCCAGTCCCAGTTTAATCCCAATTCTCTTTCCAGGCCCAGTTTAACCACAGTTCCTTCTCCAGGCCTGGTTTAGCCCCAGTTTCCTCTCCAGTCCCAGTTTAGCCCCAATTCCCTTTCCAGGCCTGGTGTAACCCCAATTCCCTTTCCAGGCCTGGTGTAACCCCAATTCCCTCTCCAGTCCCAGTTTAGCACCAATTCCCTTTCCAGGCCCAGTTTAGCCCCAATTCCCTGCTCCCTCCTGCTGGAGGATGAAGGATTTTTCGACACAAACATTCCTCACGTCTCTCTGGACACATAAAATGTTTTCCCTTCATTCAGGACCAAAGGAGGGGTTTGGATGGAATAAAAGGAGATATTTCTTCCCCTTCCTTGTCTTTCCAAAGTCATTCCTCAGGGAGTGGCATCAGAGCTGATTTGGGGACGTTTGGTGACAGCTCCCATCTCCCTCCCCAGCCCTTCCCCATCCCAGTTTTTGAACTTCCCTTTGTTTTTCTTGCATCCAACTTTTTTGAGGAATCAAAGGATCCTCCCTGCCTTCAAACTTTGGGGTTGTGCCTTTGTGCACAAAGTTGATTTCCACTAAGTAAAAGGAGCATATTTTTACACTCAACCTCCAGTTTTCCAAGTTTTCCACCCCAGAAAAAAACCATTCTGGGGGATAGAAACCAGAGGGAATTTGCTACCAGCCCCACAGCTCTTGTGGTCTCCAAACTCAGCATTATTTATGTAAAATATTAATTTTAGTCAGATTTCTGAATGCAAATAAGAGCAGGAAGCTCCCATTTCTCCCTCAGGTTGGGAGAGCCCTGGAGAGGCTGACCTGGGGCTCAGCTGGAATTGTCCCTTGTCCCCTCACAGGTCAATGGGAACAAGCCCCACACGCACCACTGGGGGTCATTAACAGGATTGACCCTCCCAGGCTTGATGGGGTTTTAATTAAAGGCTCTTAAAGGTTTATTGGGGCCTTGGAGGATCCACATTCACTTCAGGAAGGATCTGCTGGAGTGGAAAATCCAGGGCGGGTTTGGTTTGTGTGCTCTGGGTCAGAGTTTGGAAATGCGGGAGATGTTCCCCTACCCTCACCTAGAGGCCAAAATGTTCCTTCACCATAAATCCTCCCTTGATCCCCACAATAAAGACATCCAGGACACAGAATTGCAGCTCCCACATTTCTATGACCTCCAGGAGCCCAGGCAAAGCTGGAGATCCACTGGAAAACCAATTCCAGCCTGGCAGAGCTCCCAGCTGTTTGTTTTATTGGGAATTTAACAAATAAATAACAAAAAGGCCTCATTAAAGAAAAATCCATTTTTCCCATTACTGCTCACTGAGCAAACCAAAATCAGGAGTGAAATTAGCAGCTCCCAGGAATCCATGTGGAAATAGGGATGGAACCAGGGAATGTTCCTGTGCTGCCTCCAGCTGGAATGACCAAACAGCAGCTGGAACTCACCTGGGGCTGCAGGGGTTGGGGGGCACTGGGCACCCCTCACTCCTCTGGCTGCTCCAGGGGGGCAAATCCTGGAGATTTCCTGGGATGCTGAAGCAGAATTGGGCTCCAGGAATTCCTACAGTGCCTCCCTGGAGAGGGAATCACCAGGACAGGGAGAGCCAAGGACCAGCATGGGGCTTCTATTTTGTTATCGCAGAGGTTCCAGTCCTGGAATGGTTTGAATTAAAATCCTGGAATGGTTTGAATTTAAATCCTGGAATGGTTTGGAGTGGAAAGGATCTTAAAAGTCCACCCCTGCCATGGCAGGGACACCTTCCACTGTCCCAGGTTGCTCCAAGCCCCATCCAGTCTGGCCTTGGACATTCCAGGGATCCAGGGGCAGCCCCAGCTGCTCTGGGAATTCCATTCCAGCCCCTCTCCATCCCCACAGGGAACAATTCCTTCCCAAAATCCCACCTAAACCCATCCATCTGTTTTTCACATGGCTGAATCCCAACTTTATCTGTCTTATTTTCCATGAGCAGAACCATCCCAGAGCTCTCCCCATATGGAATGTGAATTATTGAAGCCTCTAAAGAGACAAGAAATTTGCAAATTAGGGCAAACCCAACTGGGGCACAAAGGAGAAAATTCCAAAGAGCTCAAACACCTGAGCAAGGGCTGCCTTGTTCATCCCTGGCTCCCAAAACTCATCTCCCACATGGAGAACCCAAGGAAAGTCTCACCAGGGAACCCAAACCCTAATTCAGACCTTAGGGATCATCATTCCCAGGGAACCACCATGGCCCCAAGACTTGGACAACACTCCCAGGCCAGGAGGGGATTGTTGGGGTGTCTGGGCAGGGCCAGGTTGGGAATGGTTGATCCCTGTGGGTCCTTCCCAGCCCAGGATATTCCCAGATCCTCTTCCAGCCCTGCTGAGTGGAGCTCATCCCTGAGCTTTGGTGGAAAGCACAGATCCATGTCTGAGTTTTCTGTGGTCAGTTTGACACCAGCCAGACATGCTGAGGGTCCACAAAGCTTCCCACGTGTTTTGGGAGGGATTTAGGATTTTGGGAGAAAGGGCTCTCCATGGATGGTCCAGGGCACAGGAGGAGGGAAAGGAATTTTATCTGTTATCCATGAGGGCAGGAAAGGGCTGCAAAGTGAAGGCTTGGGAGTGCTGGGAAGGGGAAAGAGGCTCCCTGAGGACAACCAGATTCCATCTCCTGGTGGAGGTGACTTCTGGAATTTTCTGGGAACAGGAAACCCCCGGAGCTTTCCCAGGGTTCCCAGATCCAAGGCACAGCTGGGGCACAGAGTGAAATCCTGGGCCAGGTTTGGGATCCCAGCCTTGCTCACACGGCTAGGGAGGCTCCAAACATTCCACAGCCAGTGCCACCTGATCCAGATATCACCAGTGCCACCAGTGCCACTGGTGACAGCTCTGCCAAGCCCAGCACCAGCAGCTTTGGCTCCTCCTCCTCTTCCTCACCCAGAGCAGCTCCTTGGCTTGGGGAGACCCTACAAAACCCAGCAGGGCATAAATCCCCCCATTCCCCTCCCAGGGCATCCCAAATCCCCTCTGCTCCACCTGGAACTGCTGGTCCCACCCCAATCCCAGCAGGAGCCTCTTCCAGATCAGAATTCCCTCCAAGCAAGGGCAGCCAGGCCTGGAGAATTCCTGCTGGGACATCACTGAGGGAGCTCCTGTAAACCTGGGGCAGTTTTCATCCCGGGCTCTGCAGGAATTCCACAGGAAGCACAGCCAGGTTTGTCCCCACCTGTGTCCCCTCCCTCTGTGCTGTCCCCTCAGGTCACAGCAGCTCGGGACCTACAGGGTTTTGTTAATGACTATAATTAGCTCAGGGTGTTAATGAGGCCCTGATGGGGGAATCTTTACTGG
Source organism: Agelaius phoeniceus (assembly GCF_051311805.1). Classification (NCBI taxonomy): domain Eukaryota; kingdom Metazoa; phylum Chordata; class Aves; order Passeriformes; family Icteridae; genus Agelaius; species Agelaius phoeniceus. The sequence continues at coordinate 5,623,596 of NC_135290.1, read as the reverse complement.
GGACTCACTTCCAAGAGCGGAAGGGAATCAGGAGAATTCCCAAAGAAAGGAGGGGATGCTCTTCCCGAAGTTAAAACCCACTCAAAGCCTTCTCCTGGAAATACAAACCCCTGCAGTTCCCATCTTCCCAACCCCCAGCACTATTTCCAGGGAAGCAGTAACTGGTGATTCACAGCTCATCCTCTGCTGTTTTTCCCATAAAATGCAGCTTCAGTTCCATTTCTCCTGTGCTCCTGCTGAAATGAGGCCTCATCCTAAGCTCACAGCTCCCTAAAACCCTTCCCCACCTATTTTTTACTGCCCTAAACATTTCCTTCGCTTTCCCTTTTGCCACTAAAACCGCTGGAGAAGCACCCTCAGGGATAATTTCCTCTGCTGAGAAAGGCTGGGATGAATCCAGCAGGAGCTGCAGGAGCTCCCCTGCCCTCAGCTCCATTGGAATCCCACCAGGGGTTGGTTTCATCCCAAACTCCCTCCAAATTCAATTTAATCCAGCCATGGATGGGCTGGGCTGCAGCAAGCAGAGGATGGGACACAAACTGTCCCAGGAGCCACAATTCCAGTTTTTCCTTCCTGGAAACTTCCAGATTAGAAGGGGTTTCCACAGGTTTGGGTTGGAAGGGCCTTAAGGATCACCACAAAATTTGGGATAATTCCTTCGTGGTTCTTAGAGCTCTCAGGAAACCCTGAAGGATGCAATAAAGGAACAACATCTTTCCTTCTGGGGTTGTCCTAAAAGATTGGGAGGGGCCCAGCAGAGATCCTGGGGTCCATGGGAATGGATGGTCCTGGGTCATTCCTTGGACACTGCCAGGGGTCTGGGGACAGCCAGAGCTGCTCTGGGATCTGTGCAGGGCCCCAGCACCCCCAGGATGGGATGGGAGGGAAATGATCCCACAGAAGGATGGGACAGCCTGGAGTGGTGGAAGTGGCCAGAAAAGGGAAGTGGGAGAGTGTTGTGGTGTTGTGAGGGTCCCCAGAATGAGGTGAGAGATGAGAATCTGACTCCAAGTGCTCAGAAGGCTCATTATTATATTATATTATATTATATTATATTATATTATATTATATTATATTATATTATATTATATTTATAATTTATATTATATTATATTTATAATTTATATTATATTTATAATTTATATTATATTATATGCTATACTAAAACTATGCTAAAGAAAGAGAGAGGACACATCAGAAAGCTGGAAAAGAATGAATAATAAAAACCCCTGACAGACTCAGAGAGTCTGACACAGCTGGCTGTGATTGGTCATTAATTAAAAACAATTCACATGCTGGGTAAACAATTCTCCAAATCACATTCCAGAGGAGTAACACATGGAGAAGCTGAAGCTTCCCAGGAGAAGAAATCTTGGCAAAGGGATTTTTCACAAAATATCACAGTGACAGGAGAGCCCAAAGGAAGGGTTTGGGTTTGGTGGGATATTGGGAATTGGGAATTGTTCCCTGGGAGGGTGGGCAGGCCCTGGCACAGGTGCCCAGAGTAGCTGGGGCTGCCCCTGGATCCCTGGCAGTGCCCAAGGCCAGGCTGGACATTGAGGCTTGGAGCAGTGGGAGGTGTCCCTGCCATGGCAGGGGTGGGAATTAAATGGTTTTTAAGGTCCCTCTCAATCCAAATAATTCTGGAATTCTCTGAATCCCCATTCCCAGACAAATTCTGCCTTTTGAGAGCATTGCCTCTGTGTTCCAAACCTGCAATCCCACAACCACCACCTTCAGCTCCCCACGGGAGGTTGTTCCAACCATGCCTGCAAACACCCTATAATAAAATAAAAACATAAAACATTTTTATTTTCCCTCTAAGAGCTCCAGGAAAGCTCATTCCACAACATTCCCACCCCTTTCTTCTCCTTCTTTCTATTGACGTGGCAGGAATTAAATCCACACTGAGTTGTTTAATGTGTTTATTATCAAACCAAACCCACAGTTTTTACTCTTGGATCATTTTTTCCTTCAGGCAAGTTCACCCTAAGAGGCAAAATCCTGTCAGCAGCTGCCTGGGATACATTTTTCCAGACCAAAGGAATATTAAGATGATGGAAGGAGGGATTTCCTTTAACTCAGAGTTGGAGCAGGAAGAGCAGAACCTGCCCTGCTGTGACATTTCCCAGGGATTTGCACCTAGCCCAGATGAGCACTTGACTAAAACCAGGATCTATGAACACCTCCAGCCCCTAATTTAGCAATTCCATCAGAAATGTAATTAACTTTGTCCAGCCTGATTTATTCCTAATAAACCCAAGCTCTGTTCTGCTCCTGGTGCTCAGAGCCATCAATATTAGCCCAGCAAATTTGCTGGGATTTGAACAAAGATTCCCAGGAAGTCTTATCCATTATCCAATTAACAAACAGCACTAATCCAGGAGAGCAGTCAGTGAGCAGTGCCTGGTGTTTGCAGGGAATTAATTTCAGTCCCTGTCTCTCCCTCCAGTTCCATGGGAATGCTGGCAGGGAGGCTCTGGCTCGGTCCCTGGCGCCAAGAAGGGATGGAAAATCATGGAAAAATGGGATATCCTGAGGTGGAAGTGACCCACAGGGATCCTCCAGTGCCACTCCTGGCCCTGCACAGACCCCAGCAATCCCAGCAGCAGCACTGTCCAAACATTCCTGCCTTGGGCTTGGACCATTCCCTGGGATCCTCACACCAGAGGCACCTCAGACCAATGTACTTGTGTCCCTGTGTCCCCATGTCCCTCTGTCTTATGTCCCCACGTCCCCATATCCCTGTATCCCAATAGCCCCAAATCCCCATGTCCCCCCGTCCTTATGTCCCCATATACCTACGTCCCCTGTCCCCATTTCTCCACATCCCTCTGTCCCCATATCCCTGTGTCACTTTGTCCCCATGTCCCCACATCCCTCTGTCCCCATATACCCCGATCCCCTGTCCCCCTGTCCTCATATCCCTGTGTCCCCATGGCCCTATATTCCCATGTCCCCACATCCCTCTGTCCCCTTGTACCCATATTCCCATGTCCCCTGTCCCCATGTCCCTCTGTCCCCATGGTCCATGGTTGCCTGAGGAAGAGGAGCAGATGGAGAATGTCCCCAGCTGTCCCCTCCCATCTCCTGCTGTCCCCTGGGGCTGTTGGTGCTTGGGGGACATCCCAAGCCCCCTCCCACCTTGTCCTGCTCCCAGATCCCATCTCCTGATTGGACCAGGAGTGTTCTTGCTCCTCTCCCTGCTGAGTTCCAGCCCCTCCCAATCCTTGTGCTTCCTTGGAAGGGAATTAACACCTCCATGGGACTATTAAACACTTGGGGACACCAAACAGCCCTGAGTGCTCTTTGGGAGAGCTCCAGGAACCCAAATGTCATGTGGATCTGTGTCTGTTTTCTATCCCATGTCCCACACTGGTCTTTGATCCCACATCCTGCATTTTCAGCTTTTCTCCTGCACATCCAGAACTTCCAGGCCTCCCCCCAGAACATCCAGGTCCCTCCATCTCCTCCCCCACACAGGATTCTCCCTGGGCCCCTCCTGCAGCAGCAGAAGTGTTGCAGTGTGATTTCATGGTTTACCTCAGAACCCCAGGTTTCTCCCCTGAAGATTTCTTCCCCAGGTGTGTCAATCACCTCTCCTTTCCTCACCCTGACCCCTCCCAGCACTGTCTGTCAGTCCTGGCATTCCAGAAGGGCATCGAGTGATTGGCAGATTCAAAGGATGCCCTCTACCCCTGGGGGGCATTGGGCCATCCAGGTGTCCTTTGTCCCTTTGTCCCTCCCCTCCTGTCCCTGCTTGGTGGCTCCCTACCCCTTCCCTTCCCTGCCCCTCTCCCCGGGGTTCAAAGGAGCAACAGCCACGGGCTCAGGGAGTTCTGTTGGAGCTGGTGCTGCATTCAGAGGCCTGAGGGCCAGAATAAAGCTCTGGATCCAAACCCTCCATCAGAATCGACTCCTTTCCTTCACCATCGCCTCAAAGCTTCTCTGCCTGAGGAGTAGACCCTGTTATGGGGGAAGCTCCATCCCAGCACCACCAGAGCTCCTGCAGGCCTGGATTTGTCTCCATGCACCCAACTGCAGCACCCAGCCAGCCAAAAGTGTCCATGGAGTGAAACACCACACACCCAGCCGGCCAAAAGTGACTCTGGGGTGAAACACCACATACCCAGCCAGCCAAAAGTGTCCATGGAGTGAAACACCACACACCCAGCCGGCCAAAAGTGTCTGTGGGGTGAAACACTGTAGGGGGACAGAACATAAGTAAATAAGGTGGTATAGAATGTAATCTTACCCCCTAAAGAGTTGCAGCTGAGCCAATTATTAAGGATTAGGAGCAGGCCTGATGTTAACAGGCCACAGCTGTAGCCAATGAGAAGAGTGTTATAAAAGAGTGGATTGGCTGGTTGAGGGAACTGGAGTCTGTTGGCTGCTGTGAGGACATGGAAGAGTCAATACCTAGAGGAGCTGCCTACAAGAAACATCAAGGAGGTACAAAACTCTATCAATATGGAACCTTTGCAATGTAATGATAATAGAACTCTTGTAATATAGTGACAACAAAACACCACGCACCCTGGCAGCCAAAAGTGTCTCTGGGGTGAAATACCACACACCCAGCCAGCCAAAAGTGTCTCTGGGGTGATCCAGCTGGCCAAAAGTGTCTCTGGAGTGAAATCACCACAGTTGCTGCTGTTTGGTTCAGCAGCAGGGCCAGACAAACCAAGGCACATCCCATCCCCAATATTGGTATTACCAGTACAGAAGGTTCCCAGCTCCTTAGGAGATGGATTTCCCAGGAACTCAGCCCATGGATGGCTCATTTGTCCATGCAAACCACAGCTCAATAACAGATTAAATAAATGTCACCCAGGTCACAGCGTGCTGGGAGAGCAGGGGACACGAGCCAGCTGCCCCATCACCTCTGCACAGCTCTGATCACACCTTGGAGAATCTCCAGGGAAACACAGGCAGGGATGGCTGGAAATAGAAATCAAGGCAAGGGAGGGCTACAAATTAAGTTTTGATGGGAATTTGGCATTTCAGCAGGAGGAAAACATGCACAGAAACAGCAAAGAATAAGAATAAGTGAGTAAGAATAAGAGGGTAAGAATAAGTGAGTAAGAATAAGAGAATAAGAATAAGAGAATAAGTGACTAAGAACAAGAGAGTAAGAATAAGAGGATAAGAATAAGTGAGTAAGAATAAGAGAGTAAGAATAAGAATCCAATTACAAATCCAGGAGAAGGTTGTGGTTTTTTGGAAGTTATTTTATTTCTTTTTCCAGATCACAGCCCACATTTCCTGGAGAAACATTCCAGCTCCAACCTGGTGCTGCCCAGAGGCTCCAGACATTCCAGCCTGGAATGGGAAGGAGATGCTGGGCCCAGCCTGGAATCAGGGGTGGCTCCAGATGGAGGGAACAAGGGACAGCCTCAGAGCCAGTCTGGGATTCCAAGGGATCCAGAAGGCAACAGGCTGCAAGAACTTCTGGGATACACCAGGACTGAAGCGGAAGGATGAGCAGGGACATCCATGTCCCACCAGGAGAATGGGGAAAATCCCTCATCTTCCCCTGTGTCCATGGAATATCTGAATTTAGGGATTGGTTCATGGATGAGCAGCTCCAGGAGTGAGATGATCCCACTGAGGGACCAGGAGGATCCATCCTGGACACTGAGGGGCTGGAGCATGACCAGAGAAGGGAACAGAGCTGGGCAGGGTCTGGAGCCCCAGGAGGGGCTGAGGGAGCTGGGCAGGGGCTGAGCCTGGAGCAAAGGAGGCTCAGGGGGCCCTTGTGGCTCTGCACAGCTCCTGCCAGGAGGGCACAGCCGGGGGGGCCGGGCTGTGCTCCAGGGAACAGGGACAGGAGCAGAGGGAACGGCCTCAGGCTGGGCCAGGGCAGCTCTGGGTGGGCACTGCAGGAATTTCCCCATGGAAAGGGGGGCTCAGGGCTTGGAATGCCCAGGGAGGGTTGGAGTGCCCAGCCCTGGAGGTGTCCAAGGAACACCTGGATGTGGCACTCAGAAACTGGGCTGGGACAAGGTGGGGATCAGGCACAGCTGGGACTCAGTGATCGTGAAGGCATTTTCCAACCTCAATGATCCTGGGATTCTGTGAGCTGCTCCACAAATGGAGCAAAATTCACATATTTTGGGGATCTGCCCCCAAATTCCCCCACAGCTGCTCCACAGCCCCTTCCTCATCTCCTGGAGCTGGTGCTGGAGGATCTGATCCCTATTGCTGTTCCCTGTTCCCTTTTCCCTATTCCCTGTCCCTGTCTCTGGTCCCCTGTCCCTATTCCCTGTCCCCTATCCCAGTCCCTATACCCATTCCCTATTCCCTGTTCCCTGTCCCTGTTCCTTGTCCCTGTCCCTATTCCCTATTTCCTGTTCCCTATTCCCTATTCCTGTTCCCTGCCCATTTTCTGTATTCCCTGTCCCTATCCTTGTCTCCTGTCCCTTGTCCCTGTTCCCTATTCCCTGTCCCCGTTCCCTATTCTCTGTCCCTATTCCCTGATCCCTGTTCCCTGTCCCTATTCCCTGTCTGTTTTCCCTGCTCCCTGCTCTCCCCCTCCCGTCCCTCCCCACTCCAATAAAGGAGCATTTATATCCCAAAGTCCATGTTTACAGTTTCTAATGGAGTTCCAATTATGGGCTGGGGCAGCAGCTGGAATGGAGCCTGTCTCCAGAATTGATGGGCAGTGCAATCCCAACCCCAGGGATCCCTCTCAGCAGGAACAGGAACAGGAACATTTGTCTCAGGAGCCCCAGCAGCAATTCCTCATGCTAATAGAGTCTGTGATCCCAGGGAAATAATCCTGCCCAGGTGCTGGGAAGGAGGAAAGTTTGACAAGAAAGTCTCACAGATATGTGTGCTTAGCAGAAAGATTTTGGAATGGAGAATCTGAAGAAGGAATAGAGATGGAAGAAAGTTTTGATAGAGAAGAATAATAGATGTGTAAATGGAGATTTGCTGAGCCAGTCTCACTGGATAACCAAGGAGGCAAAGGGTGTGTTGGTTAGAAGGGTTTTTATGGCTTAGAGCAAAGGATAAACCCACCCCAAACAAGAAGATGTTTTTACCAAGCAGAAAGATTCCACAGGCAAACAAGCTTGAGAATGTGGCAAGTAGAAAACCCAGGGACAGCAGCATCCCCAGGGATCCAGGGGGCTGCAGCAGAAGCAGCAGGCTGCAAAAACTTCTGGGACACACCAGGACTGAAGTGGGAGGATGAGCAGGGACATCCACATCCCACCAGGAGAATGGGGAAAATCCCTCCTCTTGGAAAATCCCTTCTCTTGGAAAATCCCTCCTCCTGGAAAATCCCTCCTCTTGGAAAATCCCTCCTCTTGGAAAATCCCTCCTCCTGAAAAATCCCTCCTCCTGGAAAATCCCTCCTCCTGGAAAATCCCTTCCCTTCCTCTTGGAATATCTGAATTTAGGGATGGGTTCATGCCGCTGTGACAGCCCAGTTTTCTCCAGGCTGTTTCTCCAAGAGGAACCAGCCCAGCAGGGATTTGGACATGGGGCCTGGTGGCCTTTAGGACACCCAAAATTCAGATCTCTCAGGTGCCTTTTCCAGGCTGGATGAGCCCAGGTCTCCCAACTCCTCCTGCAGAGTCCCAGGAGAGGAATTCCAAAGGCAGCAGATCTCAGGAACATTTTGGGAGTAGAGACCTTGTCCTGATGTGTCCCTGCACAAACCAATCCATGGCAACTCCTCTGAGCGTTCCCAGCTTGAAGGGACAGTGAATCATCCCAGAATTCCAGGTTGGCTTGGAAGGGACCTCAAAGCCCACCCAGTGCAACCCCTACCATGGCAGGGACCCCTTCCACTGCCCCAGGGTGCTCCAAACTCTGCCCAACCCTGAACAATCCCAGGATCCAGGGGCAGCCCCAGCTGCTCTGGGCACCCTGTGCCAGGGCCTGCCACCCTCACAGCCAGGAATTCCCTCCCAATAGCCCATCCAAACCCTCAGTGTCTCAATTTGAAGGATATCATTTATATTAAAAAGACATTTTTGGTTCAATAGGGCCCATGAGGAGCAAGATTCCCAAATAAACCCTCCCCATTCTCCTGCAGTCTCTCCCCCCAGGGCTCTGCCAGGCTGTAGAAGAGCAGCAGTGCTGGGACATCATCTCCATCTCCATCTCCATCTTGATGACCTTGATTTTGCATGACAAGCTGCATATTAATTAATTAAAGAACAAGCCCAGCGTTCCCTGGAAAGGGCCATTCTTTTCATCCTGACAGGTAATTACAGCAGCAGAAATGATAAATCTTCCCAGGCACTGTTTGTCTTTAGGAGAGGCTTTAATGATGGAGGTTTAAAGCTGGAGGGAGCTGGGGATGTGTCAGGGGATGAAGGAAGGCTCAGGACCACCTGGAGTGCAGCTCCCTGATCCAGCCCCATCCCTGCCTTTCTTCCCAGCCCGTGGGAGGAATGCTCTGCTGAAGGAAGCAGGAGGGATGGGAACAGGCAAATAAAATCCACTGGAGAAATTCCTACCAGCAGGACAGAGCTCTGGAATTCATTGCCATCATCTGTCTCCTGGCAGGGTCTGAGGAGGGATCTCCCTTTTATGGGGATAATGGGAAAATCCATAATTATAGAAAATAAGGGAAAAGAAAACTGAGATATTCTGTGAGGAGTGGAAATCACGGACTGGTTTCTCATGCACTGCTGTGCCCTTAAAATATCCCCCAGGAATTCCAGCTCCTCCTGGTGTCCTCCAGTGGGAGAGTAAAGTCCCAGCTCGCTCAAGCCACCAGCAAAGTCTTGGACACGGCAGGAATTTGGGGCTCTCTTTATCCAGCCAAGAATCTCCACAAAGCTGGAGGATCTCCAGCAGCCCATCAGGATCTGCAGGATCTGCAGCAGCCTATCAGGATGTGTAGGATCTCCAGCAGCCCATCAGGATCTGCAGGATCTCCAGCAGCCCATCAGCATTTGCAGGATCTCCAGCAGCCCATTGGGGTCTGTGGGACTTCCAGCAGCCCCTTGGGGTCTGTAGGATTGTGGGATCTCAGCACATCGTTCCCGATGTCCAGAGATGCCAGGAGAACCCTTGGGGGTCTCGAAAACCCTGGAATGTTGCCAAGAGTGTTTGGTGGCTTGATTTTGATCCATCCACAGAAGTAACAAGAGTCTGAGGACAAGAGAATTACTTTAGAGTACAAGGTGTAAAAGAGACACATTTAGAGGGTGAGATATAGACTTTAAGGTTTTTGGTACAGGGGGGTTATGGAGACAAGATGGAGAGATCGGGGCGTGTCTTGTCCTTCTTCTTTCTTCTTCTTGTCCTCCATCTCCTGTGATGATGTTGGCACTTAGAGATTGGTTTCTAGTGAAGGTGCACTTGCCAACATGGGCGAAAAGCATTGGGAAATAAAGGTAAATATTGTATACGTAGGTTTTAGTATAAAAAGACATGACCGCCCCGTGGGTGGTCAGAGAGTGCCTGTGACTGCCTGCAGATCAGACCTCTGTTGGGCAGACAGAAAATTTTTGTAGATAAGAAATAATAAACAACCTGAAGACCGAAAGCTGAAGAGTCCAGACTCGTCCTTTGCATCGCGCCCACCAAAGAACCACTCTACCCGTGTCGGGGCAGAGACAGAGAGCCGGACCCGACATTTGGCGTCCCTGGGTGGGCACCCCGTGGGCACCGGCACCGGTGGGCACCCGGCGGCGACTCGGGGAGCAGCTCGGCAGCGACCGGCGATCCAGCAGCATCCGGCAGCCTTCGCTGAGCCACGGTGAGCTCTGCTGTGCACCTCTTGCACAGGGACAGCCTTGAAGCACCGAGTGGGCAGCTCCCGAGTTGGACTCATTCCCAGGAGAGCCTGATAACTCCTTGGGAAAACAGCCAGAAAGCAGCCAGGAGACTCTGAAAACGCAGCAGCCGCAGAAAACATCGCACTCCACCTCAGCCGAAGAAAGTTCGTAGCAGAACAGCCCGGATCGGAATCGGAAAGGCGCCTCCGGATCCATCTCCTGTGACCTGCAGGCCAGAGACCAGGAGCCTCCGGACTGCTCTGACGACAGGAATTCGGTGAGAAGGTCAAGAATTAAGAACATGGGGGGTACACTTTCCCAGGAACAAATAGAAATTCTGTCCGACCTACAAGGCGTGGCAGACACACACACTAAGGGGATCCCAAAGAAAAAGCTTAGAGAATTATTGCTATGGGTGCGGTGTAATTACCCGTACTCCGAAACAAGGCTGTTATTTGAAGTAGGCTTTTGGCAAGAAGTTAACAGACACCTATATTTTCTAGCCATCAATGAGGATAAAACAGCCTTAAAATTGCTGTCCTCAGCAAGAATTATGTTAGAGGCGACCTCGACTCAATTTAGGGGGTCAGCCAGGCAACAAGTTGTTGCAGGTCCCAGAGGGGCGGAGGGAGCAGAGCAAGGTTCCAAGCAGAAATTGGCTCTGATCTCAATTAGCCCGGGGGAAAAGGTGCCCGAGAAAAGGGTACAAGGGGAAATGTCATTGCCCTCAGTCCCACCATCCCGAAAACCCAAGGGAACCCTAAAGCACCCTGAAACCACAGAGAATACAGGGACTTCAGACTCCGACTCAGACACTGATGATACCATTCCTCTTCCTGATGAAATAAAGTTTTCTCCCAGCGACATCGAGGAGACAGGCCACCCTTCCGGAGTGTACTGTCCCGATTCGCAGGAATCAGGGGGGGAGGAGGTGGAAAACGTGGCGGAGTCAGGGAGGGGGGTTCAAAGGGAACAAGCGGGGAGGGGGGATGCGCTCTCTCGCGGCAGGCGCGGCGGCGCGGAAGCGGCGGCGGCCGGCGGGGGGGGGCAGGGAGGCAATGGGAGACACGGGTTTCCATGCGACTCTTGCGAGCGCAACGCCGAAAGCGACAGTCGCCTCTGGAGCGGTGCCAAAGACGCGCGGGTCGAGCAAGGCTCAGGGAGTGGCCGGGGAGAGCTCTCAAACCAGCGCGGGAGCGTCAGACACGGGCAGCAAGGACGGAGCAGCTGCAGAGCTCCGGAGAGCTGCTGTGAAGGGACGCAGGAGACGCGCGGTGGTGACGTCAGACCCGGAAGTCTGGACCCGGAGATCGGCTCGAATCGCTGCGAGAAAGGGGGCACCCGCGGGGAGGGGGCTGCGCGCTTCAGCGGGGGGTGTGGATACAGCGTCAGAGGAGGAGGAGAGAGGGGCAGGAACAGACGATAGGGAGGAGACTTCGGAGGTGGAGCGGGACGGAGACAGTGACGTCAGTACAGGGGAGGCAGAGGGCGTCCCCGAAGGCACGCATGTGCGGGAAGTGCCGGCGGAGCGAGGTCGGGGGCGGGTCCGATCCTCTGTGACGTCTGGGGCGAAAAGGAGGAGCCACACTCGGGGTTCGACATCCCGGGGCTCCATACCCTCTCCGAGACCGATGCCTTTAGCCTCAAACCCTATGTTTCAAACCCCTTCCACTCAAAAGAAACGCTCAAGTACTCAACCCTCAATGCCAGCTCAGTCAGTCAGCCGAAACAAAATGTTTGGGAAACGTTAGCCCAGGCAGCAAATTTAGAAAGTATCTGCCTGACACATTCGAAACCAGGGAAACCATTCACGGCATGCATGGTTGGGTTGCCAGTGGGCGAATGGCCAATTCCAGGGCATCCTCCAATGGAGATTTCACAGGTCATCAAAGATCCTGTGAATGAATGGTGTGCGTGGACACATCTTTTACCTGTGGCTTCTACTGAACCGCAGGAATTGGAGATTTTTGGGTCCACAACAATGGAGCTATGCATGAAATTTGAAAATTCGAATGTGTCAAGGACAAACAATAGCATTGATGTCACACCAAATCATGAATATTATAGAAATGCATCAACTTGGTGCAATCACACTGTGACGACAGCCAAAGGATCAATCCAGGTCCCAGTGCAATTGCCACGTGGGTTGTTTTTAATTTGTGGGGACAGAATTTGGCACGGCATTCCTGCAAATGCCAAGGGAGGTCCATGCAGCATTGGGAGGATTTCAATGTTGTCACCAGATTTAAAAGTGTTGAGAGAACAAAAACACAAAGAGAAAAGGTCCTTGCAACATTACAGTGCAGACTGTGATGATGAAGTGTACACCTGGGACAAGGCAAGGAGAATTGCGACAGCAATTTTCTCACCTCAGACAGCATCGGGGGTGGCCTTGACTCAACTGGACCACATGGGTTGTTGGTTGAGCAAGCATGCTCAATCAGTTTCTCTCGCTTTGAGTGACATGTTGAAAGATGTAAGCAGTGTGAGAGAGGCAACTCTTCAAAATAGAGCAGCAATCGATTATCTGTTGCTCGCTCATGGACATGGATGTGAAGAGTTTGAGGGGATGTGCTGCATGAATCTCTCAGATCATTCGAGATCAATTCATGAAAGCATTCAAAATATAAAAGACAGTATAAAGAAATTGGGCGAAATCACTGGGTCATGGATTGATGATGTGGCGGGATTTTTTGATCTTTCTCCCTTATGGAGAGGGTTTTTAAAAATGGGATTTTATATTTTAATGATACTCTTAGTCCTCATGCTCATCGTCCCATGCATCTTTATGTGTGTGAGACGTGTTATGAGTCAAGTTGCCAAAGAAGTCTTCTTGGTGCAAACAGAAGGGGGAGATGTGGGATCTCAGCACATCGTTCCCGATGTCCAGAGATGCCAGGAGAACCCTTGGGGGTCTCGAAAACCCTGGAATGTTGCCAAGAGTGTTTGGTGGCTTGATTTTGATCCATCCACAGAAGTAACAAGAGTCTGAGGACAAGAGAATTACTTTAGAGTACAAGGTGTAAAAGAGACACATTTAGAGGGTGAGATATAGACTTTAAGGTTTTTGGTACAGGGGGGTTATGGAGACAAGATGGAGAGATCGGGGCGTGTCTTGTCCTTCTTCTTTCTTCTTCTTGTCCTCCATCTCCTGTGATGATGTTGGCACTTAGAGATTGGTTTCTAGTGAAGGTGCACTTGCCAACATGGGCGAAAAGCATTGGGAAATAAAGGTAAATATTGTATACGTAGGTTTTAGTATAAAAAGACATGACCGCCCCGTGGGTGGTCAGAGAGTGCCTGTGACTGCCTGCAGATCAGACCTCTGTTGGGCAGACAGAAAATTTTTGTAGATAAGAAATAATAAACAACCTGAAGACCGAAAGCTGAAGAGTCCAGACTCGTCCTTTGCATCGCGCCCACCAAAGAACCACTCTACCCGTGTCGGGGCAGAGACAGACAGCCGGACCCGACATAGGATCTCCATGAGCCCATCAGGATCTGCAGGATCTCCCTCAGCCATGGATAGGGACCAGGCCCTGCTGTCCTTGCATCCCGCATCCCAGGTGATCAGAGGATTTTTTAATCCCAGGTGATGTTTTAAGCTGCCATGGCCAAGTTCTTCCTCGTTTATCACATACCCCTGCTCAGCTCTGAGAGGGATTTCACACTGGGAGGTGACAAATCCAAGTCCCCAAGGCTCTGGGATCAGCCAGGAAATGCTTTGGCTCCGAGCTGGCCTGGGAGGAGCAGCTCCAACGGGTCCAGGTGGGCTCCTGGTGAGGAGCCAAAGCAGCCACCAACACACAGAAAACGTGGGCATGTCCAACTAAAGGCTCTTTGACATCTTCTGAGGAATATTTACCTGTCCCATCCCTGGAAGTGCCCAAGGCCAGGCTGGATGGGGCTTGGGGCAGCCTGGGATAGTGGCAGGTGTCCCAGTGGGTGGCACTGGGTGGGCTTTGAGTTCCCTTCCAACCCAAACCATTCCATGGATCAAAAAACTGTTGAACATTTCCCCTTCCTGAAAAACTTTAAATCCACAGAGATCCATTTCCCTCCCATTTTCTCTCCCATCCTTGCAATGATCACACAGCAGAAGTGGGATCATTCCCTCCACATGCTGCTCCAGGGAGCTCCCATGTGCCAGGACTCACTGGAATTCCAAACCCATGGGAAGAGCCCAGCCCCTATCCAGACAGGAGATGTGTCACAGACATCTTTTATGAAAAATTCTTTCCTTAGGATTTTTCCTTCTGAGAGGCTGAGAGGCCTCAGGAACAAAATGTAACCAATGGTTATCTGCTGCTGTGGAATGCAACAGGGGCATCTGGGATTGGGCTCATGTGGTTGTTTCTAATTAATGGCCAATCACAGTCAGCTGGCTCGGACTCTCTGTCTGAGACAAGCTTTTGTTATCATTCCTTCTTTTTCTATTCTTAGCTAGCCTTCTGATGAAATCCTTTCTTCTATTCTTTTAGTATAGTTTTAATATAATCTATATCATAAAATAATAAATCAGCCTTCTGAAACATGGAGTCAGATCCTCATCTCTTCCCTCATCCTTGGCCCCCTGTGAACGCTGTCACAGAGGTGCTGTGGGATGGAGCAGGAGCTGGTGGGATGCAGGAATAGCCCCTGGAAAACCCCCAGCCGAGGAGATGGAGCTGTCACCACGTGTCAGGACCCAGGACATCCCTCTGGCTGTCCTGAGCAGCCAAGACCCCAGCCAGGGGGCTCCGGGACCCTGGCATGGAGCCCAAAACATCTGTGGGTTTGATTATTACCCGTGGAGCAAATTACCAACCTTATATGAAGACCAGCAAGCCACAACAGTTTAGGTAGAATAATAGTGAAGTTATCACAGGGTGGAAAAGTAGATTTTAGGGGTTTTTTTAGGGTACGGGGGTTCAAGAGGCACGATGGAGGGAACTGAGTGTGTCCAGCCTTTCTCCTTCTTCTTCTTCTTCTTGGCCTCCATCTTCTGCTGTGATGGTGGCACTTTTAGATTGGTTTAGAGTAGAGACAGACTGTCTAACATAGGTGATAGGTCTTGGGAAGTAATTGTAAACATTGTACATGTAGTTTTTAGTATAAAGACATAACACTGCCCTGGGGGCAGGCAGAGTGCCTGGAACTGTCCTGCTGGACGGACCTCAGCAAGGCAGGAGAAAATTTTTTATAGCTAAAGTGCAATAAACAACCTTGAGACTGAGAAATTAAGAGCTCTGACTCCTTCTTCAAGCGCCAAGCTGGGAAAAGAGACTTCTCAAGCTTTTCTCCAGGTCACTCTGACAAGCTAGAGATCCCCACAACCGCGATGGTCCCGTTCCCAACCTTTGGGCTCCAGGCATTCCCCGCCGGCGGTGGGGACACGCAGGAGTCATTAGCAGGGCAATTAGCGCTCACTCGGCTCGGAACGCTCATTAAGAGCAATCAATCAATCAATCAATCAATCAGAGCTGAGGGGACATCAGAGCCAGGCTTCCCGCGGGAGGTGACAGCCGGGACACCCCGCCACGGGGCCATTCCTGCTTTTCACAGTTTAAAATATTGTTGGCCGGGGGTCTATGCACAAATTTTGAATGGGACAGGACTGCTCGGAACACATCTTGAGCCGTTTTATTTTCCGGAATTGGTCTCATTACGTGGTTACGACGATGGGAAGATCTTATTAGCTTACATTTCAGACAGCTTTCCCAAAACCCTTTGATTTTATGGATTTCCACAGAAAATTGGGATTAAACATAAGGATTGAGGAGCCTGTGATCAGTCAGTGCCCAAGCCCCGAGCGCTCTGTGTTGGAGCAGGGATCAGGATCCAGCAGCATCCCAGCTCCATCTGCCCCCTCCAGGATGGTTATCCCAGCCTGCAAAAAGCCGGATTCAGCTGCGGGAAAAGCCGCAGGATCCTGGATTCCTGCTGGATCCTGATTCCTGCTGGTTCCTGATCCCTGCTCTATCCTCATTTCTGCTTGATCCTGATCCCTGCTGGATCCTGGCTTCTGCTGGATCCTGATCCCTGCTGGATCCTCATTCCTAATGGATGCTGATTCCTGCTCTATCCTCATTCCTGTTGGATGCTGAATTCTGCTGGATCCTGACCCCTGCTGGATGTTGATCCCTGCTCTATCCTCATTTCTGCTTGATCCTGATCCCTGCTGGATCCTGGCTTCTGCTGGATCCTCATTCCTGCTGGATGCTGAATTCTGCTGGATGCTGATCCCTGCTGGATCCTGACCCCTGCTGGATGCTGAGCTCCCCACCCCCCTGGAGGCACTGTCCTCCAGGCTGGCAGTGCATGGAATAGCAGATGGAATGGTTTAGTTGGAAGGGACCTTAGAGACCACCCAGTTCCGTGGGTGGGGACACCTTCCAAGGGATCCAGGGATCCAGAGAGGGGCCTGTGGGGTCAGATACTGTGGAATCCACAGGATCCCCGCTGTGGATTCCTGCAGCTCCATTCCCATGGAGGGCTCTTCCCTGGTTACCAATCCTAGATCCTGAATTCTGCTGGATCCTGAATTCTGCTGGATCCTCATTCCTGCTGGATCCTGACCCCTGCTGGATCCTGAGCTCCCCACCCCCCTGGAGGTTCTGCCCTCCAGCTCCTCCCCATGCTCTGTGGCAGGGCAGGACCCCTCCCTTTTCCATCCACAATTTCCAGAGCAGCATTGAGACTTCCCAGGAAAATCCCAAATTCCCTGCAAACCACTGGGAGCTCCACATGGAGCCCATCCTGATGTCCCCTGGGGCCATGCCCTTGGACATTGTCCCACCCAGAGATGTGCCAAGGGAAGCATCCCTGGATATTTCTCCTGAGCCATAAACCCCCTGGAGCCACCTCAGTGCTCCTGTAACAGAAACAATGGATAAATCCAAATTGGGAACATCTCAATCCTTCCCTGTTCCCAAGCACAGGGAGGAGGGATGAGGTGTCACCAACCACGGTGACATCCCCATGGCACCCAGCTGGGGCTGAGCAGGGATGAGCCACCAGCCATGGACACCCTGCCCTGGGCTTCTGTCCCCAGCCAGGGTGAGCACACCAAGGTTTGGGGCTGTCAGGGGGTTCTGGTGGCCACTTCACTCTGGGTTTCTGTCCCGAGGAGGAGGGGACAGCAGTGCTCCTGTGCAGGGACATTCCATTGATGAGTCTGGAGCTGGTGAGGCATTGCCATGGAAACAGGATCTCAGCACCTGAGCAGCCCTGGAGAAGAAGGTGGAGGAGCAGAGAGGGGCAGGAGAACAGGGGAGATGCTCCAACCTTGGCCAGGCAGGAGGAGCAGGGAGGAAAACTGGGAAGAGAGGAAGCAGAGGAGATGGAAGAGGGAGGAGAGCTCTGCTGGGAGGGACAGAGGGGCCACCTGCAGCTCCTGTGTGACTTCAGGAGGCTGGGAAAGAGACAAGTGGCTGTCCCCTGAGGAGGTGATGTCTGTAGGATTGCTGGGGGTAGCACGGTGGGGATGGACAGAGATGAGAGATCTCTGCAGCCAGGTCAGGAACCTGGGGTTTATTGCAAAGGGCCTGGGTGCAGGGCCCTGCTGGGAGCTGCCAGGCACAGCTCAGAGCAGGGCTGAGAGAAGAGAGGGGCAGAGAGGATGAGAGGGTGAGAGAGTAAAAGGGGTAAAACAGCGAGGTTCCCATTCCAATACAATAAATCTTCTTCTGTGTTGAATATTCTAATTCTCACTCACCAATCTAGTCCAAGATACAAATCCTATAGCATTTCCATACAGCCTATAAGAATCATTACATTACCATACTGGGTTACATTTTAAACCCTAAAAACTCCTCTTTGGGCCCCTTCTGCCAAGCTGGCAGGGTCTGCTCTGACCCTTGGGCCTGTCTGCAAGCAGAGGGTGTTGTTCCATCAAAAGGGGATCACCTTCAGCTGGCCACACCATTGTTTTCCAGTTGTTCAGTAACTGAGGGATCTCAAAGCTTGCTTTCATTTCAATCTCACTGATAGTTTCCATATTCTCAAAATCTTTTGCCAGACAATCATATTTATAAGGCTTTCCTGTTTCATCTTCCCCAACAGATGTCCCCACACTCCTCTCCTGCAGAGCAAACCCCACCAGCCCAGCATGTGTGCAGGGAAGGATGGATTGAGATCCAGGGGCATCCTGGAGGAAGGTCAGGCCTGTCCTGGTGTGAGGACAATCATGGCAGGCAGACACATCCCCAGGATCTGCAGCCTCCTGGTCCCCACCCTTCTCCTCATCCCAGGGATGTTCACCCTCAAGAGCTTCTCAGCAAGACTCCCATAAATCCTGTGGAATGAAGCAGCTCCCGAACCCTCTGGGCTCAGCAGGAAATCTCATCTCTTCCTTCAGATGTGTTGAGCCTCCCCCTGCTAGAATCACCTCATTCCTCCCCCCATTCCCTCCCAGCCACCACTCCCCCTTGCTCCTTATCCCCTGGATGTTCAGCCCTCCAGGGATGCACCCACTGGAATAAGAACACCTCCCAGTCTTCTTTCTGAGGAGCTGAACAGCTCAAACTCTTTTTTTTTCCATCTATCAGATCCTTTCTCCTTTCCCCCATCCCTAAAAATAGAAAAATAAAGGGATTTATTCTCCTTCCCAAGCCCTGATCCTTATAAAGTTGTTTTTTATTCCTCACCTGCACGAAAATTGCTCCCACAGGTGTTTGAGGGCTCGGAAAAGCAACAACTTTATCATTTAAGCATTGAAGGATTTCAAATCCCTCAATTATCCCCAATTCTGAGTGTATTGAAGGCGCCAAGGAGCAGCAGCTCTGTAACAATCAACACAAAGCAGCTTCCAAGTGTCTCTTTAATGTGGTTTTGTCCATGATCGTGGCAGGAAGATAAATTCTGGAATTTATTCCCTCTAATCCAGGCAGGCAGCAATTGATGGGTTTTTAGGAGGGTGAAAATGGCCGAGGGATGTTCCAATGTTTATGGGCCGCTAAATTTGATTTATAGGGAATTATCAGTGCTGCCATTGGGAAGGGTCCAGGGAGCTTAATATGATTTGCATTGATGGGATTAATATCAATTAACAGATGCCAGGTTTGTGGAGCGCAGCTGAGGCCTGATCCTAATGGCTCCAGCCCCTGATTCCCAATGGCTCCAGCCCCTGATCCCAATGGCTCCAGTTCCTGATTCCCACCGGCTCCAGCCCCTGATTCCCACCGGCTCCAGCCCCTGATTCCCAATGGCTCCGACCCCTGATTCCCAATGGCTCCAACCCCTGATTCCCACCGGCTCCGGTCCCTGATTCCCAATGGCTCCAACCCCTGATTACCACTGGCTCCAACCCCTGATTCCAATGGCTCCAGCTCCTGATTCCCACCGGCTCCGGCCCCTGATTCCCAATGGCTCCAGCTCCTGATTCCCACCGGCTCCAGCCCCTGATCCCACCGGCTCCAGCCCCTGATTCCCACCAGCTCCAGCCCCTGATTCCCAATGGCTCCGGCCCCTGATTCCCAATGGCTCCAGCTCCTGATTCCCAATGGCTCCAACCCCTGATTCCCAATGGCTCCAGCTCCTGATTCCCAATGGCTCCGGCCCCTGATTCCCACTGGCTCCAGCCCCTGATCCCAATGGCTCCAACCCCTGATTCCCAATGGCTCCAGCTCCTGATTCCCACCGGCTCCAGCCCCTGATTCCCAATGGCTCCAGCCCCTGATTCCCAATGGCTCCGGCCCCTGATTCCCACCGGCTCCGGCCCCTGATTCCCAATGGCTCCGGCCCCTGATTCCCAATGGCTCCAGCCCCTGATCCCAATGGCTCCAGCCCTTGATTCCTATGGCTCCAGCCCCTGATTTCCACTGGCTCCAGCCCCTGATTTCCACTGGCTCCAGCCCCTGATTCCCAATCCTCTTTTCCCCTGAATCTTTTCCTGGGAAGCTGAGAGGCCTCAGAGAAAAATGAAAACAATAATTACCTCATTTGCTTCTCCTGTGTTTGCTGCCTTGGAATGTGGTTTGGAGACTGTTTATCCAACAGGTGAGTCTTTGATTGGTTTCATGTGAATTGTTTTTACTTAATGACCAATCATGGTCAGGCTGTGTCAGGACTCTGGAGAGAGAGTAATGAGTTTTCATCATCATTCTTTGTATCCTTCTGTCTGTATCCTTTCTCTATTCTTTAGTATAGTTTTAGTATAGCATTCTTTACTGTAATGTATCATAAAATAATAAATCAGCCTTCTGAGAACATGGAGTCAGATTCTCAATTGCTCCTTCGTCCTTGGGACCTCACAAACTCAACAAAAGATTCCCTCCAGGAACAAACATCTTCCCAGGGAAGCACTGAGCCTCACCTAGGCTGATTAGCAGGGTCTGGTTAATTGGGTTTCAGCCTAATGATAGAGAAGAAGGCAGAGTAATCACCTTTAACCACCACAGAAATGATCCTTTCATCAGCATCCTCTGGGTTTATCCTGAGCTGGCTGGGAAAGTTCCTCATTTCCAGAGGAATTCCAGCAAAGCCATTCATTGCTGGGGTCTCCACATCTTGGAAAACCTCCAAAAACCTCCTCCTCCAGGAGGAGGAGACTGAAAGCAGCACCTGAGGGAGGGAGAAGATGGAGCCTGGTGTTCCTGGGAGCTCCAGGGGCTGCAGGGAGGGAAAACAGGAATGAGGCTTTTCCAAAGTGCCCGATGAGCCCTGGGAGTGGGGAGGAGCAGGGAGGTGCTGCAGGCAGCGCAGCAAAGACACCCTGCTGGGGACTGGCAATACCTCCAGAGGTGTTTTCCTGCTGGGAAAACGGAGCTGTGGTTCTTTGAGAGCCTTTGCCCCGGGCAGAGGAAGCTCTTGCTGGGAGCAGCACTTTGGGATGGAGCAGTTCCCACTCCAACAGGGGCAGGGAAAACTGAGGAGAGAGGGGAAAAAAGCAAGTTCCTGAAGGTCATTCAGCCAGGCAGGGATGGGAGGAGGAACTGATGTCCTGGGGTGTCCCCAAGCCCTGGGACACTCCATGGGCTCAGGTAAGACAACAGGAATGACAACAGAGCTGGAAAAACAACAAAGGCCTAATCCTCACAATCCTTGCCTGATTTCCCTGCAATCCCATCCCTTCTGCATCCCAGAGAGAGAAATCAGGCTCAGCTCAAGCCTTGTCCTTGCCCACCTGGTTTCCAGTTTATTTTGCTTTGGAAGCATTGTTTCCATCTCAGTAAAAGCAAAGAATCCACGAGGAGAGGCTTCTCCAGTTCAGATTTTTTTCTTACCTACGAGTGGGAAAAGGAGCTCTGGATCCTGGAAAATTGTTTTTTATGGGAAAGGGAAAGAGAGCCCTCTCTGAAAGAAGCAGGAAAATCATCTCAGTGACTGAAGAGCAGAGCCCTGGGAATGAACCCTTGTCCCCACTGCTGTCCCAAGAGCCACCAGGAACGAGACTGGGACAAATCCCACTGAGGGCTTGAGCCCTGTAAGGGGGAAAGGAGCCTTTTCCAACCTTTAATGCACAGGAGTTCTGCTCAGGGAAGGGTTTTCAGTGACACCCACTGTGTGAGGAGCCTCAGCTGTCACCTGTGCCCTGTTCCTGGGGTGTTGGGCTGAAGCCACTGCTGGGGGTTGTCATTGTCACTTTTCCTGCCCGTCCTTGGACAGACAGGGTTTCAGGACAGGCAGGACACAGACTGCCCCAAAATCCTGGAAACCTCCCCAAAACCAGGGGAAAACTCGCTGGGATGAGAGACAGCAACTACACCTGCAGTGAGGGTGTGATGCCAGCCTGGGATGGACTCAGCAGTGAGGAATTCCTGGGCACGGAGTGGGCTCTGAGCATCTCCGAGTCCCTGTGGCAGCACCCAGAAATTCCAGCCTTTCCCAGGATTTCCCTGTGGGTTTCCAGCGGCTCAGATGGCCCCGGGACAGGGTTTGGTTGTGTTTATTGAGGTGTCAGCCCTCCCGAAGGGTTTCAGTGATGGTCCAAGCGCGCTGGGGGAGCGTCCAGGTGCGGCTGCAGAGCAGGAGGGTTTGGAGACACAGCCCTGAACCCCCGTTCCATGCAGGCCCGGGGCGGTCCCGGCCCGGACTGGGGCATTTGACGGGAATTTGGGGCATTTAAACGGGATTTTGGGGCATTAAATGGGATTTTGGGGCATTTTAACGGGATTTTGGGGCATTTAATGGGAATTTGGGGCATTTCGGGGCTTTTGCGCCGACCTCACCGCGGAGCGCGGCCCTGCAGCGCCCCCTGGCGGCCGCGTAGTGGAACAACCGCGACCCCCGGGACCGCTGAGAACAACGGGACCCCGGAGAACACCGAGAAACCCGGGACCACCGGGACCGCTGAGAACACCGAGAAACTCGGGACCCCCGGGACCGCTGAGAACAACGGGACCCCGGAGAACACCAAGAAACCCGGGACCACCGGGACCGCGGAGAACACCGGGACACCAGGGACCACCGGGACACCAGGGACCCCGGAGAACACCGAGAAACCCGGGACCACCGGGACCGCTGAGAACGACGGGACCCCGGAGAACACCGAGACCCCCCAGGACCACTGGGATCACCGGGACTACTGAGACCCCCGGGACCACCGGGACCGCTGAGAACACCAAGACCCCCGGGATCTCCTGACTCCCGGGACCACCTCGACCCCCGAGACACCCGCGACCTCCGCAGCCGCGTGTGCCCGCGACCCCCGTGATCACTGAGACCCCCGGGACCCCTGGGACCCCCCCGATCACCGAGATTCCCGGGAGCCCCGCGGTTCCCGCAGGTGCCCCACGCCCCGCAGCCGCCCCCAGGTGTGTGTATGACCCCCCGGCTCCTCACAGCCACAGCCGAGCTCTGCCCATCCCGCGGTGTCCCTGCATCCCCCGTGTGCCGCCCCTGCACACACGCGTGTGCAAACACGAGGTGAGAATGCACGAGTGCTCACCCCATAGGTGTGCAAACACCCCTGCACATCTGTGTCACACACCTGTGTCACACACACATCTGTGTCACACACACGGGCCACACACACATCTGTGTCAAACCTACACCTGTGTCACACACACCTGTGTCACACACAAATGTGTGTCAATTCGCACACATACACATCCACACGTGTGCACCTGCACACTCTCTTGGGCTTGTGCTGCACACACACATACACAGAGGTGTTCACGCACATCTGCACACACACACACAGATGTTTTCACACACACATACACACACACACGTGTTCATGCACACACACACACAGAGGTTTTCACACACACACACGTGTTCATGCACACACACACGTGTTCACACACACATACACACACACACGTGTTCATGCACACACACACTTGTTCACACACACATGCACACACATACACGTGTTCATGCACACACACACACAGAGGTTTTCACACACACACACACACACACACACACACACACACACACGTGTTCATGCACACACACACGTGTTCACACACACATGCGCACACACACGTGTTCATGCACACACACACTTGTTCACACACACATTCTCACAGGTGTTCACACACACACACAATCTCTCAGGTGTTCACGCACACCTGCACACTCACTCACGTGCACACAGGTGCACACACGTGTACATGACACACGCCACACGCGCTGACGTCACACAGGCGGGCTGGGGGTGGAGCCTTTGCCGAGGTGGGCGGAGCTCCCGCGTACGCGCGCGGCGCCGCGGGCGTGGCACTGAGGGGGCGGGGCCTGACGCTAGGTGGGCGTGGCTCTGGCGGTGGGCGTGCCCACGCCGGGGCGGGATGCTGCCGGGGGCGGGGCTATGACGGGGGGCGGGGCCTGAGGCGGCGGGCGCGGAGCTGTTCCCGTTCCCGTTCCGGCGCCGCCGCCGCCGCTCGGAGCCGCCGCCGGGGCCTCCCCGCCCCGTCCCGTCCGCTGCGGCCTCGCCATGGCCGGGCGCGGCGCCTTCCCGCTCAGCCCGCTGCCCCCCTCGGCCGCCCCGCCGGCCCCGGGGCCCGGCACCGCCCTGCTGCGCGGCCCCAGCCCCGCGCCCGCCGCCGCCCCGGGCTACCGCGCCATGGGCCCGGCCGCCGCTCAGTACCAGGTGAGAGCCCCGGGGCGCCGGGAGGGCCGCGGGGGGCACCGGGGGCCCGGGGCAGCGCTGGGGTGGCCGAGCGGGCCGGAGGGGCCTTCCCGGGGCAGCGCGGCCGGGCCTGGCCGGTATCGCCCGGAGCGGGCCCGGCACCCCCGGTGCGGCCGTTCTGCTGCCCCCGTTAGCCGGGACACCTCTCTGTTAGCCGGGGCACCTCCCTGTTCCCTCCTGCCACTCTGCACCCTCAGAGCCCGCTCAAAGTTGGGCCCGGCCCGTGCCGTTCCTCAGCGGGTGAGTCGGGCCCAGGCCGGGGTCGATGCCCTGGGCCCCGGGTCCGATCCGGTTGCGCAGCCGGCCCGACCCTGCCCGTCCCATCCCCGGCACCGAGCCGGGAACGCGTTCGTGTCCTTGGCAAAGGCGGAGGTAACGCGTGGTGTGCAGATGTAGCCTCGGTGTAACCTCGGAGTATCCTCGGTGTGCCCTCCGGAAGGACCGGGCTTGGTTGGTGGTGGGACAGGGGAGCAGGCGCTCGGTAATGTTGGGGAAAGTAAATTAAGTAATGTGGGGGAAAGTAAATTAAAACAACGAGCAGCCCTCCGAGAGCACGTGAAATCGCTCGCTCTTCAGCCTGGCATCTTTTAAAAGTAAATTCAGGAAGTAAGAACTGTGTTTACAAGCGCCTGCAGGGACAGGACACAGGGAATGGCTCCCAGTGCCAGAGGGCAGGGCTGGATGGGATATTGGGAATTAGGAATTGTTCCCTGGCAGGGTGGGCAGGCCCTGGCACAGGGTGCCCAGAGCAGCTGGGGCTGCCCCTGGATCCCTGGCAGTGCCCAAGGCCAGGCTGGACACTGGGGCTTGGAGCAGCCTGGGCTAGTGGAAGGTGTCCCTGCCATGGCAGGGCTGGCACTGGGTGGGTTTAAGGTCCCTTCCCACCCAATTCCATGTTTCTATATTATTCCAGCAGTAAGAAGTATATCCTGACACCCATTTCTGCTCCCCCTTGCACACCTGGCTTCCCAGTTCACTCCCAAGCTTGTGCTGATTACTTTGGGATGAGTTTTCAGATGTGAAGCTCAATTTTCCAGGCAGGCTGGAAATGGAGGAGCCCCGTTGTGCAACACGTTCTCCTGGGCCGCCGCTGCCTCCTCCAGAGCTGCGTCTGATTTGCATGATTTAAAACTCAGGAAATAAACCAAGCTCAGGGAAATTCCGGCTCCTTAACACAGGAGAAGGAAACAACTTCCTCCTGCAGCCTTGAAAACGCCAGAAAATGGTGTTGGAAGCTGAGCTGGCCGAGCGTGAACCGCTGGTAACTCGAGGCAGGGGCACTGCCTGACCTTCCATGTGCAGGGTGCAAAATCCAGCTGGGAGTAAACAGGCTGGCAGATGCTGCTTCCCCCGCGGCTGGGCTGGCAGCAGGTGTCGGGAGCAGGGGGCGATGTCCCCTCGGTGATGTCCCCACGGTAATGTCCCCATGTTGATGTCCCCGCGGTGTCTGGCACCGCTGGGGCTGGTGTTGGGTGGCCTCTCCCTGAGCCTGGGAAAGGAGAGGATCCCGAGGGTCTGCCCTTTGTTTTGCAATTCTTAGGCTGAGGAAAACAGCCCCTCCCCTCCCTGCCATCCCCCCAGGGCTTGGTTCTGTCCCAGTTTTAGGAAGAGCTGCGTTGTTTGTGCACCAGGAGACAGAAGAGGCCCTGGCCAGGCCAGCGAGGGCTTAGGAGCTCTAATCTTGGGATTATTCAACATATGCTCGTCCTTTGGACATCCTTGTGTGCCTGCTGGGGATTTCCTGGCAGCCCAGGCAGGGAATCCAGGGGGCACCTTTGGTGGGAGCTGATGTTTCCAGAGCAGCCAGGGGCTGGTGCCATGCCTGGAGCAGGAAGGAGAAGCCTTTTCTAGGAGCAGGAAGATCAGAGCTGGTGGGCCCCATCCTGATCTCTCTCCCTGCCCTGGAGCAGCCAGGTTCCCAGGTTGAGCCCCAGCAGCCAGGTTCCATGGAAGTTCAGCAGGAAGGAGCCTTCCTGTTTTTTTAGGTGCTGGTTTCAGGGTTAGGAGGGTTTTTCCCAAGTTTTGGGATTAACACAGTGTCTTGGAGCAGCGTGGGATGAGACCTTGGAACTCAGCACTCTGACCTTGCAGTTGCCCCCAGCTGATGCTTCCCTGGTGCAGAATTAGGTCCCCATTAAATGGATTTTATAGGCACATGTTGGGAAAACAGAGCCTGGATTCCCTGGCCAGGAGGCTGCTGCAGCCTGAGGATTCCCAAGGCTGGAAGCAGCTCTGTCCCTGGGCAGTGGGAAGGAAGGTTGTGCTTCATGGAGAAATCCATGGAGTTGAAGAAGTGTGGAATGTTGTACCAGGTGAAGCTGGGGAGGCCTGGACGTGCTGGAGAGGGTGCCGTGTGGGAGAAATCCCCCCTTGGGGAGCAAGGAGAGCCGTGTTCCTGCTCATGCAGTGCTGGGGATTGCCTTGGAGGGGGCCAGGGGCCAGCAGGCAGGGCTGGAGCTGTTCCAGGAGGCTGCTGGTGCTGGAGAACCCCACCCTTCCCCAGGGACAGGCTTTCCAAGGCAGGTTTCATCAGAGCCCAGCCTGGAGCTGCTTCCAGCCTGATCCAAAGCAGATGGACACTGTCCTCTGGAGCAGGGGGAGGAGGGCAGAGCAGAGCCCAGGCACGCTCTGCTGCTCCTGGGAAACGTGACAGGGAAGGGGGAGCAGCAGCACCTCCAGCCCTGCTGCTCCCTCTGCTTCCACAGGAGCCCTCCAGGAGGTTTGGCCCTGCAGGAGCACCACGGGCAGGGTTTGTGCCAGGCCCGTGGCTGTTCCTCCCCAGCACCTTTGTTCCTTGTTCCTGCTGCTGTTCCTGCCCCTGTGGGATCTGAATCCCTGTGACCTCTCCGTTCCCTGCCCTGGAACATTCAGGGCTCCAGCTGCAGGGCTGTGGACAGGCAGGTTTGTCCAGCCCAGACAGCTCTGCTGCTGCTGCTGCTGGAGACATTCCAGGATGTGTCCTGGGTCTGCTGGGGGCTGTGCCTGTGCTGTGCCCTTCTCCTTTTGATTTACCACTTCCTCATGTCAGCTTTACAGCTGAGATCTGGCTCCTGGAGCTCTTCCTGTGTCCAACACGGAGCTTTTCCAAGTGTGGGGAGTTTGGGGTTTGCAGGGAGCTGCAGCAGAGTTTGCAGCAGCAGCAGCATCTCCATCCCAGCAGCACCTCCCAGCTCAAGGTCTGTGCCAGCAGCAAGCCAGGCTCTCCCTGGCACCCTCCCAAGAGGGATTTGCTCACAGATAAGGAGGAACAAAGGGGAAAATCACTCTTTTGGGGTGTGCAGGGGGCTCATGATCCCAATGCACGCCAAGCCCTGGGCAGCAGAGCTCTCCTGGAGCCCAGCCCAGCGTGGAGCTGGAGCCCTGTTTGAGCAGGGACTGTTTCTGTATCCCTGTGGGAAGTGCTGCTGCCTGGGCACCAGGGGAGGAACTTGCAGGAAGAGCTCTTGGTGCTGGGCCATGCTGTGCTCCAGAGCCCAGGGCGAGGATGGATGTGAGCTCTGGCTCCCTGGTTCCTGTCACTGTGCAGAGCTGGATCCTGGAGCAGCCAGGAGGGGCTGGGGAGGTGCAGGAGGAGGCAGGGTCCTGGAAGGGCCATGAACAGGCTCTGGAGCTGTTTGCAGAATTCCTGCTTTGCCTCAAGCTCTCTCTCCAGCCCAGCTTCTTCCTGCAGATCCATCCTGGGATTTATTGCTCCTCCTTCCTGCTACCAGCCCCCGATTTCTGGGCTGCCCTTCCTCAAGCAGGGACCTTTGGCAGGCTCAGAGGCTCCTGCCATGCCAGCAGAATCCCTCAGGAGCCCTCCCAGCTCCGATGGGTTCAGCCAGGGCCGGTTCTGGGCAGAGCTGCCCCAGGCCCGTGGGCTGAGCAGTGCCCTGGCATGAACCCCGGGCACAGCCCCGTCCCTGGCAGGGAGCAAACACGAGCTGTTCACTGTCCCATTTCCAGAGGCTCTGCAGGGAGCTCTGGATGGGATCCAGGCTCTTCCTCCCGCTGAGCTTGCAGGGTTTGCCCTTTGTCTGCCCCTCCGAGGGGAGGGGACAGGGTGGGCCCTGGGGGTGGCACAGGGCCTGGGGGTGCTGGGCAGGAATGAGCTCCTGCTCAGAGCTGGTTTAATCAAATTTCCTGAGTTTAAGCCCTCTGCATCCTGGGAATTTCCAGACTTTCCAAGAGGGGCTGCAGACAGGCTTCACCCTGGGGCTGTGGTGCTGCTTCCTGGCTTGGCTGAAGGTTTTAGGCTGGGCTTGTGTGAGAAGGGTTTGGGAGCAAATCTGCCCCAGGCACTGGTGACTGGTTGAGCCAAGAGGCTTCTCTGTTGCAAATTTGAAAATCCTGAGAGTAAACTGAGAGGAAAATTCCACGTGGAGGGTTCTGCCCTCCCTTTATTGCTCATCCAGGCAGTCCAGTGTGGGTCCTTGGTGGGCTGGAAGTCGCTCCCTGGCAGCTGAGCTGTGGCTGATGGTTCTCAGATGTTTGGTGAAGTTAAAGTGTGACAAATCTGTGTATCCTTGTGCTGAACCTCTCCCTGCCGATGGAATTGTCTCAATGGAGCCCTGGAAGGAGCAGCTGGACACACGAGACCTTGCCCAGGATGTGGAGCTGTCAGAGACTCTCTGAAGCCTCCAAATCTCTCACTTCAGGGCTAGATCCAAAATGTGCTCCATGGAGGGGCAGAGGGAGGGAGGAGAGACCTCAGGGCTGCTCTGACTGAAGGGCAGGAGCTGGGCATGGCTGGGGCAGCTCCAAGCAGGCTCCTGACAGCATTCCCAGGGCAGGGAATGTCTCTGGAGCTGGGGAGCCTCCCTGGCCTTCCAGGCACTGATAAACACCCGGGGCTTTCCCTGGGAGCCATTTCCTGCTCCTGGTGCCTCCAGGGAGTGCAGCCTCTGCTTCCAGCCCGGGCACTGCACTCGGCTGCTCTGGGGCCCCAGGAATTTCAAATTAAAAGTTTCCCAGCTCTTTCTGGGGGGTTTCTCTGCTTTTCAGAAGCCCTGGCAGGTGTCAGCACAGCTTTGGGTTCCACAGTCCTGCTGGAACTGAGCAGCAGAACAACCTCCACTGTGCTTTGTGGTGTTGCACAGGCTGTGGGTCCACCCGCCCTGCCACAAGGGATTTCTTGATAAACCCAAAGAAACTGGGCCTGGCCTCGTGGTTTTGGCACAGAGAGGTGCCAGAGTCACGAGGAGCTGCACAAACGGGGCTGAGCAGGAGGAGAGGAACATCTGGGAGCAGGAAAAAGGAGCCTCCTGCCCTGGGGAAGGGAGGGTCAGAGCCTGGCTCTGGGCTTGCTGCTTCAAAGGCTCTGCAGCCTGTGTGCTTGTGCTTGTTGTGTAACAGGGCTCAGCCTGGGCCTGGGGGGTTTGAGCTTCCACGTGCAGCCTAATCCTGGGGCCCTGCTGCTGCCCTGATCCTGCTGGAACATTGCTCCTCTGGGCATTGGCCACTGCCAGAGGCACCAGGGGCAGCTCTTGGCTTGGTGTTTATCAGCTTTTCACACAGCTGGGGGTGGTTTTTAGGGTTTTTTTTTTGGCTGCAGCTCCATCAAACCAACCCTGCCACAGCTCTGAGCTGTGGAGGGCAGGCTGGCTGCATCCCATATTCCCAACCCTGCATCCAGGGATTGCTCCCAGATGTATCCCTGTGTGCAGGGAGTGAGGTGTTTGCTTGGCTCCCTGCCCTGCAGGGCTGTGGGGATGTCCTGGCACGTCAGGAGCCTGGGGCAGGGCAGAAATGTTGCTCTGCTGGCTCGGTGGCTCTCCCAGCCTCCCACCTCGGCAGGGGGAGCTGAGGATCAGAGGATCCCCAGGTGGAGCAGGGAGGAGCAGGAGGGGTGGCTGGTGGGTCCTGGTGGCACCTGGGGCACCAGTGGGTGCTGCCCAATCATGCTCTGAGGCTGCAGAGGGGCTGCCAGGGCTGGGAGCCCTCGGGGCTGTGTTGTGCCTCCCAAATTCCATGTGTGGAAGGGGCAGGAGGGGACAGGCTGCTGCCAGGGGGGAGCTGCTGCCTCTTCCATCCCTGTGGGAGGAAGTGGGATTGCCCTGTCCCCCTGCTCTGCTGCTGTCCAGAGGGGAACCCATGAGGTCCCCAGGGTGGGGACACTGCTGGCAGTGCCCTGGTGCTGCTGTGGGGGTGGCACAGGGCCTGACTTTGGCTCCACTGCTGCCAGGCCAGGCTTCCCTGCACTCCTTGGCCTCTCCTGTTCCTGCTTTCCCAAAGCTTCCTGCTGGCATTCCCTGCCCTGGGCCAGGATGCACCCTGGGGAAGGGGTGGCACCGAGGGTGGGTGGCACCAAGGTGGATGGCACCCAGGGGATGGCACTGAGGGTGGGTGGCTCCCAGGGTTTGTGGCACAGAGGTGGATGGCACTGAGTATGGATGGCACCCCGGGTGGGTGGCACTGAGATAGATGGCACCAAGGGTGGGTGACACTGAGGTGGATGGCACTGAAGATGGGTGGCACAGAAGTGGATGGTACCAAGGGGATGGCACAGAGGGTGGGTGAAACAGAGGGTGGGTAGCACCGAGGTGGATGGCACCCAGGATGGGTGGCACAGAGATGAATGGCACCCAGGGTGGGTGGCACAGAGGTGGGTGGCACTGAGGATGGGTGGCAGAGACGTGGATGGCACCAAAGGGGATGGCACCGAGGGTGGGTGGCACTGAGGATGGGTGGCAGAGACTTGGATGGCAGCCAGGGTGGGTGGCAGAGACGTGGATGGCACCGAGGGTGGGTGGCACCAAGGGTGGGTGGAACAGAGGTGGGTGGCACTGAGGATGGGTGGCAGAGACATGGATGGCACCAAAGGGGATGGCACCCAGGGTGGGTAGAACAGAGGGTGGGTAGCACTGAGGTGGGTGGCACCGAGGGTGGGATGGCACCCAGGGTGGGTGGCACAGAGGTGGATGGCACCCAGGGTGGATGGCACCAAGGGGATGGCACCCAGGGTGGGTGGCACAGAGGTGGGTGGCAGAGACGTGGATGGCACCAAGGGGATGGCACCGAGGGTGGGTGGCACCAAGGATGGGTGGAACAGAGGGTGGCTGGCACTGAGGATGGCTGGCACTGAGGATGGCTGGCACAGAGGGTGGCCGGCCCCACAGCCAGGATCCCATCTGAGCCCTGTCCCCCCTGTGCAGCAGCGGCCCGGGATGCCCCCCGGGGGCCGGATGCCCATGGCAGGGCTGCAGGTGGGACCCCCGGGGGCCCCCCCGTACGGAGCAGCGACGCCGCTGAGGCCCGGCCTGCCCCAGGCCATGATGGATCCCTTCAGGAAGCGCCTGCTGACCCCCCAGGCACAGCCACCCATGGCCACCCCCAGGAGAGGGTAAGGCTGGTGTGTCCCTCCCCAGGGCAGGAGGGGGGATCCTGCGGGGCCCTGGCTGCACTTGGTGAAATCGGGGGGTGGCTGGGGTGGAGGGACCCCAAGGCCCACCCAGGCCCACCCCGGAGCCCACCCCAGGGCCCACCCCAGGGCCCACCCCAGGGCCCACCCAGGCCCACCCCAGGGCTCCTTCCACTCTCCCAGAGTGCTCCAAGCTCCTGGACCATTCCCAGGTCTACCACAGTAATCCATGGGAGCTGCATCCCTGCTTCTCAATGCAGCCAGGTTGTGTTTCACCACCTGTTTTCCATCTGAACTGAGCCAGGAGCTGCTAATAATTAATATAATAAAATTAAATCATAATTATGATATAGCTATCAAGAATATTGTAATATTAGTTATTAATAATATAATAATACACTAAATAATAATAATAATAATAATAATAATAATAATAATAATAATAATAATAATAATAATAATATATGTCAGGAGCAGGTACAATAATTCATTCCCAACAGGATCTTCTCCAGAGCACAGGAGAGCCCTGTTCTGGAAATACCTATATAAATATAAATAATATTTAATATCAATGTAGATATCATGAGATGTCACTGCAGATACAGAGCTGTAAAAAGATGGATGTAATTCCATTCAGGACAGGGGTCCCAGGGCTGGGTTCAGTCAGTGTTTGACTCCCTTTGAGACCCCAAAGCCTCTCCAGGTCCCCATTCAAGTGTCACATCATGCAGAGTGCCACAGCCCCTGTCCTGCTTTAGAGGGGGGCACCAGCAGGGTTTTCCTCCAGCCTGGCACCTGCCAGAGCTTGGGAATGGGATGTTTTAGGATGGAGGCAGAGATTCCTCAGTTTGCAGCTTCCTCTCACTCTGATCTCCACACCAGGAACCAAAGAGCCTTGTGGGATCCCCAGCAGCAGCTCCTGGGGGTCTTCTTCATCCTCCCAGGGGTGCCTGGTGGCTCTGACAAGCACAGAAGTGGCTGGAAGTGTGGGATGGGGTGGCAGATTTTGGGATGTGTGGGATGGGGTGGCAGATTTTGGGATGTGTGGGATGGAGTGGCAGATTTTGGGAAGTGTGGGATGGGCTGGCAGATTTTGGGATGCGTGGGATGGGGTGGCAGGTTTTGGGATATATGGGATGGGGGTGGCAGATTTTGGGATGTGTGGGATGGGGCTGGCAGGTTTTGGGATGTGTGGGATGGGGCTGGCAGATTTTGGGATGTGTGGGATGGGGCTGGCAGGTTTTGGGATGTGTGGGATGGGCTGGCAGGTTTTGGGAAGTGTGGGATGGGGGTGGCAGATTTTGGGAAGCCTGGGATGGGGTGGCAGGTTTTGGGAAGCATGGGATGGGGTGGCAGGTTTTGGGAAGCATGGGATGAGGCTGGCAGGTTTTGGGAAGCCTGGGATGAGGCTGGCAGATTTTGGGAAGCCTGGGATGGGGTGGCAGATTTTGGGAAGTGTGGGATGGGGGTGGCAGGTTTTGGGATGCGTGGGATGGGGGTGGCAGGTTTTGGGATGCGTGGGATGGGGTGGCAGGTTTTGGGATGTGTGGGATTGGGTGGCAGATTTTGGGATGTGTGGGATGGGGCTGGCAGATTTTGGGATATATGGGATGGGGGTGGCAGATTTTGGGATGTGTGGGATGGGGCTGGCAGGTTTTGGGAAGCCTGGGATGAGGCTGGCAGGTTTTGGGAAGCATGGGATGAGGCTGGCAGATTTTGGGAAGCATGGGATGAGGCTGGCAGGTTTTGGGGATGCTCCCTGGAGCTGCAGTCAGGGCAGGACTCTTTGTTTGGGCTCTGCCAGCAGCTCCTCACTGACTGCCAGCCCTGCTGATCCCTCTGTGGGGGCTGCTTGGTTCCTAGGATCTCCAGGCAGGATCCCTTGGTGCTCGGGGATGCTCAGCTCCCATTCCCTTCCCTGGCAGCTCCTTTGGCCTCCTGATCCCTCCTGGGCCATCCCAGCACTGCTGGAGTGAGCTGGGGGCTGGGGACAGGAGCAGCCTGGCACCCACAGGGACATCAGGGCTGGGGTCAGGGAGCAGCCAGGCTCACAGCTGGGCATGCCCTGCTCACAGCTGCTGGAGCAAGGGATTAGGAGCTTCCAGCTGCCCTGGGGTGTCCAGACCCTGCAGGAGGAGGGGTTGGATGGGGCAGAAATTGCTCCAGAGCAGGGCTCTGACCTCTCCTGGAGAGTTCTCCTGGAGCCCTCCTGTGTGATCCTGCTGCTGCAGGTGCAGCTGGAGGAACAGGAATTCCCTGCCCCATGTCCCAGCAGGAAAACAGGAGAGCAGAGCATTCCCTGCTGTGCCCAGGCTGAGCAGGAGCTGCTGGGGTGGGCTCAGGGTGATGGGAATCTGCAGTGGGCAGGGTTGGATCCAGCCAAGCTGGATTTTCCCAGGATTTCAGCCCCACCACAGCAGGGCTTGGTTTGAGCTGGGTGTAAGGGAGTTCCTGGCAGTGGCTTTGGTTTGGAGCAGTGGGAGAATGGGATGGCTGCTTTGAGAGGGGAAATTAGGGAATTGTGTCCTGCAGCCCTGCCTTTGCCTTGTTATCACTTGGATTTTCTTCCCCGGGGTCAGGCTGCAACATCCAGCACCTTCCCCCAGGAATATCCTGAGTGGGAAGGGACCCCCAAGGCTCATCCAGTCCCACCCCCAGCCCTGCCCAGACCCCCCAACAATCCCACCCTGGGCATCCCTGGCAGCGCTGTCCAAACCCTGCTGGAGCTCTGGGACCATTCCCTGGGGAGCCTGGGCAGTGCCAGCACCTCTGGGGTGGTGAAGAACCTTTCCCAGTGTCCGTCCCCCCAGAGGGCAGGCAGCAGGGTGTCCTGTGGGAGCTCCCATTTTCCCTGTTTCCCAGGGTGAAGAGGAGGAAGATGGCTGACAAGGTGCTGCCACAGAGGGTGAGTGTCACCTCAGCCTGGGGGACAGAGCTGAGCTGCTGCAGGGGATGGGGGGTCCCCAAAAGGGGAGGATTTCCCTGAGCTCCCTCCTGCCCCCTGGGAATTTCTGTTCAATCCCAAACCACTCTGGAGTGTTTCTGTCTGTGGGGTTGGAGTCTGAGCAAGCAAGGAGCAGGAATGGAGTGGGATGGAGATCTCAGGAGGTCCCTAAGAGTCCCTCTTGAGATTCCAGGGTTCCATTCCATGCAGGAATGCTGCTGGGAACAGCAACAGCCTCCAGACTGGTTTGGGCAGAGCTTTGCAGGGCTCCAGGCTGGGTTTGAAATAAAAGCTGGATGCTGGACTCATCACCTGGTGTCTCCCTGGCTGCTGGGGCTGTGGGGGGGTCCAGCCCATGCCAGCAGGCTGGGATTGACCATTCCTGTGTGCAGATCCGGGAGCTGGTCCCAGAATCCCAGGCCTACATGGACCTGCTGGCCTTCGAGCGCAAGCTGGACCAAACCATTGCCCGCAAGAGGATGGAGATCCAGGAGGCCATCAAGAAACCCCTGACGGTGAGCTGGGGCCTGGCAGGGGCTGGGAATCATGGAATCATGGGAAAATTAGGGTTGGAAAAATCCCCTGAGGTCATCCAGTCCAACCACCACCCTAAGCCGTGTCCCCAGGTGGGGTATCCACGGGTTTCTGGGGCACTTCAGGGATGGGGGATTCCACCTCTGCCCAGGGCAGTCCATCCAATGTTTTCCAACCCTTCCCATGGATAAATGTTCCCTAATATCCAATCTAGACCCCCCCTGAGGCCGTTTCCTCTGATGCTGAGCTGGAGCTGGGTGCTGCAGTCCCTCTGACTCCATCCTGCCTCTCTCTGTTCCCATTCCACAGCAAAAGCGCAAGCTCAGGATTTACATCTCCAACACCTTCACCCCGGCCAAGGAGGAGGGAGAGGGGGGGGAACGTGTGGCCTCCTGGGAGCTCCGTGTGGAGGGGAAGCTGCTGGAGGATGTGAGGAGATGGAGGGAGGAGCTCTGGTCCATCGGGAGCATCCAGGGGGAGGGAGGGAGGGAGGAGCTGGTCAGGATCCAGGAGGGTTGGACTGGTGGTGGTGGGAAGAACTCTGGTCCATGGGGATCATCCAGGAGGGATCAGGTGGTGGGAGGAGCTCTGGTCCATTGGGAGCATCCAAGGGGAGGGAGGGAAGGAGGAGCTGGTCAGGATCCAGGAGGGTTGGACTGGTGCTGGTGGGAGGAGCTGGGATAGGGATGAGGTGCTGGTGGGAGGAGGAGCTCTGGTCCATCAGGAGCATCCAGAGAGAGGGAGGGAGGGAGGAGCTGGTTTGTCAGGATCCAGGAGGGATGGATTGGTGATGGTGGGAGGAGCTGGTCCGTGGGATCATCCAGGAGGGATCAGGTGGTGGGAGGAGCTCTGGTCCATCAGGAGCAGCCAGGGGGAGGGAGGGAAGGAGGAGCTGGTCAGGATCCAGGAGGGATGGATTGGTGATGATGGGAAGAATTCTGGTCCATGGGGATCATCCAGGAGGGATCAGGTGGTGGGAGGAGCTCTGGTCCATCGGGAGCATCCAGGGGGAGGGAGGGAGGAGCTGGTCAGGATCCAGGAGGGTTGGACTGGTCGTGGTGGGAGGAGCTGGGATAGGGATGAGGTGCTGATGGGAGGAGGAGCTCTGGTCCATCGGGAGCATCCAAGGGGAAGGAGGGAGGAGCTGGTCAGGATCCAGGCGGGATGGATTGGTGCTGGTGGGAGGAGCTGGGATAGGGATAAGGTGCTGGTGGGAAGAACTCTGGTCCATAGAGTTCATCCAGGAGGGATCAGGTGGTGGGAGGAGGAGCTCTGGTCCATCAGGAACATCCAGGGGGAGGGAGGGAGGGAGGAGCTGGTGTGTCAGGATCCAGGAGGGATGAGGAGGTGGTGGGAGGAACTCTGGTCCATCAGGACTCAGGAGAGAAAAATGATGGTGGGAGGAGAAGCACTGGTCCATAACAATCCAAGATGGATGAAGAGGTGGTGGGAGCACTGGTCCATAAGGATGCAGGAGGGATGAGGTGGTGGTGGGAGCACTGGTCCATAAGGATGCAGGAGGGATGAGGAGGTGGTGGGAGCACTGGTCCATAAGGATGCAGGAGGGATGAGGAGGTGGGAGAAGGAGCATTGGTCCTTGAGGACCCTTCAGGAGGGATAAGGTGGTGCTGGGAGCACTGGTGCTGTGCTGAGAGCTCAGCTGGGGCAGCACCTGGGGCCTGGGGCTGGGTTTGGGCTCAGGAATCTCTGCTGCCCTGTCTGCAGCCCAGCAAGCAGAAGAGGAAGTTCTCCTCCTTCTTCAAGAGCCTCGTGATCGAGCTGGACAAGGAGCTCTATGGGCCAGACAATCACCTGGTGGAGGTGAGCTGGGAGGGGATCCCAGTGGAAATGGGGCCCTGTGCTCCCCTCTGGGTGCTCAGCTCCCAGGCCAGGGCCTGTCCTGCTGGGAGAGGGACCTGAACAGGTTTTTGGGGCTGGGGCAGTGCCAGGCTCTCCATGGGGACCAGGCTCTGCTGCATTCCCAGCTCAGGTTTAGAGATGCCCTTTTGCCCCTGGCAGAGCTCAGCTCTGCCCCCTCCCAGGCCAGGTCTGAGCCAGAGCTGGAGCTGAGGTGTGTGGGGACAGGGACGTGGCCCCAGGGGCAGCTGTCCCCCAGGCTGGCACAGCTGGGTCCCCACAGGCTGCTGACCCCACAGAGCCTCACCCCAGGGCCCTGGGGGAAGAAGGGTTTGCCCTCCTGCCTGTCCCCTGCCTGGGAGAGGGATCAGGGCTTTTTTGGGTGCTCCTGCCTGCAGCTCTCCCTGCACCCAGCTCCTGCTTTTGCCCTGGGAGATCCTGTGGAGAGGCTGAATCCCCTTCCAGGGGAAGCTGGGAGCAGCTCTGGTGCACATTCCTGCAGGATTGATCCAGAAGCTTTGGGAGCCCTGCACCCCAAGCACTCAGGGCTGGAACTGCCCCAGTCCATCCCAGTGCTGGGGCACAGCCTGGGCTGGGATGGACTGGGAGAGCTCTGAGCTGCCACCAGTGGGACCAGGAGCTGCCAGGGGTGCCCCAGGCTGTGTGGCTGTGCCAGCCCCTGCCCAGAGCCCCAGCCCAGCTGGCAGGGTTGGTTCCATGGCCCTGCCTGAGCTGTGTCCCCGTTGTCCCTGGCAGTGGCACCGGATGCCCACGACCCAGGAGACCGACGGCTTCCAGGTGAAGCGTCCCGGGGATGTCAATGTGAAGTGCACCCTGCTGCTCATGTTGGACCACCAGGTACGGCCTGGGGGGCACCCAGGGGTGGGGATGGGCTGGGACAGGGCTTTGGGCGAGGGTTTGGGGTGCAGGGATTGAAAGGAGCATAGGGAGCTCCAGGAATGGAGCTGCAGTGACACAGGGGCTGGGGGGGGACACTCCTGAGTGCCTCTTCTTTGGGCAGCAGCAGGAATTTCTCCATGGAAAGGGAGTTAAAAGCTGGGACAGGGTTTTGGATGAAGGTTGGGGCCTGCAGGGATCGAAAGGAGCACAGGGAGCTCTGGGCATGGAGCTGCAGTGATACAGGGACTGGGGGGGCCTCCCAAGGGCCAGACAGACACCCCCTCTTCTTTGGGCAGCAGCAGGAATTTCTCCATGGAAAGGGAGTTAAAAGCTGGGACAGGGCTTTGGATGAGGGTTTGGGGGATGTAGGGATCAAAAGGTGCACAAGGAGCTCTGGGCATGGAGCTGCAGTGACACAGGGGCTGGGGGGGACTCCTGAGTGCATTTTCTTTGGGCAGCAGGAGGAATTTCTCTGTGGAAAGGGAGTTAAAAAGTGGGACAAGCTGCCCAAAGAGTGACCCATCCCTTGAGCTGTCCCAGGACACTCAGTGCTCTGGGCTGGGGTCAGGACAGGGGTGGGTCAGGCTGGGCTCTGCTCTGGGGGGGCTTTTCCAGCCTGGCTGCTCCCATGGCTGACCCCAGCTGTCCCCACAGCCCCCCCAGTACAAGCTGGACCCACGGCTGGCCCGGCTGCTGGGGGTGCACACCCAGACCAGGGCCAGCATCATGCAGGCCCTGTGGCTCTACATCAAACACAACAAACTGCAGGACAGCCATGAGAAGGAATTCATCAACTGCAACCGCTACTTCCGCCAGGTACCTGCACATTCCCCCCTCATCCAGCTGGGAAAAGCCTCCCACAGCTCCCACAGCCCCTCCAGGCTCTGGCTGTGCCCCTGCCCTGGGCCCTGGCTTGCACCACCAGCTTGGGGATGCCCTAGCTGGCTGCACAGGTGAGGGGAGCCCCTGCCATGGGTGCCCAAGGCTCTGCTTTGCCCCCCAGATCTTCAACTGCGTCCGCATGCGCTTCTCCGAGATCCCCATGAAGCTGGCAGGGCTCCTGCAGCACCCAGACCCCATCATCATCAACCACACCATCAGGTGGGGGCACAGCCTGGGCACAGCACTGGGTGGGCAATGGAGGGGGCTGAAGGGGCTGCATGGGATGGGGAAGTGTCTGCAGGACTGGGGTGCCCCATGGAGTGGAGAGTGGGCAGTGTCCCTGGGACTGAGGCACTCCATGGGCCAGGAGGTGTCCCCAGGGCTGGGAGTGCTCAGTAGGGTGGGGAGTGAGCCCAGCAGTGTCCCCAGGGCTGGGGGGCTCTGTGAGCCCAGCAGTGTCCCCAGGGCTGGGGGGCTCCATGGGCCAGGGGCACAGGAGGCTTTGAGGTCTCCAGCCTGAAGGACCAGCCCAAGTCACCTGGAAGGGGAAGAACCACCAAATTTGAGGCTTTCTGGGGCACTGGTGTTGCTGTTGGGGGTCCATCCAGCCCCAGCCAGGTGGGGGCTCAGCCCAACCCCATTGCCCCAGTGTGGACCCCAATGACCAGAAGAAGACAGCCTGCTACGACATCGACGTGGAGGTGGACGATCCCCTCAAAGCCCAGATGAGCAATTTCCTGGCCTCCACCACCAACCAGCAGGAAATCGCCTCCCTGGATGCCAAGGTGGGAGGGGACACTGCCAGGGGCCAGCTGTGTCCTGTGAGGGGACACAGCTCTTCTGACCCCTGTCACCTGCCCAGATCCATGAGACCATCGAGTCCATCAACCAGCTGAAG
Source organism: Agelaius phoeniceus (assembly GCF_051311805.1). NCBI lineage: Eukaryota > Metazoa > Chordata > Aves > Passeriformes > Icteridae > Agelaius > Agelaius phoeniceus. The sequence continues at coordinate 5,584,443 of NC_135290.1, read as the reverse complement.
ACTCAGAGGGATTTCATGCTGAGCTTCAGCAACAACCCCCAGGATTTCATCCAGGAGTGGATCAAATCCCAGAGGAGGGACCTCAAGGTAAAGGGGAACAATTCTGGGGAGGTTTAGGTTGGATATTGGGAGAAATTTCGTCCTGGAAGGGGTTGTCCAGTGCTGGCACAGAGGGCAGTGGTGGAGTCCCCATCCTTGGAGGGTCCAGAACCATGGATGTGGCCCTTGGGGGCATGGGGCACTGGTGAACGTGGTGGTGGTGTTGGGCTAAGGATGGAAGGTTTTTTCCAACCCTAACAATTGCATGGCTCTGAAGCCCTGGGGCTGGGCAGAGTGGGGGGCTGGGAGGGGTCTGGGTCCATCCCAGAGCTCAGGGAGGGGTCTGGGTCCATCCCAGAGCTCTGGGAAGGGTCTGGGTCCATCCCGGAGCTCAGGGAAGGGTCTGGGTCCATCCCGGAGTTCAGGGCAAGGTCTGGGTTCATCCCGGAGCTCAGGGAAGGGTCTGGGTCCATCCCAGAGCTCAGGGAGGGGTCTGGGTCCATCCCAGAGCTCAGGGAAGGGTCTGGGTCCATCCCGGAGCTCATGGAAAGGTTTGGGTCCATCCCGGAGCTCAGGGAAAGGTTTGGGTCCATCCCGGAGCTCAGGGAGGGGTCTGGGTCCATCCCGGAGTTCAGGGAGGGGTCTGGGTCCATCCCGGAGTTCAGGGAGAGGTCTGGGTTCATCCCGGAGTTCAGGGAAGTGTTTGGGTCCATCCCAGAGCTCAGGGAAGGGTTTGGGTCCATCCCGGAGTTCTGGGAAAGGTTTGGGTTCATCCCAGAGCTCAGGGAGGGGTCTGGGTCCATCCCGGAGCTCAGGGAGGGGTCTGGGTCCATCCCAGAGCTCAGGGAGGGGTCTGGGTCCATCCCAGAGCTCAGGGAGGGGTTTGGGTCCATCCCGGAGCTCAGGGAAGGGTTTGGGTCCATCCCGGAGCTCAGGGAGGGGTCTGGGTCCATCCCGGAGCTCAGGGAGGGGTCTGGGTCCATCCCGGATCTCAGGGAGGGGTCTGGGTCCCCCGTGGATCCCTCTGGATCCCTCACTCCCACTGCCCCGTCCCGTCGGGTCAGATCATCACGGATGTGATCGGGAACCCCGAGGAGGAGCGGCGGGCCGAGTTCTACCAGCAGCCCTGGGCGCAGGAGGCCGTGGGCAGACACATCTTCGCCAAGGTGAGCTCGGGGGTGGGGATGGGGTCGGGATGGCGGTGACAGAGCCCCCGGAGCCCGGGCAGTGCCCCCTGTCCCTCCCTGACGGCCGCGGTGTCCCCAGGTCCAGCAGCGCCGGCAGGAACTGGAACAAGTGCTCGGGATCCGCCTGACCTAAGGCTGCCCGAGCCGGACGGTACCGACTGGAAGCCACAGCACTTGCACAAACCCCATGTGCCTGGAGGGATGGGTGGGAGCCCCCCGGGGCTCCCCCGGGCCGAGCACAGCGGAGTCCCCGCTCCCCCCAGGCCCCCGCAGCGCCTCCTCCGCTTTGCATCGCGCCCTCCCCGCGGGTTCCCCAAACCCCCCCTGGAGCCGGGAAGCGCTGCCCGAGCCCATGGGAGGAGCTGCCAGCCCCACCCGAGCCCCGCCCTGCCCCTCTTCTACCAAAGTTCGTCATTCCAAACGCCAGCTCTACCCGACGTTTTGCACTATTTTTGTGAACAGGTTTTATATAAAAAGAAAAAAAAAACACGAAAAAAGAAAAAAAAAGGCAGCATTTTGTACAGTGGGTTTGTATTTGATTAATTAATTAATATATTGATTGAGTTCCTCTTCCTGCACTGGGCTCTGCAGGGGCTCAGGGAGGCTCCCAGGGCTGCTCTGGGGCTACGGAGCCGCGGGCTGGGGCTCATTTTGTGACAATCAGTTTATTCCTTCCCCCCTTCCCACTGTTTTACATAATTCCATAATTAACCACTTGACTTGACGAGGTTTGGGGGCAGAGAGGCTGGCTCTGCCCCAGGAGCCTGTGGGGGCACAGGGGCACCAAGAACTGGAGATACTGGGGAGGAGGGAGGGGACCAGGGGGGCAGTGCCACCACTGCCACCCCACGGAAGTGCCTTTGCCCCCCTGCAGGCTCGGGTGGGGGGGCGTTTACAGATTCCCAGGGTTGGGCTCAGGGGTTCCTGCTCTGCCTCTTGTGTAACCAGTTTTTGTCTATTTTGGATCTTTTCTAATAAAAGCAGTTAGCAGCAGCTCTGAGGGGTGTGTGCTGTGTCCTGCAGCTCTGGGGGTGTGCAGTGTCCTGCAGCCCCCACCCCATACCCAAATCAGTCCCCAACTCAGCACCCAGGCCTGGCCACAGCAGCTCTTTATTGACAGCACAGAGGGAGCAGCTCCAGCCTCACCATTACTTCCACAGCTTCTTGATAGACATGTTCTTCTCACTGTCCTTCTGCATCACCTGGGGGAGGGAACAGGGGTGGGTCCAACATTCAGTGCCCAAATTGGGTGTTAATTACCCCAAAAACACCCCAAGACCACCCCAACAGCCCTGCACAGGGAGGGCTCAGCAGCCTCTCCCATGTCACTCCCGTGGTGACAACCCCCATGTCTGTGATCCTGGTAAACACCACCCAGGACACTTTGTGCCCCCAGTGTCACCTCTCCCCTAGCACCCACCTTGGCCACGGCCATCTCGAAGTCCTCCTGTGTGACGTGCACTCTCCTCTCCCTCAGTGCATACATCCCTGCCTCTGTGCACACACCCTGAGGGGACAGGAGGGGAGAGCATCAGCCAGTGCCCCCACGGCAGCCCCCGTGGCAGCCCCATGTCCCCAGAGTCCCCAGCTCACCTTCACCTCAGCCCCCGAGGCCCCCGGCATCAGCTCCGCGATTTTCCGCAGGTTGATGCCCCGGGTCAGGTTCATCTTCCGCGAGTGGATCTTGAGGATGTCCAGGCGGGCCTGGAGCAGGGGCACAGGGAGGGTTGGAGCCCGGGAATGGCTCCCAGGGAGAGGTTGGGGACAGCAGGGACAGTAGGGGGTGGCTCTGGTACCTCCTCATTGGGAGGGGGGAATTCGATTTTCCTGTCGATGCGGCCGGGGCGCAGCAGGGCCGAGTCCAGGATGTCGATCCTGTTGGTGGCCATGATCACCTGCACAGGGGACAGGGGCACAGCTGTCACCACCCCGGGCACTGCAGGGCTGGCAGGACCCCAGGCAGGGCCAGCCCCTCTACCTTGATGTTCTTGGTGGCCTCGAAGCCGTCGAGCTGGTTGAGGAGCTCAAGCATGGTGCGCTGCACCTCGCTGTCGCCGCCGGAGCCGCCCTCCAGGCGGGAGGAGCCGATGGAGTCGATCTCGTCCATGAAGATGATGGAGGGCGCGTGCTCCCGCGCCATCACAAACAGCTCCCGCACCATGCGGGCCCCTGCAGGCACAGGGCTCAGCCTGGCACAGCCTGGCACCGAGCCCATGCAGCCCCAGGAGCCCCAGAGCCACCCCGGTACCGTTGTAGTGTGTTTTTATACTTTGTAGTACTTTGAGGTAGTTTTGTTTTTGTATCCCCATATTTTCCCAAATGGTTTATCCCAGACTGTACCCCCCTCCCTTTACCTGTGTTATCCCTCTCCCTGGATGAGATCATCCCCAAACCCCCACCCTGGCTCTCTGTCAATCACTCAGCATCCAATCCCCTCCATCCAGAAGCTTCAGTCCAGGTCCTTGAGTGATTAGCCAGAGGCCAAGGGTTGGCCTATAGGCTAACCTATATTTAAATAGGAAAATTAACGCTGTCCTAAATGTCTATCCCCCAGTACCCATCCCTTAGGGTCACTCATTGGTTGGTAAAATGTCATCTACTTTGGGTTTCCACCTCCCTTTAAATGTAACCTTGGCACGTCTCCCGGGGCTCTTGGCAGGAGCCCCCTGAGGTGTAGGGGTTCCTTTGGGACTCCTGGAATAAAACCTTGGATTAACCCCTGCTAAGAGTCAGCCCTTTATCTTCTACTAATGTCTCTGGTGTCTCTTCTGCTGCAAAGGTGACCAGCCCAGGCGCCCTCAGTACCCTCGGGGCACAGAGAGTGTCTCCCCCTTGTCTGCCAACTCAGGACTGGCTGAGGGTCCCTGACAGGTTCACAGAGGGACACAGACATGGTACCTGCCCTGACAGGGACACAGACACGGTACCTGCCCTGACAGGCTCACAGAGGGACACAGACACGGTACCTGCCCTGACAGGCTCACAGAGGGACACAGACACAGTACCTGCCCTGACAGGCTCATAGAGGGACACAGACACGGTACCTTCCCCGATGAACTTCTGCACCAGCTCGGAGCCCGAGACGCGGATGAAGGTGCAGTCGGTGTGGTGGGCCACGGCCCGCGCCAGCAGCGTCTTCCCCGTGCCGGGGGGGCCGTAGAGCAGCACCCCCTGCAACGGCCACAGGGCCCCTCAGAGCCTGCCTGGGGCACAGCCCAGCCCAGGGCCCCCCAGAGCAGAACTTGCCTTGGGCTGGGCAATGCCCAGCGCCTCAAAGAGCTCCGGGTGCTTCACGGGCAGCTCGATGACCTCCTTGATCTCCTTGATCTGCTTGTCCAGGCCCCCGATCATCTCGTAGGTGGAGTCTGGGACCTTCTCCACCATCATGAGGGACACCAGCGGGTCCACCTTGTTGGGCAGGATCTTGTGCAGGGTGTAGCTGTCGTTGCGCAGCGCCACGCGGCAGTTGGGGGTCACCTGTGGGGACAGCACGCAGGGGAGTGTCCCTGCCAGCCCTGGGGTGTCCCTGCCGGCCCTGGGGTGTCCCCCCACAGCCCTGGGGCACTCACATCATTGATGTCGATGTTCTTGTCCACATCCACCACGAACTTCCCCTCTGGGTGCACCTGTAAAGGAGCAAAGACCCCCAGGAGTTGTTTCCCTGGGAATTCCCTGCTGAGGGACATCCCCAAGGCCTGGGGGGAGCCAGGAGCTCCAACCCCACTGCACACCCCAGGGCAGCCCCAGGCCCAGCAGAGCCATCCCAACGAGCTCCTCTGCACAAGGAGCTCCCACCCCACATCCCCGAGCTGTCCCATCCCCTGGGGACACGGGGCTGTCCCCAGCGCAGCCCTGTCACCTCGTACCTTGACCAGCACCTTCTTCTTGTCCATGGCTCTCACCACCTCTCCCACGTAGGATCCCTGCTCCTGCAGCAGCTGCAGCTCCTCCCGCAGCAGCCGCACTGCAGAGGGACAGCTCAGCTCCAGCCTGGGAGCTGCAGCCCCAAGGCGCAGCCCAGAGCCCCCAGAGCCCTGCAAAGCCCAGCCCAGAACCAACCAAAGACCAGCCCAGAGCCCTTCAAAGCCCAACCCAGAGCTCCCAGGCCCAGCTCCAGATGAGCAGGAGGAGCTGCAGCCCCTACCCTTGGCGTTGAGCTCGTTCCTCTGCGCCTGCAGCCGCCGCAGGTTCTGGCTCTTCTCGTTCACGATGAGCTGCAGGGAAAGGCTCTGCTGAGAGGCCTTGGGCTCAGGCACACCCAGCACAGGGAATTGTGGAATGGTTTGTGTTGGAAAAGATCTCAAAGCTCATCTCATCCCTCTCCTGCCATGGCAGGGACACCTCCCACTGTCCCAGGCTGCTCCAAGCCCCATCCCACCTGGCCTTGGACACTGCCAGGGATCCAGGGGCAGCCCCAGCTGCTCTGGGCACCCTGTGCCAGGGGCTGCCCACCCTCTCAGGGAACAATTCCCAATTCCCAATATCCCATCCATCCCTGCCCTCTGGCAGCTGGGACAGGGACCTGGACAGGAGCAACCTCCAGCTCAGAGCACAGCCCCAGCTCGTGTCCCCAGAGCCCCCAGGGAGGGTCCTGCCTGCCCACAGCCCTGGGACACGGGCAGGGACACGGGCACACCATCCCGGTCGGAAGCACAGTGACACGGTCCCGGTGTCCCCCGCAGCTGTGCTCACCTGCAGCTCCTCGATCTTGGACAGGTAATACTGCCGGAGCCCCGAGCCGCCCTTCCCGTCGTCCATCTCCATCTGGGACAGCAGAGCTCAGCGCCATCCACACCCCCCACACCCCGCCGGCCTTAATTCCCTAACCCGATTTCCCCATCACCACCGCCGGGCCGACTCCTGGCTCCTCTTTTCGCCCTCCCATCCCGGTCCCAGTCCCCCGTGCCCCGTCCCGAGTGTCCCTTCCCTCCCCTCACTCCCTGCCCGACACCCCCGAGCCGAGTCCTGGATACCCCAGGTGCCCACAGCAGCCTCAGCTCCCGTTCCCCTGCGAGCCCCCCGATCCCGGTCCCGGTCCCAATCCCACTCCCGTCTCCCGATCCCGGTCCCGGTCCCGATCCCGGTCCCGTCCCGCCGCTCAGGCTCCGCTGCCTTCCCCAGACCCGCCGAGTCATGCTGCTGCCAGGCCCCGAGCAGCCCCGGCCGCAGCACAGCCCGGGGCAGACCGAAGCGCCCCGAGTGCCTCCCCGAGCTCCGCGGGTTCCCCCAGCCCGGTCCGGCCCGCCCGCACCTGCTCGGGCCCGTCCAGCGCCATCTTCTCCGCCGGCATAGGGCCCCAACAAAGATGGCGGCCGCCGCCTTCCGCTGCCCGGGCCCTGCCGCCCGGCTTGATGGCGTCACTTCCTTTTCCGGAAAAACATCGGGCGGCGTAGTGCGCATGCGCAGTCACTCATGTTGGGACTGCGCTGCCATCTTGGAGCGGTCAAAGATGACATGACCGTGGGTAAAGCACCGAGGGGACGGACACGGTTGTGATCGCGGCACCGAGAGAGCCCGTTGTTGTTCACTGCACCTCCGAGGGACCCGTTATCCTTCTCCTTCTTCCGCCCGCAGGCTGCGGAGGAGGGGCGCGCCACTCTCAAAATGGCGGCCAGAGCAGGAGGAAGCGGAAGCTGCGTGTGCGCGCAGGGCACGCCGGGAAGGCGGTGCGGGCACGCGGCGGGACCGGGATCAGGATCAGGGTCTGGATCGGGGTCGGGGTCGGGGTCGGGCGGGGGAAGGGGGTACGGGGGGGCGTTGAGTACGGGTGTTCGGAGGCTTCAGGAGAACAGCGGGGCCGGGATGCGCCGCGGGGGCAGCGGGTGCGGGTGGGCCTGAGGGGGCAATGGCGGGAGCGGTGAGGGGGCGCTGGGGGGCAGTGAGGGAGGAACTGGAGTGTACTGGGGGCGCACTGGGAGGGTACTGGGAGAGGAACTGGAGGGGCACTGGGAGGGTACTGGGGAGGCGGTGAGGGAGGAACTGGAGGGGCATTGGGAGGGCACTGGGAGAGGAACTGGAGGGGCGGTGAGGGAGGAACTGGAAGGGCACTGGGAGGGCAGAGATGGAGGATCTGGAAGGGCAGTGGGGGGTACTGGGAGAGTACTGGGGGGGTACTGGGAGGGCAGTGAGGGAGGAACTGGAGGGGCACTGGGGGGGGGGCATTGGAAGGCAGTGAGGGAGGAACTGGAGGGGCATTGGAAGGGCTCTGGGGGAGGAACACTGGAGGAGCATTGGGAGGGTACTGGGAGAGCAGTGAGGGAGGAGCTGGAGGGGCACCCAGGGGTATCACGGGGACCACTGACAGAGAGCTGGAGAGATACAGGAGCACTGGAGGGGACACTGGAGACACTGAAGGAACATTTAGAGAGGCCAGGGCTCTTCGGGGACCCCAGGCCCCCCCTCAGCCCCGTGTCCCCCCAGGCCCGAGCCCTCAGCTGACAGCACATCCCAGCCCCCCCAGGGGCTGCCCCAGCACCACCATGGGCAAGAAAAGCAAACTGGGCAAGAGCCGGCGGGACAAGTTCTACCACCTGGCCAAGGAGACGGGTGAGGGCCGTGCCCGGCGCTGGGGATGGGGGCGCTGCAGCCCCGGGCACCCCCAGAACCACCCTCCTGCTGCCCCCAGGCTTCCGCTCCCGCTCCTCCTTCAAGCTGCTGCAGCTCAATCGCAAATTCCAGTTCCTGCAGAAGGCCCGGGCCCTGCTGGACCTGTGTGCGGCCCCCGGCGGCTGGTGAGTGGGACAGGCCTCTGAGTTATTGGAGATACGGATATGGATCTAGTACTGATGTCAACTGGGATGGACAAAGACTCTCTAGCAGTTTAGAGTTAGAAAGAGTGTGTTTATTGTGGGATAACTCCCAAATACACACTGTGATTTACAGGTGATTACAGAGTCCTTTTATCTGTACAAATATTGAGTACCCAAAATACAAATGCACATTCATAACTTTGGTACGTCCCATCCCCAATATGGATATTGATCTAGTAGTGATATCCAACTGTGACAGACAAAAACTGTTTATCAGTTTAGAGTTAGAAAGAGTGTGTTTATTGTGGGATAACTCCCAAATACACACTGCAATTTACAGGTGATTACAGAGTCCTTTTATCTGTACAGGTATTGAATACCCAAAATACAAATTGGTATTCATAACTTTGGTACATCCCATTTCCATGGTAATTAGTTCAAAAGCCATTAAGCATGGCAATTAGTTCAAAAGCTATTAAGCATGGCAATTAGTTCAAAAGCTATTAAGCATGCATAGTTTGTTCCTTGACATGGGTCGGTGGTCCCTTTCATGGAGAGGGGTCCCAAAATGAGGAAGTAAATGAAGTCTTCCTCGTATTGACCTTTCTGCCTTTTCAATGCAAACATGACAAATGAACACTTGATAGAACTCCCATTCCCCATCTTCAATTGGTTTCAGAACAAAGGAGTTCACAATTGTCTTATGTTCCTAAAAGTCATTTATCAGTTTCTGTATTCTTCATTACAAACCCAGCTAACCAAACATTTTATTGACAAGCAATCAATTATTAGTTAACTACTATAACTACTAAGTCTTAACTTCATCAAGGCCTACCCATTTATTTTAATAAACTCCAATGAAGCTCCTCTAAAATCCCTACATTCCTAAAAGTTTATGTCTCACCACCACAGTGCCAGCAGCAGGCCCGGTGCTGTCCCTGTGCTCTGTGCCCAACCCTGGGGGCACAGTGCCAGGCTGGGAGCTCTGCTGGGCTCCTGGGGGCACAGTGCCAGGCTGAGAGCTCTGCTAGGAGCACAGTGCCCAGCTGAGAGCTCTGCTGGGCTCCTGGGGGCACAGTGCCAGGCTGGGAGCTCTGCTGGGAGCACAGTGCCAGGCTGGGAGCTCTGCTGGGAGCACAGTGCCAGGCTGAGAGCTCTGCTGGGAGCACAGTGCCAGGCTGGGAGCTCTGCTGGGCTCCTGGGGGCACAGTGCCCAGCTGAGAGCTCTGCTGGGAGCACAGTGCCTGGCTGGGAGCTCTGCTAGGAGCACAGTGCCCAGCTGAGAGCTCTGCTGGGAGCACAGTGCCCAGCTGGGAGCTCTGCTGGGAGCACAGTGCCAGGCTGGGAGCTCTGCTGGCAGCACAGTGCCAGGCTGGGAGCTCTGCTGGGAGCACAGTGCCCAGCTGGGACCTCTGCTGGGAGCACAGTGCCCAGGCTGGGAGCTCTGCTGGCAGCACAGTGCCAGGCTGGGAGCTCTGCTGGGAGCACAGTGCCCAGCTGAGAGCTCTGCTGGGCTCCTGGGGGCACAGTGCCAGACTGGGAGCTCTGCTGGGGCCATGCTCAGCTCTGCTCCTCTCTGTTCTTCCCAGGCTCCAGGTGGCCTCCAAGTTCATGCCGGTGTCCAGCCTGATCATCGGTGAGTTTGGCAGGAGCTGGGGACGGTCCCTGGCTGTGACAGACAGAGGGGATCCTGGCAGAAGGGGGGGCTGGGTGGGGAAGCCACTTGGGATGGGCTGGAGCCCCTTCTGAGGGGCTTTGCTGTGTTTCTTCAACCAGGGGTGGATTTGGTGCCCATCAAGCCCATTCCCAACGTGGTGACCCTGCAGGAGGACATCACCACTGAGAAGTGCCGCCAGGTACGGCCCCGGGGTCACCTGGGGCCCTGCAGGTCCCTGTGGTGGCAGGGGGGTCACAGGGGGTGGGCTGGGGTCCTCCTGAGGGACAAATGGGTGTCCCTGTCCCACAGGCCCTGCGCAAGGAGCTGCAGACGTGGAAGGTGGACGTGGTGCTGAACGATGGAGCGCCCAACGTGGGAGCCAGCTGGGTGCACGATGCCTACTCCCAGGGTGGGGACACAGGGGCAGCTCGAGAGTTCTGGGCTGCTGTGGCTTGGGAGGGACCTTAAAGCCCATCCAGAGCCACCCCTGCCATGGGCAGGAACACCTTCCCTTGTCACAGGCTGCTCCAAGCCCCATCCAACCTTGGGGATGGGGCAGCCACAGCTTCTCTGGGAAACCCATTCCAGTCCCTCTCTATCCTCCCAGAGAAGAGTCTCTCCCTCACTCTCTCATTCCCTGTTCTCTCCTGCTGCAGCCAACCTGACCCTCATGGCCCTGAAGCTGGCCTGTGAGTTCCTGTGCAAGGGTGGCTGGTTCATCACCAAGGTGTTCCGTTCCCGGGATTACCAGCCCCTCATGTGGATCTTCCAGCAGTTCTTCCAGAAGGTCCAGGCCACCAAGCCCCAGGCCTCCCGCAATGAGTCTGCTGAGATCTTTGTGGTGTGCCAGGGTGAGCAGCCAGGGGGCCTGGAGGGGCTGGGATGGGGCTGGGAGAACCTGCTGGTGGTTCTGATCCCTCCATCCCAGCAGGAGTGGTTCTGATCCCTCCATCCTAGGAGGAATGATTTTGATGGTTTTAATTTTTCCTGGGACAGTGGAATGGCTCTGAGCTCTCTCCCCCCAGAGAAGTAGCTCTGATCCCTCCATCCCAGCAGGAATGGTTCTGATCCCTCCATTCTGGATGGCTCTGATCTCCATCCCAGCAGGAATGGTTCTGATCCCTCCATCCCAGCAGTAGTGGCTCTGATGCCTTCATCCTGGGAGGAATGGTTCTCCTGGCTGGGATTCCTCCATCCTAGGAGGAATGGTTTTGATGGTTCTGATTCTTCCTGGGACAGTGGAATGGCTCTGAGCCCTCTCTCCCCAGAGAAATAGCTCTGATCCCACCATCCCAGAAGGAATGGCTCTGATTCCTCCATTCTAGGTGGTTCTGATCCCTCTGTCCCAGAGCAATGTCTCTCATGGCTCTCATTTCTCCATCCCAGGTTATCAGGCTCCAGACAAAATTGACAGCAAGTTTTTTGACCCCAAATATGCCTTCAAGGATGTGGAGGTTGTCACCAAGTCTGTCAGTGAGCTGGTCAGCAAAAAGAAGCCCAAGGTATGAGCAAGCCCAGACACAGATGGGATTGTGCCTAAAGAGGGTGTGAGAATTAAAATTGTCTAGAAGAATGCAAGATTTTGGGATGGGAAGTGTTGGAAAAGCCAGTTTGTGGGAGGTTTGGAGCCCTAAAGTCACTGAAGTGGGAATTGTGAGGTTGGGACTGGGTAAGTTAAACCCAGCAGGGGTTGAGCACAGAGTTTGTGGCTCTCTGAGGTGGCTTTAGGACAGTAAATCTGTGTCAGGTGCTCTCAGCTCAGCACAGAGCTGGCACAAGCCTGCCATTGCCAGCTCTGGTGTCTGGGCTGGGGCTGGTGACTTGATTTAGGTCAGGCTGAGGTTGGAAACAATTTCCAAAGTCCTTGAGAACAACCTGCAGGCATTTTTAGGTGGCCACTGCAGCAAGACATGAGTAAGGTGACCCCATGCACTGCTCAGGGCTGGTGCTGTCTGTCTGTCTGTCTGTCCCCTGCCCTGGCTGCCACAGCCCCTTTTCCCCGCAGGCCGAAGGCTACGCCGAGGGTGACACCACCCTGTACCACCGCTTCACCCTCATGGACTTCCTTAAGGCTGCCAACCCCGTGGACTTCCTCTCCAAGGCCAACGAGGTGAGTGCCTGCAAGGACTCCCTGTGCCTGTCCTGTGGAGGGGAGGCTGGGATTTCAATTTCCATCCCTTTTCCTGTGCCAGATAACCCTGGGGGATGGGGAGCTGGAGAATCACAGCTCCACCACGGAGGAGCTGCGCCAGTGCTGCAGGGACATCCGAGTGCTGGGCCGCAAGGAGCTCAGGTGCTGGGGGACACTGGGACAGCCACACCCCCCAGCTGGGCCTGGGGGACAGCCACACCCCCCAGCTGGCCCTGCTGGCTGTCCCTGACAGCTGCCACCCCACCCAGGGCCCTGCTGAACTGGAGGACAAAGCTGCGGCGCTTCCTGGCCAAGAAGCTGAAGGAGCAGGCGAAGGAGTTGGATATCAAGTAGGGCCAGGGAGCAGGGCTGTCCCCAGGCTGGGATAGGCTGTCCCCAGGCTGGGGTGGCCTGTCCCCAGCACAGCTCCTCTGAGCTCCTTCCTTTTGGCAGCTTAAGCTCCGGTGAGGAGGAGGAGGGCAGGGAGGAGGAGAAGAAGGAGAAGATGGAGGCGAAAGCTGCAGCTGCTGAGGAGGAGAAGGAGCAAGAGGAGGTGGAGCTGGCCTTGGCAGAGATGAAGGCCAAGGAGCTGGCAGAGCTGAAGAGGTACAGAGAGGAGGAGAGATGGGGTTGCAGCCATGGAGACAGAGGGTGGCAGTGTCAACCTGTCCCTCTGCTGGGGGGATTTGTGGGTTTGGGGTCCTTGGGCTCCTCTGCTCCTCCAGGCAGGTGTTCCAGGCTGTCCCAGCACAGGGCACCCCTCACAGGGTGCAGCCAGTGGGGTGGCAGGGGCTGAGCCTCTGGGGTGTTTGTGTGTGATGGGGACGGTGTGGCCTCATTCCTTTGCCTCGTGCAGGAAGAAGAAGAAGATCCTGAAGGAGCAGAGGAAGCAGCGGGAGCGTGTGGAGCTGAAGATGGACCTGCCTGGAGTGTCCATCGCCGACGATGGTGACACCAGCATGTTCTCCTTGAAGAGCATCCACAGGACCCCGGTGGGTGGGGAGCTCCTGGGCACAGCGGGGTGAGGCAGGGCCCGCCTTGTCACTTGTGTCACTTGAGTGACTCTGTGGACTGTGCTGTAGCTGCTGGATGAGCTGTCCCGCGGGGACATGGCCTCTGCTGACGCCCTGCTGGAGATCAGCCCTGGGGACGATGACATTTACGTGTCGGATCACGATGAAGAGGATGATGTGTCCCTGGCCAGCGACCTGGACCCGGAGGAGCTGCTGGAGATCGAGGCCCGGCAGCGGAAGCTGCAGCGGGAGCAGCAGGGGAAGAGGTGAGAGGGGAGAGACCTCCTGGGGCTGGGGCTGCCCTGGGAGCAGCTCCAGGACCCTGCCAGGGCTGGGAACACTGATCCTGCTGCTCCGGGTCACAGGACAAAGTTTAAGCAGAAGGAAGAAGAGGAGGAGGAAGGGCAGGAAGTGGAAAATCCCCTGCTGGTGCCCCTGGAGGAGAAGTCGGTGCTGGAGGAGCGACAGACCAACCTGTGGTTTGGGAAGGTGAGTCCCACTTGTGGGGCAGGAATGATGGAGCAGCCTCAGCCCCAGCAGCTTCCCTGGACCGCCCTGGGGCTGGTACCCCCACCCCTCACTGGGGCTGGTACCCCCACCCCTCACTGGGGCTGGTACCCCCACCCCTCCCTGGGGCTGATCCCCCACTGCCCTGGGGCTGATCCCCCCCTGCCCTGGGGCTGATCCCCATCCCTGGAGCTGATCCTCCCATCCCTGGGGCTGATCCCCCTGCCCTGGGGCTGATCTCCATCCCTGAGGCTGATCCTCCATCCCTGAGGCCGATCCCCCATCCCTGAGGCCGATCCCCCATCCCTGGGGCCGATCCCCCATCCCTGGGGCCGATCCCCATCCCTGGGGCCGATCCCCATCCCTGGGCCGATCCCCCATCCCTGGGGCCGATCCCCCATCCCTGGAGCCGATCCCCATCCCTGGGGCTGATCCCCCATCCCTGGAGCCGATCCCCCTGCCTTGGGGCCGATCCCCCTGCCTTGGGGCCGATCCCCCTGCCTTGGGGCCGATCCCCCATCCCTGGGGCCGATCCCCCATCCCTGGGGCCGATCCCCCTGCCTTGGGGCCGATCCCCCTGCCTTGGGGCCGATCCCCCATCCCTGGGGCCGATCCCCCATCCCTGGGGCTGATCCCCCATCCCTGGGGCTGATCCCCCATCCCTGAGGCTGATCCCCCATCCCTGGGGCTGATCCCCCCCATCCCTGGGGCTGATCCCCCATCCCTGGGGCTGATCCCCCTGCCTTGGGGCTGATCCCCATCCCTGGGGCTGACCCCCCTCCCCAGGCCTGCCCTGGAGCTGACCCCACTGTTCCCCATGCCAGGACGCCTTCGCTGGCATTGAGGATGATGCAGACGAGGAGCTGGAGCTGGGCCAGGCCCAGATGTTGGCTGAGAAGCAGCGTGAGGCTCACAGAGGTGAGGGGACACAGAGGGACAGTCCCACAGCTCACTGTGGGGCCCTGGTCCAGCCTCAGTGGGAATGCTGCCCTAAGCAGCAGCATGGAATGGAAAGGGGTTGGAAAGGATCTCAAAGAGTTCCAAGCCTGGCCATGGGCAGGAACACCTCCCACCAGACCAGAGGGTGTTCCCAGCCTCTGTCACTAATGAGCTGTCATTAGTGCTGTGTTAATGAGCAGGATCTCTAGAGGAAGGTCTGCCTTGGCTCTGTCTCACCCAGTGCTTCCCATTCCCAGACAAAACAACCAAGAAAGGGCAGAAGAAGAAGAAGGTGGCTCAGGAGGAGGCTCCAGCTGAGCCTAGCCCTGCAGCAGCCCCAGCTCCTGATGCCAGTGAAGAAGCTAAAGAGGAGCAGAGCAGTGATGATGATGACAGCAGCAGTGAGGATGAGAGGTGAGGGCTGAGGGGGGTCTGGGTGTCCCTTCAGCTCCACAGTCCTGGAGAGCTGAGGGACCGCAGCCCTGCCCACTTGTCTCCACAGGCCACTGGCACCAGTGGGGAAGAAGCGGGGCCGTGTCGAGCCCTGTGGCTTCGAGGTGGTGCCTATTGAGAAGCCAGGTGAGTGGGGGGCCATGGAGGTGTCTTGGGATGGACAGGAGGTAGGGACAGACCTGGGGGTCCTTCGGGATGGACAGGAGGAAGGGACAGACCTGGGAGTCCTTTAGGAAGGACAGGAGATGGGGACAGGGACAGACCTGGGGGTCCTTTAGGAAGGACAGGAGATGGGGTCAGGGACAGACCTGGGGGTCCCTCGGGATGGACAGGAGGCAGGGACAGACCTGGGGGTCCTTTAGGAAGGACAGGAGGCAGGGACAGACCTGGGGGTCCCTCAGGATGGACAGGAGATGAGGACAGGGACAGACCATGCTCCCCAGGGCTGTTCCCTGCCTCTTGGGCTGCAGCCAGGCCAACTTTGCCATGTCCCACAGTGAAAAGAGTCCTGGATGCAGAGGGCCTGGCCCTCGGCTCTGTCATTGTCTCCTCCAAAAAGGCCCGGCGGGACCTCATCGACGACTCCTTCAACAGGTACCAGCTGGGGGCTGCAGGGGCTGCAGGGTTTGCTCCCTGGCAGGGACAGGTGTAGTGGGGCCCCATGTCCTGCTCACACATCACCTGGGCCCTCCAGGTACTCGTACAACGAGGAGGAGGGGGAGCTGCCCGAGTGGTTCACGGAGGAGGAGCGGCAGCACCGGCGGCGGCAGCTGCCCGTGGACAGGCAGACGGTGGAGGCCTATCGGCAGCGCTGGAAGGAGATCAACGCACGGCCCATCAAGAAGGTGGCAGAGGCCAAGGCCCGCAAGAAGAAGAGGGTGAGTGGGGGTGGGCTCCCAGGGGTGCCTGGCTCCTCTCCCAGGGCCTCAGTGCTCCCTCTGACCCCCCTGTTCTTCCTCTGATGCCCCTGTCCCATCTCTGATTCCCCATCCTTTTCTGACCACCTTGTCCCTTTCTCAATGCCCCTGTCCTATCTCTGATTCCCCATCCTTTTCTGACCCCCCGTCCCATCTCTGATACCCCATCGTTTTCTGATCCCTTTGTCCCTTTTTCAATGCCCCTGTCCCATCTCTGATACCCCATCCTTTTCTGACATCCTGTCCCATCTCTGACCCTGTGTCCCATCTCTGATTCCCCATCCTATTCTGACCCTCCCTGTCCCTTTCTCAATGCCTCTGTCCCATCTCTGATTCCCCATCCTTTTCTGACCCCCCTGCCCTTGTCCCATCTCGGATCCCCCTGTCCCACCTCTGACCTCCCCCCCATTCCTCTTCCAATTCCCCTGTCTCTCCTGTGACCCGGTGACCACCCCCTCTGATCCCCCATCCTTCCTCCAACCCCTGTCCCTCCTCTGACCCCCCTGTCCCTCCCGGCTGTCCCCCAGATGCTGAAGAAGCTGGAGCAGATGAAGAAGAAGGCCGAGGCCGTGGTGAGCACCGTGGACATCTCGGAGCGGGAGAAGGTGGCCCAGCTGCGCCGGTGAGTGGCCAAGCCAGGATCCAGCTCATCCCTTTGTGGCTGAGCCGTGCTGGGGCCATGTCCCTGCAGCCACTGGGACAGCTCTGTGTCCCCAGGCAGGCTGATCCGGGGGTGGCAGAGCCAGAGGAGGGGTGGGACGCGGTGTTGTCCCACCCAAACTCACTCTGACCTTTGTCCTTCTGCTGCAGCATCTACAAGAAGGCCGGGCTGGCCAAGGAGAAGCGCCAGGTCACCTACCTGGTGGCCAAGAAGGGCGTGGGACGTCGGGTGCGGCGTCCCCCCGGCGTCAAGGGCCAGTTCAAGGTGGTCGACAGCCGCCTCAAGAAGGACGTGAGGGCTCAGAAGCGCAAAGAGCAGAAGAAGAAGCGCCACAAGTGAGGTGGGAGTGGCTGCATTCCCAGCAAGGGACTCTGCTCAGGGCACGGGGCTTGCTCCTGTGCCCCACTGCCACCTCAGGAGCCCTGGGGACAGGCTGGGACTTGGCCACACCTTGCTTAGTCCGTGCCTTGCTGTGACAGTGCCTCGTGCCCTCCCCTGGGCACAGAGGGGTCATTTGGCCCCAGTGCTGTGGCCCCAGCCCCTGGTCACAGCTCCAGGTGTCACCAGGCTGGCTCTGCTGGGTGACGCCCCTGGGGACATCACAGGAGCATCCACAGCTGTCCCCAGGGAGAGTGTGGCTCTGGGGGACAGCCCTGGGCCAGATTTGTCACTGAGGTGGCAGAGCAGTGGTGGCTCTGCCCAGAGCAGCTGCTCAGGACAGCAGAGTTTGACCTGTCTGAGGCTGCCCAGGGCTGTGTCATGTGCCTGGGTGAGGTGGGGGACCCGTGCTGCACATGTCCCCTGGTGCCATGTCACAGGCAGAGAGGGCACTGCTGGCTGTGCTCTGTACAGCTGCTCATGCCTCCAGAGCCCTCCCAGCTTTGTCTGACAGGGATTGACTCTCCTGGCCTTCACCTGCTCCCCAGGCCACAGCAACCACCCTGTCCCCTCTGTCCCCACCCCTTTCTCCCTCAAGGAGAAGAAAGACCAAGAGTAAAGAAGTGCTTGACTGCATTGCTTTATTTAGGGGCAGGGGCTGGGGTCCACCAGGCCCTGGCTTCTCCCCAAGAGGCACCTGACTGCTTTGTGCTGGGGTTGCAGTGTCCCCAAGGCCCTGGGGGTGACACTGGCATTGTGTCAGTGCTGGGGTGGCACTGTGGATCCCAGGGGGGTGAGGGGTGGTGGGGACCTGCCAGGGAAGCTCTGACACGAGGGAGGAGCTCTGGGTCCCCTTCAGGTGCTGTGGGGAGGGGAGAGGCCAGGGCTGGCACCCCAGAGCCCCCATGCAGGGTTGGCAGGAGGTGACCTGGGAGTGTCCCTGTGCAGTTCCCACTGTGGCTGCTCAGCCAAGTCCACGTGTGTCCTGGGGCCTGCAGGAGCCCCTTGGCTGCAGATCCTGGGGGGAGCTGGGGCTCCATCCAGAGGGGCCCTGCTGGGGGCCAGTGCTGCTGGGAGGGTCTCTGGGCCACCTCCTGCCCGCGTGGAAGGTCAGGACCAGGCCAGGCTGGGAGCAGAGACCCTCAGCTGTCCCTGTCCCTGGTGGCTGCAGGAGCTGGGGCAGGAACAGGGATGGGCTGCCAGGCTCCAGGCTGAGTTAGACGTTTTCCTTCTCTTCAAAAGGGAATATGGGGGTGCTGTGAGAGGGGAGTCCCCAGAACCACCCCCCCAACCACCACCACCACCACCCTTGCTTGCCCCTGACCCTCTGGCTGAGCCCCATCCCTTCGAGCTCAGTGTCCCATCCCCTGTGTGACCCCAAAGCCCTGGGGTGGGGGGCTCCAGGGGGTCGCTGGAGGAAGGCCAGGGCTGATGGGGGCTGAGCCCCCTCAAAAGAGGCACAAAGAGCATCTCCTGCACCCCCAACCTGCACACCTGGGCAGGGTGCCAGTGCCAGCCCCTCACCCCTGCCCCCAAGCTCTGCCCAGCAAATCCCCAACAATCAGGGCAGGACTCCAGGATGGGCTCCTCTGTCCCCACTCCCTGCCCTCCTTCCCCTGGGGCCCTCCAGGTCCCCATCAGAGTCCTGAGGATGGGGGGACCCCTGGCCTGGCAGGCTCAGCCCCTACCTGAGCTGGGCGGTGCAGTGTAGGCCACATCCACACGGTCACCTGCAATGGGAGGGGTGGTGACCAGGAGCCAGAGCTCATCAGTGGGAGCTGGGAGAGCAGGCAGACCCCACTGAGCCCCTGGGGCTGCAGGGCTGGCAGCAGGGCCAGGGGACATGGCCCTGCAGGGCTCACCTGTCTCGTAGTAGTCATACAGGGACACAGTGGCCGGCTGGAGGTTGCTCACCAGGAAGTCCTGCTGGGCTTGGAAGGAAAAGGTCTTCTCCTCCTTGCTCAGCTGTGGAGACAGCCCAGGGGGGAGGTGTAGTCACCCACCATGGGGAAACCCCCCACATCCCAGGGCTCCTGCTCCTGTCCCCATCTCACCTCATCCAGGTAAATGGTCACCTGGTCAGGCTGCACCTCCACCTTCTTCACCAGCTTCTGCCTCTTCAGCTGCAGGGACATGGCTCAGGAGGGGCCACAGCTGCTCCATGGGTACCCAGCACCCCAAGCAGGTGTCCCTCTATGTCCTACAGCCCCCAGGCAGGGACCTGTGGGATGGGGTATCCCAAAGGGGGGCGGGGGGCTCCTCACCTCCACCGTGGATTTCTTGTCCGGGCTGTAGCCCGATGGCAGCTTGGCCTCGATGACAACCATGTTGGTGGCAGGACGCTCCCCAGTGTACCTGCAAGGGCAGAGCCCCAGGTGGGCTTAGGGATTCCCTCCCTCCCTCCCTGGCTGCTGCTGTCCTCCCCAAACCCAGGAAGCCCCAGTCCCTACCGTGCCCAGAGGCGGAGCAGGAACCGCGGGTTCTTTGTGCCCGGTAGCGGCTCCGTCTCCACCCGCAGCTCGAAGGCCCCGGTGCTCGGCGGGGGAGGCACGTTATAGCGCAGGGTCACCTGGGGGACAGCACAGGGTGAGCCCAGCGAGGGCACAGGGCACAGGGCCCAGGACAGGGAGCCCGGGCTGTACCCACCTGTGCCAGGGCACAGCCCTGCCCGCGGGCTCGCAGCCCGTAGGTGCCCGGCAGCTCGGGCAGGGCCGCCCGCTGCAGCACCAGCCGGTTGCTGCTGTCCAGCACAAAGTCCTGCACCGTCCCCGTGGGCGATGTCACCGTCACTGTGACGTCCCCGTTGCTGCCGTAGGTCAGGGCGGCGTATTTGGCCAGGGCTTGCAGGGCCACCACAGTGTCCTGTGCACAGGGACAGTGCCAGGGTCACCCCTGAGTGCCGCTTCCAGGAGGGGCCAGTTTGGAGCAGCCCCTGGAGCCCAGGGCCGGTACCTGCGTGGAGGCAAAGCCCCCGTAGGGGTTCTGCTGCTTGCAGAGCCAGCGGACGATCCGGGACGCTGTCCCCAGGTCAGCAGGGGACACCGAGGGCTGGGACAGGTAGGCCAGCAGGACATAGGCTGTCATCTCCACCTCGGCTGACGGGGCTGCGGCCCAGGGCAGCTCCAAGGCCTTCTGAGCCTGCCCCTTCCTCTTCCAGTAGAGCTGCCCATCTGCAGGAGGAGGGGCAGCAGCTCAGCCCCTGCTGTGGGCTGGGCTGGGGTCCCTCCCGGCAGGGGCACTGCCCACTGTGCCCAGCCTGGGCAGTACCTGCACTGATGCTGTGCTGGGCCAGGCGCTGCAGCTGCGCCTGCTGCTGCTCCCTCAGCCCTGCCAGCCCAAACACGTAGGCCAGCAGGGCTTGTGTGTAGGGGTCATCCGTGGGAGAAGCCTCCAGGCACTTGAGGGCTGAGCTCAGCACTGGCTCCTGGCATGGCAGAGGAGTTAGGAGCCAGCCCAGGGCATGGGACTCACTCAGTGCTGCCCAGTGTGACCAGCTGTGCCCAGTTCATGCTGGCGGCCTGGAATGGCCGATCCCTGTCCCAGCAGCTGTTCCCACCCCACCAGTCCCTGTGGGGAAGAAGGGTCCATCCTCACCAGCGTGGGCAGTCCCAGCTCCAGCATCGCTGCCGTCACATAGGCCGACAGTGAGAGCTCGTCTGAGACACCGCCCTGCAAGGGGACAGGGGGACACAGGTCCAGCCGGGGTGTGACACCAACACAGGGACACCCCCACTGCCCAGAGCATGCTCTGGGTCCCCAGCCCAGCCCTGCCCCACCTGCAGGGTGTTTTGGAAGAGTTTGCCCTCTCTGCGGAAGCAGCCGCTCTTCCTCTGGCGCTGCTGCAGCCACCGCAGCGCGTCCGTGATGTGCCGCTCCTCGATGGCCACGTAGGCTCGGGCGTGCCCGAAGGACTTGAGGACAAACGCTGTCAGCCTGGAGCCAGGGAGACACCAGAGGGCTGAGGGTCAGCACTGGGGCTGCCTGGATGGCAGGAGAAGCCCTGGGTGCAGCTGCAGAGCCCTCACCAGGTGTTGCCCGAGGAATCGCTCTTCCCAAAGGCGCTGTAGGAGCCATCGTCGTGTTTGTACAGCAGCTCCCGCTGGTACCCTGTGGGGGGACATGGGGACAGGGCACTGTTTCTGTGCCCAGGGGAGCCAGGTGGAGTGAGGAGGGGGCTGTGGGACAGTGGTGTCCCTGCCAGGCGGGGAGTCAGGCTCCCACTGACCGCTCTGCAGGAACCCCTGGGCCTTGGCGCGGATGTCCGGCAGCAGCTGCCCGGTCTTCTCCAGGTACTGCTGGATGTAGATGTTGGGGGCAAAGCGAACCATGTTCTGCTCCCCACAGCCGTAGGGCATGGCCAGGAGTCTGTCCAGGTTCTGCAGGGCATTGCCCAGGATGTCACCTGTGCCAGGGGGACACATCATCAGCTGTGTCACCCGTGTCCCCTTGTGTGTCTGCTCTGGGTGGTCCCACATCCTGCTGAGCCTGGGGACCTCCGCACCCACCCTGTCCCCAGGCCCCCCCAGCCTGTCCCTTACCCATCACGTTGATGTGGGCTCTCTGGGAGCTCTCCAGGATGTTTGCAGGAATCTCCAAGGACACTTCTTCAGCACCTGTGGGGACAGAGGGCCATGACAGTGAGAATGCCCAGCTCTTGCCAGTCTGTCCTGTGGCAGCCTCACCCAGCCTGTTCCTGCCCAAGCACCCTGACCCTTGGCACCTCTGGTCTGGTGGCCCTTGTGACCAGTGGCCAAGCACCCCTGGCCACATCCCACGGCACTGCCCAACACCCCGGCCAGTCCTACCTTCCTGGCAGAGCAGGGAGCTGTGAGTCTTCTCCACCAGGATCCCCCCAGGCTGTGAGGAAGCAGCACCAGAGTCAGTCAGGAGGAGGGACCTGCCTGTCCCCCAGTCCCCTTCATGTCTGGGTGCTGTCCCACTGCCCCCCCGAGGGCTGTTTGCACCCTGCTCCCAAATCCATCCCATTTTCCTCCTCCCCAACCCTCTGACCTGCACCAGCAGGGGCTTTATCACGGTGTCCACGCGGCCCTGGGCCGGCACCAGGGGCAGCTCGTTGCCGCAGGGCTCGGTGGAGCTGAGGGCCTCGGTGCTCACAGTGATGTTCACCTCCCCTGAAGGTGTAAACACGGCCCTCAGTCCCCAGGGAGCCCCCAAACCTGAGCACAGCCCCCTGGGCTTGGGCTGGGGCTGGCTGGACTGGGCTGGGGGTCCCCAGGAAGGGTGGAAGTGGAGCAAGGGAGAACTCCCCAGGGGCCGTGGGGTTCCTGCCCTCCCTGCCCACCCAACCCCATCCCCTGAGGGGGTCCCCGGGCAGCAGGGTGGGGTGGTGGCAGCTCTGTACCCAGGCTGGTGGCTCGCACGCCCCACTGGAAGGTCTTGGCTTCATCTGCACAGACACAGCCCCTGTAGGTGTCCTCTGCACTCGGTGACACCTCCAGCTCTGCCGACTCTGCCAGTGTCACCTGAACCTGTGGGGCACAGCCGTGGCTCCATCAGCCCCCAGAGCCAGGGTCACCTCCCCAGCCTCCCCCAAACTTGCCAGAGCATGGCACAGCTCCATCAGAGCCAGGGTCACCTTCCTGCCTCACCCAAACCTGCCAGAGCATGGCACAGCTCCATCAGAGCCAGGGTCACCTTCCTGCCTCACCCAAACCTGCCAGAGCATGGCACAGCTCCATCAGAGCCAGGGTCACCTTCCTGCCTCACCCAAACCTGCCAGAGCATGGCACAGCTCCCCCAGCCCCTGGCACAGCCCAGCTCCCTGCCTGTCCCCGCTCACCCGCAGGCACTGGCGCAGGTAGTTGAAGACGGTGGCCCTGAGGGTGAAGCTCTCGTGGCGCACCACGGCGTAGGGCAGTGCCAGCTCCACGAAGAACGGCTGGAAGGCCGTGAGGGTGACAGCAGGGGACAGCCCCAGGCCCTGTGGGGCTGTACAGAACATCCCAGCCTCCCACTCTGTGATGGTGTCGGGCACTGTCACCGTCATCTCGGCAGAGCCACTCTCCCTGCATGGAGAACATCATGAGGCCACCCCACCGTGGCTGGTGGCATGGCCTGAGTGACACTGCTGGTGCCAGCCCACAGGGAGAAGGAGTCCTGAGGTCCCCAAGTCCCCTTGGGAGCTGTCTCTCACCCCACAGGGACCAGGTCCCACAGCCACGTCTCTGGGAAGTAGGTCCGGGGTGCTGGGGGCTCTTCCACATCCTTGATGCCTGGGCTGGCTAAGGTGAACAGTGGCATAATATCTTCATAAGTATTGCTTCCCACCTCCATACGGGATACTCTGAAGGGTCCTGGAAAAGGCAAAGCAGAACTTGGGAGCCTCAGGTCTCAGCTGGACCTTGCCTGCAGCCGGCACAAGGGTGACCAAAATCCTTTTCCATCCCTGTCCATCCTCTTTGATGCCAAGGGTGTTTTCTGGATAGCTCCAAGTCCCCCTGAGGACACAGCAGCCAGGACTGGCCACCAGCTCTTTGCTCTTTTCAGCACAAGGGCTGTGCTCACCTGCAGGACCTGGCATTCCAACAATGGGGAGCCTGGGCGGGCAAGGCTCCCTGGTCTTGGTGAAGAGCTTCAGTGCTGCATCCTGTGAAAAAGCAGAGATTGTCCACCCCCACAGCCAGCAGGAGGAATATCCCCATTCCAGCAGTGAGTAGTCCCAGGGCTACAGAAAACAGGTGGAGAAGGAGCCTGGGCTTGGCAGGAAAGGGAAGTCCTTTGCCACAGGTGTGGCTTTCCCAGCACTTGGGAGAAGCACGGGCAGCTCCAGGATGGGGAGGAACTGGCAGGCCCAGGGGCTTCACCTGGAATAACTGGTAGGGTTCCCTCTTGGGGTGCAGCCAGGCACATAATGGTTGATCCTGGATGCTGCGGGGGTTGCTGAATTTGGGCAGTGCTTTGTAGACCTGCGAATAAAGACATGGAAGACCCTCATTTCCAGAGCACAGGGTTCTGCCCACTGCAGCACTGGCTCCATGTGAGGGACACTTGAGCCAATATCACCCCACCCCAGCCCAGGCTGCTCCTGGGGCTGCAGGGAGACTCCAGGCAGGGCCAGCACTCACAGCCTCAGCGTTGAGCTCAGCCTCAGGCTTGAGGAGCAGCACACTGCGATCCACGGCCCGCACAGCGCACAGGGAGCCCGGGGCAGCCCCCAGCTGCAGCCTCAGCGCCGCCCCTGGCAGGGCCCTGGCCTCAGAAAATGCCATCTTCACCTGCACGGGGACACAGGGACAGAGGGCAGTCACCTCCCGTGGAGGGCAGACCCAGCCAAGTGACAGCATTCACAGGGGTCTGAGGATGAGAGAAGAGACAAGGATCTGACTCCATGTTTCAGAAGGCTGATTCATTATTTTATGATATAGATTATATTAAAACTATACTAAAAGAATTGAAGAAAGGATTTCATCAGAAGGCTGGCTAAGAATAGAATAGAAAGAATTAATAACAAAGGCTTGTGTCTCAGACAGAGAGTCTGAGCCAGCTGACTGTGATTGGCCATTAATTAGAAACAACCACATGAGACCAATCCCAGCTGCACCTGTTGCATTCCACAGCAGCAGATAACCATTGGTTACATTTTGCTCCTGAGGCCTCTCAGCTTCTCAGGAGGAAAAATCCTAAGGAAAGGATTTTTCATAAAAGATGTCTGTGACACAGCCACACATAGCGAAGGCTCTTCTCAGAGGGTTTGGGAGCAGAGAATGGGTTGGAAGACCCTGACACTGTGATGCTCCTAGGGTGGGATGGATCCCAAGGTAGCAGCCATGGGCAGCCCAGCTCCTCTCACCTGGTTGGGGAAGCACTTGGCCACGGAGAGCTCAGTGACATCAGCCACCATCTCGCCATTGGGCAGCAGCACATAGACCAGAAGCTTGGCCATGGGTGCCAGCTCCAGCCCGATGGGCAGCTCCAGGGAGAGGGAGGCTCTCTGTCCTGGGCCATGGAAAGGGGACAGATGTTACCCAGAGAAACCGTGCCTGCTCCAGCCCTGGAAGTGTCCAAGGCCAGGTTGGACAGAGCTTGGAGCACCCTGGGAGAGTGCAGGGTGTTCCTACCCAGGGCAGGGGGATGGAATGGGATGGGCTTGGAGGCCCCTTCCAACCCAAATCATTCATGGCTCTGTGAGGAGCAGGCACAGGGAGCAGAGCCCTGCACAGCCCCTCCATGCCATGGGACATACCAGGCTCTGCAGAGACTTCTTTCCTGAAGATGCTCATAATGGACCCCTTGGCCAGGACCTGCAGAGGAGGGGGTGAAAACAAAACAGATGCTGAGTGTGGAATCAAAGTTCCCTGGTAGAGGATGGACCCACAATGAGAGTTCTGGGATGATTTCTGACCATGCCCAGTCTCCAGCCCCCCACCAGCTCCCATGGGGGTGCAGGCCCCACAGTGGCAGCAGCCACCTCCTCTGACAGGTCCCTCAGTCCCTCCAGGACAGGTTGCTCCTTGTCCTGTCCCTGGGGACACCACCATGAACAACGTCTGTGGAGATATGGCCCTTCCCACAGAACCACCCTGATTCCTGCTGCCCTCCCTCCCTGGGCCAAGGCTCACCATGAAAACCAGATCCAGGTTCCTCAGCTGAGTGCCTAAAGCCTTCTTGCCAAAGATGGAATCCACGTGGAGCAGCTGGGAGTGGCCGCAGGGCAGCTCCCCCCGCGGGGCACGGATGTGCAGGAAGCTCCTGCTCTTGGACGAGTAGGGCACAAGTGTGAGAGAGGCACCTGGGGGCCTGAGGGAGCCCTCCTGGCTCTCAGCTGTCCTGTTGACTTCAGCCTGAGGGGGGAATCGGGGGTGAATCCAGCAGCAGCCCCCGAGGCTGGTGCAGCTCCAAGGCCTCACCCCACTGGAGGAGCGGGGGACAAGCGTGGGCACTAACCTGCAAGGAGACCCGGTCACCCCAGCCAGAGGTGTCCAGCTGGAAGGAGGCTCTCCCTGAGCTGTCAGTCAGGAAGCTTTGTGTCCTCTTTTCTCCCCGGTTGCTGATGGAGAGCAGGACCTGCCTCTGGGGCAGCCCAGAGCCATCGGCTTCCTGCAGCCGGATCTGGGCAGGAGGGAAGGGGAGATGCTGCACTTTGGGGCTGCAGCTGGGGCACAACAGGGCTGGGGTGGGCAGGGACAGGGCTGGGAGCAGCAGGGACAGGGATGGGGTGGGCAGGAGCAGAGCTGGGAGCAGCAGGGACAGGGCTGGGGTGGGCAGGGACAGGGCTGGGAGCAGCAGGGACAGGGCTGGGAGCAGCAGGGACAGGGCTGGGAGCAGCAGGGGCAGGGATGGGAGCAGCAGGGACAGGGATGGGAGCAGCAGGGGCAGGTGAGCCCCAGGGCAGAGGGGAGCCCTCGTTACCGTCCCGCTGTAGGGGAGGCCTGGCTTGTAGGCGTGATCGGGGTTCTCAAAGGTGACCGTGACAGTTTTGCGTAAAACCTTCCAGCTCTTGGTGCTCTTCATCTCCAGCCCTGTGGAGAGCCAGTGGGGAGCTCAGGGTGTTGCAGGACACAGCTTAGCTCTGGCCAGTGCCCCTGTCCCCTTGCAGAAAAGGTCCCTGGACATTTGGGTGTCACAGATGTGTTTTATGAAAAATCCTTTCCTCAGGATTTTTTTCTCCTGAGAAGCTGAGAGGCCTCAAGAACAAAATGTAAGCAATGGTTATCTGCTGCTGTGGAATGCAACAGGTGCATCTGGGATTGGGCTCATGTGGTTGTTTTTAATTAATGGCCAATCACAGTCAGCTGGTTCAGACTCTCTGTCTGAGACACAAGTCTTTGTTATCATTCCTTCTTTTGCTATTCTTAGCCAGCCTTCTGATGAAATCCTTTCTTCAATTCTTTTAGTATAGTTTTAATATAATATATATAATAAAATAATAAATCATATCATAAATCAATAAATCATTCTGAAACATGGAGTCAAATCCCCGTCTCTTCCCTCTTCCTCAGACCCCTGTGAACACCACCACATTTGGGCTTTCCTCCAGCACAGTTTGCATCTCCTACAAGAGCAGCACAAGCCCTGTGGAATATTCCAGACCTAAAGCTGGGGTGCAGCTGGGGGCAGACACTTCAGAAGAAAAGGTTCTTCACCCAAGCAGCATCATGAGGGGGCTGGGCAGAGGGACAAGCCCTGCTCTCCTCCCTGCAGCCAGGCCAGGCACTCCTGGTGTGGCAGGAGTGAGGGACAAGCCTGGAGGCCCCCCCAGCAGCCTGGCTGAGCCCACCCACCCTGCACTGCCCGGGCTCAGCTCCCAGCCCTGCCACAGCTGCTGCATCGTGGAACGGCATTTCTCCAGGATTTTGAGCCTGGCTTTAGGATGGATTTTGAGCCTGGCTTGGGATGGATTTTGAGCCTGGCTCTGGGATGGATTTTGAGCCTGGCTTGGGATGGATTTTGAGCCTGGCTTTAGGATGGATTTTGAGCCTGGCTCGGGATGGATTTTGAGCCTGGCTCTAGGATGGATTTTGAGCCTGGCTTGGGATGGATTTTGAGCCTGGCTTTAGGATGGATTTTGAGCCTGGTTCAGGATGGATTTTGAGCCTGGCTCTGGCACGGTTGAGCTAAGGGCACTGCCAGCGTGGCACAGAGAGGTGGCATCTCCCAGTGCCTTAGGAAGGGTCCAGAACCCCTTTAATCTGGGGCCATCCTGCCCTTGCAGGGACCCCAGCAGTTGCTCAGGGGTGCCAGAGGCTGAGCCTGCTGGTATTCCTGGTGTCTGGTGCCTTGATGGCTATCAGCACTTGGAATTCCAAGTGTTGCCAGGCTGTCCTGACCCACACCCCCACCCAAACCCCATCCTTGCATGTGCATCCCTAAACCCCAGCAGTGCTTTTGGGTGTTCCTGGAAAGCACCAATCCCTTGGGATGGCCGCACCCCCATCCCTACCTGTCCCATCCTCCACCAGCGATGCCTCGACTTCAAGTCTCCTCCTTGAAAATGAAGGGAAAATCTTCTCCTTGGAGGCAGCCAGTGAAACCTCTGTGGAAAAGCAGCCGTTCTTCCCCGTCTGGAGGGAAAATCAACCCCATCAGCAGCATTCCTGGGAAGGAGCCCCTGCAGGGACAGCCCAGCCCCAGCCACACTCACCTGCCCCATAACCAGGGTGCAGATCTTCGGTATCCCATGAGCCCAGAAGCTCCCTCTGAGGCACAGGTCAGCCTGCACCTTCCCCTGGACGGGCTTCCCGTAGGTGTAGCTGTGTGGGGACAGGGGAGAGGCTGTGTGAGGACAGGGGAGAGGCTGTGCTGGGGAGCCCCCACTGTCACAGACATCTTTTATGAAAAATCCTTTCCTTAGGATTTTTCCTCTTGAGAAGCTGAGAGGCTTCAAAAACAATGTAAACAATAACTATCTGCTGCTGTGGAATGAAACAAATAGATCTTTGATTGGCCCATGTTAGTTGTTTTTAATTAATGGCCAATCACAATGAGCTGGCTCGGACAGAGAGTCCGAGCCACAGGCCTTTGTTATCATTCTTTCTTTTTCTATTCTTAGCCAGCCTTCTGATGAAATCCTTTCTTCTATTCTTTTAGTATAGTTTTAACATAATCTATATCATAAAATAATAAATCAAGCCTTCTGAAACATGCAGTCAGATCCTCATCTCTTCCCTCATCCTCAGACCCCTGTGAACACGGTCACACCCCACCCCCCTGGATCCCCCCCATCTCCCCTGTTCCCTTCTCCCCTCTCACCGCCCGCAAATCTCCACCGGGATCTTCTCGTCCTGCTCCTCCAGAATGCTGGGGAGGTGAATGGTCACCTCAAACTTGGGCAGCACTGTGGACAGGCACAAGGACATGATGCAAAGTGGAAATATTCCAGGGTAGAAATCCATTTTGATTTAGGTGAAATGTACATTTTTGAGTTGAGTCTGTGGTTAGAAACCATAGCTATTTAGCCTGACTGCAGAACCTAGGCTCAGAGAAACTGCTTCAGTGAAGGACAGAGATAAGTGGGGGGGAGACAGAGGGCGATAGAGACAAAGGGACTGCTATGAGAGCAGGTCAACCTGACCTAGGAATTCTTTCTGATAAAGAAGAACTAGCGGCAAATGTCACGCGAAATTCGTAAAAATGAATATGTATGAACCTATTGTGATATTGCATGCATATGTATCTGAGAGGGTGATAAAAAAGGACCTGAAGTTCCCAGAAGTACACATGTCATTTTAGGGGAATGATTCCCACATGCATCCGATGCTGTAATAATAAACATACCGGCTTTACAACTTTCACAAAGTTGTGGAGTTTTGATTATCTCCGCAAAACAGACACGGGGGGGTCACTCTCAGGACAGTGACAACACCTGCAGGGTGGCTGCAGGGGTCGGGACCTACTGCCCATGGTGGGGTTCCCCTTTCCCAGAGCCCCGTACCGTATTCCTCCACGCTGAAGGAGTGGCTCTTGCTCCCCACGCTGATGGTGTAGGTGCCCAGCGCCGGCTCCGAGGCCAGCGGGAGGGACAAATCCACGATTCCCTGCCGAGGGCTCAGGTCCCGCCACTGCGCGATGCGATTCCCGCTGGGATCCTGCCGGAGACACCGGGATCAGCGCCCAGAGAGCCGGCAGAGAGCCCTGGGCCCCCTCTCCCTGTCCCACTGGGGGTCCCAAACTGACCTGCAGGAACACCAGGGGCAGCTGGAAGGCAAAGAGAGAATGGTCAGAGGAGCAATTCCATTCTCTGGGGGCTCAGCAGGGTGGGCATGGCAGAGGGAGGGTGGGAAGCTGTGAGCTGTGAGCCCTCAAGGTGCTCTGGATGGATTTGGAGCCTGGCTCTGGGATGGATTTTGAGCCTGGCCTTGGATGGATTTTGAGCCTGGCCCTGGATGGATTTTGAGCCTGGCTTTGGATGGATTTTGAGCCTGGCCCTGGATGGATTTTGAGCCTGGCTTTGGGATGGATTTTGAGCCTGGCCTTGGATGGACTTTGAGCCTGGCTTTGGGCAGCATTCCCGAGGGGAAAGGTGACTCCCACAGCTCTCCCACGGCCGCTGGGACACTGCCTTTGTCCCCTCCCCGTGTCCCAGCCCTGCTCTCACCTTCTGGCTGCTGGGGATCAGGTCCTTATCCAAAGAGACCACTCGGAACTTCACTGGGAAAGGGAACGGAGATGGAGGAGCAGCTTCATCCCGCAGGGGGGGGAATTCCCCGTGGGAAGGCGGAGGGAAACCCACCCTGAGCCCTGCCCTGCCCCCAGCAGCACGGCCCACAGCGAGCCTGGCACTGCCCTGGGCCCGCGCTGGGCATTCCAGGGCATCCTGGGATAACCCAGCTCAGGACATCCCGGGATAACCCAACCCAGGACATGCCGGGATAACCCAACCCAGGACATGCCGGCATAACCCCCCCCGGTTCCGGGCAGTGCAGGAGCGCGGCTCGGCCCCCTCACCCCTGTCCTCACTCCAGGGCTGTCCCCAGGGCACGGGGTCCCTCCCGCCCCCTCACCTTCCTGCCCGGGTTTGTACACAGCCTTGTCGGTCTGGATGAACACCCCGGGGCTCGAAGCTCTCAGCAGCACCTTCTTCTTCTCGGAGACATCCAGGGCCTCTCCTCGGATGGAGACGTGCAGGGACACGATCTCCTCCTTCCCTCGGGCGGGGGCTGGAGCCTGCGGGGCATCAGCGGGCTCGGGGT
The DNA here is from genome assembly GCF_051311805.1 of Agelaius phoeniceus. Classification (NCBI taxonomy): domain Eukaryota; kingdom Metazoa; phylum Chordata; class Aves; order Passeriformes; family Icteridae; genus Agelaius; species Agelaius phoeniceus. The sequence continues at coordinate 5,554,163 of NC_135290.1, read as the reverse complement.
GGGGACAAGGACAGCGCCAGGGTGACCCCGAGCCCACCCAGCCCCCGGATCCCCCACACCTGATGCTGGCTGGGGGCTGTGTAGAAATCACCAACAGGATGGGACTTCTGGGAACGTGCCTTGAGCTGTTGTATTTTCCAGCATCAGTCTCATTACATGGTTATGACAATGGGAAGATGCCAGCAGCTCACATCCCAGGCAGCAGACTAAGAATTTAGTGTTACAACTTATTTTGTAAGTTTTTTGACCAATCACACAAAGCAAAAGCACATTGACAGTAGTTCTATCCAACCACTATAAGCACATGTACCTTTGGTGAAACAATGCTTGCTTATTTCGAATATAACACCTGCTTGTCAGCCTTAAAACACAATGCACAGAGCTCCATTATTAAGCTTCAACCTTCCTAATATCTTGCTAGATAAACTTTTCTGTAGCTTAGGGAGTTATTCTAGACAAATGTTAATACACAGATCATTGTTCTATTTGTCTTTGCTTTTCTACAGTTTAAATAATTTTTCTGCTGATCTATCTCATGGCTGCTGCTTAGCTCTAATCACAATTCTGCTGCCTCTGGGGCCGGCCTTTGCAGCTTTCCCAAAACTCTCTAATTTTGCAGATTCCCACAACACCCAGGGACCATTCCAGCCAGGATAACCTGAATCCAGCTGAGTCTGAATCCATGGGGGAACCCAACAATCAGGGATGGGAAACAGTCAGGGCGAGGGTGACACCCTGCCATGAGATGGGGGAGTCACATCTGTCCCCAGCCCTGATGGAAACGGCCTGGAGCTCCCACAGGGCCCCCCCACCTGCTCCTGGCTCCTTTGGGATGGCATTGGGGTGACACTGGGGTGGCATTGGGGTGGCACTCACAGGGAAGGTGACGTTGAGGTACAGGTGGGGCTCCAGGACCTCTCTGCTGAGCAGGGTGGTGGGAGGGGTCCCGCTGTCCCCCTGCAGCTGCACAAGGAGCTGGACGGGCCCCTGGAGGTCCCTGAGGTGCACCCAGAGCGTGGCAGGGTGTGGGTGGTACAGCACAGCTGGGGACACCACCACGAAACTCCTGGCAGGGACAAGGGACAGGAGAGCCCTGGGCTGAGGTACATCCAGCACAGAGACTGGAACAGCCCCTGCAGCACAGGAACCGCCCCAGGGTCCCCTCTGTGCTGCTGGGCTGCCCTGAGCTCCTCAGCTCAGCTCTGCAGGTGAGGGAACAACAGCTCCTGGAGCCACCAGGGCCACCAGGGCCACCGGGGCCACCAGAGCCACCGGGGCCGTGTCCTCAGTGCTCCTGGGCAGGGAGAGCCCCCAGCCTGAGCAGCTGGGGCACCCTGGGCAGCAACCAGGGCATGGGAGGGATCGAGTTCCACCAGGAACTGCAAAGGAGCCAAGGTTAAAGCACCCAGCAGGCACAGGAGGGATTGAATCCCACCAGAAACTGCAAGGAAAGCAAGGTTAAAGCACCCAGCAAGCACAGGAGGAATTGAATCCCACAAGAACTGCCAGGGAGCCAAGACTGAAGCACCCCATCAAGCACAGGAGGGATTGAATCCCCCTGGAACTGCCAGGGAGCCAAGGTTAAACACCTCATCAAGCACAGGAGGGACTGAATCCCACCAGGAGAGGATGAAGCCAAGGAGCTGAAGCTCAACCATCCCCCCAGACAAAGGAGGGACTGAATCCCATGAGGAGCTGCCAGGGAGCCAAGGTAAAACCACTCCAGCAGGCACAGGAGGGACTGAATCCCCCTGGGAACTGCCAAGGAGCCAAGGTTAAACACCCCAGCAGGGACAGACAGACACAGAGGGACTCACGGTGCTCCAGAGGCCCCGGCTGAGAGGAGCAGGATGGTGAAGAGGATGGGAAGGGCTGGAGGCATCGTGTCTCCAGCTGGATGTGGATGCTGGGAGCAGCCACAGCCTCCCCCTGCAGCTCTGGGATCCCTCTGGATCTGTGTCGGATCCGCTGCAGGCTCTGCAAGGGATCCGTGTGTCCCAGCCACTGAGGAAATCAGGGCTGCCACAGGAGCCCTGGGCACCTGCAGATAAGTCCAGGCAATGTTTGCCCTCTGCCCACGGCTTCTGGGGGTCAAGGACTCCAGGGATGTTTGCAGTATTGGGAAAGGTCCCTGGAGTTTCACTCTGAGCCAGGACTCCACACAGGTTTGCTGGGAAATGATCTCAGAAGGCAGCAGGAACACACAGGAAAGGAAAACAGGGAGCACAGCCTGAGGAGGGGCTGGGAGCTGGGGCTGATTTCTCAGAAATGAAAAATTTACAGGTATTTCAAATGTAACCAGGTTTGGGCAAATCACATGTCCCAGGATGGCTTTTTGCCCAGTTTCATGCAGTCTGGACAGAGGAACAGGACAGTGTGGGGATGTGGCATCACCCATCTGCTCCCATTGCACACATGGGAGCTGGACACCTGCCAGGGCAGGCCCCAGCTGCTTCCTGTGGATTCTTTGCCTCTTTTTTCTGTTAAGGTTGGGATTAAATGTGTGAGACAATATTTTTTGTTCAGATCCAAATGTTTATTAGTTCTTATTCTATGTTGCAGTCTCACAAACCCTGAGTTCTACCAGCACTTCATTCTAACAAACTAAAAATGGAGGCCCATCTCTCTCTCTACAAGGCCTTTTAAGGATAAGCTGTCTAATCATAAAAATTAATTATTTGTTAATTAATTATTAAATTGTTTTTACTTTTAACCCAATAACCAAGCACCTGTGACCCGCAATGCAGACTTTTTTATCCAATTACACAAAACCACCTAAACCCATGGAGGAGAAGGAGAAGGAGAAGGAGAAGGAGAAGGAGAAGGAGAAGGAGAAGGAGAAGGAGAAGGTGAAGAAGAAGGTGAAGAAGAAGGTGAAGAAGAAGAAGAAGGACCAGCCTCCACTCTAAAACCTCCATCTTGCTTTTCATATATTACTATATTCTAAACCCTTAAACTCCAAGTTTTCCACCCTGTGATGTTACACACTTCTATCCAAACCCCACACCCACAATCCCAGTTCTGTCATTCCAGTTTGGAAGCTGCTCCACAGCCTCAGGTCAATGCAGAGTTCTCCTGGGGGTCAGTGCCTGTCAGCACAGAAAGTCTGAAATTCTCAGTGTCCAGGGTTCCAACAGCTTCCCTGTGTCCTGGTGGGAATGTGGGACAGCCCCACAGTCCTGAGCACATCCCCTGCTCTGGGGTTTTGCAGTTCCCTTCCCTCTGAGGCTGTGGGAACCATGGAATCACAGAATGGTTTGGGTGGGAAGGGACCTTAAAGCCCCTTCAGTGCTTGTGACTGACTGAGACAGTCCAGACAGCTGGGCTGTGATTGGCCATTAATTAGAAATAACAACAATTAGAAACAATCCCAGGTGCACCTGTTGCATTCCACAGCAGCAAATAACCATTGGTTACATTTTTGTTCCTGAGGCCTCTCAGCTTCTCAGGAGGAAAAATCCTAAGGAAAGGATTTTCCATAAAAGATGTCTGTGACACCCCTGCAGGTACAGGGACCCAGCACTGACCTGGGCAGCTGTGCCAGGGCTGGGCACCCAGAGCAGCCAGGCAGGGCAGGCCTTGGAGTAATTTGTTCCCAGAGCCCCCATGCCAAGACTTTTTCCTCTCCTCAAGCTTTCACCTCCCACTGGCAGGGGAAAACCCAGGGAGGGCTCTGGCTGGGCCCTGCCCCCCCAGGCAGGACAAGGATTTGTCCAGAGCAGCTGGGGCTGCCCCTGGATCCCTGGCAGTGCCCAAGGCCAGGCTGGATGGGATTGGAGCAGCCTGGGACAGTGGGAGGTGTCCCTGCCATGGCAGAACTGGATGGGCTTTATGGTTCCTCCCACCCAAACCATTCCATGGTTCCATTGATGCTCAACCCCCCAGACCCAAACTTTGGGCAGCCAAACCACTCCAGGGGTGTGGTGGGACCCCCAGGCCAGCTCAGAGCTGACAAACCACAGCACATGTTGGGAATCCTGGGACGCAGGAAAGGATTAAAGGAGTTTTCTGGGACGTGGGACCTTCCTGTACCCTTGGCCATGTCCATGTGACATCTCCTGATCCTGTGGGTTGTTCCTCATGGGAAGCTTCTTTGCAGTTTGGTGTTGCAACAGATTTGAGGAGGATTTCCTCCATAATCCGGCTCTCCTGAGAGCAGGAATGGTGCCAAACCGGAGCTCTGTGCCTGGGTTTGCACCTTTTATCCCAGGGTGGGAGGGAAGCCTTGCACACCCTGCTCCCCACAAGGGGACAGCCACACCCTGCCCTGTCCCTGCCCTGCTGCCACCCCGGGGTGCTGGCATAGGAGCTGCTCAGCTGGGAAGGAGCCAGGAGATCCCAAATCCCTGCCTGGCTGCAGGGAACCATCCAGCTGTTGGATGGGCCGTGGGCCAGAGGCCGTGGAGAGGCACCCCCAGGCAGGATTGTGTGCAGGTGGGCACCACCCAGGTGTTGCTGGGCATTTGAGGCTTCAATGAATGCTCTTCTTGTGCATTTACTGGTGCAGGGAGAGCTCTGCCTCAGGGGCAGCCCCAAACCAGGGTAACCCCCACCCTGCCATGTGCTCCTCACACCAGCCCTGGGGTGGGGATGGTGTGCTGCATGTGCAGGGTGCTCTGTGTGCAGGGTACTCCCTGTGCTGGGTGTTCCATGAGCAGGGTGCTCTGTGTGGGCAGGGTGCTCCTTGTTCAGGGGTGCTCCCTGTGCAGGGTACTCCTTGTTCAGGGGTGCTCTGTGTGCAGGGTGCTCCATGAGCAGGGTGCTCTGTGTGCAGGGTGCTCCCTGTGCTGGGTTCTTTGTGCTCAGGGGTGCTCTGTGTTCAGGGTGCTCTGTTCAGGGGTGCTCCCTTTTCAAGGTGCTCTGTGTGCAGGGTGCTCTGTGTGTGCTGGATGTTCCATGTGCAGGGACATTCTGTGTGCAGGGATGTTCTGTGTTCAGGGGTGCTCTGTGTGCAGGGTGCTCTGTGTGCAGGATGCTCTGTATGCAGGGTGCTCCGTGTGTGCAGGGTGCTCCGTGTACAGGGATGCTCCATGAGCAGGGTGCTCTGTTCAGGGGTGCTCCATGTTCAGGGTTCTCTGTGTGTGCAGGGTGCTCCCTGTGCTGGGTTCTCTGTGTGAGGGTGCTCTGTGTGCAGTGAGCTATGTGTGCAGGGTGCAGGGGTGTTCTGTGTTCAGGGGTGCTCCATGTTCAGGGTTCTCTGTGTGCAGTGAGCTCTGTGTGCAGGGTGCTCTGTGTGCAGGGTGCTCTGTTCAGGGGTGCTCCATGTGCAGGGTGCTCTGTGTGCAGTGAGCAGGGGTGTTCTGTGTTCAGGGGTGTTCAGTGTTCAGGGGTGCTCTGTTCAGGGGTGTTCCCTTTTCAGGGTTGCTCTGTGGGCAGTGTGAAGTCTCCCCAAGGAGATGGATCCCCCTCAGCACAGGCAGGACACAGCACCAGCTCCAAACTCTTTAATGTCCCACCCTTGGCTCACAGCTCAGCACCAAGGATGCTCTCCCCCCCTGGGATGCTCTTCCCCCCCAGCAACCTCCCCTGGACCTCGTGTCCCCCCCAAGCCACACACTCAGGGCTGGCTGCACCCAAACGGCATTTCCAGCTTGCAGGAGAATTCTGGAAGGAGAATCCATGGGGGAGCCCAACAATCAGGGGTGGAAAATGGGGCTGTGAGCCCCCAGCCCTGCTGGGACCATGCCTGCCCTGCCCAGCAAGCAGGCAGGGGCCATCCTGGGGGACAGCCACAGCTCCAGGTCTGGCAGAGGGACATCCAGGGGATGCAGTCACAACAAGGGGTTTTAGGGGGCACCTTGCTCAGTTTTTGGGGGCACCTTGCTCTGTTTTTGGGGGGCACCTTGCTCTGTTTTTGGAGGGCACCTTGCTCTGTTTTGGGGGTGCTGCCTGGTCCCCATCCTGCCCTGCTCTGCTCCCCTTAGGGCACCGTCCTGCTGGGGCGGTGGCAGGGCTGCAGGACACCTCCTCAGGGGACAAGGGACACCTCCCTGGTGTCCCCGAGGGACTCGCTCCCTGCCTATTTGCTGCTCCTGGCTGTGTCCCCCTGGCCCTGGGGGCTGTCCCTGTCTTCCCCTGGCCCCAGCAGAGGCTGCTCCATGCCCTGGTCCCCGTGGTCACTCATGGACATCTCGGCCAGGGCCTCAGCCATGGCCTGGCGGACGCTCTCGGTCAGTTTGGGGACATCCTTTGGGCTCAGGCCACACGTTTCCACCCTGGGGAGGACTTGGATGGTGCAGGTCCCTGGGAGAGGAGGGAAAAGCCAGGGATGTGTTAGAGGATCCCAGCAGGAACTGGGTATTCCCCCAGGCATCTTCCACCCCAGCTGCCTCCCCACCCCTTGAGCATCCCTCAGACACCCCCAGGTGCCTCATCCCCAGTGCCAGCCCTGCCCTCTGCCATGGGAATTCCTGCCCATCCCTTACCAGAGGTGAATCTCTTCTCCTCAGGGCTGAAGAAGTCCCTGTACGGGGAGATCACGATGGGGACAATGGGAACCTGCAGGACATGGAGGGTCAGGGGGAGCCCCCAGAGAGAGCCCTCCCCAGGTGAGACTCCTGCTCCTGCCTGGCCCTTCCTGGTGCTGCCCAGCACCATGTCCTTCATCCCTGGGGACCAAAGACTCCCAGTCCTAGGGTCCAAACCCCTCATCCCTGTGGATCAAATTCCCCCATCCCTGGGGATCAAATTTCCCCATCCCTGGGGATCAAACCCCTGCATCCCTGTGGACCAAATCCTTCCCCCCCCCCCCCCCCCCAATCCCTGGGGACCAACCCCCCCCCCCCCCCCCCCCCCCCATCCCTCTGCCCCAGGGTTCACACCCACTCCACTCCATCCAGGGTGAGCCAAAGGGAAGGAAACATTTTGGAAAAGGCCTCCAAGCCCATCAAGTCCAACATTTGATTGCCCATTTCCTTACCTGGGCCTGCACAGCCAGGTGGAAAGCGCCACGCTTGAAGGGCAGCATGGACCTGCCCGGGTTCCTGGTGCCTTCAGGGAAAACCCACACACGGAGCTGCAGGGGACAGGGACAGAGGTGACCCCATGTTTTAGGCTGAAAGGTGTGGCTGGGGTGTGTGTTCTCTCCCCATCTGTCAGAGCTGGGGCAGTTCTCTGCTGTTCTTTGGGCATTTTCTTTATCTCTCCCACAGCCAACCCTCCCTCCAGGAGATCTCTTCTGTCCATGGGCCATTAATTATTAATTCTCTTCTGTCCATGGCCACTGAGTGTCCCTGCATGGCTGATCCAATTCCATCATCCCATGGGGAGATGCTCCACCCAGGGGAGGAGCCAAGCATTCCTACCTGGATCCAACCTGAGCTTTGGGACAGCCCAGCAGCCTTTGCCCAGTGCATTCCCAGAGGAGCAGCTTCTGCTGCCCTGCATTGCCAGAGGGAGCCCAGGCCCATCTCCAGCAGCCCTGGAGCTGCAGAGGAAAACTCCCCCCTTGTGCAGGATCCCTGCTCCAGCAGAGCCACAGCTGGCACTGCAGGAGGGCTGAGCCCCCATGGGATGGGGCTGTGCCACCCCCTGACACACAGGGGGGCAGGGACTGCTCTGACTCTGTCCTTGGTTTGTTGGGGATTTTTTGTACTATTGCATTTGTATTTTATTTTTCCTAATAAAGAACTGTTATTCCTGCTCCCATATCTTTGCCTGAGAGCCCCTTAATTTCAAAATTATAACAATTCAGAGGGAGTAATTTGTATTTTCTATTTCAAGGGAGGCTCCTGCCTTCCTCAGCAGACACCTGGCTTTTCAAACTGAGACACCCCGACCTCAGCTGGGTCAGTCCTGCCCACAGCCTGTGGCATTCACATTCTCTGAACATGATTCCTTGGCCCAGGGTTTTTCTCCTGGGAAGCTAAAGGCAGTGAGAGGCCTCAGAGAAAAGGAAAACAATTCTGATATCATTTGCTTCTCCTATGCTGTGCTCATGTGGAATGTGTTTGGAGATTGTTTACCCACAGGTGATTGTTTCATTGCATTCTGCTGGGAGTTGTTTTCACTCTTTGGCCAATCAGGGCCAAGCTGTGTTGGGACTCTGGAAAGAGTCACCAGTTTTCATTTTATCTTTATAGCATTCTGTAAGTATCCCTTCTGTATTTTTTAGTATAGTATAGTATAGTATAGTATAGTATAGTATAGTATAGTATAGTATAGTATAGTATGGCATTCTTTAATAGAATATAGTATAATAATAATAATATATAATAATATATATTATACAATATTCTATTAAAATAGAATAATAAATATTAATTTATTTAATTTATATTCTTAAATTATTTATTATTCTACATTAATATTCTATTAATATAGAATAATAAATTCTATAATAATTATTCTTTAATATAATATAATTAATAGAATATAGTATAATAAAGTAATAATAAAGTAATATTATAGTAAAATAAAATAATAGTAAAGTAATTATGGAGTAATAACTCCATATAATAACATGGAGTCAGATGCATTGTTCTTCCCTACCAGGGGGTTCACGGTGCATTCACACTAAGAGCCCCTGACCCCCCCGGTGTCCCCCAGCCCTGTCCCTCACGTTCTCTCTCCTCATGGTGCTGGCAGTGCGGGAGATGACCTCGATGGCCGCGTCCCTGCGCTGGCGCTCGATGAAGATGATGCCACTGAGCCAGCAGGCCCAGCCCACCGTGCCCAGGTACAGCAGCTCCCGCTTGGCGATGGGCACGCAGCGCTCGGGAATCACTTCCACCATTCCTGGGGCGTGGAGAACACCCGTTAACACCTTCCCAACCCACGGCAGTGGCAGCAGAAAAATCACCAGGGAAAACTGCTTGGAAATGGAACCCCCAGGCTGGAGCAACCAGCTGGATATCAGCAATAAATCCTGCAGCTCAGCCAGTCCTGAGAGGTGATAACTGCAGAGAGGAGCTCTCTGGAGAGGCCAAATTACATCAGTGCACAGATTAATTAATCATTTATGCCCTAATATAATTTATACACTATTTAATAATTTATACCCTAATATAGGACCAGGTTGGGGTTATTTTAGCTTTGACTTAAAGGATTTTCAGCTGTCCCCAATCCCAGGATCACCCTGTGGCATCACCTCCTGTTGTCCCTCCTCTCCCTGCAGCACAGCCCAGTCCCAAAAGCCCTCCTGGTCCGTTCCCACCACACATCCCTGCCCTGATCCCGGTGCTGACCCCCCAAATCCATCCTGGCGCACCCCTGGAGCCCCCAGAGGTTCCGGGGGTGCCCCCACGCACCCATGAGGTCCAGGGAAGCCTGGTGGTTGCAGACGATCACGAAGGGCCCCGGCAGCCGCAGCCGCTCCGAGCCCCTCACCCGCATCCTGATGCCGTAGAAGCGCTTGAGGGGCAGGAGCGCCGCCCGCAGGAGCCTGTCGAGATAAGGGACCAGATAAGGGACGAGATAAGGGACGAGATAAGGATCGAGATAAGGAACGAGATAAGGATCCAGATAAGGGGCCAGATAAGGATCGAGATAAGGGACGAGATAATTAATGAGATAAGGAACGAGATAATGAATGAGAAAAGGGACGACATAAGGGATGAGATAAGGAATGAGATAAGGCAGAGGGATACGTGTGAGGAACGGTTCTGGGAGGGCTGGGTTAGGCTGGGCTGTGCTGCTGGACCCGGGCTCAGGCTCAGGGAATTTTGGATGGATTTCTCACACATGTGCAGCCTGTGAGGCTCAGAACTCACCTGGCTCCCACCTCAGCTGAACCCAGCTCCTGGCTCAGAGCAGAGGGAGCTGCTGAGGAGGGAGAGTGAGGAGCACGAGGTTGTGGGGACGGGGAAAGGGATGAAGATGGGGAAGGGGACGGAGATGAGGATGGGGATGGGGATGGGATCTTCACATCCTAACGAGGACAAACTGTCTCTGCCCGGGGGAAGCTCCCCAGGTGCTCAGCTGGATCCGTGTGTGGATGGAAATGCAGATCCCAGACTCCCAAAGCCAGAGGTGGATCCCAGCTGGGAGGAGCTGAGCTGGGGATGGGTGGCAGAGGGACAGACAGATCCCCAGGGACGTGGGTGACCCCAGGGACCGCCCCTGCACTGCTTTGTGCGGCAGGGGGAAGGGAAAACCAGCCCGGATCCATTCCTGTGGGGAATCATAAATGGCTCCACCGAAGCTGCAGTGTCGGGAAGAGATGGATCTGAGTGGAACAGCGGTGTCACATCCCGGGAGGGCTGGACAGGAGGAGGAATATGGGGATGGCAGTGATGGGTGATGCTCAGGATGGGAATAATGAGAGGAGTGGAGGGAGGAGGGGGCACCAGGGATTCCAGCAGCCGTGGAGACAAAGTCCTGGGACACGTCAGTGTTGGAATGTGGCACTGTCCGACCCACAGAGGGTCTGTGCCACTGTCCCCACATCTGTCACTGCCCCCAGGGCACAGGGAAGGGCTCAAGGAAGGGCTCAGCACCAGGTGAGAATGCGGGACAGGGTCCGCGGTATCGCCCCCATCCCTCGGGAGCCGCAGGCTCGAATATCCCTGAGGATCCGAGGAGGAGCGGTGCCCCAAAGCCAGGATAATGACAGGGAAGGGCTGCGAGCCGCAGGCTCTGGGATCCGCAGGAGCGGGAGCTGGGCGGGCACGGAGCTGCCGGTGGGACGAGATAAGCGGCGCTGATAAGGCGGGAAAGGCGGGAGAGGCTCAGCCGCCCTCGGGATCGCCGCCCAGCCGGAAGCTCTGGAGCGGCTCGGGATGAGCCCGGCGTTCCCCGGGAAGGACCCGGGACAGGCTGCGGCACCACCGGTACTGCCGAACCATCACTGGGAACACCGAACCACCGCCAGGAACACCGAGTCTCGGACTGATAACACCGAACCACCGCCGGTACTGCCGAACCATCACTGGGAACACCGAACCACCGCCAGGAACACCGAACCTTGGACTGGGAACACCGAACCACCGCCGGTACTGCCGAACTATCACTGGGAACACCCAACCACCGCCGGGAGCACCGAACCTCGGACTGATTACACCGAACCACCGCCGGTACTGCCGAACCTCCGACCGGGAACACCCAACCACCACCAGGAACACCGAACCTCGGACTGGAACACCGAACCACCGCCAGGAACATCGAACCTCTGACTAGCACCACCAAACCTCAGACTGGGAACACCGAACCACCGCCAGTACCACTGCTGCAGCACCGCCAGTACCACTGAACCATCACTGGGAACACCGAACCTCAGACTGATAACGCTGAATCTCAGACTGGTACCACCAAACCACCACCGGTACCACTGAACCTCGAACTGAAAACACCAAACCAGAGGGAGCACTGAACCTCTGACTGGGAACACCAAACCACCTCTGGTATCACTGAACCACCGCTGGTACCACCGAACCACCGCCAGGAACACCGAACTTCCAGCTGATGCCACCAAACCACCTCTGGGAACACCGAACCACCTCTGGTACCACTGAACCTCCAGCTGATAACACCGAACCACTGCTGGGAACACCGAACCACCACCGGTACCACTGAACCACCGCCAGTACCACGAAACCACCTCCAGGAGCACTGAACCACTGCTGGTACCACTGAACCTCTGGCTGATAACACCAAACCTCAGACTGGAAACACCAAACCACCACCGGTACCACTGAACCACCACTGGGAACACCAAACCTCTGACCAGTACCAGCGAACCCCGGACTGATAATGCTGAACCTTGGACCGGGAACACTGAACCACTGCCGGGAACACCGAACCTCAGACTGATAACACCGAACCACCACTGGGAACACCAAACCTCAGACCAGTACCACCGAACCACCACCGGGAACACCGAACCACTGCCAGTACTACCGAACTACCGCCAGGAACATCAAACATCTGACCAGCACCACCAAACCTCAGACTGGTAACGTTGAACCTTGGATTGGTACCACCAAACCACTGCCGGTACCACTGAACCTCGGACTGAAAACACCAAACCATCACCGGGAACACTGAACCTCTGACTGGGAACACCGAACCTCGGACCAGTACCACCAAACCACCACCAGGAACACCAAACCACCACCAGGAAAACCGAACCTCAGACCGGGAACACCAAACCACTACTGGTACCACCGAACCACCACTGGTAACACCAAACCTTGGACTGATAACACCAAACCACCACCAGTACCACCGAACCACCTCTGGGAACACCAAACCTTGGACTGATAACACCAAACCTCTGGCTGGTTACACTGAACCACTGCCAGGAACACCGAACCTTGGACCAGAAATACCAAACCTCGGACTGGTACCACCAAATCTTGGACTGATAACACCGAACCTCGGACCAGTACCACCGAAACTCGGAACAGTATCACCAAACCTCTGGCCGGGAACACCAAACCATTACTGAGAACACTGAACCTTGGACTGATAACACCGAACTTCAGACCAAGAACACCGAAGCTCAGACTGGTCCCACCAAACCACCACCGGTACCACTGAATCGATGACAACACCGAACCTGCGGCCACGCTCCCGCCGCAGGCCGGGATCCCTCCACACAAATCCTCAGAGTTTCTCAAGCTGGAACATTTTCCCTGTGTAATTAATCTGTGCTCATCCTGCCCGGGAATCCAGCAGCGGGATTGCAACACCCTGAGCGCGCCCAGGCCTTCCCCCGGTGTTGCACTGAGATGTTATCTCCTCCCTGGTGTTATCTCCCCAGTGTTGTTATCTCCCCGGTGTTATCTCCCTGCTTCCACCCCCGGGAGCAGAGTCGGGACCCGGCTGTGATCAGGACATGGCTGTGACAGGGACAGGGCTGTGCCCCTGACAGGTGATGGCACCAAGACATCCCAAAACCATAAAAACATGGAATGGTTTGGGTTGGAAGGGACCTTAAACCCACCCAGTGCCACCCCCTGCCATGGCAGGGACACCTCCCACTGTCCCAGGCTGCTCCAAATCCCCTCCAGCCTGGCCTGGGACACTTCCAGGAATGGGGCAGCCAAGGAACAATCTGTGCCAGGGCTCTCCACCCTCAATCCCTCTGCCAGGGTGCTGTTTCCAGGTCTTCCATGGGCAAAACCAGAGCCAGGGACACAGCACTGGGCATGTATCTGCCCCCTGCCCTGATGGTACCTCCAAACCCCCCCATTACCCACCCAGGTGATGACCCCAACATTGCCATGGTCAGGAATGTTCCCTTTTATGTTATTTCATCCCTCAGGGACCACAAATCCCAACTCCAGCATGGCCTGACCCACCCTGGGCACAGCCAGCACCTCTCACACCACAAGCTGCACTTCACTGCCCCACGGATGTGACCACAGCCCTGGCCTTGGCCCCAGGGCTCTGCCACCAGCTGTGACCCAGCTGTGACCCAGCTGTGGCTCCAGCCAGGGCAGAACAGAGCCTGTGGCCACAAACCATGGGATTTCCTGCAGCTGAGCCAAGCCCAGCCAGCTCTCCCCATCTCCATCCCTCACTCACCTCATGTTCTCCACGGAGCGTCCCCGGAAGGCAGCCAGGGGGGACAGCAGGGTGGCCAAGGCCACGATCCAGCAGTTGAAGAAGGCCACCTTGCAGAGGAACTGGAAGTGGGGGCTGCACCTGTAGAGCAGCAGCACTGCCAGGGGCAGGAGCAGCAGCCCCTGGAGCAGCAGCAGGTCCATGGTGCTGCCCCAGCTCAGCCCGGGCCGGGCCAGGTGAATCAGGAGCATCCTGTGTGGGTGGCTGGGGCTGGCCCAGGGGAAGGCTCTCTGTGCATCTCATCCCGGCTCAGGGATGGCTCAGGTGGAAGCAGGACACCCACCCAGGGGTGGAGAGTGGCTGTGAGTCACACAGGGACCCTGAGTCACCTGAGGTGTCACTGCTGTCACCTCCTGGGCTATTGAAGACTCCAGGTCGGTGAGATCAGACCTGCTGCTCACTGAACTCTTCCTGTCCCAGGTATCTGTCCTGTGCTGCCACATTTCTCTTCACAGAGAAAAGCAAGGCACAATTCTTCCCAAGGATTTCTGAGATTCACATTCTCTGAACCTCAGAGAAAGGAAACATAGTTCTTATCTCACTTGCTGTGCCTGTGTTTGTGCTGAAGTGGAATGCAACATGGAGATTATTTACCCACAGTGATGGGGTTTTGTTTCTTTGGCCTGTCAGGGACAGGTGTGTAGCCCCACATTTCTCTTCACAGAGAAAAGCAAGGGCACAATTCTTCCCAAGAATATTTCTGGGTTTCGCATTCTCTGAACCTCAGAGAAAGGAAACACAATTCTTATCTCATTTGCTGTGCCTGTGTTGTGCCAAAGTAAAATGCAATATGGAGATTGTTTACCCACAGTGATGGGGTTTTCTTTCCTTGGCTTATTAGGCCCACATTTCCCTTCACAGAGAAAACAAGGCAGAATTCTTCCCAAGAATATTTCTGGGTTTCGCATTCTCTGAACCTCAGAGAAAGGAAACACAATTCTTATCTCATTTGCTGTGCCTGTGTTGTGCCAAAGTAAAATGCAATATGGAGATTGTTTACCCACAGTGATGGGGTTTTCTTTCCTTGGCTTATTAGGCCCACATTTCCCTTCACAGAGAAAACAAGGCAGAATTCTTCCCAAGAATATTTCTAGGTTTCACATCCTCTGAACCTCAGAGAAAGGAAACACAATTCTTATCTCATTTGCTGTGCCTGTGTTTGTGCCCAAGTAGAATGCAACATGGAGATTGTTTACCCACAGTGATGGAGTTTTGTTTCCTTGGCCTGTCAGGGCCAGGGGTGTGTGTGTGTGTCAGGACTGTCACTGACAGTCACGAGATTCTGGGCAGTGTGTGCAGGGTTGAGTGCTTGGCAGGTTCAGTTTACATGTATAAAATCATATAGTGTAATAAAGTCATTAATTAGCCTTGTGATATCCATGGAGTCAGATGCATCATCCTCTCTCCCTCACCTCTGATTTACAATAGTCCTGGCCAGGGGCTGCCAGCCCTGGGAAAGGGAGGCTCAGCTGGTGGGGACAGCAGGAGCTGCTCCTGGTCCATGGCTGGGCACAGCCACCTGCTGGCACCCAAACCTCACCCTGCAGAGCCCCAGATGGCTGGGAGACATCTCCCACCTGGAATGGCAGCAGGAACCCCTGCTCCCCATCCCCTGCTCCATTTGGGCAGCAGGAGCCCCTCTGCCCTTCCCTTCCCAGTGCCCAGCTTGTGTCCCCAGGGTCCCACAGTGCCTGGGGCCGGGCTCTGCCACCCCCTCTGCCAGCCCTGCAGGGGTGGCAGCCCTTGGCCCAGTTGGCAGCCAGGGGCCGTGTTGCATGAGGTGTTTTCAGGGGTGCAATTAGCACAGGCTGTAATTAACCTCTCCTCCTGCTCTGGTGCCTTGCAGGATCCAGGCCAGCCCCGTGGAAACTCCTGGAACCAAGTCCTGGTGACAGCAGGGACCAAGTCCTGGTGACAGCAGGGACACTGGGCCGGTGTCAGCCCCCAGCAGCCTCTCCCAGCCCTGCTGGTCCAATCCCAAATGAGGAATCCCAGAATCCCAGGGGGGTTTGGGTGGGAAGGACCTCACAGCCCATCCAGTGCCATGGCAGGGACACCTGCCACCATCCCAGGTGGCTCCAAGCCCCCAGGACACCCCCAGGGCTGGGGAAGGGGGGACATCCCTGTGCTGCTGCCATCCCTGGCCTCAGCCCTGACCCAGCAGCAGCAAAATCCTCTTGTGCCTCCCCTTGTGCCTCTCTGGGGGCTGCCAGTCCCCCCAGGCCACTCCTGGGCACTGTCACCTCTGCTGGGCCACCCCAGCCCCCTGCCCTCCCCTGGCAGGACCCACCCTCAGCCCAGCATCTCTGCATCACTGCCCTGTCACTGTGATATTTTATGAAAAATCCCTTTGCCAGCATCTTTTCTCCTGAGAAGCTTCAGCTTCTCCATGTTTTGCTGCTTTGGAATGTGATTTGGAGAATTGTTTACCCAGCCTGTGAATTGTTTTTAATTAATGGCCAATCCCAGGTCCAGCTGTGTCGGGGCTCTGGTCAGTCACAAGATTTTATTATTCATTCCTTTCTCCACAAAATTTTATTGTTCATTCCTTTCTAGCTTTCTGATGTCTCCTTTCTATTTTTTAGTATAGTTTTAGTATATAATTTTGTTTTACTATAATATAACATTACATCATAAAACAATCAATCAGCCTTCTGAAACATGGAGTCAAGATTCTCATCTCTTCCCTCGTCCTGGGGACCCTCAAACACCACCACAGAGCCCTCCCACCCTGGAGGTGACAGAGATGTCCCCAGGCTCTGGCCAGGCTGGAGGGTGCCCCAGTTTGACCAGTAACCCCGGGGTTACGTCCACCAGGGCTGTTGCAATGCCCATTGCTTCACCCTCCCATTCCTCTCATTATTCTCATATTAAAGCAAAGATTGGGTCACATCCCGAGCCCACCCTTCCTGCCCAGCCCATTCCAGGTGACTCCTCACTCCTCCTCCCCATTCTGTGTCCATGGGGGAGCCTTTGGGCACCAGGCTGCTCTCCCATCAGTCCCAGCCTTGCTTTTGGATGCCTCCTTCAGTCCCTCCCTGTCGCAGACAACTTTTATGGAAAATCCTTTCCTTAGGATTTTTCTTCCTGAGAAGCTGAGAGGCCTCAAGAACAAAATGTAACCAATGGTTATCTGCTGCTGTGGAATGCAACAGGTGCATCTGGGATTGGGCTCATGTGGTTGCTTCTACTTAACAGCCAATCACAGTCAGCTGCCTCGGACTCTCTGTCTGAGACACAAGCTTTTGTTATCATTCCTTATTTTTCTATTCTTAGCCAGCCTTCTGATGAAATCCTTTCTTCTTTTAGTATAGTTTTAATATAATCTATATCATAAAATAATAAATCAAGCCTTCTGAAACATGGAGTCAGATCCTCATCTCTTCCCTCATCCTCAGATCCCTGTGAACACGGTCACAGCTCCCAGCTGGAGGAGCTGGACCTTCCTGCTGGAATCTCCCTGATCCCCCTCCTCCACGTTTGGGGGCTCCTCCAGGGGCCAGGCTGGGGAGGATCTGCCCATTGCAGAGCCCAGGGAAGGGAAATCCTGCCTTCCACCGGGCAGAGGACAGGCAGGGCTGTCCAAGGAGGGGTTTAAGGTGCCTTTCTGCATCTTCAGAGCTCCAGACCACCGGCCCTGAGGTCTCCTGCCAGGAGCTCTGCTCCAGGGAAAAGCCTGGAGTCCCCCAGGGCACAGCAGGGCTGGGGAGGTGGCACGGGCAGGGGACAGCTCCCAGCACCCAAAAACCTCCTCTGCCCCCTTCCTCCTGCTCCCGGGGAGCCCAGGGGTCACTGAATGCTGGGAAACTCTGGGATTTCCCTCTCAGGCTGCTCTCCCCACCACGCCCCCCCCACAAGATCCAGCTCTGCCCCTGCTCAGCCAGGAGATCTCAGCCTGGAGCTCCAGCACTGCTCCAGCACCCCCTCACCCCCCCAAACCCGACAGGAACCCCCCAGCATGCCCTCACTCCCCCAGACCTCACAGACCCCCCCAGACCTGACAAACCCCCCCCCAGACCTGACAGGAGCCCCCAGACCTGACAAAACCCCCCCAGACCTCACAGACCCCCAGCACCTCCTCACACCCAGACCTGAGAGGAACCCCCCAGCATCCCCTCACTCCCCCAGACCTGACAGACCCCCCAGACCTGACAAAACCCCCCCAGGCCTCACAGACCCCCCCCCCAGCACCCCCTCACCCCCCCTAGACCTCACAGACCCCCCAGGCTCTGACAGACCCCCAGCACTCACAACCCCCCCAGACCTGACGAACCCCCCAGCAGCCCCTCAGCACCCCAGGCTCTGATAGACCCCCCAGAACTCCCCTCAGCACCCCTTCACCCCCACAGATCTGACAGACCCCCCCTAGACCTGAGAGGGACCCCCCCAGCACCCCCTCACGCCCCCAGACCTCACAGACCCCCCCAGGGCTCCTCTCAGCCCCCCAGGCACTGCCAGACCCCCCCAGCCCCGAGGGAGCCCCTGTGCCCAGGCACGGAGCCACCAGCCCATTACAGATTACAGATGCAATTAATGTAATTACAGATGCTTAATTAGCGACAGCAGGGTGCTCTCTTAACAAAGCACATTAATTACAGGCGATGCTGCGCTGGGAGCTGGAGGGATGAATGGAGGCGGGGACCGTCCTCTGTCCCACCCCCGGGCACAGCACGGCCTGTGCCACCCCGGCCTGGGGGGACCAGGGTGACACCGGGGCTGGGACAGGGCGGGGACAGCCCTGCCGGGGGCTCAGCAGGGAAACCACCCCAAAACCCCAAAAGCATGGGAATGGTGGAGCATCCATCCAGGATCTTCAGGGTGGAGGGAAGCAGAACTCAGAGCCCCCAGTGCTGCTCCATGGTGTAAAACTCTGTGGGGTGGGATGGGATGGGATCCATGGGATGGGATGGGTTGGGATCCATGGGATGGGATGGGTGGGACATTATTGGGATGGGATAAGGTGGGATAATGGGATGGGATATTATTGGAATGGGACATTACTGGGATGGGATCGATGGGATGGGATGGGATAAGACATTATTGGGATGGGATCCATTGGATGGGATGGGGTAAGACATTATTGGGATGGGATGGAATGGGACATTATTGAGATGGGATGGGATAATAGGATGGGATAATGGGATGGGACATTATTGGGATGAGATGGGACAGGATGGGATGGAGACGGGAGCAGGGAAGCTCAGCCCAGGGTGATGGAAGCCCAAGGGACGGCTGCCCTGTGGGGACCATGGGGACAGTGTCCCCGGGCTGTCCTTACCCGCTGCAGGGGACACGCCGGGTCCCACGGTGCTGGTGGCACTGGGGGGCGGCGGGGGTGGCACAGCTCTGCTGGGAGGAGCGGGGACAGGGCGGTGAGGGGCGGATGGCATCCCTGGAGGCGCTGCCACACCAGGGTGGCACCGAGCCCCGGCACTCACCGCCCTTCCTCGGGTGAGGAGCGCAGGAACCGCACGGGGGCCGGGCAGGGAAGGGTCCAGGGCACGTAGTGATGGTGGAAAACCACAGCCTCCTCCTCCTCCTCCTCCTCCTCACCCTGCAAAGGCCCTGCCAACACCTGAGGGGGGGAACAGAGGCAGGGCTGGGCCGGGGCTCCCAAAGAGCCACTGGCCGGTGTGGTAAATAGGAATGATTGGTGCTGACAAAATTGAAACAGTAATCAATATTGATATAGTAATTAATATTTGGAAATAATAAAACAGTTGAAGAAGAAAGCAAGGGAGAGAAGGGGTTCCAACCCCCCCCCCCCCCCCCTTCCCTGCAGATGTTCAAGGACAGGAAAAAGCAAGAGATAACAGTTACTAAAAATTAACAGAAAGAAGGGAAAACTGGTTGGGTCCCAGGAAAATAAGAGATTTATTGCTTTGATACTTAAATATAATATTATATTAGTCTTGGCTTACATTGTACTGGCTTGGTGTGCATGTGTAACCCAAGGGTGAGTTGAAGGACATCGAGAAAGAGGAGAGGCCTTCATCAAAAACAACCCCCAAGACTTGTGCGACCACCAAAACAAGTGGTGGAGCATGTGCAGTAAAGGTGGTGATGAGGGCGGAGGTAGAAGTGTGATGAATCGAAAATGGGAGGAGATGGCATTGACACAGGGCATAAAAGGGGGGAATCTTCACTTGGCAAGCTCGTACGTGAGGTGGCAGGGGACCAGAGCCCTGCACTCTGTACCCCATGGTTATCTTTTGCTTATGTGCTATTGTTGGAACCAAATCATCCCTTATTTTAATCAAATTATATTGTCAATACTTCAAGTGTATCCAATTTTATATATTTTCTAAACTATTCAATTAAAATTGCTGCTACCTCTAATATGATTTGGTTTTTTTAATGATGGGATAATTGGGCAAACATAACACGGGATCGCGCCCGGCTGCTCCCGCTGGGTGGGCTCAGTCCCAGCACAGCCCCGGGGGACACAGGGGGTGGCAGCCCCACAGATGGGACCAAACCCCGTGGGAAGAGCCCTTTGATCTGTGTGAGACCATCTGAGCAGGGTCCAGCCCTGGCCAGCCCTGCCCTGTTGGCACTGGGAGGGCAGGGGCTGGGTGCCAGGAGGTGCCAGCTGGCAGCGAGCTCAGCAGCTGCCACAGCCCAGCCCTGCCCCAAAAGCTGCATTGTTCCCCCCAAGGAGATGAAATGTTTTGGTTTGAGATGGATTTTTAACTGGCAGCCCCTGCAGAGCTCCTGCCGGGTTGGGCTGTGCTTCCAGAGGGCCTGGCTGCTCTCTGAGCTCTCAGAGCTGGACTCCAAGCAAAGCCCCAAAACCCCAAAGGGCTGCTCTGAGCTGGGCTGGGACCACCCAGGTGCTGCCCCCAGAGGGTCCCAAAGCAGGATGTGGTGACCCTGAACAGCCCTGGGGTCCCTCTGCCCCCTCTTTGGTGCCTCTGTCCCATCTTTGGTGCCTTTGCCCCATCTTTGTCCCCTCTGCCCTCTTTTTGGTCCCTCTCCCCCCTCTTTGGTCCTTGGTCCTTTTTGCCCATCTTTGGTCCCCTTTGCCCCATCTTTGTCCCCTTTACCCCCTCTTGTCCCTTTGCCCCCTCCTTGGTCCCTCTTTGTCCCCTTTGCCCCTCCTTTGGCCCCTCTTTGGTCCCTCTGCCCCCTCTCTGCCCCCTCTTTTGTCCCTTTTGTCCCTCTTTGGTCCCTCTCCCCCCTCTTTGGTCCTTGGTCCTTTTTCCCCATCTTTATCCCCTTTTCCCCCTCTTAGGTCCCTCTTTGGTCCCTCCACCCCCCTGAGCCTCACCTGGGCTGGGGCTGTCCCTGCACCACGGGGCATCAGAGCTGCCATGGCCAGGCCGTGCATCAGCAGCTGGTGCATTTGGGAGCCTTGAATCAGCATCAACTCCATCAAACCTGCCCGAGGATGGGAGATTCTGCATCAGAGAGGGAGCGGAGGGAGCAGAGCCTGGGATGAGTGCCCGGGATGGGGCGGCCCCCAGGCTCCTCCCTGTTCCCAAGCATGGGAGCACAGCCAGCCTTCCCCCACCCTGCTCTGGAAGCCTCATGTGGTGTTTAAAAATTATTTTGCTTGACTAAAGCTTGAAAATTGCCATATTTGAGCCTTTTCTTCCTTGCTGGCTCACGAGAGGGAGGAGCAGGGACAGCAGGGCCAGGGGCTGTGGTCAGTGATTAATGGGGCTGGAGGCTCTAGACTTTCCTCTCATTCTGGGCAGAGTTTCTGCAGCCCTGGCAGTGCCCAGGGCCTTGGGGGGCAGCTGCCCTGGCAGGGGCAGCGTTCAGAGCATGCCAGGCTCAGCCCTGCTCTGTGCATGAGGGGCAGCGTTGGGGAAGGTGAAACAGGAAAGCCTGATAAATATGATTGTCTGGCAAAAGATTTTAAGAATATGGAAACCATCAACGAGATTGGAATAAAAGCAAACTTCGAGATCCCTCAGTTACTGAACAACTGGAAAACAATGGTGTGGCCAGCTGAAGGTGATCCCCTTTTGATGGAACAACACCCTCTGCTTGCAGACAGGCCAAGGGTCAGAGCAGACCCTGCCAGCTTGGCAGAAGGGGCCCAAAGAGGAGTTTTTAGGGTTTGAAATGTAACTCAGTGTGGTAATGTAATGATTCTTATAGGCTGTATGGAAATGCTATAGGATTTGTATCTTGGACTAGATTGGTTAGTGAGAATTAGAATATTCAACACAGAAGATTTATTGTATTGTAATGGGAACTTCACTGTCTTAGCTCTTGCCTCTTAGCTCTTACTTTTCTATGCTCTTACCCCTTTTACTCTCTCACCCTCTCATCCTCTCTCCTCCTCTCTTCTCTCAGCCCTGCTCTGAGCTGTGCCTGGCAGCTCCCAGCAGGGCCCTGCACCCAGGCCCTTTGCAATAAACCCCAAGTTCCTGACCTGGCTGCAGAGATCTCTCATCTCCATCCATCCTGACTGTCCTACCCCCTGATGCTCTTACAGAGCAGGAGCTGGGGGTGAGCCCAGGACCCCAATCCCCACTGCTGGATCCAGGGAGGAGCAGGGTGGGGATGCTCAGTGCCTCCTCAGCTCCTGCCTGCTCCAGGGCAGTGTCCCTGTCCCCTTGGCTGGAGGCCACACTGAGGGTGTGTGGCTGCTGAGGCTCATCCACACAGAGGAAACCCCAAATCTGCCTCTGCAGCCCCGAAAAACACCCCCATTTTCTGCAGGTGTGAAACTCCCATGGAAAATTCTTATAAACCTGCTGGAATCCCCTGAAATCCTGCTGGCTTCATCCACCCTGAGCAGCTGGGGCTGCCCCTGCATCCCTGGCAGTGCCCAAGGCCAGGCTGGACATTGGGGCTTGGAGCAGCCTGGGACAGTGGGAGGTGTCCCTGCCATGGCAGGGGTGAAACTGGGTGGGCTTTAAGGTCCCTTCCAGTCCAAACCATTCTGGGATTCCCTGGAGTAAAAAAGGGTTCGGACCACCCCATAAGGGCTCAGAGCCAGATCCCCAGAGGCTCCAGAGGTGCCAGGCTGGCTGCCAGGACACAGGAGGTGACTGTGCCTCCAGGCAGGAGCACCCCAGCACCTCCTGGGACTGCTGAGCTGGGGGCACCCCAGGGACTGAACTGGGGTGGGACACGGGGTGCTGGCAGCTCTGGGTGGATGCACCCATCCCACTGGGGCCAGCCTGGCTCTGTTTACTTCCACACTGATTTGCAGCATCCTTTTTCCTCGAATTTTTAAGGATTTTCCTCGGATTTTTAAGGATTTTCCTTGGATTTTTAAGGATTTTCCTCAGATTTTTAAGGACAGCTCCACCTTCCCCCTCCCCACAGCACAAAGTGACTCTGCCTGTGGTGTGTCCCCAGTGATGACAGCTCTTTGTCCCTGCTGTCCCTGGTCACCACAGCCCCCTGTCCCTGCAGTCCCTGATGTCCCCACTGACCCCAGGCCCCCTCCCTGCTGTCCCTGCTGTCCCCAGCCCCTGTCTCTGCTGTCCCTGATGTCACCACAGCCCCTGGCCCTGCTGCCAGCCCCCTCCAGCCCAGATTTCAGCCTGGGGGAACCCAGGTGGGTGAAGCCCCTCTGGACAGGGGCAGAGCCTGAGGGTTCCAGCCCCTCTCAACCCCACCTCGCAGTTCCAGCAGTCTGTCTGTCACACCCCGGTGTCCCCTGGGGATGGATAGATGCCAGCAGGAAATGGGGGTTTGGAGAACAAAAACAGCTGAATTTCGAACACCCCTCCCCCCCAAAAGAAAAAAAAAAAAACAAACAAAAAACCCCACAACAAACAAACAGAAAAAAAAAAAAAGAAAAAACCAAACCAAAACAAAAAACCCCAAAAAACAAAAACCAACCAAACAAAAAAACCCCAAAAAACAAAAAAACCCAAAAACAATTTAAAAAAAACAAACAAAAACCCCAAAAAAACAACAACAACAACAACAAAAAAAACACAACAAAAACAAAATAAGCCACAACAAAACAAAAAAACAAACAGAAAAAAAAACCACAAAAAACCCACCAAAAAAACCCCAAAAACCAAACAAGAAAAAAAAAAAACAAAAAAAAAAACCCAAAAAACCCCAAAAGACAACCAAAAACCCCAAAAACCCCACAACAAAAACAAAAAACCCACCCCCCCAAAAAAAAACAGAAAAAAAAAACCCAGAAAAAAACAGACAAAAAAAACCAAAACAAAAAACAGAAAACAAAACCAAAACAAACAAACAAACAAAACCCTAACAAAAAACCAAAAACTGTTCCCCGGGAGCATCTTGGAGCCCAGAGTTGGTAAAATCCCCAAAATTCGCAGCCCGTGGTGCTGAACGCCCACGCAAGGACCCAAGGATGGGTGGACATGGCCGAGTGCGGCTCGGCTGAACCCGGCCGGGTTCGGCTCTGCCCTCCCAGCCCTGCACGAACCTGGCCGGGCGGGCGGGGGTCCCGCGGGGGCGGCCCCGGGCCCGGGCAGCGACTGCAGGATCAGCACCGGGCACCGGGAGGGCTCCGGGAATGCTCCGGGGGGCGATCCCAGGGCGCGGGGCTGCGAGGGAGGAGGGGTGAAAACCGGGATTGGAAATTCAAGGGTTAATGAGGAGTCCTGGCAACGGGACACCAGGGACAGAGGGGACACGGCTGGGGACAGGCGGGACCGGGACCGGGATGGTGGCGGGGACGAGAGACGGGGTGGGGACAGAGGGGACGGGATGGGGACAGGACAGAGGGGGCAAGGGGCGGTGGCCGGACAGAGGGGATTGGGATGGTGGCAGAATGGGGGGGACAGGGCTGGGGACAGGGTGGCAGGACAGGGGGGACCGAGGTGGGGGCAGGACAGAGGGGACAAGGATGGCAGGACAGAGGGGACGGGGCTGGTGGCGGGATGGAGGGGACGGGGTGGGGGGCAGGACAGAGGGGACGAGGGTGGCAAGACAGGGGGACAGGAATGGTGGCAGGACAGGGGTGGTGGCAGGACAGAGGGAACTGGGGTGGGGACAGGACAGAGGAGGCACGTCTGGGGACAGGCGGGATCGGGACTGTGAGGGTAGCAGGACAGAGGGGACAGGGGCAGTGGCAGGACAGAGGGGACAGGGCTCTGTGGTGGGACGAGCGGGTGGCCCGGGGGAGCAGGACGGGAGCCCTGGAGATGGGAATTTGCTCTCCCCTGGTTTTCCCGGGACAGCGCCCTCCCATCCTGGGTCCCTCCAGACCCGCAGAGTCCCCACCCCTGGGGACAGGACTCGGGCACTTTTGGGGGTCTGCAGGGCGTTTGCAAAGCCCGGGGCCCACCCAAAGCCCCGAGCCCAGCCCCTCTCCCCTCTCCACCCTTATCCCGTCAATCCCGAGGCAGGAGCGCTCCAGGCTCACCCCAAGGAGGGGGGTCCCTGCAGGGGGGTTCCCCCAGAGCCCGCGGGGGTCCCCGGGCGCTCCCCGCTCCATGGCTCGGATCGTCTCCAGGGCTCCGGGGAAACAAACCCTGCCCAGGGAGGCTCGGCCGTGCCAGGAATGTCCCCGGGCGGCTCCTCCCGGCAGGAAATCCCCAGGAAAGGCCCTGGGGACACCGGCCCGGGCTGTTCCTGGGTCCCCACGGGGCTGGGCCGTGTCCCTGACTGTGACCGTGTGCACAGGGGTCCCATGGTGAGGGAAGAGATGAGGATCTGACTCCATGTTTCTGAACATTATTATATTATATTATATTATATTATATTATATTATATTATATTATATTATATTATATTATATTATATTATATTATATTATATTATATTATATTATATTATATTATATTATATTATATTATATTATATTATATTATATTATATTATATTATACTAAAAGAATAGAAGAAAGGATTTCATCAGAAGACTGGCTAAGAATAGAAAAAAAAAAGAATTATAACAAAGGCTTGTGTCTCAGACAGAGAGTCTGAGCCAGCTGACTGTGATTGGCCATTAATTAGAAACAACCACATGAGCCCAATCCCAGATGCACCTGTTGCATTCCACAGCAGCAGATAACCATTGGTTACATTTTGGTCCTGAGGCATCTCAGCTTCTCAGGAGGAAAAATCGTAAGGAAAGGATTTTTCAGAAAATATCATGGCTACACCCGACCCTGTGCCTCGTGGTGAGGGGTGAAAGGAGCAGTCAGTGGCATCTGAGGCTCATTAGGGAATGGGAGGGACATTGGGGTAATGAAGTCTATGAAAGATATGGATGGGACCCCCAAAGTGTCCCCAAAATTTGGGTGGCAACCCCAGAGACCTCCAAAATTCTCAACTAGAATCGGGGTTGGAAATCACAAAAACTTCCTCAAAATCTCCCCAGAATTGGGGATGGGGGACCCAAAGTCTCCCCAAAATTGGGGATGGGACCCCCAGAGACCCCTGTAAAATTGGGGATGGGATCCTTAAACATCTCCCCTAATACTGGAGGATGGGACTCCTCAGAACCCCCAAAAGTATCCCAAATCTGGGGATGGGACACCCAAAGTATCCCCAAAACTGGAGAGGGGACACCCGAAGTCTCCCCAAAATTTGGGATGAAATGCCCAAAATCTCCCCAAATTTGGGATGGGGCACCCAAAGTATCCCCAAAATTCGGGGATGGGACACCCAAAGTATCCCCAAAACTGGAGAGGGGACACCCAAAATCTCCCAGAAATTTGGGATGGGACCTTCAGAGACCCCTGTAAAATCAGGGATGGGATCCTTAAACATCTCCCCAATGCTGGAGAATGGGACTCCTAGGAACCCCCAAAAGTCTTCCCAAAATTGGGGATGGTCCCCGGGATGAACCAGCCCCAGTGCCACCCCAGGGCTGCTCCTCAGGGTGTCACAGCCTCGGTGCCCCCTGGGGGTCCCCGGGGTGTCCTTGTCACTGTGCCAGGTCCCCCAGGGCTGTGTCCCAGCTCCCTGTCCATGTCCCCAGGGATGCAGTGACCACGGGCATGAGCAGGAAATGCTGGCAGCAGAGCCAAAATTTGGGATGAAACCTCCCCAAAATTGGGATGGGAGCCACACAACGGCCCAAAATCCCCCAAAACTGAGAATGGGAACCGAACGTCTTCCCTAAAATTTGGATAGGAACCCCAGAGACCTCCAAAAGTCCCCCCAAAACTGGGGGTGGGAAGCACAGAACCCTCCAAAAGCTCCCCAGTGTTTGGGACCCCACCGCGGGTCCTTCCCAGGGTGTTCCCGAGGGATTTGTGCCCACAGGGCACAGCCAGCTCCTGGCAGAGAGCTCATCCCAGGCAATGCTGGGCATGGGGAGTCTGCAGGAAACGCTGAATTCCAGCAAAATGCCCCTGTGCCCCCAGAGACCCCGCCCGTCCCGCCCCCTCCGCCCCCCGGGCATTTCCATGGATCTCACATCCCAGCTCTGCCGTGCCCCCAGGGCCGATCTGGGAACTTTTCCCGGGGTTTCAGCCTCAGCCAGCTCTGCTCGGGGACAAATCTCTCCCAGAACTCTCGTTCTGCCCCAGAACGGCACTGTAGACCCCCCAAATCCTCCCCCAGCTCCCAAATCCCCTCCTCCCCGCCGAGCCCGGCTGCCTCAGCCCCTCCCTTGGCTCCAGTCCGGGCTATTTTCTGCTTGATTGGGTTTTTCACTGTGTTCCTGATTTTCCCGACCCCTCTGGATTGCTTTTCTGCCTTTTGTTAGAATCCTAAATTCCCATTATTTGCCCATTTAATTACTGTGCTGCTTCCTGCCCGTTTGGCAGAGCCGGGCTGGGCTGATCCCGGTCTTATCTCCCCTTAGGAGGGATTAAAACACTGGGATGGCGGTGAGGAGTCCGAGAGGGCCTCGTGCCAGGGACATGAGGAGTGACAGGGACCTGCTCGGGATGTCCTCAGCCCCCCACGGCAGCCTGAGCCCTCTGGGGGGACATTATGGACAGAGGGGAGGAGGAGGAGGAGGAGGAGGAGAATTTGTGGAGTTTCTTGAGCCAAAGCAAACACAAGCAAGGCTGGTCCCAAGTGCGTGGTGCAGCAGGGCAGGGCTCAGGCTGGGCTCAGCTCTGGGCTGTGCTTGGCTCCTGCCTCTCCCTGTCCCTGTCCCCTGTCCCCTGTCCCTTTTCAATCCCCCAGAACATCCCCTCAGCCCAACTCCTGGACCTGGTCACAGCTCAGGGTCATGGAATTGGGGCTGCAGGTCGGGCTGGGGACAGCCCCAGGGCAGGAGCACTCCCGGCCCTTCTGAGGATCTGTGACAGAGGGGGCTGAGGGGCAGGACAGGAGCTGCCCAGGAAAGCAGAGCCTGGGCACAGGGACGTGCCAGTGTCCAGGTGGGATGGGGACAAAGGCAGCTGTGGCTGTGCTGTCCCCAGGTCACCTTCCCTAGGTGGGACTGATGCCCCAGCTGGAGGTGCCACCTCTGCTGACCTTGGAGTGTTTGGTGGGGACACAGAAAACATAAAACATCCACTGGGAAAACCCAGGAGGGACCAGGGGATGCTCCAGCTCCAATGGGGACAGATCCTGCTGTCCCCTGGAAGAGCCACTCAGTGCCAAGGACACCCTGAGGGTGCCCAGCAGAGGATTTGCTCCCTTTGGAAGCTCCGGATTTCTTCTGGAAACCCTCAAAAACTGCCCCTGTCAGGGCTGGGATCTCAGCCCTGTCCTGCTCAGGCACAGGGGCTTTGGACCAGGAGTTTTCTTGTCAGGACCAAGGCCTTGGAATGGGGTCAGTCCCTGGGGACCAGGAGGGACAGGGACCCTCTGCCACCCCTGGGCCCTGTGGGTGCTGCTGCAGCTCCTGCAATGGAACCTGTGTGGTCCCCTGGAATGGGATCAGAGGGATCCCTGGAATGGGATCAGAGGGATCCCTGGAATGGGATCAGTGGGATCCCTGCAATGGGATCAGAGGGATTTCCTGTAATGGGATCAGAGGGATTTCCTGCAATGGGATCAGAGGGGTCCCTGCAATGGGATCAGAGGGGTCCCTGCAATGGGATCAGAGGGATTTCCTGCAATGGGATCAGAGGGATCCCTGCAATGGGATCAGAGGGGTCCAGCCCCTCTCTGGGGCATCACCCAGCGTTGGCAGCACAGAGAGCAGAGGCGGGCAGGGCATGGGGGCGGCTCAGACCGGGAGCACCGGGAGGGAAGGGGAGGAACCGAGCCCTGAGCTGCCCTGGAGGTGACAGCACATCCCTGCTGCCACTTCCCTTCCCGGGACACCAAGAGATTCCCAGAGTGAGGAAACCCCGGCAGGATGAGTCTCGCCCAAGCCTCGGGGAGATGAAGAAACGCTGCGGCTGAGGCAACGCATCCCCCCGAGCTGCTGCAGCCTCCCAGGGGCTCCCAAAACCAGCCCCGGACCTGTTTGTCACTGCACACCGGGCAAACCCTGCCTGGGGGGTGGCAGACAGGGAGCTGCTGTCCCCTGGGCTGCCCACCGTCACTGTCACATTCAGGACACACCTCTAGGGACGCTCTCTGTGTCCGGAGCTGGGAATGGGTTAAAGCTCCTCATTTTGAACGATAACTACAAAAATCCCTTTTCCCTTCCAGGAGGTCTCACGCTGCCAGTGCTTTGATCTTCCGTCCCCAAGGTGTCACCAGCCTCCTCTTCCTCGGAATTCCCCTTCCCAGACTTGCCTCTTTCCATAAAGGAAAACCCCAGGAAGATGCAGCTGGCGCGGGGCGGGGACCGCAGCTGGCACCGGCACATCCCCGGTGGGATGGAGGCGGCACAATCGGCGGTCCCAGCCCCCCCTAAATGAGCGTTTGTCACCTGCAGGAAGAGTCCTGTCAGTGACTTCCTTTGCTTTGGAAACGGCTGAGTCACCCCGAGCTGGCGGCGGGATCAGCGGGAACGCCCGGGGCAGCCTCTGGGGACATTCCCGGGGCCTCGGCGGGGACACAAGGGCCGGTCCCGCCACCGGGGCCGTGCTGCCACCCTGCAGCCGTGTGCCCCAGGCAAATCCTCCTTTTCCTTTCCCTTTTCCTTTCCTTTTCCTTTCCTTTTCCTTTCCCTTTCCCTTTCCCTTTCCCTTTCCCTTTCCCTTTTCCTTTTCCTTTCCTTTCCTTTCCTTTCCTTTCCTTTCCTTTCCTTTCCTTTCCTTTCCTTTCCTTTCCTTTCCTTTCCTTTCCTTTCCTTTCCTTTCCTTTCCTTTCCTTTCCTTTCCTTTCCCTTTTCCTTTTCCTTTCCCTTTTCCTTTCCCTTTTTCTTCTCCTTTCCCTTTTCTTTTCCCTTTCCTTTCCTTTCCTTTCCTTTCCTTTCCTTTCCTTTCCTTTCCTTTCCTTTCCTTTCCTTTCCTTTCCTTTCCTTTCCTTTCCTTTCCTTTCCTTTCCTTTCCTTTCCTTTCCTTTCCTTTCCTTTCCTTTCCTTTCCTTTCCTTCCCTTCCCTTCCCTTCCCTTCCCTTCCCTTCCCTTCCCTTCCCTTCCCTTCCCTTCCTCCTCTCCCCATCACCACTGCCACTGTCACCAGACACAGCCACCCCAAATGGGACCCCAAAAGTCTCCCCAAAATTGGAGATGGCACCCCCAGAGACTCTCTCAAAACGGGGGATGGGACCCCTAAACATTTCCCCTAATATTGGCAATGTGGCTCCCAGAAGCCCCCAAAAATGGGGATGAGACCCCAGAGACTCGCCCAAAACTGGGAATGTGACCCCCAAAAGTGTCCCCTAATATTGGGGATGGAGCTCCCAGAAACCCCCAAAAGTCTCCCCAAAAAGGGACCAGGAGGGACAGGGAGCAGAAGGGACAGGGAGCAGGAGGGATAGGGATGGGACCCCCAGAGACTCCCCCAAAACTGGGAATGGACCCCTAAACATGTCCCCTAATACTGGGGATGGTGATCCCAGAAAACCCCAAAAGTGTCCCCAAAAATGGAGATGGGACCCACAGAGACCCCTCCCAACATCGGGTTTGGGACCCCGAAAGTCTCCCCTAAAGTTTGGGTGGGAACCCCAGACACCCACAATAATTTCCCCAAAAACGACGTTTGGAACCAGAGAAATTTCCTCATAATCTTCCCAAAACCAGGAATGGGAACCCAAAAGTCTCCCCAAAATTGGGTATGGAACCCCTAAATTCTCCTCAGAATTGGGGGTCCCATTACTAAAATAATTAAAATTGTGATGTTTGAGTCAAAATTCCCCTTGCTGAGGGGGCTGCGGCTTTCCAGCAGAGAGAATTCTATAAATGGATTTATTTTACATATCCCCAATACATATTTATATGGATTTTATCCATAATTATATATTTACAGATGCAGAATTTTATTTTTTCCTGTAAGAAGAGCCCAGGTGATGCTTGGGGCCAGCAGAGCCACCCTGGGGACAGCAGAGTCACCTTGGGGACAGCAGAGCCACCATGGGACAGCAGAGTCACTCTGGGGACAGGAGAGTCACCCTGGGGACAACAGAGCCACTCTGGGGACAGCAGAGTCACCTTGGGGACAGCAGAGCCACCCTGGGGACAGCAGAGCCATCCTGGGGACAGGAGTCACCCCTGGGACAACAGAGCCACTCTGGGGACAGCAGAGCCACCTTGGGGTCAACAGGGCCACCCTGGGGACAGCAGAGCCACCCTGGGGCAGGGCTGGAGGGAGCATCCCTGTCCCCGCCAAGGGATGTGACCCCTGCACCTCGCACCCCATTCCCGCAGCCTTTCTCCAGCGGTTTTCCAGCGGTTTTCCAGCGGTTTTCCAGCGGTTCTCCAGCCCGGCGGTCCCGAGGGGCCGGGAGGGGCTCGGTGTCCCCCTGGGCACCCCCGGGCCCGGCTGGGGGTCCCGAGGTGCCGGTGGTGCCGGGGGGGGGGGGGGGGAAGTGCCAGCCCGGGGTCCCTCCCGAGCTGCTCCATCCATCCCGGCGGAGGGAGGAGCCTCCGCATCCCCGAGCGGTGACACCGAGCCCGGCGGGGACAGCGACAGCACAGTGGGGACAGGGACGGCACAGCGGGGACAGGGACGGCACAGCGGGGACAGCGAAGGCACAGCGGGGACAGGGACACACAGCGGGGACAGGGACGGCACAGAGGGGACAGCGACAGCACAGCGGGGACAGGGACAGC
The DNA here is from genome assembly GCF_051311805.1 of Agelaius phoeniceus. Taxonomy (NCBI): domain Eukaryota; kingdom Metazoa; phylum Chordata; class Aves; order Passeriformes; family Icteridae; genus Agelaius; species Agelaius phoeniceus. The sequence goes on along the minus strand of NC_135290.1, from coordinate 5,522,681 downwards.
ACAGCGGGGACAGCGACAGCACAGCGGGGACAGGGACGGCACAGCGGGGACAGGGACGGCACAGAGGGGACAGCGACAGCACAGCGGGGACAGCGACAGCACAGAGGGGACAGAGACAGCACAGCGGGGACAGGGACAGCACAGCGGGGACAGGGACAGCACAGCGGGGACAGCGACAGCACAGCGGGGACACGGGCAGGGAAGGGTCCCGCGGGACACGGGGCAGGACAGAGGACAGCGAGGTGCGGGGCACCCCCGGAGCCCCGGGCCGTGAAGGAGGAGCTGGGCTGTCCCCAGACCCTCGGGGACAGATTCGGGACCCCGCTGCTGCAGCCATGGGGGGTCCCTGGCAGCCGCCCCGGGCCCGCTCGCTGCTGCTGCTGCTGCTCCTCCCCACGCTCCAGGTGAGTGGCCCCGGGGACAGCGCGGGGACAGCGCGGGGGGCACCGGGGGTCCCCCATGCCAGACACCCCCGGGGCTGGGAGCAGTGAAGGGTCCTCCTGCCCCGGGTGGGGGCGCCCATGGCATCCCAACCCCTCCCATTATCCCATCCCATTATCGCATCCCATCCCATCCCATCCCATCCCCGTCTCTCATGCTCCAGACCTGCCAGCGCCCCTTGGGGACTTTCCCACAGCTCCTGGGGACAATGTGGTGACAAAGGTGCTGCTGGGACCCCGCAGGACCCGGCAGTGCTCAGGGACCCCCCCAGGGCAGAGGTCCCGAGGGTTTGGGTCCCAGGGATAATCCCTTGGGAACGGATCCTCCACCCCACATCACCCGGAGCACCCCCAGGCACAGGGGTTGGGGGGCTGGGGGTGCAGGGGACAGGGACAACCGTGGGTGACCCCCAGGACAGGGCCATGGGCGTGGCTGGCACCAAATCCCTGCGGGAAGGGGGGGACTGGGGTGGTTGTGCTGCCAGAGGGAGAGGAAGAGCCCTGGGCTGGTCAGGCTGTGCTGGGGAAAGGGGAGGGAGGGGAAATGGGAGGAGAAGGGAAAAAAGGGAAAAGGAAAAGAGGGAAAGGAAAAGGGAAAAAGGGAAAAGGAAAAAGTGAAAGGAAAAAGGGAAAGGAAAAGGGAAAGGAAAAGGGAAAGGAAAAGGGAAAGGAAAGCAGAAGAGGAAGAGAAAAGAAAAAAATGGAAAAGGAGAAAAAGAGAAAAGGAAAAAATAAAAAAGGAAAAGAAAAAAGAAAAGGAAAAAAGGGAAAGGGAAAAAGGGAAAAAGGGAAAAAGGAAAAAAGGGGAAAAAAGGGGGGAAAAGGGGGGAAAGGGCAAAAAGGGAAAAAAGAGAAAAAAGGGAAAAGAAAAAAGGGAAAAGGAAAAAAAAGAAAAGGAAAAAAGAGAAAAGGAAGAAAGGGAAAAGGAAAAAAGGGAAAGTGGAAAGGGGAAAGGGAAAGGGGAAAAAAGAGAAAAAAGGGAAAGGGAAAAAAGGCGAAGGGAAAAAAGGGAAAGGGAAAAAAGGGAAAGGGAAAAAAGGGAAAGGGAAAAAGGGAAAGGGAAGGGCAAGGGCAAGGGGAAGGGCAAGGGGAAGGGGAAGGGGAAGGGAAGCTGGGCTGAGGGAGCACTCGAGGCTTACAGGGTTTCAGAGACTGTTGGCATCAGGCCCCTTCCAGGGGGGAAACTGAGGCACAGCAGGAATTCCCTGCCCTGCAGGGAGCTCGGAAGGGAGCCCTGCACATTCCCTGTTCCTGCTCCAGCATCCTGGCCCTGCTGCCATAAATAACAAACCAAACCCACAACTCTGCAGCCAAAGAGAGGTGAGAGAAACCCCCCTGCCCCATCCATGTCCCCCATCACTGGCAGGATGGAGGAGGAGGAGAATTCCTGGGCCTTCCCAATGCTGCATCCAAAGCCATCCCCAAATGCCTTTTCCAGGCTGAAATTCCCTTGAAATCTTGTGTTCAGCAGGAAAAGGACACAAAATCTCCTGGGGGAGGTGAGGGGACCCCGAGGAGCAGCTGCTTGGCCAGGACAGGCAGGGCAGGGCTCAGCCCAGGGATGCTCCAAGGTCCCACACTTCCCTGTGTTGGGAAGCTCAGGAATCCACCCTCATCCCTCTGTTCCTGCAGCTCTTACACCTCTGGCCCCTCACTGAAACAATCAGCAACTCAACCCCAGGTCTGGGCATCAGGGGTGCCCCAGCCAGCCCTGAACCTGCTGGGAGGCTTGGGAATGGGCAGGGATGTGGGAATGGGCATGGAGAGATATATGGGAATAGGCATGGACACTTGGGAATGGGCAGGGATGTGGGAATGGGCATGGAGGGATGCTTGGGAATGGGCATGGACATTTGGGAATGGGCACAGATACTTTGGAATGGGAAAAGATGTGTGGGAATGGGCACAGACACTTGGGAATGGGCAGGGAATGGGCACACACACTTGGGAATGGACACAGATGTGTGGGAATGGGCATGGAACTTGGGAATTGGGCAGGGACACCCAGCAATGGACAGACAGAGTTCCTGGCATCTCCCAGTTCAGCCTCCGTCTCCCAGTTCTCCAGCTGGGAGCCGAGGAGGCAAATCCCAAAGCAGGGATTCCCTGACAATCCAGTCCCTGTAGCCACCACATCTCTCACATCTTTGGCATCTGGGCATTCTCCCTGGTGCTCCATCAGCTCTGCTGGCAAAACCCAGAGCTGGGAATGTGAGGTTTGCTGTGCCCACATCCCACTGGGATAATGGGAGGTGTCCGTGCCCATGGCAGGGGGAGACTGGGATGGGTTTGTGGTCCCTTCCAACCCAAATCCATGATTCCATTTCTACAACCATTACCCCAATTCCACAATTCCATGTCTCCAATTCCACGATTCCAAGACTCCAATTCCACAATTCCATGGCAGGGGGGGACTGGGATGGGCTTGTGGTCCCTTCCAACTCAACTCCATTATTCCATTTCTACAATTCCATTACTCCAATTGCACAACTCCATGACTCCAATTCCACGATTCCATGGCAGGTGGGGACTGGGATGGGTGTGTGGCCCCTTCCAACCCAGCTCCATGATTCCATTTCCACAATTCCATAATTCCAATTCCACAATTCCATGGCAGGTGGGGACTGGGATGTGTTTGTGGTCCCTTCTACCCCAAATCCATGATTCCATTTCTACAATTCCATTACTCCAATTCCACAATTCCATGACTCCATTTCTACAATTCCATTACTCCAATTCCACAATTCCATGGTTTTCCTGCCTGCCCTTTCTCCTCTCCAAGGTGCAGGGGACTCATCCCGACTGCTTCGTCGTCCTCCACTTCCAGCAGCTGGAGGAGGAATGTCTGCAGAGGATCCGGAGTGAGAGCCCCAGCCCGGGGCAGGCAGGGCAGGGTGAGCCTGGAACAGCTCCCTGGGAGCAGGGAGGAGTTCCTGAGGAGTCCCTGGAGGGTGACCATGGGAGGGGATTGCAGAGCACGCGTGGATTTGGGATTTCCGGGGAGACGGAGAGCAGCACCAAGGCAAAGGTCAAGGAGAATCCCTGGAGAGCCCCAGAAATGCTGTTGGGATGGGATAGAGGGGACTGGGGGATGCAAACAACAGACAGAACTCAGCCCTGGTGGGTTTAGAGAATCCTGGAGTGGGTGGGATTGGGAGGGAGCTCAAAGCTCACCCAGTGCCACCCCTGCCATGGCAGGGACACCTCCCACTGTCCCAGGCTGCTCCAGCCCCAATGTCCAGCCTGGCCTTGGGCACTGCCAGGGATCCAGGGGCAGCCCCAGCTGCTCTGGGAATTCCATCCCAGCCCCTCCCCACCTTGCCAGGGAACAATTCCCAATTCCCAATCTCCCATCCATCTCTGGCCCTGGGAGCCATTCCCTGTGTCCTGTCCTTCCATCCCTTGTCCCCAGTCCCTCTCCAGCTCTCCTGGAGCCCCTTTAGGCCCTTTAGGGCTCTGAGCTCTCCCTGGAGCCTTCTCACCCCCACAGGGAGGGATTCATGGAACATGGCTGTGCTGGATTGGTCCATGCCCCTGGCAGAGTCCCCTCCATCCCTTGGCACCAATGCCAGCCCTGTGGCCACCAGCACCGGGGTCATTCTGTGGTGTCACCATCTCACATCTGCTCCCCTTCCTAATTCAGTAAATTCTACTGCCAAACATTTTTTGAGCATCTCAGTTTTCCCATATCTGGGATTTTAAATGAATTAACTGGTTGAAAAACCAATTTTCTAGTGCTGCTTTTGGACATCATTTTTTTAAATTGCATCTCAGTTTCCATCCAAAAGTGGAATGGCCCAAATCCCAGGCAAAAACTGTCACCTGGAGAATAAGGAATGTATAATTCCAGGGGTTTCATCTCATAGCAGTGGAAAAATTAAGCAATAAATGCATATGAAGGTGCATAATTGCTTAAGTAACTTTGCAGAGATGTCATTTATGCTTCAGCTTAGCAGGGAAAAGCCAAATTGATTGGAAAAGGTCCATTTTGCAACCTGAACTGTGCCAGCCAAGGGGAAGGAACCTCACTGCAGGAAAATATCCGAGATGTGGGAATGCATAATTAAAATCTGGGTTTAATCCTGGGGCTCCTGCTGCCCCTGCCCACCTGAGCTGCACCCATCCCTTTCCCTGCTTGCACCAGTGTGGGGAGCAGGACTCCAGGACAGGCTCAGATCCCATGGACAGTGTGGGAGGGCCCTGGGATCTCCTTATTCCTTATTCCTTATTCCTTATTCCTCATTCCTTATTCCTTACTCCTCATTCCTTACTCCTCATTCCTTATTCCTCATTCCCAATATCCCATCCATCCCTGCCCTCTGGCACTGGGAGCCATTCCCTGGGTCCTGTCCCTCCTTCCCTTGTCCCCAGTCCCTCTCCAGCTCTCCTGGAGCCCCTTTTGGCCCTGGCAGGGGCTCTGAGCTCTCCCTGGAGCTTCTCCTCTCCAGGTGAGCACCCCCAGCCTTTCCTCTTCCATTTCTTGCACCATATCTATGGCATCCTCTGGACTGTGGGGGTTAAAATTCCAGAGGAGGCCCTGGAGAGGCTCCAAAGGCTCCTCTGGAGCCAGGCTGGGAGAGCTGGGAGTGCTCACCTGGAGAGGAGAAGGCTCCAGGGAGAGCTCAGAGCCCCTGCCAGGGCCTGAAGGGGCTCCAGGAGAGCTGGAGAGGGACTGGGGAAAAGGGATGGAGGGACAGGACCCAGGGAATGGCTCCCAGTGCCAGAGGGCAGGGCTGGATGGGATATTGGGAATTGGGAATTGTTCCCTGTGAGGGTGGGCAGGCCCTGGCACAGGGTGCCCAGAGCAGCTGGGGCTGCCCCTGGATCCCTGGCAGTGCCCAAGGCCAGGCTGGACATTGGGGCTGGAGCAGCCTGGGACAGTGGGAGGTGTCCCTGCCATGGCTGGGGTGAAACTGGACGGGCTTTAAGATCCATTCCAACCCAAACCATTCCAGGATTCCCTGCTCCCATGACCCCAAGAAATGGGGGGATGCTCTCAGGGATGATCCCAATTCTGTGCTCGCTTCCCTGATCCTCCAGAACAAAAACCAAGCCCCACTTTGGCATTGTGGATGCAAATCCCTCCCTGCCAGGACTGCCATCCCCAGGCTGAAATCAGAGGAAATTCATCAGACCTGTCCAATTCCTCCATGAATAATGTGGATCTGCAGGGTTAATGATGGAGCTGTGCTGGGACAGGAGCTGGCCTGCACTGGGATCTCCTTGTCCCATCACAAATTCCCCCAGCCCCGAATCTGCCTGGCCCTAGAAAATTGGAGAATAATTCAAACAGGATTTCAGTGCTGGATAGGGAAGCAAAAGTTGTTTAATCTTAAGTCACGCAGAAACCCTTGCATGACTTCCTTCTGTCCTTGGGGACACATCCCGAGCTCAGCCTCCAGGTGCAAAAACCCAAACTAAATTTGGGTTATTTCAGGAGGCACAGGCAAATCCCAGCCCATGGCACACACAGGGGGTTCCCACAGGAGCTGGGTCTGACACAGCCCCAGGAGTTCCCACAGGAGCTGAAAGGGGATCCCGAGGAGCCCAGGAGCTGAGGCAGGATGGTCCAGAAAGGGGAAAGGAAGGGGGAAAGGGGAAGGGAAGGGAAGGGAAGGGAAGGGAAGGGAAGGGAAGGGAAGGGAAGGGAAGGGAAGGGAAGGGAAGGGAAGGGAAGGGAAGGGAAGGGAAGGGAAGGGAAGGGAAGGGAAGGGAAGGGAAGGGAAGGGAAGGGAAGGGAAGGGGAAGCTGGGCTGAAGGAGCACTGGAGGCTGGCAGGTTTTTAGAGACTGATGGCATCAGTGGGGAAACTGAGGCACAGCAGGAATTCCCTGCCCTGGGGTCCTCTCCCTCCCCAGGCTGCCCGACCGAGTGGGACGGGCTCAGCTGCTGGCCCGCCCTGCCCCGTGGCCAGTCCCGAGGCGTCGCCTGTCCCGAGATCCTGAGCGTCTTCAAGAAGTCCAAAGGTCTGAATCCAGTGGGGATCGCTCATCCCACGGCCCCACCCGCCCTGCCAGGGCCCCTGAGCCACCCCAGCCCTTCCCTCCGACCCCACAGCTCCTGCCTCTCCCAAAATGTCCTCGGTGGAAACTGCAGCCCCAGCAGCGACAGGAAAACAGAGATTCAGGGACCCAAATCCTTTCATCCCTCTGTGGGTGGAGCTCTTGGGGACCTCATCCCCATCCTGGTGACACCAGGACAGTCCCCTCATTGCCCTCCTTTCCCACTCACCATCCCAGGGCTCCCGAGCTCCCACTGGAACATCCCAGCACTTCCTCAGACAGGAGTAATTCAGGAAATGTTGGGAAATGTTTGCTTTGGGGCAGGAACAGCTCAGGAGAGGCTCGACGGAGCCCTCACAGGATGAATGAGCACTTTTACAGCCTTAATTCCCAATTCCCTTCTCCTGGAGGGATCTGTGCTTGTGTTCACACCCCGTCAGAAGTTTTCCTGGCAGCTCCAGGCATGGGGCCATGGGATCCAGAAGGGATGGGGTAGCAATGGGATTTTGCGAGGGAGGGATGGGGTCTGGGAGGGAAGGGCAGTGATAGGGTCTGGATGGAGCAATGGGATCAGGGAGGGATGGGACAGCCCATGGGTACCACGCTGCTGTCCCTGTCTGTTCCAGGCCGGGCATTCTGGGGGTGCCCTTAGAGGTGACACCCGTGGCTCCCCTGAGGTTCCTCCTTGTCCTGCAGGGCTGATCCAGAGGAACTGCACTGAGTGGGGCTGGAGCCCCCCCAGCCCCCCCTACCACAGTGCCTGCCAGCTGGAAACCCTTGGCAGCAGCAATGACACCGAGACCAAGGCACGTGGGACCCCTGGGGCTGTGGGGACCTGTCCCCATTTCCCTATGGCCCCATTTCCCCATGTCCTCATGGCCCTATAGCCCCGTGTCCCCATGGCCCCATGTCCCCATGCCCCCATTTCCCCATGTCCCCACACTGCCCCACGTCTCCATGTCCCCATGGTCCCACACTGCCCCATGTTCCTGTGTTCCCACACTACCCACTGGCCAAAGAACCATGGAGATGCTCCTGGCTTATCCCATCACCCCTGGCTGTCCCTGCTTGCCCCACACCAGCACTTCCCAGTCCCTGTCCCCTCCCTCCACTGGTGCTGTCCCTTGCAGAGAGGCCACTTTGTCACCATGAAGGTGCTCTACACCTGTGGCTACTCCACATCGCTGGCAGCGCTGCTCCTGGCCATCGGCATCTTCTGCTGCTTCAGGTAGGGCTGGGAGCTGCTCCAGCTCCAGGGCTAGAGGGACACGGGACAAATCCCAGAAGGAACAGCTGCCCCCAGCCTGGCCCCTCTGGAGCAACCAGGTCCCATCCCAGCCAACAGGGAAACAGGGAAGGCAGGAGAGCAATGGCAGCCTTGTCCTTCCCTGGTGGCCCTCTCGGGTTCTGGTTTTGGAGATGTCCCTGTGCTGCAGGTTTGGGCTCTCCAGAGGTTTCTGGGATGTTCTCTTGTCCTTGAGCAGCCCCAAGCACAGCACTATTGTATTTGCAGAGGTTCCCCAACAAATGCAGGAATGATGCACCTGACTCCATGTTCTCAGAAGGCTCATTTATCACTTTATGATACTATATTCTATTAAAGAATACTATACTATACTAAAGAATACAGAAGGGATACTTACTGCATGCTATAAAGATAATAATGAAAACTCGTGACTCTTTCCAGAGTCCCAACACAGCTTGGCCCTGATTGGCCAAAGAGTGAAAACAACTCCCAGCAGAATGCAATGGAACAATCACCTGTGGGTAAACAATCTCCAAACACATTCCACATGAGCACAACACAGGAGAAGCAAATGAGATAAGAATTTTCTCTGAGGTGTCTCAGCTTCCCAGGAGAAAAATCCTGGGTGAAGGGATTTTTTCAGATGCCACACAACCCTGCCCTTCCTGATTTTAGAGCAGGAAAGCTTCTCCAGGGCTTTGTGACCATCACCAGCAGTGATCCCAGGGAAGGGGACACCAAAGCACCTTCTCTGCCCCTGTTTGGGCCCAGCCCATCTCTCCCTCCTGCAGGAAGCTGCACTGCACCAGGAATTCCATCCACATCCACTTCTTCACCTCCTTCATCCTGCGGGGCACGGCCGTGTTCATCAAGGACCACGTCCTCTTCTCGGATGAGTCCATTGACCACTGCACAATGTCCACGGTGAATCCCAAACTGCTCCAAACCCAGCCCTGGAGCACAGCAGGGAGAGCAGCAGGGGCTCCTTGGGGGGAACTGGTGGGACCTGGGGGGATTTGTCACTGCAGAGAGGAGAGAGAGGCTGTGGGATGGAGGAAATTCTGTCCTGGGTGGCCCTGGGGAGGTTCAGCATTTCTGCATTTCCCTCCGTGCAGGGAACAAGTTTTGTCCTCAAAACTGCTCTGGCCTCAGGCTGGGTGTCCCCCAGTGGGGCTAAAGCTCAGCACAGCCCACCAGCACCAGGTGCTGCTCAGATTTGAGGTTTTCAATCAAAACAGGAACCCCTGAGGGAAGACACGGCACTGAGAACACCACAAACACAACCACGGGGTTTTTAAAGATCCTACAAGCCCGTGGTCACCTGCCCGTGGGGCACAGGCAGAGCAGAACCTGGTGCAAGTGATGTGAGGGGCTGGGGCAGAGTCTCTGGGCTGCACTGAAAGTTCATCACTGAAAGGCCATCATTGAAAAGCCATCACTGAAAGGCCATCACAGGTGTCCTCAAGAGGGTGGACAGGAGGGTGACAGTCCCCCATGCCCCCAGGGCAGGCTGTGCTGCACCCTGAGCTGTCCCCTCCTCCCCTGGCAGGTGACCTGCAAGGCAGCCATCGCCTTCTTCCAGTACTCAGTGCTGGCCAACTTCTACTGGCTGCTGGTGGAGGGGCTGTACCTGCAGACGCTGCTGCTGCTCACCTTCACCTGCGACAGGAGCTACACCTGGGGCTACGTCCTCATGGGCTGGGGTGAGCCTGGGGACATCCTGGACATCCCTGGGCAGGAACCACCTGGGAATGGCCTGATCTGACACCCACCTGGCCAGAGGTCCCCAGGGCTGCTCCAGGATGTCCCCACCCCAACATCTCCTGCATGCCTTGGTGGACACCCACCTGTTCCTGCCAGAGCCCAGAGCTGCTGGAAGCATGGCCTGATCAGGATAGCTCCTCCCTTCTTCCCACACCCACTCGAGGCTGGGAATGCCCATCCCAGGTGCCTGGGTGTGATGGAAGAGCATGAGGACAGGAGGTGATACAGACACAGCACCGGTGATGGGCACCATTTCCTTCTCCTGGAGAAGGTGGGAAGGTTGTCACCTTCCTGCCACATCCAGAACTGAGCTAGACACATGTTTCTGGGGACAAGGGACAGAGGGGTGGCACAGGGGCTTCCCAGAGCACCGGAGGGACCATCCTTGCCTGTGTCCTGTCCTTGCAGGTGTCCCCATGGTCACAGTCGGGGTGTGGGTGCTCACCAGGCTCCAGTATGACAACCACGGGTAAGAGCAGCTGTCCCTTGGCCTTGTCCAGGCCACCTCAGCCACGTGTCCCAGTCCAAGGGCTGGGAAATGAACCTTTGGCATGGGATGGATGCTCAGGAGGGGAGGACTGGGCCAGCACTTCATTTAAATGTTATTTCTGTTTTCTGGTGGGTTCTGTGGCAAGAGCGGTGCAAAGGGGTCAGGGGTCTGGCCAAAGAAATGGCAGGGGGACAGCTGGGCCACACAGGTCCCAGTGGGTGCCAGAGCCACCTCTGCTGTCCTGTAGGTGCTGGGATGACTACTCCAGTGTGTACTGGTGGGTGATCAAGGCTCCCATCCTCCTGGCCATATTTGTGAGTGTGCTCCCTGAGAGTCCCACCCCAGAGCCAGGGTCCCACATGGCCAGGGGACCCAGCCAGGGGCTGCGCAGAGCCTGAGGTGTGGCCTCCTGGGACAGGTGAACTTCCTCATCTTCCTCAACGTCACCAGGATGCTGGCACAGAAGATCCGGTGCCCGGACCTCAGCAGAACCCACAAGCAGCAGTACATGTAAGGGGACAGGGCTGTGCCAACCCTGGGGTCTGGGGTGGGGACAGGGCTGTGCCCACCTCGGGGTCCCAGGGCAGAGGGACCCTCCTTGGAGGACAGCCCTGGAGCCTCCAACACTTGCCTCTCACACAGAACCTCCTTGGGGCTGAGACCAAGGTTTTGGGGAGGTCTCATGGGGCAGCAGGAGCCCCCAGACCCCCGTCCCTCTCCACAGGAGGCTGACCAAGTCCACGCTGCTGCTCATCCCCCTCTTTGGGGTGCACTACGTGGTGTTCGCGCTCTTCCCCGAGCACGTGGGCGTGGACGCCCGGCTCTACTTCGAGCTGGTGCTGGGCTCCTACCAGGTGAGAAGGGCAGGGAAAGGCCCATGGCCCCACCCCAAATCACACCAGGACCCTCTGGAATGTGGGGGTTTGGTCTCTTTCGGGAGAGGGTGCCCCCAAACACCTGGGGCAGGGCCTGGAGAACCTGGCTCTGATTTCCTCTGCGGTGGGTCAGAGGTGTGGGATGAGGTAAGGGCAAGGAGAAGATGAGCACAGAGGGGTCCAGCCCCTTCCTCTGGGTGCAAATTACTCTGCCTGTCCTCTCCAGGGCTTCCTGGTGGCTCTGCTCTACTGTTTCCTCAACGGGGAGGTGAGTGTGTGTCCCCACCCCAACCCCGGGCACCACAGTGGGCACAGGGACACCCTGAGGGTGCCCCAAAGCCAGGGGTGGGCAGGGACAGTTCCTCTTGCCCCCCAGTCCCCTCCATCTGGTGTCCCTGGGTGCCAGCACCACCCATGTCGTCGGTGCAGGTCCAGGCTGAGATCAGGAGGAACTGGGGCACGTGGCAAAGGTCCATGGAGAGCAACGTCTTCAACCTGGCCACCCAGGACTTCACGGCGTGAGCAGAACAGCGCTCCTGGAGAGCTGCTGCTGCAGGAGCAGCTCCATGGCTGCAGCCCTAGAAAGACCCAATCCCCTTATTTTGGGGATTCTGGGTCTGACACCCTCAGAGGGAACAACCAGAGAGACCCAACCCCCCCCTTATTTTGGAGATTCTGGGTCTGACACCCTCAGAGGGAACAACCAGAAAGACCCAATCCCTCCTGATTTTGGGGGTTCTGGGTCTCACACCCTCAGAAAGTGTTGGCAACAACCAGAAAGACCCAACCCTTCCTGATTTTGAAAGTTCTGGCTCTGACACCCTCAGAGGGTGTTGGGAACAACCAGAAAGACCCAACCCTCTGATTTTGGAGATTCTGGGTCTTACACCCTCAAAGGGATCAATCCCCCAGAAAGACCCAATCCCCCCTGATTTTGGGGGTTCTGGGTCTCACACCCTCAGAAAGTGTTGGCAACAACCAGAAAGACCCAACCCTTCCTGATTTTGAAAGTTCTGGCTCTGACACCCTCAGAGGGTGTTGGGAACAACCAGAAAGACCCAACCCTCTGATTTTGGAGATTCTGGGTCTTACACCCTCAAAGGGATCAATCCCCCAGAAAGACCCAATCCCCCCGATTTTGGATGTTCTGGATCTCACACCCTCAGAGAGTGCTGGGAACAACCAGAAAGACCCAACCCCCCTGATTTTTGAGGATTCTGGGTTTGACACCCTCAGAGGGTGTTGGGAACAACCAGAAAGACCCAACTCCCTGATTTTGGAGGTTCTGGGTCTTACACCCTAAAAGGGAACAACCAGAAAGACCCAACCCCTCCTGATTTTGGGGGCTCTGGGTCTGCCACCCTCAGAGGGTGCTGGGAACAGCCATGGGAGAGGCTCTGCCTGCTCAGTGCTGGTGGATCTTGCACCCTGTGGTAGCACCTCACTCCCAGGGCTCTCTGCTTCAGGGCAGAGTTCCAGGCAAGGGAAGGGAAGTTCTGCACTTTTCTGCCTGAAACTGGGAAGGAAACACAGAAATCCTTCACCAAAGCACAGCTGGTGGGTTTTGTTTGCACTGAAGGAAAAGGAGCAGCACTGATACTAAAGGGATTCACTGATGGATGTTTTCCCCCTCCCTTGGTTTACAAAATCATTTCCTGTCTGGGAAGATTCCTAAACACAGCCAGGAGCCCCCCTGGTGATGGGGGGAGGATACAGAGAGAGGCAAAATCCCAAACCTCTACAAGAGACCCCCAATGGCCTCTGGACCCAGTTCCTCCCCATTCCCAAAATGCTTCCCTTTCCCGTGTGGGTTGATTGAGCTGGAGATGTTCCCTTGCCAAGAGAACTCTCCCAGCCCTTTGCTCTGAGGAATGGGACTCACCTGGCATCCGTGGGGGTTTTTTCCAGAGATAGGAAGGTTTTTGCCAATAAAATCTCATTCCAAGTCCAGCCTCACTTTTCAGAGTGTCGTTTCACTCCACACACCCAGGGAGTTTGGGATTGGGGGTGCTGCAGGATGAAAACCCTGCCCATGATGGAACCCCTGGAAGTACCTCTCAGGCAATCTCTGCTTTTCCCCTGCCTGGTGAAGCTCACAGAGAGGAGATGGAGGAGGAGGGTGAGGAAGAGCTTGAGGTGGGGGCACCACGAGCTGTCCCAGAGGTCCTGGGGTGCCCTGTCCCCTCTGGGTGCCCCCAGCTTGTTCCACCACCATGAACATCCTTCATCCTCCCAGAATGAGCTCCTGCCCTGGCAAATGGTGCCTCCAGGAGGGAGAGAGGCCCCAAACGCCCTCCTGCCAAACTTCCTGGCCTCTCCCCTGCTCCTGAGACCGGAGCCACCCGATCCCAGCCTTGCTTCTCACCCTGCCTGGGTGCCACATGTCCTTCCCTAAATAAACCCCACTTGCTGGCCCCTGTCCAGGCTGCAGGATCTCCAGAGATCCCATCTGGGAGGGCACTGAAGGGAAACAGAGCCCCAGAGCTGATCTGGGGCGAGATGGGAGAGGTTCCATTAAGGACCCCTCCAGAGCCAGCACATCCTGAATCATCGGGAACCCTCCAGAGGAGCTCAGGAGCTCAATAAATCCCTGTCTGCAGCCAGGAAGGGACCAGAGGTGAAGAGAATCCTCTCCATCATCAATGAGGGTGGGATGATTGGCAGAGATGAGACTGAGCAGGACTGGAGATGTTCAGTAGGAAAGCCTGTTTTCATTAAACTTTAAAAAACTTTGGATTTGCACCTGTTTTGAGGTGCAGATGGGTTTTTGGGGTGATAAATGACTCCAAATGACTCTCTGGGGTTTGCTGGGCTTTGAAGCCCCTGCAGGACAGGAGCCCAGTGTGGCTCCAGGAGGGGCCTGGGAATCACCCTCAGCCTGCAGCAAAGGTTTTCCAAAGCTCCCAGCATGGACCACTCCCTGCAGCTGCAAAAGATCTTCGAGATCTTAAGATCTCTAAGGTCTGGAAAGAGATCTTAAGATCTGGAAAGGGATCTTAGAGTGTTGAAAGAGACCTTAAATCTCATGGGGAAGGACACTTCCACTGTCCCAGGGTGCTCCCAGCCCTGTCCAGCCTGGCCTTGGGCACTGCCAGAGGTCCAGGGCACCTGTGCCAGGGCCTGCCCACCCTCACGGGGAGGAACTTCTTCTGAAGATCCCCACAATCTCACAGATTTTTCCACCCTGCCCAATGCTGAGGCTGTGTTCAGGAGCGCTGAGCCCAGGCAGAGCAGGGTCAGTGTAGGATTAACGGGGGTAAGCATGGTCGGGATGGACGGAGATGAGAGATCTCTGCAGCCAGGTCAGGAACTTGTGGTTTATTGCAAAGGGCCTGGGTGCAGGGCCCTGCTGGGAGCTGCCAGGCACAGCTCAGAGCAGGACTGAGAGAAGAGAGGGGGAGAGAGGATGAGAGGGTGAGAGAGTAAAAGCATGAGAGCAAAAGGCAAGAGCTAAGAGCTAAGAGCTAAAAGGCAAGAGTATAGAAAGTAAGTGAGCAAAGTTCCCATTACAATACAATAAATCATCTTCTGTGTTGAATTTTCTAATTCTCACTCACCAATCTAGTACAAGATACAAATCCCATAGCATTTCCATACAGCCTATAAGAATCACTACATTACCATACTGGGTTACATTTTAAACCCTAAAAACTCCTCTTTGGGCCCCTTCTGCCAAGCTGGCAGGGGCTGCTCTGACCCTTGGGCCTGTCTGCAAGCAGAGGGTGTTGTTCCATCAAAAGGGGATCACCTTCAGCTGGCCACACCATTGTTTTCCAGTTGTTCAGTAACTGAGGGATCTCAAAGCTTGCTTTCATTTCAATCTCACTGATAGTTTCCATATTCTCAGAATCTTTTGCCAGGCAATCATATTTATAAGGTTTTCCTGTTTCATCTTCCCCAACAGGTCAGGTTTTTTGCATCCCTTCCCCAGGAGTGCCCCAGCCTGGCGCCCTCCTCCCGCAGCGTGTCCCGTGTGTCCCCAGCGGTGCCCGGGCACGGCGGAGTTTTGCCCGGGGCCAGAGGGTGGCACTGCGGCCCCTCCGCAGAGCAGCACAGCGGGGATGGCAGCGCTGCAGCGGGGGGACAGCATCCCCACAAAAACCCCTCCAATAACCATAGCACTGCCCATTAAAACAACTGCCCTAAGCGTAACAGCCCCAGGCATCGCTTTAGCCCTAGAAATTTCAAAAATAGCCCAAACACTCATCCTCACAAAACAAACTCCTCTCTCAAACTTTTCAACATCCCTAGGATACTTTAACCCTTTAATCCACCACCTAAGCATAACCAACTTCCTCAACGGAGGACAAAATATTGCCTCCCACCTAACTGACCTCTCCTGATACAAGATATTAGGCCCAGAAGGACTAGCCAAAGATTGAAGACTAAACCCCTTCTTAGAGTTACCCCACCACCCCATCTCAGGTTAGAATGAGGACGTTAGCGACTAGGGTTCAGAACAGGATTTGTGATAGAGGGCAGAAGGTTATTGGCCACCGTAACCCCGGGGTGACAGCGGCCACTGAGCCCGGCCCCAAGAGCCCCAGAGGGTGAGGAATGGGTCACACTGCTCTGTGCACTCGGGCACAGCCGGGCAGCCCCGGCCAGGCAAGGGTTAACCCGCGGTGCCCGGGGTGGGAATCCACAAAATCAGAAGGGTTTTGGGAAAGCTGTAAAAGAGACAGCAGAATGTGATTAGAGCTAAGCAGCAGCCATGAGATAGATCAGCAGAAAAATTCTGTAAAAAGTAGAAAAGGGCAAATAGAACAATGGTCTGTGTATTAACGCTTGTCTAGAATAACTCTCTAAGCTACAGAAAAGTATATCTAGTGAGATATTAGGAAGGTTGAAGCTTAATAATGGAGCTCTGTGCATTGTGTTTTAAGGCTGACAAGCAGAAATCACAGAGAGTCACAGAATCAGTAAGGTTGGAAAAGACCTTGGAGATCATCAAGTCCAACCTGTGCCCTGACACCACCTTGTCTCTCCTATTCCTCCTCTTCTCCAGGATAAACAACCCCAGCTCCCTCAGCTGCTTCTCACAGGACTTGTGCTCCAAAACCCTCCCCAGCCTTGTTGCCCTTCTCTGGACACACTCCAGCCCCTCCATGTCCTTCCTAAACTGGGGGCCCAGAACTGGACTCAGCAATATAGCAAATAAGCAGGCATTGTTTTAACCAAAGGTACATGTGCTTATAGTGACTGGATGGAACTACTGTCAATGTGCTTTTGCTTTGTGTGATTGGTCAAAAAACTTATAAAGTGAGTTGTAACATTAAGTTCTTGGTCTGCTGCCTGGGATGTGAGCTGCTGGCATCTTCCCATTGTCACAAGCATGTAATGAGACTGATGCTGGAACATAAAACAGCTCAAGGCACGTTCCCAGCAGCGCCATCCCGGTGGTGATTTGCACACAGATCCCGATCAGAGATAAGCCACAGGCTCGGGCACAGCGCTCTCCCCGCCCTCACAGTCATCCTGCTGCTCTTCCCAGCGCCTGTCACTGCCGGGGAGGCGCTGGCCAGGGTCGCTCCCACCTCCCCTCCACCTCCCCGAGTCCCTTGGGGTGCCGCAGCCGGCCCGGAGCCGCAGCACACCTGGGGCACTGCGCCGTGCCTGGGCAGTGCGCCCCGTGGGGGCCATGGGGGCCGGGGGAAATGGGGGCCAGGGGGGCCATGGGGGTGATGGGGGCTGGGGGTGATGCCATGGGGGTGATGGGGGCCATGGGGGTGATGGGGGCCGTGGGGGCCATGGGGGCCGGGGGCAATGGGGGCAATGGGGGCCAGGGGGCCAGGGGGGCCGGGGCAATGGGGGCAAGGGGGGCCATGGGGGAAATGGGGGTGATGCCATGGGGGTGATGGGGACCATAGGGCAATGGGGGCGATGCCATGGGGGCCATGGGGGTGATGGGGGCCATGGGGGTGATGCCATGGGGGTGATGGGGGCCATGGGGCAATGGGGGCGATGCCATGGGGCCATGGGGGCGATGCAGCCGCGGGGGCTCCGGCCCCGGCAGCGCCGTGATTGGCGCGGAGCGGAACGGAACGGAACGAATGCCACAGCTGAGACGGGCCAGGCTACCTGAAGGAGCCCGCATGTCCTCAGGTTTCACTCATGACCATCTGACAGCAGCAGCAGCTGCGCTGCCAACTCGCCGAGCCAAAGGCTCCAGAAGTCGAAGGAGAGGGAAATTCTGGCCCTAAAAGGTCTCTCCTTGGGATTTCGCACTCTCAACCCGACAGTAAGTACCGGGGTCAGCCCTGGGCGGCTGCCAGGCCCCCGGGCGGGGCTGCAGGGTCGGGGATGTGCCCAGGTTTGTCACTGTCACCGTGCCTGGAGCGGTACCGGCAGTGTCCCGGGATTTGCGGTCTGAGTGCTGGAGGTGGACGGGACCAGGATGGACTCCGGTGGCTCTGGGGGGTGTTTAGGGCTGGAGGCACCTGCTGGACCCCCCTGCATGGAAAACTGTCCGGGACAGGGGACAAAGTCCCCACAAAGGTGCAGGCGGGGCATGGACAAGGGTGGCAGCAGCCAGCGGGCTCTCAGTGGCCACAGGGCTGTGTCGGGCTGAGAGGGGACAGTCAGGGACAGCCAGGCAATGAGCTCCCGAGCCACCTTCCCCGTGTCACTAAAGGAGCCACGGGCAGGGCGCACAAGTCTCAGGCTCCTTTCTCCTGGCTTCTCCTCCTGGAGGTCTAAATATAAACCCCGGCCTGGGCAAGCCAAGGTTGCAGGAAAGGTCTGCGGGTGCTCCCAGTGTCTCCTTTCGGGAAGGGCCCTGTCCCTGCAGAGCCCCCGTGCTCTGTGGGGCGGCAGGGGGGGACCCCCAGGGCAGAGGGGGCACTGGGACCCCTGTGCCACGCAGGAATGGGGTGGCAGGGAAGGGGAGGCTGTTCCCACCCCGGGGCTGTGGGCACACAGGCACAGCCAAAAGGGTGCCAGGATGAGCCCAGGGTGGGGTTCAGAGTTGGATCCCCCACAGCAATCAGGCAGTGCGAGGCTGGGGTTCAGGTCAGGATTTTTGGGTGCTGTATCCCCCCTGTGCCAGCTCCCATCCCCTGCTGCATGGGCAGGGCCCGCTGGGCTCCCCCAGAGCCCTTTTGGGGTTTATCCAGGGGCAGTCAGCCCCATTCCCACCATTCCCCCCATCCCCCCCCATTCCCCCATTCCTCCCATTCCCTCCCATTCCCTCATTCCCCCCCATTTCCCCCATTCCCTCCCATTCCCTCATTCCCCCCCATTCCCCCATTTCCTCCCCATTTCCCCATTTCCCCCATTCCCCCATCCCTGCAGAAGGACGTTTTCCGAGGAGCACAAGCATTTCCTGCCCTCAGGGCTCTGATGGAGCTGTCAGGGATCAGCCATTGACAGGCGAGGGATGGAACTGCGGCTGTCTCCAAGGAACAACAATTCCACAAAGCCCTGGGGATAGCAGGACATCCCAGTCACTCCCATTATCCCGGGGAGATCCTGGATGGGTTGATGCAGTGCTGGAGCTGCTCCCTCTGGTTCATTCCAGGAAAAATGTTGGATTTATAATGGTTTGAGGGGGAAAGAGCATATTTACAGGAACTGGTTAACGAGCACAAAGTCCTGCCCTTGCCCGTGCTGTGCTAATATTTAAATAGCATTTTCTATTTTGTAATCTGTGCAAAAGGGTCCAGTTCAGGATTTTGCCTGGCTCTGTGGAGTC
Source organism: Agelaius phoeniceus (assembly GCF_051311805.1). NCBI lineage: Eukaryota > Metazoa > Chordata > Aves > Passeriformes > Icteridae > Agelaius > Agelaius phoeniceus. The sequence continues at coordinate 5,504,171 of NC_135290.1, read as the reverse complement.
CCTTGGGCAGCTCCAGCTCCACTCAGGGAAATTTGCTGGATTTGGGGTATGAGAGTGAGCAGCAGAGCCATGAGGAGACGCCCAGCACCGTTTCTGTTTGCAGCAGGTTGGATTAATGAGGTTCTGTTTGCAGCAGGTTGGATTAATGAGGTGGTTTCTGTGCAGGGCAGAAAGGGGAGAAGGTGGTGGATGCTTTGGGAAGTTGTGAGGGAAAAGATCTCAGTTTAGCTCGGGAGAGAGCAGGGAGGGTGCTCAACCTCTGTGCCTGTCCTGCTGCCTCCCTCCTGGGATCCATAAATCCCTGGAACATCTCGTCTTTGGGTTCCCCTTCTCCATTTCCAGGTGGATCTGGATGAGATCCCTGGGGCTGTGGGGCTCAGCATCTGTGGCAGCTCCAGGTGCCCCGTGTTGATCCTGCTTTGCAGAATCTGCTCCAGGGCATTGGGATCCAGAGGCTGCAGTGGGAAAGGGGCATCTTGCAGCCCTGGGAAGCTGCAGGGATCCCAATATTGCAAACGGGAGCGGCAGGGCTGGGACCTGCTCCTGGTGCTGCGCTGGGGATCCCTGCGGGAGCTGCTGCCTCTCCTGGCGTCCCCCAGGGCTGGGGGCATCCCTGTCCCCGTGCCCCGAGCCTGGGGGGCAGCAGGTCACTGCAGCCCCACGCCACCCTCCCTTCCCCCTCGCTGTCCCCTCGCTGTCCCCTCGCTGTCCCCTCGCTGCCTTCCCGGCACGGCTCAGATCTTTTCCGAGCCTGACACGGGAGCTGCCGGCAGGGAGGAGCCGCAGCTCCGGATGACACCCGAGTGCAGGGTGGGCAGTGGGCAAGCGCAGGGTCTCCACTTTAACCCTTCCCTGGCTGCCCAAGCCTCCAGCACTGCCAAATTCCCCCAAAATAACCCCGAGCCGCCACCCAGGCCGGTGTCCCCTTTCCAGCAATGCCCTGTCCCCCGGCAGGGACAGCAGGCGTGGGGATGGGGTGGCATCCCCGGCTCCGGGCAGGAACGGGTCAGTGCGTGGCTGCAGGATGGTGCAACCTCCTATTTCCATCTGCGGCCGGGGAGAGCATCCCAGGATTTCACAGCTCCCGGGCTGTGTGTGCCACCCCCACGCTGAGCACAGCAGGTACAGCCTCAGGGCACCGAGCCCCAGGAGCTGCAGGGCAGCAGCGATCCGGGAATTGCGGGGAATTCCTTCCCACGAGGGTTTGGTGCTGCTGCAGGAGCAGAGGCGCCTCTGCAGGGCTGGATTTTTTGGGGTTGATGTCCCTGGAGGAGCCGTGCCCCCTCGGAGGTTCAGCACGGAGGATTTGGATTTCCAAGGGAAGGCAGAGACGGGTGGGCTCGGCTGGGATTTTGCAAGGAGCTGGAGGAGGGAGCAGCACTGATTTTGGCAGGTGCAGAGCAGCCAGGGCAGTGCAGAGCCCACAGAAGGTGCTGCTAGAATAGGACACAGCTCCAAAGGAACCGTGTATCCATCCCATTCCGTGGAAATCCCCAGCACAGTTGCAGGGTGTCCCTGTCCCAGTGCAGCACCAGGCTGGAGCAGCTTGGCTGCTGCCAGGAAAAGGCTGCAGAGTGTTGGGAGGGCTCCTCTCTGCTCGAGGCAGGCAAAAAGCATCGTTCCCATAGCAGGGAACTCATCCTCTGTGTGCTTAAAATCATGAAATCAGGGAATGGTTTGGGTTGGAAAGACTTTAAAGCTCATCCCATTCCATGGCAGGGACACCTCCCACTGTCCCAGGCTGCTCTAGCCTGGCCTTGGGCACTGCCAGGGATCCAGGGGCAGCCCCAGCTGCTCTGGAAATTCCATCCCAGCCCCTCCCCACCTTCTCAGGGAACAATTCCTCATTCCCAAAATCCCATCCAGCCCTGCCCTCTGGCAGTGGGAGTCATTCCCTCTCCCTCCATCCCTTGTCCCCAGTCCCTCCCCAGCCCCCTGTGCTGCTGCCCTGGTGACCTGTGGGTGACAAGCAGTGGCCTGGCTGGGGGACAGAGGTGGCACAGGAGGAGCAGGAGCTGCTGCAGCATCTCAGTGTCCTGCTCTGGCTGGGAAGAGGCATCCAGCAGTGCTGGGCTGGCTCTGGAATCGTTTCCCAAGGAAGGACCTTCCCTTTGGCTGAGCTCGGGGACATTCCAGGCAGCCCTTGGTGACGGATGCACTTGGAAACATCCCCCATCCCTGCTGGCACGCCTGGCTTGGGCCACGCTGCAGGCAGAGAGCAACAAACCCCACCCAGAGCAGGGCAAAGAGCCGCGGTGGTGACAGGAACCCGCCCTGGGGACGTGTCACTCAGTGCCACTCACGGGAGCCACCGGTGCCAGAGGTGTCACAGCCACACGGCCCCGCCGGGTGCTTAAAACATCTGCAATTCAAAGGATAATGCTCGAAAATTAAAAAAAAAAAAATTTCCTTACTCTAAGTCTTCTGAGCCCAGTACTATTTTAAAATAGAGTGGGAAAAGGCTTGGGGTCACTTAATTTTCTTAATGGTGTTGTTTTCTTGTGAAAATCTCCCACCCTCTGCCTTTAAAGCAGCCTAAAAACCCCGCGAGTTTCCAGAACCACCGTGCTGCTGGAATTCCAGCATCCCACAGCAGTGGCCTAGGAGCCATTTGTGTGTGAAAGGAAATTCTGGAGATTTCCTGTATCTTTCCAGATGGTTTTTGTAATGGAGTTACAGAACAGAATTAAGGGACCACAATTTCTCCAGGGGTGGAAGCATCAAACTCTTAAATGGCACAGAAAGGAATGTGAATTTGTTTATAAAATGGTTGATTTTGTCTGGCACAACTGAGGGTGCCAGGGTCCCTGAGAGAAACTCCCATAATCCTGAATATTCCACAGCCCTGCTCAGCCCCTGGGAAATCTGCAGGAGCTGAGGTGAATTTCCCCCACCTGCAGGATTGGAGTTCTCCAGCCCTTGTGCCACTTTTGGATAAAAAAAAACCCATTTCACATCAGATTTTTTCAATCTCCCCATGTTTCTTCCTAAAACTTGTGGGAAATACCATAGGAACTAAACAAACAAACAGCCCATAGGGCTTTTTGAGGTCGTGGCATCCCTGGGACCATGCCAGGAGGGTTTTCTGCAGCCATCAGATTTTCCAACACAGCTCCTGTCACCCTGCAGGCTCCTGCTGCCCTGGCTGGGTTTGAAGCAAATTTGTGTTTTCCTGGCAGCTTAATCTGTGGGATTTGAGGGTTTTAAAACCTGTTCAAAGCATGCAGGGGTGGGGAGGGGGTTTCCTGGACACACAGCAGGTTTAGGAGAGCAGGGTTAGGAATGGCCCAGGGATCTGATAATCATGGAAAGGGTTGGGTCAGAAGGGACCTTAAAAACCATTTAATTCCACCCCTGCCATGGCAGGGACACCTCCCACTGTCCCAGGCTGCTCCAAGCCCTGTCCAGCCTGGCCTTGGGCACTGCCTGGGATCCGGGGCAGCCCCAGCTGCTCTGGGCACCCTGTGCCAGGGCCTGCCCACCCTGCCAGGGAACAATTCCTAATTCCCAATATCCCATCCATCCCTGCCCTCTGGCAATGAGAGCCATTCCCTGTGCCCTGTCCTCACCCAGCCCTGTGTGCCTGTGGGGAAGCTGCATCTCTCTGGTTCCCTGGGAAACTCCAGAGCTGCAGGTGCCCCCCAGTGTGGCATTGACATCCTCTGAAAAAATCCCTTCACTCAGGATTTTTCTCCTGGGAAGCTGAGAAGCCTCAGAGAAAAGGAAAACAATTCTTATCTCATTTGCTTCTCCCATGCTGTGCTCATGTGGAATGTGTTTGGAGATTGTTTACCCACAGGTGATTGTTCCATTGCATTCTGCTGGGAGTTGTTTTCACTCTTTGGCCAATCAGGGCCAAGCTGTGTTGGGACTCTGGAGAGAGAGTCACAAGTTTTCATTATTATCCTTTTAGCACTCAGTATCCTTTCTGTATTCTTTAGTATAGTATAGTATTCTTTAATAGAATATAGTATCATAAAGTGATAAATGAGCCTTCTGAGAACATGGAGTCAGGTGCATCATTCCTGCCTTTGCCAGGGCATTTCCCAGCAAATACAACACCCCAGAGCACAGGAGGCTCCAGGTTTGCAGGGGATCCCCCAAAAAATAAATGCCTTAGGGAGGAACTGGAGCCTGGGTCAGGCAGGTGAGGGAGATCCTAAGCTCCTGTGTCCCCCAGAGCCAAGAATGCCCTCCCTCTCTCTTCCCCAGCCCATGGAGGTTTTTTTCTGGGCAGAATGAAGTGCCTGGATGGGGTCACTTTTCCAGCAGCCTCAGACCCCTCCCCGCCACTGTCCTGTTCCACAGAACCTCTTACACAGCATCCCTGGGAGCTTCCAAACCAGTCCTGTTACTTTGGTGCCTGATTCCTTTGTGTGCCCTCAGCAGCAAAAATATCAGAGGAAGCTGAATTTCTCTCCAAGTGCAGCCTGGGCACCCCTGAGCCAGGAGCTGCTCCCAGTTCCCTGCTGGGGGTTGAGATGCCCACCCAGGACATGCCCTGGGCAGGGTCCCAAAGCTGCAGCTCGCCTGTGTCACAGCAGCAGGGCCCCAGCCAGGTGACAATTAGCACTGGCTCCATGATTCACAGAAGGCCGATCAATCTCTTTATTATTGCATCATTATTTAGAAACTGTCTATTTCTAGACACTTACAATACTCTTGGACCTAATTGGTGCTCCAGTCCAAACACCATCACCATTGGCTAATTAAGAAACTACTCTTTGGTAAACAAATCACCATAACATATTCCACATGTTCACAAGTTAAGAATTATTTATCATTCTTTTCTCTGATCTTCTCCCAGCCTTTCCCTGGGAAAGTTCTCTGTTGCTTTCTGTGCCACAGTGTCACAGCAAAAAGGAGCCATTCATCTCAGCTGGGTGGCCAAAATTTAAGAAGCAAATAAATCAGTGCTCTGTAGAGAGATTTTAAAGTGATTGATTGTCCAGCAGGAAAGATGAGGGACAGGGATCTTCCTTAATCAGGGACTCTTGGAGGACTCAGGTGCTGGAGAGGGACCTTGAGGGTGACTTGTGCCACACCTGTCACTGGGCCTGAGCTGCCTTTACCTGTGGGAGCACAAGGAGTTTGGTCTGGGTTATTCATAGGAGCTGCTAAAAACCTGCCAGGGTGGGCCAGGGGCTGCTCCCCATGGCCAGGGGCTGTCCCAGGGTGGGACCCTTCCCCTGGGCTGGTGGGCCCCAGCCCTGCACCCCACCCTGTGCCCCCCTATGGGGCTGGGCTGAACCCCCACAGAGCCCAGGCTTGGCTTTGTTTCCGAGGATGGAAGGCCACCAGAGATGCTGGTGGTTTCTTCACTGTGCTGTGTGGGATTTGGACACGGGATCAGCCCTGCTCCTGCTCCCTAGGGCCACCCCATCCTCTCTGAGTGGCCCCAAAGGGCTCAGAACAGCACCAGGAGCTGCAAAAGACCCCAAAAAGCCACAGAGAATTCCCATGCCAGGGGCAACACCCCCTTTGAGCCTCCCAGTGTAATCTCAGGCAGTGCTGCCCTGCCCCAGCATCTCCCAGCCTGCTCCTGGTGCTGCTCCATGGCTGGGGAGGGAACTGGGGGCTCCAGCCCGGCCACAAGGGAGGGGACAGGGCCAGGAGAGGGGACACAGAGAGGAGAGGGGACAGGGGAGGGAGAGGGGACAGGGCCAGGAGAGGGACACAGGCAGGGAGAGGGGACAGGGCCAGGAGAGGGGACAGGGGAGGGAGAGGGGACCGGGGCAGGAGCAGAGCTGGGGCTGCTCGCAGCGGCTCCCCGGGACAGGAATGAGCAGAGTCATGGGGCTGCAGAAACCTGAGCCCGGCGCTGATCGCTGGTGGCAGCTGGAGGCAGAGCCACCTCCGGCAGCGGGGACAGCGCTGGGGACCGCGGTGGCAGCACCCGGGGAACCACGGCCCGGGCAGCACCCCCTGCATGAGCGGGGACAGCGATGGCACAGCCCCGGCACAGGCTGCTCCTGACAGCTCTGCCAGTGCCCATTGCCAGGGAAACTGAGGCTCTCCCAAGTGACGAGCTCCTCTGAGCCCTCAGAGCTGCCAGGGATGAGGTGGGAAGGTCAAGCTGTGCCAAGGGAAATTGAGGCTGGATATCAGGAAAAAGTTTTTTACAGAAAGGTGAGAAAGCTCCAGAATGGCTGCCTGGGGAGGTGGTGGAGTCACCATCCCTAGGGGTGTTTAACAAAGCCTGGATGTGGCACTGGGTGCCAGGGTTGAGTTGAGGTGTTGGGGCTGGATTGGTTTTAAAGGTCTCCTCCAGCCTTGTGATTCTGTGATTCAGTGAATTCTGTGTTTCTGTGATTCTGTGAATTTTGTGATTCTGTGAATTCTGTGTTTCTGTGATTCTGTGATGATTCTGTGATTCTGTGTTTCTGTGATTCAGTAAATTCTGTGTTTCTGTGATTCTGTGAATTTTGTGTTTCTGTGATTCTGTGAATTCTGCGATTCTGTGATTCTGTGTTTCTGTGATTCTGTGATTCTGTAAATTCTGTGTTTCTGTGAATTCTGTGATTCTGTGATTCTGTGATTCTGTGTTTCTGTAAATTCTGTGTTTCTGTGTATTTTGTGATTCTGTGATTCTGTGAATTCTGTGAAGGTTCCCCCACGGGCCCTGTGGGTCCTGCTGGAGCCTGGGTGCTGCTTCCTCTGATGACCCTGATGGATCCATTCCCAGCTGAGCTGTTCTGTGATTCCCTGCACCAGCGCATTCCCCCTGGGATTTAGGGTGATAAACCCAGCACAGCCCTGTGCTCCTCAGCTTTTTTGAGCTCCCTGTTATCGAGGGGAAAGTTCCAGAGCTGCTCAAGTGGAGCAGGAGCTGTTTGTAAGTCCTGAGCAATTCAATGAAAAGCAGCACTGGTGGCACCTCTGTCCCCTGCCCAGGCACTCTCCCCTCTCAGAGACACCCAGGACCCAAAATTCCCTTTTTGTTTGCTTTGATGGGGTCCCACCTCTGGGGGCCATCCCCCTCCCCACCCATGTGGGACCAGGTGGGGCCACAAGCTGGGCTGGGGCTGGACTCCTTTTGCAGTGATGTGACTCAGTTTGTGCCATTAAATAACCCTGTGCGGCAAGGACAGAGCTCTCCCTAAATCAGATGAAGTCAGAAAATCAGGTTTTAGGGTTGGAAAAGCCTTCAGAGAGCATCAAGCCCAACTGTTCCCCCAGCACTCTCCCCTGTCCCCAAGTGCCACATCCACAGGGCTTTTAAACGTCTCCAGGGATGGAGACTCCACCACTGCCCTGGTCAGACTTTTCCAAAGTCTGGCCAACTTTTCCATGAAGAAATTTCCCCAACACCCAATTTAAACCTCGCCTGGCCCAGCCTGAGGCCGTTCCCTCTGCTCCTGTCCCTGTTCCCTGGAGCACAGCCCGGCCCCCCCGGCTGTGCCCTCCTGGCAGGAGCTGTGCAGAGCCACAAGGGCCCCCTGAGCCTCCTTTGCTCCAGGCTCAGCCCCTGCCCAGCTCCATTTCCAGTCTCTTTTCCCATCAGGGCTCTAAGTGTCCAGTTCTCCCTAATCCCAAAGGGCTGAGGGTTTCCAGCTGTCAGCACAGCAGGGCTCTGGGGATTGTTGATCCTGAAGGTTTTTTGGGGTCAGGTGCTTGGCAGCTTCACAGGGAGTTTGGGTTTGCCAGTGGGATGCTTGGTTTGGGAGGGTGAGGCACAGAGGCACCACTGTCCCAGCATCCATGAGAAGCAAGGTTGAGTTTTATGGAATGTTGGGCTCATATCCCATACAATCTGGAGTTATGGGACATTGTCAAGGCAGAAGAACCTCTGTGGTGTTGGGGGAGCATCTGCCAGCATCTCCACCTCCCCCAGGGCATGTCAGCCTCTTCCCCAGGTGCAGCCACCCCTCTCTCCAACTCCTTTTATGCAGCAGAACATCCTTACCTCCCCTAACCCACCCACCCTATTCCTTCTGGGAAGCCATCCCAATCCCTGTAAGATCCAAAAGTGCCTTTACTGCTTCACTTTTAGGCTCAGGAGAAGCCTTTGACCCTTCCTGGGAGCAGAACCACCCATCAGGGCAGGTTCCTTGTGCTTCCCATGGCTGGGAGCTGTGCCAGGGCCACAGCCCTGCAGGACCCAGCTCCTCTGGCTGAGGATCCTCCTGTTGGAGGCACCACGGGCCCCTCGCAGGAGCAAAGCTGTTGATGCTCTGCCAAGGGGAGGCAGCTGGAGTGGGGCTGCTGCTTCCCAAGATGTTTGGTTGTGTTGAAACACTGTGTTTGGGGTGAGAAACTGTGTCTGACGCTGCCAGGCGGTGACAGGGACACCAGGTGTCCCAGCCTCATGGTGCCTCCTGACTGGAGGTGGAATCCCAGAATCCCAGAATCCCAGAATTAATGAGGTTGGAAAACACCTTTGAGATCCTCAAGTCCAATCCATGACCCAACACCCCCTTGTCACCTTGACCGTGGCACTCAGTGCCACATCCAGGCTTTCCTCAAGCACCTCCAGGGATGGTGACTCCACCACCTCCCTGGGCAGCCTCTTCCCATGCCCCATCTTTCTGGGAAAACATTTCTCCTGATGTCCAGCATAAGCTTCCCCTAGTGTACCTTAAGGTTGTGTCCCCTTGTCCCGTCACTTCTCCTGGCAGCACCCTCCTGTCAGGGACTTGTGGAGAACCAGAAGGTGCCCCCTGAGCCTCCTCCAGCCTGAGGCTTCCCAGCTTCAGATGGGATTGGGGGTCTGGAAGGAGCAGGAACACCCTGGGTGCTCTGTGATCCATGCACAATAACCTTCCCTGTGAGCTCAACATTTCTGCCATAAATGCATTTGCTAAAACCCCACTGAGGTCCTGCACCAAACACCCCCGAGATGTCCCCAGGGGTTGTTCCTAAAACACCACTGAGATCCTCCACCAACTGCCCCTGAGATGTCCCCAGCTGGTGTTCCTAAAACCCCAAATGCCCCCGAGATGCTCCCAAACGCCCCCGAGATGTCCCCAGGTGATGCTCCTAAAACCCCTCTGAGATCCTGCCACCAAAGGGCCCCGAGATGTCCCCAGGTGGTGTTCCTGAAACCCCAAACACCCCCGAGATGTCCCCAGGTGGTGCTCCTAAAAGCCTAAACACCCCCGAGATGCCCCCAAACCCCCCAAGATGTCCCCAGGTGGTGCTCCTAGACCCCAAACCCCCCTGAGATGCCCCCAAAGCCCCCCTAGATGCCCCCAAACCCCCCTCCCGAGACGTCCCCCATGTGCTGCAGCCCCTTGTCCCCGCAGGCCGGGCGCGGCGGGCCCGGGAGCAGAATGCGAGCATGGCCGGCCTGCCGCACATCCCGGGCCCCGAGAACCTGCGCCCCTTCACGCCCGCCTCGCTGGCCGCCATCGAGCAGCGCATGGCCGAGGCCGAGGCGCTCCGCATAAAGAGGCAGCAGGTGGAGATGCCCGAGGAGGAAGAGGAGCTCAAGCCCAGCAGTGACCTGGAAGCCGGCAAGAACTTGCCCCTCATCTATGGTGACCCCCCGCTGGAGCTCATCGGGACCCCGCTGGAGGACCTGGACCCTTTCTACAAGGACAAGAAGGTGAGGGACGGAGCTTTGCCCGTGGTAGGTGTTTTGCGGAGAGAGCTAAAAACTCCACAATTTTATGAAAGTTGTAAAGCCGGTATGTTTATTATTACAGCGCCGGACATACGTGGAGATTACTCTCTTTAAAAGACATGTGTACTTCTGGGAACTTCAGGTCCCTTTTTATCTTCTTCTCAAATCCATATGCATACAATTTCACAATAGGTTCATATAGATTCATTTTTATGAATTTTGCATGACATTTGCCACTTGTTCTTTATCAGAAAGAATTCTTAGGTCAGGTTGACATGCTCTCACAGCAGTCTCTTTGTCTCTTTTTATCACTCTTTGTCTCTCCTCCTTTATCTCTGTCTTTCACTGAATTAGTTTCTTTGAGCTTAGGCTTTGCAGTCAGGCTACATAGCTATGTTTTCTAACCACAGACTCAAAGATGTACATTTCACCTAAATCAAAATGGATTTCTACTCTGGAGAATTCCTACTCTGTCTCATAGGCTTGGCCTTAGGGGTAAGTCCCGAGGAAAAAACCCAAGCAGGGACCTCATATGCTTACCTGAGCCCACTCTGGTGATCCACTGTTGGTTTCTCTGGGTCTGGATTGAAGGCACTTGAGATGGTAGTTCATGTTCAGACTCAAGTGTTTATTATTAATCAGTAAAACAGTCTCACTGCTGTGAGTTGGGCAACTTTTCATTAGAAGGTAAAAAATGGCCAACAATCTCTCGTTACAAGGTCTTTTAAGGCTAAACTATCCAATTAAGGACTGACACCTAGATTATTTTCCCTTTTAACCCAATAACTGATCCTAATGTGGACTTTTCTGCCCAATTACAAAATGCCACCCAAACCCAAGAAGAAGAAGGAGAAGCAGCATGAAGAAGAAACCCAGGACAACACCCTGTGCCCTCCATCTTGCTTCCATCCACTACACACTAAAAATCCCAAAACCTCAATTTCTCACCAAGTGATGCACCTACACTGCTCTCTATAATCTATTTCACACTTTTGTGGATTCCAGTCTATCTTGAAGTCTGGGAAACTTTCTCCATGAATGAGGGTCAGAGTCAGTGCTCCTCTGGGGGTCAGGGCACCCCAGAGCAGACAGAGAAATATTCCCTGTGGTGTCCTGGGTTTCCACAATCCACCACCCCAGACTGCTGTGTTTTCCTCTCTTCCAAAGCATAGAGCATCTCCAAGCCTTTGGAGCTCCAAACGTGCAGAGGGATCTCCCCTCCGAGGGCAGCCCTTAGTCCGTGGTGTTTGGGGGGTGTAGAAGCACTAACCCCCCTCCCCTCTTTTCTCCACAGACATTCATAGTCCTCAACAAGGGCAAGTCCATCTTCCGCTTCTCGGCCACCCCTGCCCTCTACATGCTGGGGCCCTTCAACCCCATCCGCAGAGGAGCCATCAAAGTCCTCATCCATTCATATCCTTGGTCTCTGGGATGCTGCTCCATGGCCAGCTCAAACCCCAGTGCTCAGAGTCCAAACAGCTCCAGGAGAGTGGCAAGTGAAGGGGTTGATGATGGGGTGGTGTGGGAAGCTCCTGGGTCCCCAGCACAGGCAGGACCTGCTGCCCAGAGCTTTACCCCAAGGAACAGGTCCTTGATGGGCACCTTGAAGGCACCAAAGCCTTTCTGGTTGGAAGGTATCAGTTTGGATGGAGAAAGGAAAAAGCCCAAGGGTTGAATCTTCCTAGGGAGAGGATGAAGGGTTTTGAGGTCTGGGGAGATTTGGAAAGGAAGGGAAATGTTCATGGGTCAGATCTGGTCCCACTGGGAAGGGGGTGAGCAAGGGAGCTCCAAGGAGGCTTTGGGAGAGGGAAGCAGAGGAACCAGGACAGAGAGGGAAAGGCAGGAAAGGAGCCCAAGAGCGCGAGGGGCATTGCAGGGTGGGTGGAAGTGATCACAGCAGAGCTCTGGTGGAAGTGGGGATCATGGCCATGAGGGAGGAAGAAAAGAGGGAGGTTTTGCAGAAGAGGGGGCTAAGCCTAAGAGTTAGAGCTTTCTAGAAAGAGATGAAGGTTTCTGAGGACTGAAGAGACTATGAAGGGAAGGGAAAGCTGTATCCAAAGGTGATGGAGAGGAAGGAGCACAGGGGACAGAAAGGGAGGAAGGGCCAGCATCAGGAAGGAAGGAAGGAAGGAAGGAAGGAAGGAAGGAAGGAAGGAAGGAAGGAAGGAAGGAAGGAAGGAAGGAAGGAAGGAGGGAAGGAGGGAAGGAGGGAAGGAGGGAAGGAGGGAAGGAGGGAAGGAGGGAAGGAGGGAAGGAGGGAAGGAGGGAAGGAGGGAAGGAGGGAAGGAGGGAAGGAAGGAAGGAAGGAAGGAAGGAAGGAAGGAAGGAAGGAAGGAAGGAAGGAAGGAAGGAAGGAAGGAAGGAAGGAAGGAAGGAAGGAAGGAAGGAAGGAAGGAAGGAAGGAAGGAAGGAAGGAAGGAAGGAAGGAAGGAAGGAAGGAAGGAAGGAAGGAAGGAAGGAAGGAAGGAAGGAAGGAAGGAAGGAAGGAAGGAAGGAAGCATACACAGAAGCAAAGAGGAAAAGAGGGAAGTATGAGCACAGGACTGAGGCAGGAGAGCATCAGGAGAAGCAGGGCAGGGTGAGGGACCAAGGTGGCAGCCAGGACAAGAGGAACAGGGACACTTGTCTTCCTGACTGTGAGAAGGGGGGATCCAGGCACCATCAGAGCATTTGGTCCTTGACCAGGTTTTAAATTATTCAGCATGTTCATCATGATCACCATTTTAACCAACTGCGTGTTTATGACGATGAGCAACCCCCCGGCGTGGTCCAAGAACGTGGAGTGAGTCCTGAGACCTCCCCTGACCACGGGGACAGCCCAGCCTGTCAATGTCCCTCAGGAGGGACAAGACCAAGGCTGAGGGGGGCGGTGGGGATCCAGGCACCCTTCAGCACAGGGGAGGTGTCACTGGGAGGTGCTGGTGGCCCTCAGAAGGGATGTCCACACTCTCCATAGGGCACTGAAGAGTGAGAATGTTTCAGAGCTGCCCAAATTCTGGTGGGGTCCCCATGTCTGGAGAGCCCTGAAGAGCAGGTTGGGCTGGGCTGGGTCAGCACTGTCAGTCTGGAGAGGCTGAGCTGATCCACCTGTCCAGGGACTGTGGACAACCCAGGGGAGGGGGGAAATCCATCATTTTCTGCTGTGATTCTGCACAGTCAGGCCTCAGCAGGGAACATGGGGGTGGTGGGACATCAGCAGGGACAGAGGTGTTGCAGAATGGTCACCAGAGGGGTTGGTACCTCGAGATGTCCGAGCCCACCTTACAAGGTGAGGTGAAAACCTCTCCAAGTGCTGAAGCACCCCAAAAACCCATCAGCCCCCAGAGTCAGCTCCTCAAGATATTCCCCCTGGGAGGGCTGGGCAAACCTTGGACCTGGGCAAGTGTGTCCCAGGTGACCAGTCCCGTTTCAGATACGCCTTCACTGGGATCTACACCTTTGAGTCTCTCATCAAGATCCTGTCCAGAGGCTTCTGCATCGACGACTTCACATTCCTGCGTGACCCGTGGAACTGGCTGGACTTCATGGTCATCTCCATGGCGTGAGTCCTGTGGGATGGGGAGGAACGAGGAGTGCTCTGGGCAGAGCCCCTGCAGCTCCTCCCTCTGCTGTCCCACAGCTACATCACCGAGTTCGTGGACCTGGGGAACATCTCTGCTCTCAGGACCTTCCGTGTCCTCCGTGCCTTGAAAACCATCACGGTGATACCAGGTGGGACTTAGAGGAGGGGCCTGCCCTCCGTGCCTTCCCCTGAGCTCAGGTGTTCCCACCGTTCCCAGCAAGTCCTGGTTCTTTGGGCAGCTCCAAGAGAAAACAGAGGAAATGAGGTATTCCATAAATTTTCCATGTAAATTCAGCTTTTGGGCCAGGTCCTGCTGATTTTACATCTTGAAATCAGCTGCACTCATCTGGGAGCCCCTGAAGAGGTAGATGTGATGTTTTTAATGTTCCTTGGAGATGAATTAAGGGAATTTGTGCTCCCAGTGGATTTATGGGTTTGATAAACCAAATCTTTCCATTTTTGAAGCTATGGACTCAGCTTTGTGCCAATTGTTGGCTGTCTGGTGCTGAAGCTGAGATATTTAACAGGTTTAACATCACCCAAAACATCCAGATTCATGTGAGGAGCACCTTATCAAATCCCTCTGATTGCTGATTTCCAAATTTGATACCATTTCAACACCTGGTGCAAGCACAGAAATCTGAAGCATGAGATTGAACTGAAAAGGACAATTCCTTGTGGTGAATAAGTCCTTGTGGTGTCCCTGCAGGCTCCAGAATGTGAGGGTTCACATTTGAATGTTTTTTTCCTTCATCAAACAGGCTAAAAATTGCATTGAGGAAAATGTAAACTGCTGCTTCTTTCTGGAATGACATCCCCAAGGGCTCTGCAGAAATAGCAATGGCAAAAATAAGCTGGTTTGGAACATCTGACCTTGGTCAGGGCCTTGGAGAACAGGACTTTACTTAAATAATTTGGGGAATGATGACCTGACAAGAGGGCAGGGCTAAAAATCATTTCCTTGGAGAATTTCTCCATGTGAGAAAGCTCTGGGCTCAGAGAAGCTCTAAAGATGAACATTGGGGTGTCCCAGTATTGTCCATCATCCATGTAGACCTTGGCTGACAGAAACTCCATCCTCCACAGAAAAACCCCACTGAGGATCTGTGGATGAGCCTCCCTGGGGAGGGATCAGTGACGTTGTGGGGAGAGATGAGTTAATCCATGTGCAGGTGTCACTTTGTCACCTTCACTGGGGCACACCAGGGATTTTCCAGCTTGAAGGGATCAGGATGAGGGGTCTGGCAGGGCTCTCAACCACCCAGGTGTGACCGTGTTCACAGGGGTCCAAGGATGAGGGAAGAGACGAGGATCTGACTCCATGTTTCAGAAGGCTGATTTATTATTTTATGATATATATTATATTAAAGCTATACTAAAAGAATAGAAGAAAGGATTTCATCAGAAGGCTGGCTAAGAATAGAAAAAGAAGGAATGATAACAAAGGCTTGTGTCTCAGACAGAGAGTCCAAGCCAGCTGACTGTGATTGGCCATTAATTAGAAACAACCACATGAGACCAATCCCAGATGCACCTTTTGCATTCCACAGCAGCAGATAACCATTGGTTACATTTTGTTCCTGAGGCCTCTCAGCTTCTCAGGAGGAAAAATCCTAAGGAAAGGGTTTTTCATAAAAGATGTCTGCCACGGAGGCTTTTCTGGAGCTGGGAGAGGTGCACAGCATCGAACAGCTGGGCCAGCAAAGAGCTTCTCCATGTCCCACCCTGAAGTGCTTCACTCCACTGGCTTGGTACCAAAAAATGCCAGATTTAGGGGAAAAAAAAGAAAATGCTAAGGAATTGATGGCTGCCAGGCTGGGGTGGGCTTTGGTTTGGATATCCCAAGGCTGGGATGGGGAAGTCACCAGCACCAACCCCAGGGTGACAGCCGTGTGTGGGGACAGAGCTGGGCTGTGATGTGAGCACAGAGCTGGGGGCTCACTCAGGGGTGACAGCCAGCACCTTCTGGGGACACCACAAATTAATCAAGTAGCAGTCAGCTCAGTGGTGGTGCCTCCCCCAGGGCTGAAGACCATCGTGGGGGCCCTGATCCAGTCGGTGAAGAAGCTCTCAGACGTGATGATCCTCACGGTTTTCTGCCTGAGCGTCTTCGCCCTCATCGGCCTCCAGCTCTTCATGGGCAACCTGCGGCAGAAGTGTGTGCGCTGGCCTCCCCCCAACAGCACCTTCCTGCAGGATCTGGGGCTGGACAACGACACCTCGGCCAACTCCACCTTCTACGACTTCATGGATGACTTCACTGGGAACTTCACTGGGAACTTCACCGGGAACTTCACCGGGAACTTCACCGGGAGCACCTTTGACTTCGAGGCCTACATCAGCGATGAAGGTAAAGCTCCTCTACCTCCCTCTCCTCTGACCTCCACCCTGGTTTGCTCCTCAGTTTCCTGCTCCTCCTGGCCACACCAAGGTTTGCTGACAGGGACCTTCCTGCCCAGGCTGGTGGGTGGAACAGGCTGTGCACCCTCACCAAAGGGACAGATGGGACCAAATCCCCCTGGACAGGACAATGGGGTCCACTTGGGCAAGCTGAGCTCTTCCAGGAAGGTTTCACAACAGGAAGGTTGGGATGGACCAGAGTCTCCACCTCTCTCACTTGCTGGTCAGGGCCAATGTGCCATTGGGGGGGTTACAGTAGGGAGACCAAACCCTTTGGGTTCCACCTGCTCCTCTGGAAAACCAGAGGAAAAACTCTGGAAAACCCAGAGGAAAATATGCAGGAATGACACTTTGAAGCCACTTTTCCCTATCTGGATCCTTCTACAGTGTCCAATGAATCCTTTATGCAACACCACAAAAGCCACAGGAGGGCAGGGAGAGACAAAGGGAGGGAGAGGTGGGACCAGCACAGATCCTCAGGAAGGTTTACCTTTCTCCTTTCTTACCCCTTCTTTGAAAATTTTACCCAAAGTTTGGTGGGTTTTCTGTTTGTTCTTCAGTTTTGAGGTTTGAAACTCCATGAAAATATAAAAATCTAGCAAATCTGCCTGGTAGAGCTGCAGGGTGCCCCAGATGGATGGCCCACATCTCATTCAGGACACTCAGCAGAGCTCAGAAGGCTGGGCTGGGTCTCAGCTGAGCTGCTTGGCCCAACAATCAGCTCCAGCATTCATTACAGGCAGGTTTTGGGAGGGAACAAGTTCCATCCATAGGATCTGATGAGCTCCAAGCAAAGAGGAGCTGCCCAAGGCCACAACAGCAGCTGTTGGGGCCAGCCCAAACCCTGGAATTGCAAAGATAGGGTATTTCCACCTGAGCCCCCACAGGATAAAGAGAAACTCCATGGCAAGAAGGCAGGCAGGGCCAGGGAGGACCCAGGAAGGCCCAGAATCCTGGGGCGGCTGTGCTGGGTGATGTCCAGGACTGGATCCAGCTGCCCTCTGCCACATCCAGGTGTGGGTGTCTGCAGGTGCTCCTGTGTCCCTGGGCAGGTCACTGTGGTGTCCCTGCTTGGCAGCTCCTGTGGAGCCCTCGGGAAGAGCTGTAAGGACCCCTGGGGTCCCCACCAGCCATGGGAGCACCAGGAGAAGCTGCAGCCAGGGAGCATTTCCCTGGATTTTCCTGGGACTCCTGCCATGCCCCATGCTTGGTGCTTCCTGCCAATGCCCTGATTTCCCAGGAAAACAGCCCAGCCCTGATCCTTGGACCTCGTGTTAACCCATTCTCCAGGTGGCCAGGCCCTGGCCAGATCCAGAGGGATTTCCAGGCTTGGGAGGGCCTGGTTGGATTGATGACACAATCCCAGGAGCTCCCTGAGAAAGAGCCAAGACAAGCAACAAAGTCAACAGAGAGTAGATAATCACGTGCCTGACTGGGATTCAAGGAATTTCCATGACAGCAAGTTGCACCCAAGAGTTTGAAAACCAATGTTTGTGCTTACTTATTTATTTATTCATTCATTCATTTTTATTTCTTGCTCTTTCCCCACCTGCAAAGCCAATTACTACTTCCTGGAGGGAGCCCTGGATGCCCTGCTCTGCGGGAACAGCAGCGACGCTGGGTGGGTGAGACCCCCTCCCCTGCACCCCTGGGAGGGCACAGGGAGCTGGCACAGCCCATGGGACCCCTGGTGCTTGGGATGGGGCTGGGAATGGGGCCCTGCAGGGGAACAGTCCAGGAATCCCAGTGGATCAGCTTGGGCAGCACCCTGAGGGTATCAGCTGGATCATCCCAATGGTACCAGCTCGAGGGTTCCAGTGTGGGCATTACAGTTGTGTCAGCTTCAGCTGGAATCAGTTCAGGCACCCCAAATTTATATTATTTAAAATGAAATAGTACAAATCTATTAGTAGTAATGGGATGAGATTAAGGTATTTTCATTAATTTTTTGCCTTAATTCGCTGTAATCGATTTTTTTGTGTGTGACAGGGAAACTAATTTTATTATCAGTTAAAGAGAAAGAAAGAAAGAAAGAAAGAAAGAAAGAAAGAAAGAAAGAAAGAAAGAAAGAAAGAAAGAAAGAAAGAAAGAAAGAAAGAAAGAAATCCCCAACAAAACACCTCTCCCAAAGAAATCCCCAAACCCTAAACACCTCAGTGTACAACCCAATCCCAAGCAAAATGTGTTTTCCCACTTTAAATAAATATGTATACTCACGGCTTGAGGGGTCTCAGTCTGAGCCTCCTGCCTGTGTCAGCTTTGGGGGGCATCAGCTCTCACACAGGGGCAGGGGCTGCCAGCCCAGGTGTCCCACCTGTCTCATGCTGGAGGGGAGGGCCCCCCCTGCACCCCCTCCCTTAGGAATGATTTTGGCTGCGGGGCTGTGCCAGGCTCTGACCCCTGCTGCCCCCCTGGCAGGAAGTGCCCCGAGGGCTACGAGTGCATGAAGGCCGGCAGGAACCCCAACTATGGCTACACCAGCTACGACACCTTCAGCTGGGCCTTCCTGGCCCTCTTCCGCCTCATGACCCAGGACTTCTGGGAGAACCTCTTCCAGCTGGTAGGCACCACCCCTCCACCCCTGTGCCAGCCTTCCTCTGTCTCTGTGCTGCCCCTGAGGTGAAAAGTCACTGACTGGAACCTTCTGTGGTTTGTGGACCCAGCCAGGATCAGCAGGGGTGGGGATGGTCCCATTTACTGCTTCCCTAGCATGGAAGACACTGTATTTCAGTGCAGTGTGTTTCCCAGGGTGCTGCCAGCTCTGGCATGGAAATCAGGGATTTATGAGATTGTCCAGAGCACCTCTGGCTTGAGCTGAGGGACAGGATAAGGAGGAGAAGCCAGGTCACTTGTCCCCTCCTTGAGCTGTCCTCTAGGGAGACACCACAAAACCCCAGCTGAACCCAGCTCCAGAGGCTGGCCAGGTAAAAGGGATCCTACACCTGAGGCTCCCCCTGTCCTCTGGAGGTTTGCCCAGATGATCAGAGTCAGAAAAGGACCCTGCTGTCCTGAAGGTGAGCCCTGAGAAGGTGGGGGCTGAGCAAAGTGAGTCAATGAAATATTGGTCCCACCTCCATCACTCGCAGCCCTCAGGAACCTTGGGAACCAAGGCTTCTCTCTGCCTCCCACCAGTCCCAGCCCAGTGCAAGGGCCTGCAGGAAGGTCCATTGGGCAATGACCAACCCTTGGAGAAGACAGGGACAAAATATTTCCCTCCTACCACAACCAGGAGGGTGTCCCAGGGCACTTTCTCTTGGGAGTGTCACCAAAGTGACATGGTGACATCCCTGCCACCTCTTCCCACAGACTCTGCGGGCAGCAGGGAAAACCTACATGATCTTCTTCGTGGTGGTCATCTTCCTGGGCTCCTTCTACCTCATCAACCTCATCCTGGCTGTGGTGGCCATGGCTTATGCTGAGCAGAATGATGCCACCATGCTGGAGGAGCAGCAGAAGGAGGAGGAATTCCAGCAGCTCATGGAGCAGCTGAAGAAGCAGCAAGAGGAGCAGGAAAGGCTGGTGAGTTGGAAGAGTGGAGGCCAAAATGAGGGGTCTTGGGGATAGGGAGAGGAAATGGAGGTAGCAACAAGCATGGTGTAAAATCCAAATAAAAACTCTATTTGGTCCATAGGAAGTAGAGAAAAAATGGAGCAACTATTTCGGGTATCACATCTGAATCAGAAAACTGAGATACTATCATGGGTGGGGACAAAAAAGGTTGAAAAGATCAAACTTCTGCATCCAAATCCCAGCCCAGGGTGCACTGGAGCAGCACAGGGATGTTTGAGAGGAGGAGGGGGTGAGGGACATAAAAGGCCTCAGAAGTTCCAGAGGATCTCCTGCAGCACATTAGGAAGGCTGGCAGGAGCCCGGCTCGGTGTCACCAGGGCACAAAGGAGCACTCAGGGAAGATGGGGCAGCCCAGCTTAGTGTATCAGCAAACCCTGGGCTTTGGAGGCACAACCAAGGGCTCGAGACACCCTGAGCCTCACCAGGGAGCTCCTGGTGTCCTTGTGGGAGCCAAGGAAACTGGAATGGTGGAAGTGTCCATGCTCATTGCAGGAGGGTTGGAAACTAAGTGTCTTTCTGTCCTTTCCCACCCAAACCACCCTGGGATCCAATGAACACCAGGTGGGAGGGGACCTCCAGGATCATCTGTTCCAGCCCTGCTTGGCCAAAGCACAACCTGGACAGGAGATGTCCCATTGTGGTGCCAGGATTTTACCTTCACCCCTTTGCCATCCTTGGGAATGTTTTCAGTACAACATCCCTATAAAAACATGGCCGAAAGCTTTGGTGCTGCAGCCCAGCCATTTTCCAGCTCTAACCATCCTTTTGGTCCGTGTTAGCAGCATCCACAGGAAACATCCCTGAAAATCTCTTTGGGCAGGTCACCACCTCCCTCATGTGTAGAGAGACACAAACCAATGTTTGACTCTCTCCAAAGCCTCTTATCTCTCTTCTCTTATCTGTCCAGAGCTACAGCATCCCCTGGGAAGTGGTCTGCTCCTCTCTGGCTGCTGCTGTTTGCAGGAAGGGTCTGAGCCAGCCCTGCCCAAGGGTCAGGCTGGTACTGAGGCCCCTTTCCTGAGCACATCCACCAGGGAAGTGCCCAAAGGCTTTGTTAAGGGATGTCTTCCTTTAGAGTGACACAGAGAAAGCAAAAAGACAGAGGGAATTAAGCTGAGAGTGAGGGCAAAGCACCTACAAGAAATGGGGGCTTGGATCTATTTCATATCCTGTGATTAAAGGTGGAAAATGTCCTGGATTTCAGCAATGTGCTCTGAGAACAGAGAATTTCCCAGTCCACTGTGGCATCCTCAGTGCTATGAGAGGGTGTAATAAACTACAAATTTTAATAGCACTATTGAAAAGGAAAAAAAAAAGGACAAAAAAAGACAATTTTTTTTATGCAATGGAAATGTGACAATGCAACATTTAGTGCAAGTGCAAAAATCCTGGAGGTCACATTTCAGCAAGAGCCTTGAGGATTTTGGCTTCTTTGCCATTTTGGATGACAGCTCATTGCAAAGGGCAAAGTTTCCTGCTTGAAGAACCAAGGTTTGCTCAGTTTTATCCTTAGGAATTATTGTCCCTGACCAAACATGAACAGACCTAACTCAGCTGTGGAGAGCTGAGTGGAGAGGGTGCAAGGGAAAGGGAAAACTGTAATTTGTGTAATTTTGTGTAAAACTGCAATTCTTCTTTATTTGTGGTAATAGAAGTGGATAGAGGTGGTGTTGTAGTGGTAGGTCAGTAGTTTTGGTGGTTATAAAATGGTGTTTGTTGTATTGGGTATGTTTGGTATTGAGGGTTGTTATTTTGTTGTATGGTAACTTTTTGTAGGGAAAAGGAAAAAGGAAAGGAGGAGGAGGAGAAGGAGGAGGAGGGGAAGGAGAAGGAGAAAGAAGGAGAAGGAGAAAGAAGAAGAGGGGGGAAAGGGAAAAGGAAAAGGAAAGGCTTGGAAATCCAGGACGGCTTGGGTTGGGATGGACATGGAAGGTCATCCAGTCCCTCCTGCCATGGGACACCTCCCACTACCCCAGGTTCCTCCAAGCCTCCTCCATCCACCACTTCCAGGGAGGGAAGGAATTTTCCCAGCCCCTGGAGCCCCCAGCCACGGTGGGATGTCCCCATGGCTGTGGGCACAGGGGTGACAGGGTTGTGCAGTTGCAGGAGCGCTCATCCAGCAGCAATTCCCTGCCCAGCAGCGTGGCCGGGAAGGGGCACGACTCCGACCTCAACAGTGACCAGGACAAGGCCAAGGACTGCAACGGGCAGGTGGTGCCCAAGATCACCCTGCAGAGATCCGACACCGTGGTTGATGTAGGTGCCAGCCCTGCCCCTGCCATCCCTGAGGGTGCCCACCCCACTGAGGGGCCAGGCTCGTGCCCACCTCGCCGTGGGTTGGGTCCTACAAGCCTTTTTGGGGTGCCCACCTTGCACTCAGAGGTCTCTCCAGACCATTCCCTGTTTTCGGCTTGCTCTGCCTTTCAGAGCATGGAATAACTCTTCATCCCTCCCTCCTCTCCTCCCAGTTCAACTCCACCCATGAGCTGGAGAAGCCAGACCTCAACCACCTCACTGTGGGCAACCAGGATGGGCCAGGGCTGGAGAAGAGGGTGGGAAGTGCCATCAGTGTCATCTCCAACGCTGTGGAAGGTACGTCCCACTGGGTGAGGGTCAGTGCTGGAGGGCCTGGGTTGGTGACAGTGGCTGTCCCAAATCCCCAGCCCCACACAAGGGATGGCTCCAGCCCTGGGGTCTCCATATGGGGTCAGTGATGCTCAAACCAGACTTTTCATCCCAGCTCACTGGGATGATGCCTGGAGGCAATAATACAATATCTCAAGCAAATCAATGGGATTGCAGCTGGTCAGAGGAGTTTCCAGAGCCAACTGGGAACTGCTGAGCAGCTTCCCAGGACTGCAGTGTCAGCTTCAGCAAAAAGCACCATGAACTCAGCAGTCCATGTCCCCTGTCCCCCCAAGAACAGGCAGGAAACCCCCTGGTCAGCCCAGAGCAGTGCCCTTGGGTGTCCTGGCAATCTCAGGGTGGCAGGGACACCTCAAATCCTGCCCAGGGGCTGGGAGCAGGATTGGATCCACAGTTCCCTGGCTTATCTGCCTTTCCATCCCTCTCCAGTTTGAAGGGCCAGCTCTGCATCATCTCCATGCCTGGGCATGGGAAGGCTCCTCCTTTTAGCCCCTGTATTTTTTGGGTGCCACAATACAAAAAAGATCTAAAAGATCTAAAGCTTTTTAAAATGTCCGGAGGAGGGCTAAGAAGATGATGAAGGATGTGGAGGAGCCACATGAGGAGTGGCTGAGGTCACTTGGTTTGTTCAGCTGCAGAAGAGGAGCCTGAGGTCAGACCTCAAGGGGCAGCTCCGATCTCTGCTCCCTGTGACCATGGACAGGACAAGGGAACGAGCCGTGCCAGGGGGATTTGGGATGGATACTGGGAAAGGTTCTTCCCCAGAGGGTGCTGGCACTGCCCAGGCTCCCCAGGGAATGGTCCCAGCCCTGAGGCTGCCAGAGCTCCAGGAGGGTTTGGGCAGAGCTGCCAGGGATGCCCAGGGTGGGATTGTTGGGGGCTCTGGAGCTGGATCAATGATCCCTGTGTGTGTCTTCCAGCTCAGGCTATTCCATGATATTGAAATCACAGATCATCCAGAGCTGGTCCAGGGCCCCAGGAGAAGTTCTCCTGAGGGTCAGCACTTGCCCATCCAGGTAAGGACACGATAATCCCACACTTTTCCTTTCCCACCCTCAGAGCTGGAAGAAGCTCACCAGAAATGCCCACCCTGGTGGTACAAATTTGCCCACACATTCCTGGTCTGGAATTGCTGCCGTCCCTGGGTGAAGCTGAAGGAGTTTGTCAAGCTGGTGGTGATGGACCCCTTTGTGGACCTGGGCATCACCATCTGCATCGTGCTCAACACTCTCTTCATGGCCATGGAGCACTACCCCATGACGGAGGAGTTCGAGAACGTGCTGACCGTGGGGAACCTGGTAGGGAGCTCCATCCTCCCCTTCAAACCCCCACCCCAGAGGGCAGATCCCCCCCTGCTGCTGTGTGACACATCCCAGGGCTCTGCCCACAGCATCCCTGTGCAGGGCTGGGCTCTGGGATGGCCCAAGGGCACCGATGGGATTGGGATCCACCATCCCCTGCTCCCCTCCTGCTGCATCCTGAGCCACCCTCTGCACCACAGCCCTGGGTGACACCACAGTGTCCCCACAGAAATGTTGGGTGGCCACAGGGCAGAGCAGAGGGTGTTCAGATTGTGGGAACAAACAGGTTGAGCAGGAAGCAGCAATGCAGCATTAAAATTTATAATAATCAGGGGTTTGTCCAGTGGAATCATTGCAAATCTCAGCTGTCCTGATTTTATAGGTGAATTTAGTGGCTGCTCCTGCTTGGAGCTGGTGGCAAATGTCTGTGGTGGTTCTTCACTGGGGTTGCTAAAGGTGGTTGTGTTTGTAGGTGTCTCAGTGTCACAGACATGTTTTATGGAAAATCCTTTCCTTAGGATTTTTCCTCCTGAGAAGCTGAGAGGCCTCAGGAACAAAATGTAACCAATGGTTATCTGCTGCTGTGGAATGCAACAGGTGCATCTGGGATTGGGCTCATGTGGTTGTTTCTAATTAATGGCCAATCACAGTCCAGCTGTCCAGACTGTCTTGATCAGTCACAAGCCTTTGTTATCATTCCTTTTCTATTCCTTTCAAGCCTTCTGATGAAATCCTTTCTTCTATTCTTTTAGTATAGCTTTAATATAATATATATCATAAAATAATAAATCAAGCCTTCTGAAACATTGAGTCAACATTCTCATCTCTTCCCTCATCCTGGGACCCCTGTGAACACCACCACATCTCAGGATGAGGGAAGAGATGAGAATCTTGACTTTATGTTTTAGAAGGCTTATTTATTATTTTATTATATATATTATATTATATTAAAAGAAAATTATATACTAAAACTATACTAAAAGAATAGTAGAAAGGATTTTATCAGAAGGTTAGCAAAGAAAAGAAGGGAATGAATAATAAAACCTTGTGACTGCTCACAGCCTTGACACAGCTGGTTGTCATTGGTCATCAAGTAAAAGCAATTTCACATGCTGGGTAGACAATTCTCTAAGTCACATCCTAAAGTAGTAAAACATGGAGAAGCTGAAGCTTCCCAGCTTCTCAGGAGAAAAGATCCTGTGGCAAAAGGATTTTTCATAAAATATGTCTATGACAAATGTCTCTGAGCTGGATGGATCTGCTGGTGGGACAAGCCCGGAGCCCCCTGGCAGGGGTGGAAATGCTCTGAGGATGGGAGCGCTCCCATCCCCTGGGCTGCCCCAGCACCTGCGGGGCTCTGGAGCGCAGCCCCGGAATGACGGACGCCGCTGTCTGTCCCGGCGGGCGGCACCGGCTCTGGTTTCATTCAGGAAATACAAGGGGATTAATGGGCCGGGGCTCAAGGCACGGCCGGGCTCGGGCGGCTCCAGGGTTTCCTGCGAGCCAGGAGCGGATCCCCGGGATGATCTGCCGGGGAAGGGCCAGGTGGGGATGGAGCAGAGGGAGGAGACCCCTCTGAGCCCCCTGGGCTGTCCCACATCCCCTCCCGTGCCCGGGGGAGCTGCCTGTCCCACCCCAGGGTGTGCAGGACAGGGCAGGGCCAGCTGGGACCGGCAGGACAAGGGATGTTTGTGGCCATGCTGGGGACACGTGGGGACAATCCCCTGGGACACTGGAGCAGGACAGGGGATGTTTGTGGCCATGCTGGGGACACGTGGGGACAATCCCCTGGGACACTGGAGCAGGACAGGGGATGTTTGTGGCCATGTAAAGGACATGTGGGGACAATCCCCTGAGACACGGGAGCAGGACAGGGGATGTTTGTGGCCATGTAAAGGACATGTGGGGACAATCCCCTGAGACACGGGAGCAGGACAGGGGATGTTTGTGGGCTGGCATGTTGGGGACACGTGGGGACAATCCCCTGGGACACTGGAGCAGGACAGGGGATGTTTGTGGCCATGTAAAGGACATGTGGGGACAATCCCAGGGGATACTGGAACAGGACAGGGGATGTTTGTGGGCTGGCGTGTTGGGGGCACATGGGGACAATCCTCTGGGACACTGGAGCAGGACAGGGGATGTTTGTGGCCATGTAAAGGACATGTGGGGACAATCCTCTGAGACACTGGAGCAGGACAGGGGATGTTTGTGGCCATGCAAGCGATATGTGGGGACATCCCCCAGGATGCAGGAGCCTCCCTGCTGCTCTTCCCTGCTCTGTGAGGGACAGATGTGTCCCAAAACCATCTGTCACCAGGCCCTCTGCACGTGCTGTGCCGTGGAATGGCAGCAGGGATGGCGACTGTCACCTGGCTGAGCCCTGTCTGCAGTGACACAATGCTGCAGGTGCTGCTGTGGTCCCAGGAAAGGAGCAATGTTTAAAACCCAGCTCAGCTCTCCCAGGGCTCAGGGAGGGACAGGAGCCTCCCAGCAGCAGCCCAGTTCCCAGTGCTGGGCAGCTGTGATTACCCAGTCATTCCAAAGGTGTCTCCTTGCCAAGGAAATTTTATTTTTAATTTTCAGCTGTCAGCACTCACCTTTGTGTCCCTCCAGACGAATCAGTCACCAGTATTCCCAGTCTGCCCACCCCACCGGGCAGCACCTGGGGAGCTTGTTCCCAGCTGGGACTGGCCCTAACAGGGTGAAATGCTTTGGGAATACCCCAAAAAAGAGGGATGGTGCCCCACCCCACCCCACAGCTCAGCGCTGGTGTATGAACAAGTGGTCAAGGGTGCTGCTTCCCACAGGTCTTCACAGGGATCTTCACAGCAGAGATGGTCCTGAAGCTCATTGCTCTGGATCCCTACGAGTATTTCCAGCAGGGCTGGAACATCTTTGACAGCTTCATCGTCACCCTGAGCCTGGTGGAGCTGGGCCTGGCCAATGTGCAGGGGCTCTCTGTGCTCCGTTCCTTCCGCCTGGTACGTGCTGGGGACACCTGGGCGGTGACAGGGACAGGGATGGCTTGTCCAGCCTCCTTCATGGTGGGGGCTCAGCTTGGGGGGGCCCAACTTGGCCCCTGTTAAAGACAAGACTGAGTTAAATATTCAGGGAAGTTAAATATTTAGGGAGTCAGAGCAGGTGTGGTCTCGGGGCTTCTGTTGGTCACAGTGACCCCAAGATGTGTTAGAAAGTCTCTTTTCCCAGCCTGGCAGTCAAAGAAGGAGTCAGAACTCTTCAGTTCTCATTCTCAAGGTTGTTTATTGTTTCTTATCTATAAAATTCTTTCTCTGGCCTGCCGAGGTCCGTTCAGCAGGTCAGACAGAGGCACACCAGTGTTATCTTTTTATACTAAAAACTATGTGTACAATATTTACCATAACTTCCCAATACCTATCACCTATGTTAGACAGTGAGCTTCTACCTTAAACCAATCCAAAAGTGCCACCATCACAGCAGAAGATGGAGGCCAAGAAAAGGGAAAAAGGACAAGGCATGCCCAAATTCCTCCATCTTGGGACTCCGAGCCCCCATTCTAAAAACCCCAAAAGATCTATTTTTCACCCCATGACAAACTAACTATTATTCTACTTAGATTTTCGTGGCCTGCAGATCCTCATATAAGGTTGGTAATTTTTTCCATGGGTCATAATCAAAGTCACAGATGTCTTGGGCTCTGTGTCAAGGTCTCTGAGCCCCCTGGCAGGGGTTTGGGCAATCCAGGACAGCCAGAGGGATGTCCTGAATTCCAACAGTGTGGGTTTAACCCCTCCTGTCTTGGTCAAACAGCCCCAGGAGGGTGCAATGGCAGTGGCACAGCCTTGCTGTGGCAATGACATCCCCAGCCACCCCCTTCTCTCCTTGCCCCCCACAGCTGAGGGTTTTCAAGCTGGCCAAGTCCTGGCCCACTCTCAACATGCTCATCAAGATCATCGGCAACTCCGTGGGCGCCCTGGGCAACCTCACGCTGGTTCTGGCCATCATCGTCTTCATCTTCGCCGTGGTGGGGATGCAGCTCTTTGGCAAGAGCTACATGGAGTGCGTGTGCAAGATCTCTGTGGACTGCACCCTGCCCCGCTGGCACATGAATGACTTCTTCCACTCCTTCCTCATCGTCTTCCGCATCCTCTGCGGGGAGTGGATCGAGACCATGTGGGACTGCATGGAGGTGGCCGGCCAGACCATGTGCCTCATTGTCTTCATGATGGTCATGGTCATCGGCAACCTCGTGGTGAGTCTGGGGCTGGGGACACGGGGGTGCTGGGTTGGGGACGCCTCTGTCCAGCTCAGGGCTGTGCCCATGACAGGGTCTGGTTGGAGCACAGGGATTCTCCTCCTTCTCCAGGCCCTTCAGGTGGGCTGTGTCAGCTCTGTGTGAAACAGAGGGAGGAATGGTTCCTGAGGGACCCCCAGCTGAAACCAGACTGGGAACTGGGGGGAAACTGAGGCACAGAAAATACAAATGGGCTTAGGCAGAGCAGGGGCAACTCTGGGATGAAACAGAGCTCAGCTTCAAGCTGCCCCATGTCCTCCACTTGGCTTTTCCAGCTTTCCTGCCCCATTTCCCACTCTCCAGATGAGGGATGGAAGCAGAGCTCCATCCATCCATCCATCCATCCATCCATCCATCCATCCATCCATCCATCCATCCATCCATCCATCCATCCATCCATCCATCCATCCCACCCTTTGCTCCAGGTGCTTTTGTGAGCAGGCCCCCCACAAGGCTCCTGCAGATCCCCAACCTCCCCAGCCCTCACCGTGCTCCATGTGATGGCCAACCTCCTTCCCTGAGTCTGCGGGACCCCCTGCTCCCCTCACCCCCACCCTACACCCCCCTCTCCCCACTCCCCCCAGCTGCCTGTGCTGCCTGAGCCGCAGGTTTGCGAGTTCCAGGCGAGCGTGAAATCCTTTCTAAACTTGGTAACCCCATCGCTGGCAGCTCTGGAGCTTGTTTTGCAGCCTGCGTGGGCCCTGCACTCCCTTCTTGAGGAGCAGGGCAGGGGAGGGAAGCGCCGACTCGCTCCTATTACTTGCCGGGGTTGTGTAATCTCTTTGGAATTTGCTTTGAAAAACTATCTGCCCCCGGGAGCCGCTGACCCCTGTCCCCAGGGAGGCTCTGAAAGGAGCCCGGGGAGAAGCCCACAGCAGCCCCCGGCTCAGGTCAGCTTGGAGTGTCCCAATTTGAGGGCAGAAAGTTGGGATTTGGGTGCTCCTTGGTTTTCCTGGGATTTGGGGCTTTGAAGGGAGAGCCCCTGGCTGCAGCCCCTGCCCAGGGCAGTGCTGGGCAGAGAGGGGTCAGCCCCGTGCCCACCTCCCACCAGCCAGCAGAGGCTGGTGATGCCACCTGCCCAGGGGATGGTAAGGCTGAAAATCACCCACAGGGGCCCCCGTAAGGAGCAGGAGCCTGTCCAGAGCCATCTGCAGGGAGTGCAGGAGTTTGGACTGGGAATCTCAGCTGGGGCTCCCTGCAGAGCCCTCCCAAAAGGGGCTCTGGGAGGTTTCCCTCTTCTGGAGCTCATTTTTGGAGCAGCACAGTCCACCCACCTCTCCAGGGGACTGCTCTGGGGAAGAAACAGGGGCAGCACAATTTCAGCTGGTGGGGTCAGTGACAGCCCTCCCCAAGGTGCCACTGTGGCCTCCCAGAGGTGCAGGTGTCCCCATCCCAGAGGTGCTATTGTCCCATCCCAGAGGTGCCATTGTCCCCATACGAGAGGTGCCACTGTTGCCTCCCAAAGGTGCACCCCAACCCTCGGGGCAGCTCTGCAGCTCCTGCACAGGCTCCATTTACAGCTCAGCAGAGAAACACGGAGCACAAACACGGCCAGCACCCTCTGTGCCTCCTCCTCCTCTCTGCCAGGCTCTCCTGGCCGTGCCTCAGGTATTTCCGAGCCCTGGAGCCCGTCCCAGAGGCTCCCAAGGCTCCCCGTGCAGGGAGGTGTGTGTTTCTCACGCAGGAAGAAGGTGACCTCTCCTTTGCTCTTAATGACACTTTGAGCATTTCCTTTGGGGTTATTCAGGGAAAAGGGAGGAAGTCAGTCGGGTGACAAGGTAACAGAGTCCTGTCCTACAAAGCCAGCGGCGCCCATTAACTGTAACTGGTGCTTAACAGGGGCATTGCCTGCTGGGCCCGCGGGGATTTATTTAAAGACGTGCTTTAAGGCACATGGCATGAGCCATGTGAAAGCAGCAGTGTCCTTGGATAGCAGCTAATTCCCGTCTCAGATGCGCTGCTGGCACCGCGGCACAAACACCAACAGCTGTGGGCTGGCTCCGTCCCTGCTCTGCCCCTCGGGGTGCCCATCCCACCCCTCTGCTCCTGCTCCTGGCAGGCAGCAGCCCCAGCTGTGCCAGGAGAGGCTGTGGTGGGCTTCAGGCACGTTTTGGGACAGTGAAGTAGAAGGGGAAGCACACGAGCCCATGCCTGGAGTTACACTGAGCATTTCCTGGCTCCTGCTGGGGTGAAACATGGCTTTGATGGAGCAGAGCAGGAATGGGGTCACAGCCAATCCAGGCTCCTCCATGACCCTGGGGTGTGGGAGACCCTCAGGAGAGTCCATCATCCATCCTTGCTGGGAATTGCTGGGGCTTGCTGGGAATCTGGGCTACCAAAGCCAGGGAAGAGGAGAGGAAGAGCTGCAGCTGAGAGGACAAGCAGGAAGTTTCATTCTGGGGAGAGAAGGGACATAATCACAGAACTGGGTAATCCCAGACTGGTTTGGGTTGGAAGGGACATTGAAGAGCACTCAGCCCCACCCTGTGACATGGCCAGTGACACCTTCCACCATCCCAGGCTGCTCCAAGCCCCATCCAGCCTGGCTTTGGACCCTTCCAGGGATCCAGGGGCAGACACAAGAGCTGAGTTGCATCCCTGGGGGTGATGAGGAGAAAAAACAGAGGCTTGGGGAGTCCCCCATGGGATTCCTGGAGCTCTGAGAGACCAAAGGAAGGGACACACTCACAGATCCACAGCAGAGCTTAAGAGGAGTTGAAACCATGGCTGGTATCTCTTGCAGAGGGATCTGCAGGACTGTGGGAGCCCAGGGTGAGGTGGAAGGCATCAGAGCCCAGGGGGTTTGAGGAGGAGCATGTCCATGCCCTCCAGGAACTGGGACTGGCATCCCAGAGCTGGTGAGGGCAGGGCAGAGCCCATGAGATGCTCAGTGAAGGGGTTCCTCCACAGCCACCAGTGATCCCTATTGTATTTGGATCACCCCCAGACAAAGGAAAGAAGGAATGATGAATCTGACTCCATGTTCTCAGAAGGCTAATTTATTATTTTAAGATACTATATTGTATTAAAGAATGCTATACTATACTATACTATACTATACTATACTATACTATACTATACAGAAAGAATTCTTACTGAATGCTAAAAAGATAATAATGAAAACTCCTGACTCTTTCCAGAGTCCTGACACAGCTTGGCCCTGATTGGCCATTGAGTTAAAACAACTCACAGAAGAATCCAATGAAACAATCACCTGTGGGTAAACAAACACATTCCACATGAGCACAACACAGGAGAAGCAAATAAGAGAAGAATTGTTTTCCTTTTTCTCTAAGGTTTCTCAGCCTCCCAGGAGAAAAATCCTGGTCAAAGGGATTTTTCTAGAAATGTGAATGCCACAGATCCCTGCAGCTGCAGGGGGAAATCCTGAGGCTCAAGACCCACTGGAGCTCAGGGCTGGCGTTTGCTTTGTCCCCCCAGGTGCTAAACCTGTTCCTGGCTCTGCTGCTGAGCTCCTTCAGTGCTGACAGCCTGGCAGCTTCAGACGATGATGGGGAGCTGAACAACCTGCAGATCGCCATCGGCCGCATCACGCGCGGCATCGCCCTGGGCAAGGCCGCGCTGCTGGCGCTGCTGCGCCGCCTCTGCAAGGGCAAGAAGGTGGCACCTGAGGAAGAGCAGGAGCCCAGCAAGAGGGACAACCCCGCGCTCAACCACGTGGACACGGCCCTGGAGCCCAAGTCAGGGTACCTGGACGGCATCACGGGCAAGGAGCACATCTTCATGGATGAGCTGGAGCACATGAACTTCATCAACAACCCCAGCCTGACGGTGCAGGTCCCCATTGCCTCCGAGGAGTCCGACCTCTATGAGGAGACCAGCACCCAGTCTGACACCGAGGACACCAGCAAGGTCAGCAAGGCAGGTGGAAGGGAAGGGTTTCACCCCAAAATTGGGGCTGGCCCATTCTTGCTGTGCTGCCCAAAGAGTGACGTTGGTTTGGGTCACTTTCAGCTTTCCCACCGGGCATGGAATGGGCCAAACTTGGCGTTTTCCAAGCTGGCATTTCCCAGTGTAAGCTGGTGTGGGAGGAGAGGGTCCAAGCAGGGTTTTGGCTGGTTTGGGTCAGGCTGTGGGGTCATTGCTGATGCCAGAGGGCCCCACAGGGGCAGTGCAAGGGTCAGAGCACCCGTTTGGGGTTAAAGATGTCTCAGAGGAACCCGATGCCAGGAAATCTGCTGATGGCACTATCATTGGATCCACTGCTAATGCCTCAAGAAGCATCATCCTGGGGGGGCCCAGACCAGATGGAGGAGCTTAGCAGGGGTGAACATGAAGCGAGGGCTGGGGGATCCAAAGCTGAGACAGCTGAGCCTGGTCTCCAGGGGACTGCTGGGGTCCACTGGGGGCCAAGAAACTTGGGGAGACCCAAGTGGACACAAAAGGGTGGTGGTGTGGTAGGAAATTACTGCTCACCCCAAGGTCCTGGGGACACAGGGACAGCTGGAGGTGCTGAGGGGGACAGGAGCAGGTGCATCAGCCTGGGAAGGGGCTTTGTTTGGACAATAGGACAGCTCTGAGCAGGGATTTGTCATGACTGGATGGCAAACGTGTTCCAGGAGCTGAGGGAACTCTGGAAAGCTCCATCCCAACCAGCCCTGCCAGGCCCAGGAGGCACCTGGGTGGGACTGCACAGGGAGCCCAGGAAAGGCTGGAGAATGAAGCAGGGCTCCCAAAACTGCAGAGCCTCTCACCTCCCTCCCCTCTGCAGGCTCCTCACAGCTCAGCACGGTGACAGGGACCCAGCTTGGCACAACATGGGGCAAGGAGAGGGGACAATCATGATTATTTAGTGTTATCTGAGGCAACAGGGAGATTTCAGCATTTGGGGTGCAGAGGGGGACAGGAGGAAAGGTGGAGCTGGCCCCTATCACTGCCAAGGCCTACAGAGGAGACAAAATTCCATGGAGCACCTTGGTCAAGGGAATGGGCCAGGGGGGTTGCTGCTCTCAGTTCCCTCAGGGCTGCCACCAGGAGGGCTGAGAGTGGGCATTTCCCCACAGATTTTTCCTACCCAACCCCAGTCCCACAGCAGTAGTGCCCAGCACACTGGGGGCTCTGCAGAGGTGAGGCCAGTGCCAGCCTGGCCAGAATGAGAGGGGACACAGGGGGTCCCCATGGACCTCAGCTCCCTGTCACCCCAAAGTGCTTCCCAGCAGGTGGGAAAACCTTGGGGTGCAGCCACAGGACCTGTCCTGGCACAGCTCTGGGCTTTGGGGTGTGTTCAGCAGAGAGCACCCACCCCAAACACTGCATGGGAAAACTCTGAGCTCAGCAAAGGCAAAAGATAACCAGTAAATATCAACCAGTAAACACCAGTTCAGCCCATTGGGGCAGCTGGATTTGGTGCCTAAATTCAGTCAAAGCTGGCTCAGGTGAGAGCCATGGGGGTGCATTAAAAACAGGGGCCCTGCCCAGGCAGGGGGAATGATGGGCTGCAATTTAACATGAAATCACAAATTATTTGGGTTGGTGAGAGTCTCAAAGACCATGTAATTGCAATCCCCTGCCGTGGCAGGGACACCTTTGTGACAGTGTTCACAGGGGTCCCAGGATGAGGGAAGAGATGAGGATCTGAAGGCTTGATTTATTATTTTATGATATATATTATATTAAAACTACACTAAAAGAATAGAAGAAAGGATTTCATCAGAAGGCTAGATAAGAATAGAAAAAGAAAGAATGAATAACAAAAGCTTGTGTCTCAGACAGAGAGTCTGAGCCAGCTGACTGTGATTGGCCATTAATTAGAAACAACCACATGAGCCCAATCCCAGATGCACCTGTTGCATTCCATAGCAGCAGATAACCATCGGTTACATTTTGTTCCTGAGGCCTCTCAGCTTCTCAGGAGGAAAAATCCTAAGGAAAGGATTTTTCATAAAACATGTCTGTGACACACCTTCCCCTGTCCCAGGCTGCTCCCAGCCCTGTCCCACCTGGCCTTGGGCACTGCCAGGGATCCAGGGGCAGCCCCAGCTGCTCTGGGCACCCTGTGCCAGGGCCTGCCCACCCTCACAGGGAACAATTCCCAATTCCCAATATCCCATCCAGCCCTGCCCTCTGGCACTGGGAGCCATTCCCTGTGTCCTGTCCCTCTGTCCCTTGTCCCCAGTCCCTCTCCAGCTCTCCTGGCACCCCTTTGGGCCCTGGAAGGGGCTCTG
This sequence comes from Agelaius phoeniceus, assembly GCF_051311805.1. NCBI lineage: Eukaryota > Metazoa > Chordata > Aves > Passeriformes > Icteridae > Agelaius > Agelaius phoeniceus. Next base: position 5,470,666 of record NC_135290.1, on the reverse strand, counting down.
AGCTGTTCCGGACCCTCCCCATCTCCAGGTGAGCACCCCCAGCTCTCCGAGCCTGTGTTCACAAGGTGAAATGACAATGATTTGATTCAGCGCTCGCGTGCTGAAGGGAGGGAGCCCTGCTCTGTTCCGGGGCTGGTGCCGGGTGCGTTCACAGCCGGGTTCGGCTGCAGATGGAGCCAGAGCCCCGCGCAGCGCCCGCTCCGCTCCCACCGCCACCGGCTGCAACCACCCCGGCAAATCCTGCCCACGGCCAGAGCAGCTGCTTTGCAAGGAAAAGCTTTTTTTTTTTCGGGGAAATGACAAGAGCAGGATCATCGCAGCCACAATCGCAGCTGGTTTCTCTTGGCAGCTCAGAGCAGGGAGGAGCTGCCAGGCTGGATGGGGCTTGGAGCAGCCTGGGACAGTGGGAGGTGTCCCTGCCATGGCAGGAGATTGGATTTACACGGTCTTTGAGACTCTCAAATTTGTGATTTCATGGTAAATTGCAGCCCATCATTCCCCCTGCCTGTTTTTAATGCACCCCCTTGGCTCCCACCGTGTGGCTCTGCAGAACCGGTGCAGGGCTCAGGGCTCTTCCAGGGGCTCCTCCCGTGGGGATCCCACCCTGCTGGGCAGGGACATGTGTCCTGAGATGCTCCTGGCTCTGTCAGTGGGGCTGAGGGAGCTGGGAAAGGGCTCAGCCTGGAGCAAAGGAGGCTCAGGGGGCCCTTGTGGCTCTGCACAGCTCCTGCCAGGAGGGCACAGCCGGGGGCGTCGGGCTGGGAACAGGGACAGGAGGAGAGGGAACGGCCTCAGGCTGGGCCAGGGCAGGTTGGATTGGATATTGGGAAAATTTCTTCACTGAAAGGGGTGCACAGCTGCCCAGGGCAGGGCTGGAGTCCCCATCCCTGGAGGAGTTTAAAAGCCCTGTGGATGTGGCCCTGGCAGTGCTGGACTCGATGGTCTCAGAAGGCTTTTCCAACCTGAACAATTCTGTGATTCTCAGGGCTGTGGATTTTGGGGTCACAGGGTGAGTCAGGGTGGGACAGCCCCAGGCAGGCTGGAGATGCTGTGCCAGGTGTGGGATGGAAATTGCCCCCCAAACCTGCTGGTTCCAGGTGTGGGAGGGCTCAGGAGCCCCCAGGGATGGGTTTTATCCCTGTCCCCACCCAGCAGAACCAGCCCTGAGCTCCACCCACAGAACTCCTGGGCTCCCTGAGCCATCCAAGGCCCTTTTGGACCTTCCCCCACATCTCCAGGGCAGCTGCACTGGTTTGTCCCCACCCTGACCCTCTCTAAGGCTGTCCTGGAGGCAGATGGCTCCTGTGTGTCCTTCTCTGGGGCCACAGCTTGCCTGGCTCCCTGCTGAGCCTCCCTAATCCCCCTGGCCCTCCTGTCCCTCCCCCCAGACTGAGGGTGGTCCCAGGGGTCCCTGAGAGCTGGTGCCACCCCTGCTGCTGTGTCCTCTCCTGCATGTCCCCAAAGGTCCCCACAGCCACATCTTCTCTGTGGCCCCTGAAGCTGTGGGCAGTGACTGTGCCTCAGTTTACCCCAGAGGCTTTTCCCTGTTTTTTGGAGGATGGAGCAGCTCCTTTATGGATTACCAACAGCAAGAGCTGCCTGAGGGGAGGATTATCTCCTTCCCATGTAAACCAACACCTTCCTGTGCTGGAAATACCCATCCTGGACCCTCTGGTTCCTGCTGCTCCCAGGCAGGATAGGCAGGGGTGGGGATCTGCTCCTTCCTCAAATGTTGCACGAGGGCTTCTCAGAAAGCAAAAAAAAAAAAAAAAACCCAGAGGAAAAAGAGTCCCAGGGGCTTGCCAAGGCTGTCCCTTGTTATCAGCCCCTGTGGCCTTGCTGAGTGGTGTCTGGGAAGGCAGCCAAGGTGAGCTCTGGAGCAGGATGGAGCAGGGGAGAGGCATTTGGGATGCAGGTTTGGAACTGGGGTGAACCTTGGGCTGAGGGCCCTGCAGCACGAGCTGAGCCAGAGGGAGGAGAGAGCAGAGGCTGCTTGGGTTCCTGCACCAAAGGGGGGTTGGCAGAGCAAGGCTTGGATGGGCACAAAGAGGAGGAGGTGAGAAAATCAGCCTGAGGTGGCAGCACAGGTGGATGGGAGACGGAGCTGCTGTGCTGGGAGGAAGGCTGGGATCAGGGCACCTTCTGTTCCTCTGAACCTGGATGAGAAACAAAGCTCAGGTACCAACAATCCTCCAAGGTTTGCATCCCTGGATGATTCAACAGCTTCTGGGCTGTGTGTCCATGGGAGCATCCTCCAAACAAAGGGGTCCCACCCCCCAGGAGTCCTTCCTGGGCTCTCTGGGGCACAAGGAGCATGGCTGGAGCTGGCCAGGAGCCTGGCCTGAGCTGCTGTCCCCCTGCAGAACCCCCTGAGCAGTGACAACGCCTCGTCCGTGTGCAGCACAGTGGATTACAAACCCCCTGCACCCGAGGAGGAGGAGGTGGCAGAAGAGGCTGAGGAGAGCAATGAGCCTGAGGAGTGTTTCACTGAAGGTGAGAGCAGGGCAGGAGACCCTGTGGACATGGGAGATGGGTGTGGACAGGGCAAAATGGGAGTGGAGGGGCCTATGCCAACCAGTTCTTGCAGCACAGGGACTCACAGGCTCCCTGAGCTCAGCCCCAAATCCTCCTGCACCACCCCAGAGATGATCCCCATGGAGTTCCCCTCGTGCACCCCACCTAAGCCCAGCTGGGAGCTGTGACAGCGTTCACAGGGGTCTGAGGATGAGGGAAGAGATGAGGACCTGACTCCATGTTTCAGAAGGCTGATTTATTATTTTATGATATATATTACATTGAAACTATACTAAAAGAATAGAAGAAAGGATTTAATCAGAAGGCTAGATAAGAATAGAAAAAGAAAGAATGATAACAAAGGCTTGTGTCTCAGACAGAGAGTCTGAGCCAGCTGACTGTGATTGGCCATTAATTAGAAACAACCACATGAGCCCAATCCCAGATGCACCTGTTGCATTCCATAGCAGCAGATAACCATTGGTTACATTTTGTTCCTGAGGCCTCTCAGCTTCTCAGGAGGAAAAATCCTAAGGAAAGGGTTTTTCATAAAAGATGTCTGTGACAGATCCCGGTCCAACTTCCACCAGGGAGGGTTTAAAATGCCAATAAAACCGGGAACAGTGGGAACACCCTGGCCAGGAGTGACACCAGCCCTGTGTCCCCAGGCTGTGTGAAGAGGTTCCCCTGCCTCTACGTGGACATCACCAGTGAGAAGGGGAAGATCTGGTGGAACCTCAGGAAAACCTGCTTCCGCATCGTGGAGCACGACTGGTTCGAGACCTTCATCGTCTTCATGATCCTCCTCAGCAGTGGGGCTCTGGTAGGTGCCACCTTCCCCTGCCCCCAGGGCTCTGCAGCAGCTTCCCAGCCTGAGGGAGCCCAGGGAGGGTTGTAGGAGCATCAGGGGTAGCACGGTCGGGATGGATGGAGATGAGAGATCTCTGCAGCCAGGGCTGGAACTTGGGGTTTATTGCAAAGGGCCTGGGTGCAGGGCCCTGCTGGGAGCTGCCAGCCACAGCTCAGAGCAGGCCTGAGAGAAGAGAGGGGGAGAGAGGATGAGAGGGTGAGAGAGTAAAAGGGCAAGAGAGCAAAAACATAAGAGAGTGAGGTTCCCGTTCCAATACAATAAATCATTTTCTGTGTTGAATATTCTAATTCTCACTAACCAATCTAGTACAACACACAAATCCTATAGCATTTCCATACAGCCTATAAGAATCATTACATTACCATACTGGGTTACATTTCAAACCCTAAAAACTCCTCTTTGGGCCCTTCTGCCAAGTTGGCAGGGTCTGCTCTGACCCTTGGGCCTGTCTGCAAGCAGAGGGTGTTGTTCCATCACAAGGGGATCACCTTCAGCTGGCCACACCATTGTTTTCCAGTTGTTCAGTAACTGAGGGATCTCAAAGCTTGCTTTCATTTCAATCTCACTTATAGTTTCTATATTCTCAAAATCTTTTGCCAGACAATCATAAGGCTTTCCTGTTTCATCTTCCCCAACAGAGGGTGTTATATTTACCTCTTTGAGCCAGGTCTAATAAGCTTTTGGAGGCCTATAACACACCCAAGGTTGCTCAGCTACCCTTGGAGGCACAAAAATCAGCAGAATGGCTTCTGTTGCAGGAAATAAAAAGGTTTTATTAAAGGCAAAATAAGAAACAGAAAAACCAAACCAAGTGCCAGATGTTCTTGCTCCTAGTAAAACACTTTACAAAAGCCATTAGTTTCTTTATTCACTTCTTTTTCTACTAAAGTGCCTAAGCAAAATTTTTTAGCTTCTGTCCAATTAGCTATCCTTGAATTTGAAGTGAAGTCCCCCGAGTCCTATGAGGTGTCTTTTCACTTAATCGAAGATAAAAACTTCTAAGCTTCTTTCCTTTTAAGAAGACAAAAGACAGTTTTGTCACCCTGTCAACAGAGAGCACACTCCTACAGCAGGGGACAGAGCCCAGGCTCTGGGCATCTCCTGTGCCAAATGATCCAGCTGTGGGCAGATGTTTGATTTCAAACCCCATTTGGCTCAGGTCTAACACCTTCCAGGAGCCCTGGTCACCCTCCCCAGCATTCCTGGACCATCATCCACAGGCTGTGCCCCATAGCTCGAGGGGATCCACTGCCCACAGCCCCCACTGCTGCTCTGAATGCCGACTATGAACCATCTGAGCCATTTATTGAGCTTCCTGTGGTTCCTCATTTCACCACCACCATCACCAGCTGTCAGGAGGTGCTTGACAAACAGTTCATGGTTTTTATTTTGCTGTTCAGCACCTCCATCAGTGCCTGGTGCCCCCTCTCAGAACCTGGGTGTTCTGCTAAATCAACCTAATTCATTATCAGTGTTGGCCTGGTGCTCTTCAAGTGTTTGGGCTGGATTTAACCCAGGAAATACCAACTTCTCTGCAGGTTTGGAGGTGAAGAGAGAGGGAAGGAGAACAGAGGGACTGGGAGGCTTTTCAGAGGCTTTTCAGACACACTTTACATGTCTGCAGCTCGCTCTGAGGTGGTTTGGGGATGTCTGAGGTTGTAGCTGGTGCAGGAATTGAAAGCTGTGCTACCCCAGCTGTGCAGCACCTGGTCACCACACCCCTACCTCCAGTGCTTACTCAACACGGGGGTGTGGCACTCACCCCAGCTCCTCAGGGCATTTTCAAAACTCTCAGAGCATCCCAGGGTGTGGGTTGGTGTCCTGACTTTGAGCTGAGACACCTGGGAGCTGGATGCAGCTGGACCTTGGCTTCAGTGAAGCTCTGCTTTGGGGCTAACCCCACAAAGCCAAGCAGGAGCTGGACCCCAGGTGGATCAGCTCCTCATGGACCAGCCATCCTTGGGCTCCAGCTTCCTGAGCCTTGGAAGGAAAGGCCTGGGAGGAAGGCTGGGATCAGGGCACCTTCTGTTCCTCTGAACCTGGATGAGAAACAAAGCTTAGGTACCAACAATCCTCCAAGGTTTGCATCCCTGGATGATTCAACAGCTTCTGGGCTGTGTGTCCATGGGAGAGGAAGGCAGGGAGATGCCAGCAAGGGTGTGCTCTGGGATGCCACAGGTCCCATGGAAGGATGTGGCTGTGACAGAGCTCCCTGGGGTCCCACAGAAGGATGGGACTGTCACAGAGCTCCCTGGGGTCCCACAGAAGGATGTGGCTGTCACAGAGCCCTGTGGGGTCCTGTGGAAGGATGGGACTGTCACAGAGCTCCCTGGGGTCCCACAGAAGGATGGGACTGTCACAGAGCTCCCTGGGGTCCCACAGAAGGATGTGGCTGTCACAGAGCTCCATGCCCCTTGCAGGCTTTCGAGGACATCTACATCGAACAGCGCAAGGTGATCCGCACCATCCTGGAATATGCAGACAAGGTCTTCTCCTACATCTTTGTCATCGAGATGCTGCTCAAGTGGGTGGCCTATGGCTTCAAGGTGTACTTCACCAATGCCTGGTGCTGGCTGGATTTCCTCATCGTGGATGTACGTGATGGGCAGGGCCAGGCCGAGGGGCTTGGGGCATTAGGGGCTGTTGTAAATGAACCCAGATTGTATTTTAGAGAATAAAGGGGTGGCTCTGGAATGAGGGCTTATAGCATTACTTAAAATTACTTAGCATTACTTAAAATAATGGTCCTCCACAAGATGGAACACTTCATTGGTTGCAGGAACCTTTCAAACCATTCTGTCTTACACCCGAGCCAAAAACAGCCCCTGCAGTTCCACCAACCAGGCCCAGCAGAGCTGTGAAGGGACACAGGGTCTCCCAAATGGTCCATGACAGAGCAATCTGTCCTTTCTGTGTCTCACATCAATTCCACCCTCACATTCAAGAGGTGTCATCCTGCCCCTGGATCCCTGGATTGTCCAAGGCCAGGCTGGACAGGGTTTGGTGCAGCCTGGGACAGTGGGAGGTGTCACTGCCCATGGCAGGGGTGGCACTGGATGGGCTTTGAGGTCCCTTCCAACCCAAACCATTCTGGGATTCTGTGGCCCTTGAGGTGTCTGGTCACCAGGGACCCCAAAGACTCAATGTCCCTGTCCCAGGGCTAGAGGATGGCCACCAGCCCAAGGGACTGGGGAGAGAGGGAAGGCAGGAGCTGCAGCTGTGTTTCCACCTGAGGTGCTGCTGATCACTTGGGCTGCTCCTTCCAGGTGTCCCTGGTCAGCCTGACAGCAAACTGGCTGGGATACTCCGAGCTGGGAGCCATCAAATCCCTGCGGACACTGAGGGCTCTGCGACCCCTGCGTGCTCTGTCCCGCTTCGAGGGCATGAGGGTGAGTGTGTCCCCGTGTGCTGCTGGCCCTGACAAGGACATGAGAGCCCTCAGCAGTCCTCTGCATCATGGATGGTTTTCAGGGGCTCCAGACTGGTGGGATCAATGCTGAGGTACCTTTGGTCCAGTCTGACCTCAGTCAGTGCTGCTCGGGGGGGGGGCAAGGTTGGGCATGGGCACATGAAGGTCCCATCCAGGTCCCCCAAGGTCTTTTCTGTCCTTGCAGGTGGTGGTGAACGCCCTGGTGGGTGCCATCCCCTCCATCATGAATGTCCTGCTGGTCTGCCTCATCTTCTGGCTGATCTTCAGCATCATGGGGGTGAACCTGTTTGCAGGGAAGTACTACAGGTGTATCAACACCACCACCGGGGAGCTCTTCGAAATCAACGTGGTCAACAACAAGAGCGACTGCATGGCCCTGCTCTACACCAACGAGGTCAGATGGGTCAATGTCAAGGTCAACTTCGACAACGTGGGCTTGGGATACCTGTCCCTGCTGCAGGTGGTACGTCGCGACATGGGGTGTCACTGTCCAGGATGTGTGGAGCAGGGTGGTGGGATGAGCATCAGGGCTGATGTGGGATGGGGTTTCTTAGCTATTTCTTAGCTCCAAAGCTGGTTTTTAACACAAAAAAAAACCAAAAAAAAACCCTTAGGAAAGGAGGGAAACTCCTAGCCAAGAGGAAAAGGGATGGGGTAGAAGATGGGGAAGATTTCACCAGGGAGCTGCTGCAGATGGGTGCAGCAGCACCAAATCTGGCACTGCAGAGCAGCCCCTGCCCAGCACAGGGTGCAGGAGTTGGGAGGGGAGGCTCTGTGGGACCCCTGCACCCCTTTGGAAAGTTCAGCCCACTCCAGCTGTGAGTTGTGGGGCCGTGCGTGGGGCGGGTGACGACTGGAAAAAGGGCACACGTGTCCCCTGGGGCAGCTGGGTTCCACTGAACTCCCCACAGCTGGGCCAGGCAGCAAAGGGGAACTGCTCACCACAGCTTTGATAAAAATATAGATGTGGGCTCCATTATTGGGCAGGCTGGGGCTACTCCCATCAGATCCAGGGGAACTGGTGGCTGCAGAATCGGAAAACAACCCCAGTTGATGACCCTGCTTCTAAATTCAGCTTCCTCTTCAGCCTTGTTGTTCCAGCAGATTCAGGAAACAAAATGTGCAGCCCTTTTGTTTAACAAATCAGCAGCAAAGGCTGTAAGAGATGCAGTGGAGACCCTGTAAAAGACTTGGTGTGGTGCCCCCACGCTGCTGGGATGGGAATTCAGCAGAAGCAGAGGCAGGATGTGGAAGTCAGGGCTATGGAGGTGGCACAGTTTGGGACCAGAAAGGAGGCAGCTGGCCCTGGCACAGCTCTGCCTTTGGGAAAATTACTTCTAAGAGAGCAGAAGGGAGAAAAGAGTCAATTGCTTCTTTTCCCTGCCTTGTTTGCAGTGGTGTTTTGGAAAGTCACTGGTAGTCTCAGCCCCTGAATGGTCCATGCATATTCACCTGGGAATTTCCATATTTCTGGGACATTTTTCTTGTGGATTCAACCCCCGTTCCTCTCCTGCCATTCCCACAGAGAGCCCAGAGTGCTCAGAGCTAAACCCCAGACATGCACCCATCACCTTCCCTTTGTTCCCAGCCACAAACTCCCAGAAAGTACATTCTCCACTGCCACAGAATCCTTTGTGTTGGAAAAGACTCCAGGTCTGACCATTCCTGTTCCCACAGGCAACCTTCAAAGGCTGGATGGACATCATGTATGCAGCCGTGGACTCCCGTGAGGTGAGGGGACACGCAGGGACACAGGGCTGACTCCAGGGCTGGATTCCCCCTGGCACACTGGGAACAGGAGCCCAGAGCTGAGGCTGGGATGGATCCTTGGCTACAGCATCACCTCTGGCTCTGCCTTTTGGTGCTGCATCCCACCCTTGACTTCAGCCAGGACATGAAGGCTTACAGGGTGGAGAAACCCCCCAAATGTATCAGATCATGGAACCCCAGCATGGTTTGTGTTGGAAGTGACCCTAAAGCCCATTCAGTGCCTCCTCCTGCCATGGGCAGGGACACTTCCCACTATCCCAGGGTGCTCCAACCTCTGTCCCACCCAGCCTTGGACACCTGGGCAGCCACAGCATCCCCCTGCTGAGGTGCAGCCATGTGTCCCTGTGCCACCCATGTCATTGTCACCTGCAGCCTGGCCCCACACTGGGCTCCCACCCCACCCCACTGCTGGGGCTGGATCTGCTCCACTCAGCTTCAGTTGCAGGGGCCAAAATCCCCATTCTGCCCCCACTGCTCCAACCTGGAGGGTTCATTCTTCTGCCTGCTGTGACATGATGTCCTCTGGGACCCCTCCAGCTGGGAAAGCTCACCCCATGGTGGAGAAGTACCTGGCTTGCCTTGAGCAATCAGTGGGTTATGAGAACAGAGCAGCCAGTGTTCAACCATGGGGGTCAAAGAGTTATTAAAAAACTCCAAGTGTTTGAAGAGTGACGTGCAAAGGCTCTTCCTACTGTGACCCACCCCCAAAAGCGTCCCCACAGCAGAAGGGGTTTCCTGCTATTCTCCAATGACACTGGGGGTCACCCCACACACCTACAGGCCTCAAGGGGTGATTTTCATTGCCCTTTTTTAGCACCCTTTCATCACCCTCTGAAAATCCCTCAGGCCTCTGCCCCACCTGGGGCAAAGCTGGTTTGAGAGAAAATCCTCCCTGTTCTGCCAAGAACTTTCCTCAAACTGGGGGAAGCCAATGGGGTCACCTTGGGGTGTCTCTGCTCAAACACAGAGCAGGATTAAGGGATGCTCCTTGGGATGAGGAGCATTGTCCAGGGATGGCTGGCCTGTCACCCAGCTGTGCTGATGTGACAAATTAATCCACTTTTCCTTTCCCCTCTCAGATACATTTCAGCCCTTGGAATGCTGATTATTGGGAAGAAACTCATCTGCTCATTAATATCACTGCAAAAGACATCCTTTCCCATTCCCCAGCCCATGCTGTGGGATCAGGGATCAAGGACAGGCATGTCCTTGTCCCTCAGTCAGTGTCACATGGATGTCCCTTCCTGTGGCTGCTCCCATTGGGAACACAGAGCCAAAAGTTTTGGAGCAGCCACGCCCTGGCTCTGTCCAAACACCACAAACCCCTGTCTGGGGGCTTGGGGACACCTTTTTGGGACAGGGTCAGCCTCACATTTCCCGTCTCTCCTGGCCAGATTGAAGAGCAGCCACAGTACGAGATCAACCTCTACATGTACATCTACTTCGTCATCTTCATCATCTTCGGGGCCTTCTTCACCCTGAACCTCTTCATTGGCGTCATCATCGACAACTTCAACCAGCAGAAGAAAAAGATGAGTATTTCCTGGCTCCTGAGGGGCTGCTCTAGGCTGGAGGGGGCCAGCACAGCAGTGGGGTGATGGGACCAGGGCCACCATGGCCAGGACCAGAATGAATCCCAGGATTCTTGTCCATTAGTGGCTTCCTGCACTGGGCAAACAGCACGTGGAGCTTTGTGTCTTGGTCACAGCAGTTACAGAGGACTTCATTTATGGGTGAAGAGGGAGGAAGCAAAGGGAGGCTGAGTTTTCTCTTCCCTGGGCCATCACTTTTATTTTCTTTTCCCACCCTGGGATCATTTTCCTATGCATGAGGTTGAGACTCAACTTCTCCTTCCAAGCCAGGAGCAGGGGAAGAGGGTGGGCAGGGCCAAGCACACTGGTGGTGCTGAGCAGGCTCTGCAGGGCACAGAGAGGACACCTTGCTCCCAGCAGGATCTCTGAGGGGCTGGAGACACTTGGTGGGGAGGGACATGGTCAGACACACTTGGTGGGAAGAGAATTCCTGAGACTAACAGCGGTGATTGCCTTTATACTTTGGAGGCAAAGACATCTTCATGACAGAAGAGCAGAAGAAATACTACAATGCCATGAAGAAGCTGGGCTCCAAGAAACCCCAGAAGCCCATCCCCAGGCCAGCGGTATGTTGGGCTCATCCTCCTGGAGTGGAGCACACAGGGAGCACTTCAAGCCACCAGCTGTCCCCAAGGGAATGAGAAGGGTCCAGGGAAGACCATTTGCCCCATTGTTACTCTTCTGACAGGACCTGGCCAAGAGCTGGGCCTTCAGAAGAGGCTGACATCAGGCCACCTCCTTTGGGCCTTCCCTTTAGCCCTTGGTCTGCTGGCAAGGGCAGTGATGGGGTTTCTTTTGCAGGAATTTGGGGTTTTTTCCTAGTTCAGCTCCCAGCTCCTCTCTGGCTCTCTTTTCTCTCAGGGAAAGCTCAGCTTTCAACCCCCCAGAAGGGACCCTGGTCCAGCCAAAACATTCTCAGTTATGATTTGGGTTTTGTAGCCCTGCACAAGGGAGGTCCTTCCCATGTGTTAATTTGTGCCCTGTGGGTGTAATTAGCAAGTGGCTGTGCCCTGTGCCCACTCCTCCTGGCTGTGGCATTCCCATTCCTTCATCCTGAGAGGCACTGGGAGTCTTCCCCCCATAACTTTTGGGGCTGTGAGAGCCGTGCTGGCCACAGCCCTGAGGTTTCCCACACTTGTAAATATGGTTCCTTCTTCTCTTTCTGTGTTTTTGTTTTGTTGTGTCTGTCCTGTGTTCCCACCTCTTCTCTGGTGCTCCATCGTTGCCCTTATGTCCCTCACTGCAGAACAAAATCCAAGGGAAGGTGTTTGACTTCGTTACCAAGCAAGTGTTTGACATCACCATCATGATCCTGATTTGCCTGAACATGGTGACCATGATGGTGGAAACAGATGACCAGAGCGAGCTCAAAACATCTGTCCTCTACAAGATAAACCTGGTCTTCATCGTCATCTTCACCGGCGAGTGTGTGCTCAAGATGTTCGCCCTGCGCCACTACTTCTTCACTGTGGGCTGGAACATCTTTGACTTCGTGGTGGTTATCCTCTCCATCCTAGGTGAGTCCTGCTGCTCCCACCAGTGCCTCAGGGATCCCACAGGACAATGATGAGTGGAAGTGGTCTCACCAATCCACACCCACCGGGCTGTCACTGGACCTTGCTTGCACCCATCCTTTGAGCAGGACCAAGCCAGCAGGACCCTGGGACATGACAGATGTGAGGCCACTCCAGGCTGGATGAGGGGCTGGGGATATTTCTGCTCCTCCTTTATCATTGTAATGGGCCCCTGGCTGGGTAATAATTAGTATAGACTCTATTATTCACAGAAGGTTCATTAATAATAATCTTTATTAAGAAACTTATTGTTCTTATAGATAGTTACAGTACAGTTGGACTTAATTGGTCCTCTAATTCAAATACCATCACCATTGGCTAGTTAAGAAACCACCCTTTGGTAAACAAATCTCCATAACATATTCTACATGTTCACAATACCAGGTGCAGCAAGATATGAATTGTTTCTTATTCTTTTCTCTGATGTTCTCACAGCCTTTTCCCAGACCGATGCCTGGGAAAGTTGTGTTTCTCTCTGTGGCCAGAGAGCTGCTCCCACACTCCTTGGTGTTATTTCCCTTGGTGTTCTCTTTCTCTGAAACAGAGCAGCCAGATTTTAACCCTTGGGTCTGTGCTCAGGGATTATTTTTTAATGTTTTCCCTGTCACTGGAGGGTGGCCACCTTCAGGGTGGCCTCACCTCACTGTGTCTGCCCAGGTGGAGCCAAGCAGCTCCCCTTCACCTCCCATCAGTGGCACAGCAAACTCATCTGCCCTTCCTCCCTCCACAGGTATCGTCCTCTCAGACATCATCGAGAAGTACTTTGTGTCCCCCACCCTCTTCAGGGTGATCCGGCTGGCGAGGATCGGCCGTGTGCTGCGGCTGATCCGAGGAGCCAAAGGCATCCGCACGCTCCTCTTTGCCCTGATGATGTCCCTGCCCGCCCTGTTCAACATCGGCCTCCTGCTCTTCCTTGTCATGTTCATCTACTCCATCTTCGGCATGTCCAACTTCGCCTACGTCAAGAAGGAGTCAGGGATCGATGACATCTTCAACTTCGAAACCTTTGGGAACAGCATCATCTGCCTCTTCCAGATCACCACATCAGCGGGGTGGGATGGGCTCCTCAACCCCATCCTCAACAGCGGCCCCCCAGACTGTGACCCCGAGCTGGAGAACCCCGGGAGTTCGGTGAAGGGAGACTGTGGGAACCCTGCCATCGGCATCTTCTTCTTCTGCAGCTACATCATCATCTCCTTCCTCATCGTGGTGAACATGTACATCGCCATCATCCTGGAGAACTTCAGCGTGGCCACGGAGGAGAGCAGCGAGCCCCTCTGCGAAGACGATTTTGAAATGTTTTATGAAACCTGGGAGAAGTTCGACCCGGATGCCACCCAGTTCATCGCTTACAGCACCTTGTCTGACTTTGTGGACACCTTGCAGGAGCCACTCCGAGTTCCCAAGCCCAACAAGATCAAACTCATCACCATGGATCTGCCAATGGTTGCTGGGGACAAAATCCACTGCCTAGACATCCTCTTTGCCCTGACTAAGGAAGTGCTGGGAGACTCGGGCGAGATGGATGCCCTGAAGGCTACCATGGAGGAGAAGTTCATGGCTGCCAACCCCTCAAAGGTTTCCTACGAACCCATCACCACTACCCTGAAGAGGAAACACGAGGAGGTGTGTGCTACCAGGATCCAGAGGGCATTCCGGCGGTACCTCCTGCGGCGCTCGGTCAAGCAGGCGTCCTACATGTACAGGCACAGCCAGGACGCGCTGGGCGAGGATGCACCCGAGAAGGAAGGGCTGATCGCCACCAAAATGCAGGAGATCTATGGGAACTCTGGGACAGATGTGGAGACAGCCCCTGCCCTGGGCCTCAAGCCCATTCCCAGCTCAGAGACACCCCAGGATGCTCCTGAGGAAGCACAGGTTTGGCGTAAGGAACACGTGGTGAAAGAGTCGCTGGTGTAACACGAGGAGGCTCCACCTCTGGCCCAGCCTGAAGAGACTTCATTTGTATCTCCTGTTCAAAGTTCTTCCATGCACAGATCTCTAGACCTTAGATATTGAGCTAATTTCAGACATTTCAAGCAACCACCTTGAATTTCAAAGCAGGCTCTCCTCCTGATCCTGGGTTTTACAGCCCACTGCAACTTGCAAAGAGTTAAATTCTTTTTCTTATGAGAACTCAAATGTGAAATCTGTTGTCGGTGAAAGAGAAACAAGTTAGTTTTGAAATCACCTCATCACGGTAACGATGGTTTTCAGGTGTGAACAGAAGATTATGGTTGTCCTTTCACTTAAAGTAATTATTTATTAATGTTATTTCACAATTAAGAGATTTTCCTGTATTTAATTCTTCCAGAGTGCAGCCAAGCAACCAGTAAAGATGAGCCAAGTGAAATAATATTAAGAATAATTACGGAAAACAGAAGGTTTTGTGAACAAAAATCTCCAAAGTCTTAAGGAAGCACCTTTCTTTTGAACCTCTGAATAAGCTTGATGATTATTTTTTTGTTACATACAAGAGAAAGTGCAATTATGTCTTAAAAATTGGTTTGCAAAGCCAAAGCAAAGCATCTGCAGATTTGTTCTCAGGGTTAAATATCAGGTTTTCATATTTCTCTCAATATGCATTGAAAGCAGAAATCATTCAGGTCTCTGTAGGACGAATGTAAACACTATTTATAGTCAGTACTTTTACTCTGTTTTCCCATTTCCATCCAGGTTTTGTGGCAGGTAAGCAATGGGCAAAGATAGGATTTGGAAAACGTCCTCCAAGAATCCCCAGTCCCAGGGACAAAACTCTCCAGGGTTTTTTTTCTAGCCCTGTTGCAAGAGGAACCATCCCATTGGAGTGTTCTTGGTCCAAATGTCCTCTTCATTAGTGTTAATTAATGAGATGCATCCCCAGGGACAGGAGCAGATGTTTGAACAATCCTTTCCGTGAGCTGCCTTAGGGGTGCCCGAAATCCCACCCAAGCCCCAGGTGGCTGCATGGAATAAACAATCCCATTAGGGTGTGAATCCCAAAATCCTCAGGCAGAGCATCCTTCCCCAGGCTGGAGCTGCAGAGAGGCCCTGGTGGCACGTTCTGGATGGGCCAGGCAGGTCCTCACCAGGAAACCTCCAGGGAGAGGAGCGTTTTCCCAGGGGGAAAAGGGATTTGCTGTTCTTTACACAGGTGAGCAAAAGGAAAGTGAATAAAGGAAAATCACCCAGGCACAGCTGTGGCTGCCCTGGATCCCTGGAAGTGTCCAAGGCCAGGTTCGATAGGGCTTGGAGCACCCTGGGACAGTGGAAGGTGTCCCTGCCATGGCAGGAGGTGGCACTGGATGAGCTTTAAGGTCCTTCCAACCCAAACCATCCTGTAATTCTGTGAAAAATGGGCAAAAGGCCCTGAGTTCACCTCTGACTACCTTCTGCCTTCAAAAGGGAAAAAAAACCCTCTTGAGATCAAAACAAACATGAACCAAAACCTCTTCCAGTATAAACAAGGCTGTTCCTGAAGCCAAAGGCTCTGATTTTTTGTACTCTGATGATTCTCTTCTCTTCCCGGGCTGCTTTGGGCGCTGCCACCCCAGGTGCCCCATGGCCAGGCTGGCCGGGAGTGGTACTGAGCCACTTTTCATGGCCAGCATTTCCATGGGCACGGCAGCTCCCGCCCGGCCCGTGGTTCACAATCGATGCTGCTTCTACGTTTGTGTCGTCAGGGATGGGGAAATGCCCCAGAGCAGGGTTTGTGTGAGCTAAAGCCGTTTTTCTTTGTACATTTCTTACAATAAACAACAGTAAATGATCTGTTATTATGGTACCAAGTGTGTTGGGGGTGTCTTGGGGGAGGAATATATTTTTGTAGTGCAGAACTTTAACGCACTCTTTGTTGATGGCTGCTTGAGGGCCCACAGTATAATTGGGAAGTCCATATCTATCTGCTTGTAGAGATTGTATTATTTTTTAAAGGAGCTTTACCCCCTTTAAATTGCCCTTAATTCGCTTCATTAGGGTTCATGGGTTTTCCTTGGAGAAGAATTAAGAGTGAACTTAGATTCATTTCACAGGCAACACCCTCCAACACCCCTGTTCTGGGAGGGGTGAACACCCTTTCCCTTGGCTCCCTGTGCTCGGCCAACCTCAACAGGACCCGGGGGTCTCATCCTGCACAGGAACCTCCAGGGCTGTCCCCTGGGACCTCCAGCCCAGCTCCCAGAGCTTCTGCTCATGATCCCACCCCCTGGAGCCCTCGGTGCTCACCAGGAGCCACAGGAGATGCTGCTGTGGGCTTCACCAAGGACAGAGGAGGGCTTGGAGGCAGGGGGATGTGGGACCCTCCCCGTGGGGCCACCAGGTTCCCCTACAGCCCCCATCCTGGTTGCTGTGAGCACAGGGGTCTCCAGGGGAGACTGAGCCCCTCAGGGCCTTTCAAGGGTGCCAGGGAGCCCTCGGGCAGCACAGGGGCTGATTTGGCCACTGTCACTACAAACCTTCTTCAGTTTGTGCCCTCCTGCTTTTACCTCACAGGCCTTTCCCAGGCACCCCCAGCTTCCACCTGCAGCCCCAGAACCCCATAAAAACCCCTCCAGTGCCTATCAAGCACGTGGGCATCCCTTTCCCCTTGCCCTGCTGGGATATCAGGACCAAGCCCTGCTCTCCCATCCAGACCAGGGGTGACAGCAGCAGGGACTTGGCAGCACTGCCCCATATACAGAACCAGGAGAAGGCACCTCTCACGTCATCATGCCCTCATGGAGCCACTTTTTCTCTGGAAAACTTTATTTCTCTTGCTTCCTGTCCCTTTGCATACAAAGTCAGGCTGGGGCTGGTACCCAGTACCCATCAGATGCTCAGAACTGGCAAAAACCCCTCCCAGCCTACAGAAGATGAAGGTTTGGGGAGGCCCCAGGCAGTGGCACCAGGCTCTGGGGACCAACAGGACTGGCAGAAGTACCCAGAGGTGTTTTTCACTGGAGTTACAGTTCAGTGCTCACCCAACGAGCAACAACGGGGGGGCAGAGCCTGGGGGAAACTGCTCCTGCAGCAGAGCTCACCTTGGGGGCCTTGCTGTGCTTCCCTGGGGCCTGGCTGTCCCAAAAGTCCCATGGAGAGGGATCTTGGAAGTGGAGAAGGGTGGGCATGGCTGGTACCCAAGTGACTCCTTGTTTTGGCCATTTCCCCATCTCATCTTCTCCCTGGAAGCGCCCAAAAAATGTGGATGTGGCACTTGAGGACATGGGGGTTTGGTGGTGGTCGTGGTGGTGCTGCTGAGCTGATGATCCTAAAGGTCTTTTCAAATCCCTGATTTTGGGATTGACTCATGCTTCTCTGATTTTAGATTTCTGGACTCCCTGGGATGCAGGGATGGGAGCTGAGGGACCCATCCCACAACAAGCAACCCCATAAACATCCCCTATTCTTATCCCATTTCTGCTGCAGCTCTTGGCTTCTGGGCCACCATCAATCCTGCCCATCCTCTTCAGGGCCAAACACCCTGGGGGGATCTGGGGAGCTGGGGGGAAGCCCTGAGGGTCACCCCCATCCTGTCCTGTCCCCCAAGATGTGGCCAGGGTGTCCACATCCCATTCCCTGGGCACATCCCATTCCAGCCCTGGGCACATCCCATGCTCAGCCAGGTTTGGCACCTTCTGCTTTGCAGATGGGCTCATCCCCAGGTCTGCTGCAGGGCCAGTCCTGGCCACCCCCAGGGAATATTGGCACCACAGGGAGCCAGGAGGGGACACCAGGGTGGACAGTGCCCAGGGACAGGAGAGTGAACAATGCCCAGCAACAGGAGGGTGGATGAAACCCAGGGACAGGAGGATGGATGAAGCCCAGGGACAGGAGGATGGACAATACCCAGGGACACAGAGATGGACCATACCCAGGGACAGGAGGATAGACAATGCCCAGGGACAAGGAGATGGGCAATGCCCAGGGACACAAGGATAGACAATGCCCAGGGACAGGGAGATGGACAATGCCCAGGGACAGGAGGATGCAATGCCCAGGGACACAAGGATAGACGATGTCCAGGGCCCTGGGGCTCACAGGCTCCCCAGCGTCTGCACCACATTCAAAACCAGCCCCGAGGGAAAGTCCCCGGCAGGGAGGATTTACATGAGCAGGAAAGGGGCCGTGCACAGAGCAGCAGCTTTGCCATTTTTAGGTCCTGGGGCCAGGGTGGTGGAGCAGCCGCTGTTTCTGCAGAAGCACAGGTTGGATGTTTTCCTGCCCTGGGCACTGAAGTATGGCTGCTCTGGGCACGAGGCTCTGGCTGCTCCTGGTGACCCTCTGGCTGCTGCCTCTGCTCACAGGTAGGCACCAAACGGGGTCTGCACTTCAGAGCAAGGAGCCAGGACACTGCCTTGGGCTGTGTCCCCTGCTCGGGGCCTTCCCCCAGCTCTGCCTCTCAGTGCAATAATTTTAACCTTTGTGCTGGTCTCTCTCAGTCCTGCTCTGTGCTGGGAGCCTCACGGGGAGTCCAGGAGGGCACACAGGGCTGGGAGCCCAGTGCCTGCCTGGGGTTTGGGTTTTGCTTCCCTTGGGGTGTGCAGACAGAGGACACTTTCTGGGGCAGGCAGGTGGCTTTGGCTGAGCGGCTGCAGAGCCGACCCGGCTGGGGCTGCAGGTGGCAGGAAAGAAGGGTCGTTGAGGTTTATTAACCATTTATTACTCTCAGAGGCCTGGGAACGGGGCTGGCACATTGCCAAGGGTATGGCCTCTGCTCTGTGGGGTTCAGTGCCCAGGAGCAGAGGAGAAATGGGAGGAAAAAGGCTTTTGGGGTGATTTGTGGCGTTTGTGTGAACATCCCGCGCTGTTCCCCTTGGAGAAGCAGCAGCAAAAGCCAGGACATGGCTCCTGTCCCTTTCCAGCTCCTCTTGCCTGGTGCAGGGACAGCTACAAGAACCTGCAGCAGATCCCATCTTCAGAGGGAAATGTGTGCCCACGGGACAAAGGGCATTTAAAGGGCTTCTCTGGTGGCCACACAAGTCCAGCATGGATTCAAGGCTGCAGGGTTTGAACGTGGCTCTCATGATGATTTTGGGGGAGGACGGGGAAGTTCAGCCCTCCTGTGGCTGCAGTGGAACTCCTGACTCAGAGGGGTGTGAGGGACCAGCCTGGCCTCCCTTTAGAGACACCAACAGAACCTGGGGAGCAAAGCCTTGGCTGGTGGCACTGCGGGTGACAGGGACACAGCCAGTGCCCAGCCAGGACAAAGGGCATCTCTCAGCCTGGAACAAAATGGAATGGGGCTGGAAGGGAGGATTTGCCTGCAGAGGTGTTGGTGCTGAACATGGACAGGGCAGCAGGGCCCTGGAAGGGGCTCTGGGGCAATGAGAGGAGCCCCTGCCCAAGCAGGAGGTCCCTGCAGGCTGGGAGTCTGCAGGAGGGTGGCACAGAGCTCAGGCTGGGGAACTGAACTTTTCTTCTTCTTTTTCTGTTCCTTCTTCTCCTTGGATGGAGAGGTTTGCAGCTGCCCTGCAGGGAGGTGCTGCAGCCCCACCTCCATGCCAGCTCCTCCACAGGGTTTGGTGAATCTCCATCGAGAGGAGGGAACTGGGCACTCAAGCGGGGCAGTAAACAGGGCAGGGGCTTCCTGCCCAGCTGCAGCAAGAGGAACCAGCCCAGAGGCACTGGAGCTGTGGGCAGGGCACCCGTGGGTGCTGGGGGGGTCCCCACCTCCCCCTGCTTCCTGCACTGCAGGGCCCACAGCACCAACCCTTGTCCCAGGGGGCTGTGTGGCCACGGGATCTGGGAACACCCCTGGCCACCACAGGGCTCCCAGCCCAGGAAATCCCAGCAGGGAAGGGTTCCTGGTTGGTTCAGGGAGTGGGGATGCAGAGCTGGGAGTATCTGGAGCCTTCCTGTTAGGCACCAGCCTCAGGGACATTATAGAAAGCAGATTTCACTGGGGTATCAACCAGAAAACAACTGGAAAACTTTCAGGAGACAGGATGGAAATCAAAGGGTTTGTACCCAAATCTGTGCTGCCCCAGGCCCTCTGAGCAGGAGGCAGTTGCTGTCCTGTTGTTGCTTCATCCCTATGGAGTGGGCAGGAAGGGCCAGGGCACGTCCATCCCTCTGGGGACATCCTGGTGGGCTCCTGGCCACGATCTCAGGCCCTTCTCCTGTCTTGCAGGTGGGACCCCAGCAGACAAGAACAGCACTGGGAACAGCACAGGTACCCCCAGACCCGCTGGGCTCTTCCCCTCCGTGTGTCCCCAAGGTCCCTCCTGTCCCACAGAGCTGCTGTCCCACCCCCCATGGGCTTTTCCCCCCCAAAGGCCATTCCCAGGCTGTGACATCCCCCATGGCTCATCCCCAGTCCTGCTCCTTCCTCTCCCTCTGCAAAGCCAGATCTGCTTCGTCTTTCCTGAGCATCCACAGGTTTTCCCTCTGCATTTGCTGCATGGACAAGTCTGGGACAAGCACTGACCTTGTGCCATTGTCCTTGGCCATTCCCACCCATGGGGCCCTAAGGGAGACCTCTGCAACCCAAACAGGCTCCTAAAGTCACCACTCTGGGACTAAGCATGGCCAAAAAAAAAAAACCAAAATAAAGCAAAAGGCCAAAAAATGTGGAAGCAAAAGAGAAACCAGCTGGGATTCCACAGGCTGTAATTTTGGAGCTGGGATTAACTAAATGTGCACAGAGAGGGGTGGAAGCAGGACAGGAGTATTGGAGCAAAGGTATTCCCACAGAAATATGGAGTTCCCATTATGATGCCTTGTGAAGGCTGACCTAGAACAGAGACTAGACAGAGCTCAAGAATATCAGGGCAACCCCAAATCTGGGAATGATTGGCATCTGACTCCAAGGCTTCAGAATGCTGAACTCTCCCTTTGTTAAAACTATACTGTATGACATCACAACTATATTAAAGAGATACATACTATACTATATCATACTTATTTCTAACTACTGAAAAATACTAAAGAAAACTCATGACTGGCTCCCGACAGTCAGGACACAGCTTTGAGTGATTGGCCAAGGAAACAAAACAATCCTCAGCAGAATCCAATTACCAAATCCCTTCAGGTAAATAATCTTCCAACACATTCCACATGTTCACAAGCACAGGAGCAGCAAATGAAATAAGAATTGTTTTGATCATTCTTTTCTCCACTTCTCTCACAGCTTCTCTCTGTTCAGAGGGCATGTGAATACCACACAGGTTTATTTATTGGAAGGCCTCAATAGATCCATCTTGGGCACCACAAGAGCCCAGTCAGGGCTGCACCCCAGGTGAACCCAAAATGGTCACAAAATGCCCCGCTGATCAAGGGGTCTTTCACTTTTATCAGTTCTGTCCATTTGCATATTGGAGTTAATTGTCCAATTACAGCTCCAGCCCATGAAGTCCCATCCTTCTTGTTTTTCTCTCTACAGCCCACACTGTTTGTGCTCTTGGGCCTGAGATCTGGATCATTTGTCCTTGGTCCCCAGCTGGAGCAGGAATTGTTTTGTCTCCCTGCTCTGTGCACAGAGCTCACCATCCCCTCATATGAAGCCCAGACCCACCCACTAAAGCAGCACAGAAAAATATAAAAGTTAAAACCTAAGGCATCAATTAAAAGCAGACTTCCACCAAAAGCCTCAGATCTCAAGGAATCACAGAATATCCTGACTGGAAAGCACTCCCAAGGACCATCCAGTCCCACTCTTGGCCCTGCCCAGACACCCCAACAATCCCACCCTGGGCATCTCTGGGAGTGGTGTCCAAACTCTCCCAGAGCTCTGGCAGCCTCAGGGCTGGGACCATTCCCTGGGGGTCTGGGATGAGGATAATTCACCAAAACCAATCTGGATGCTCAAAAGCAGCATGAAAACGGGAAGCTCTTTGTTTGAGAGGTGCTGGGGGGCTCCCATGGGTGGCTGCAGTGACAGCCTTGTCCCCTGCAGATGGCATGTGTCCCTCGGTGCACCAGAACGTGCGGTACGTGGCCGTCAAGAAGAACATGCCCATCTACTTCGTGTGCTACTCCCAGGAGCCCCAGGCCATGCAGTGGTACAAGACAGCAGAGAACAGGGAGGACCTCTCTGTGCTGGATCAGAACACGGCCAGGTACCACGTCGAGAGGACAAACGTCTCCATCAACCTGACCCTCCTCAGGACCAGCTCCGATGACAACGGGATCTATGTGTGTGACAGGAAGGGCCTGGTGCAGAAGGAGAAGCTGCACTCGTGTGGGACAGAGCTCCGGGTCATGGGTGAGTGAGTGGCAGCTCCATCTGGGCACCAGTCTGTAAGAACATCGGGGGGTAGGACACTCAGGATGGATGGAGATGAGAGATCTCTGCAGCCAGGTCAGGAACTTGGGGTTCATTGCAAAGGGCCTGGGTGCAGGGCCCTGCTGGGAGCTGCCAGGCACAGCTCAGAGCAGGCCTGAGAGAAGAGAGGGGGAGAGGGAATGAGAGGGTGAGAGAGTAAGGGAGTAAAAAAGGTAAGAGCATAAAAGGGTAAGAGAGTGAAGTTCCTGTTCCAATACAATAAATCATTTTCTGTGTTGAATATTCTAATTATCACTAACCAATCTAGTACAATACACAAATCCTATAGCATTTCCATACAGCCTATAAGAATCACTACATTACCATACTGTGTTACATTTTAAACCCTAAAAACTCCTCTTTGGGCCCCTTCTGCCAAGCTGGCAGGGTCTGCTCTGAGCCTTGGGCCTGTCTGCAAGCAGAGGGTGTTGTTCCATCAAAAGGGGATCACCTTCAGCTGGCCACACCATTGTTTTCCAGTTGTTCAGTAACTGAGGGATCTCAAAGCTTGCTTTCATTGCATTCTCGCTGATGGTTTCCATATTCCCAAAATCTTTTGCCAGGCAATCATATTTATAAGGCTTTCCTGTTTCATCTTCCCCAACACTCTCCCATTTCCCCCTCCATGTGAACCCTCCATGGTGCTCCCACACTTCCCCCTCTCCCTGTGCTGGTGGGACCCTCTCTGACCCAGCTGTGGGTGCTCTGTGGCACCCCAGAGGTTCCACTCCTCACTGCCAGCCCCAAGGAGCAGGACAACCTCCCTGGGTCTGCCCTGGCATAGCCATCCTGCAAAAACCAGGGACATGTTCCTCTAATAAATCTGATTTGTCCTGCTCCTGGTGACTGGTGTCCCATTCCAGAGCTGGTCCCTGATGCCAACCCTGGGGGAAGCTGCAGTGCTCTGGTCTCTCCCAGTGCAGAGGACAGGTCACCCTGGTCCCCACATCCCCCCTTGGTGACACATTCTGGCCTTGGTGAGCTCATCCCTCCCCTGCAGCCTGGCACAGAGGTGACCTGGGCTCTCCCTGTGCTGCTGCTCCCAGGTACCAGCAGCATCAAGCAGTTCCAGAACAGGAACACGCTGAAAGATGCCATCATCATCATCCAGTCCATCCTGCTCGTCATCTTCATCAGCATCCCCATCCTCCTCTTCCTAGATAAGGCAAGTGACAGTGCCTCCAGCAGAGGGGATGTCCCCAGCTGGGCTCACAGCAGTGTCCTGCAGTCCTTCCAGGCAGGCCAGTCCTGGCTGCGGGATGGGTTTGGGGTTGTGGGTGGGAATGTGGGTATCTGAAATGGGAACAGACCCATCTCAAATGCTGTGTGGGGACTCCTTGGATGTGCCTGTGGAAGTGGTGGGACCTGGCCTGGGGGACCAAGGCTGGGGACAGGGGATCCTGGAGGGTGCTGACCCCAACCTGTGACTCTCCATAGGGTGAAGACAAGAAGAGCCCAGAGGAGGACCACACCTATGAGGTAATTAATGATAGCAGGACCTTCCTAACATCACCTGAGCCTTCACACAGGGGGTTGTGCCCCTGCTGGGTGTCTGCTGGGGGTCACCTTGTAGTCCCTTCCTTGGGAGGACAATCAGGGCACCTTCCTCCCAAATTACACATCAGCTGTGCTGAGCTGCCCCAGGAAGAACCCAGGGCACGTCCAACATCCAACACCCAGCCATGTCCATCCTCTGTCCCTGTCAGAAGCTGCTCCAGGCTCAGGGGGAGCAGCCTGGGAGGGTCCCCAGCTGGGTGTCCCACGGGATGTGCCATGGCTGGAGCCTCCTGCCATGTCCCACCCTCCTTGTTGTTGCTGCAGGGGCTGGAGGTGGAGCAGATGGCCACCTACGAGGACATCACTCCTTTCCGGGACGTGAAGGCCAAGTGGACAGTGGGGGAGCACCCAGGTGAAGAGTGAGGGGTCCTGTGCCCCCTGCCAGGCCCTGCCAGCACCCTGCCAGCCCCCGTGGGGACAGATCCCCTGGAGCACGGCTCTGCCTGGATCCCGGGCTGCCAACACCTGCACAGCTCAGGGCTGGGAGCCTGTCTGGGGTGCTCCCGTGTCTAGGCTGTGTCCCTGAGGCTGTCCCACCCCACTGTCACTGTCCCCACCCCACTGACTGACCCCTAAAGCCTCTGTAGAAATTAGGAGCCACCTGTGATCCCCCAGCAGCAAACTGGTCACACAGCCCAGGCAGCCCCAGCACTGAGCTCCAGCCTGGGCAGTGCCAAGGAAGGGCTGGGAATGAGGGCTCTGCTCCAGCCCCACCACCCCGGGAAGGACAGGACCAGGCACTGCAGGGACACTGCCAACAGCACCATGAGGCTGTTGTGAGAAGCAGATTTTGGGCCACTCTTCAGCTGCCAAAGCCAAGGCTGTGTCCACAGGCCGCGGTGGCAGAGGTCTGAGGTGCAGGATCCCCCAAAAGCACCTCCTGTTCTCCAAAGACTATGGAAGAGCTGGGGAGAAAGGTCTCTCCCAAAGGCTTGCTGCTCCCCAAGCAAGAGCTGGCCCCTGCCACGAGGTTGTCCCCATGGTGAGGGACATGTGTGACCTCAGAACATCTGGGAAAATTATAAACTGTGGGACACAAACCTCCAACTGCTTTTGAAGTCCTAATAAAGGTAATGGGTGAATCCTCATCGTGCTCCATCCTGCCATGCCCATTCCAGGGGTGTCCCATAATCCTGGTGCCAATTTCCTGGGAATAATGAGCAGCTTTTTGGGTCCAGCTTAGCAGGAAACCAAACTTCACCTCTTCAAACTTCACCCAAAGGGCAGGCAGGGA
This sequence comes from Agelaius phoeniceus, assembly GCF_051311805.1. Classification (NCBI taxonomy): domain Eukaryota; kingdom Metazoa; phylum Chordata; class Aves; order Passeriformes; family Icteridae; genus Agelaius; species Agelaius phoeniceus. Next base: position 5,445,905 of record NC_135290.1, on the reverse strand, counting down.
TGCAAAACCAAGAGCAGCTGTGAGGCTACCCATGGGGACCTCAACAGTGCCAAAACATCAGCTTGGGATGGGATAAAGAGAATCACCAGGATCCAGAGCAGGAGAACAGGACCAGCAGCTCCACTCTCAGCTAGATCTGGGCTTGAAGGAGAAGCTAAAAAACATCTGGAGATTGGGTTTGTCATTAAATTATCTTGGCATGGCAGCAACAGCTGAGGGTGGTGGGCTCAGGGCCAGCTGGGCACCCAAACCAGGGCTGGGGGGCACAGTGGGCGTGGGGGCTTGGCTGGACGAGGGTGACAAGGACATTGTGGCTCAAACTGTCCCCTCTCAGAGAGCCCAAGGCCTCTGTGTCCTGGTGTTTCATAACATTTTGGGCTCCAAGCAGCTCCTGCAACTGCTATGCACCCCAAAAACAGCCAGAGAAGGATAAAATTCTAAGCAAAAAAGTATTTTCAGAAGTAACAGGATGGTTCTTTACCAGTAAAGCAACACTGTGGAAAACTGGAATTCAGTTTAAACAGCACAAAACCCAGCATTTTGGAATCGATTTGTACTAGTTAAATAAAACTACCCCAAATTTAGTTCTGCCACATATATATAAGTTATTTAAGCATATTTTACTAATAAAATTGGTTAATTAAAAAAAGGAACATTCACAGGGAAAGAAAAGAACTGGCTTTTCCTGGTTTCCATGTTTGCCAAGATTTTAGGACTAGCAGAGCTCATCCCTCCATTCCTTGTTTTCAGTTTCCAAATGAAAGATGGAAGTTGTTAGGTTTTTTTTTTTTTTCTGGCCTTCCCAGCTCCAGATTCCTCAGATCTCTGTAAACAACTCACTCAAGTGACTGAACAGAATAATAGAAAAAAATAAAGACAATCTGCTGTTTGCACCTGGTGAGGCACCACTTGTATCAAAAGCAATTTTTGTGACCTCGGTCCTGCTCTGCTGCTCCCTCAGCCCAGGGCTTTGGCCTCCTTTAAAATGCCAGAAGTAAATAAATATTTCTGTAGTGTTGTTGGTTTATTTGAAATGCTTGGAGTAGTTTCTAAGGAGCCTGGAGATGGGGGCTTCATTTCATTCTATAGTGAGAGTGGTCTGTGTTTAAAACACATTAATGTAAATAAATATATTAGTCTATACAGCCCAGGCTCTGTATTTTGTCCTGATTTCTGTTATTGAATCATGTAATCACACAATTGGAAAAGCCCTCTAGGATCATTGTGTCCCCCACCACTAGCCCATGTCCCCAAGTGCCACATCCACAAACATTTGAAATCCTTCCAGGGACAGGGACTCTACCACTGCCAGGGCTGGACAACCCCATCCAGTAAAGGAATTTTCCCTAATATCCAATCTAAACCTCCCCTGGCACAGCTTGAGGCTGTTTCCTCTTGTCCTTGGGAGAAGAGACCGACCCCACCTGGCTACAATCTCCTTCCAGATGATTGTAGGGGGGGAAATTCCCTGTTTCCCATTGAGATGTTCAGGCAGACAGGTGGGGCTGCCTGGGGAGCTGAACCTGGGGGTTCAGCCTCATTTTTTCACAGGAGTTCAGTGAAACCCAGCAGTTCCACCTCTGGCAAATAACCCCCATAAATCTGACATGGAATTTCTCCTTGGAGCAGTGAGTTAGGAGAGATAATTCCCCACACCTCAAACCTTCTGCAGAGCTGGGCTGTGGCTCATCGACTGCTCCTCGGTCAGGATTCCCCGGGCTGGGGATCACTAGGACCCCGGGAGCACACCCAGGAAAAGCTGTTTCACTCGTTTAAAAGCTCGGGGAAAGCTGGGTGGACACGGAGCCATCCTGAAGAGAATGGAGGGATTTTTTTGTCTTTTCCAAGGAATGTGGAAATCATGGAGTGTGACGCTGCTTTAGATGGGTTGGGAATGCAGGAATTACAGAGCCAGAAATTGGCCCGGGTGAGGTTTGGGAGCCGCTTATGCAACCGCGGCTCTGCCCGGCCCGGCGCTCGTCATGCGCCGCTTCTGCCTCATTTACTGCGAGACAGCGCCGGGGACAAAGCCAGCCCGGGGGAGCGGAGCGCTCCGTGCCGGGACAAAGCCCGGCCGGCTCAGCCCAGCCCCTCCGTGCCGGACCATGTGGGTTTAGCACGGCTCTGACCCAGAGCTGCGCAGGACGCGGGATCTGCAGTGACACAGCGGCGTCATTCAGCGCTGGGCTGGGCTGAGCCCTGACGGATTTAAACACGAGCTGGAGTAGAAAACATAAAAACACGCCCAGATGTTGCCGCTGTGGGGTGACGGGACACCTGATAGCGGCAGGACCCGCTGTTCCCTCTGCTGCCGGGACTGACATTTCCCTGTGACACCACCGCGTCTCCAGCAGCAACACCCGGGGGCTTCTCGGAACAGCCCTGCTCTCCCTCATGTTTATCGAGCAGCTCTCCTCTCTCTACTCCCGCAGCTCCAGCGGCACCGGGGGTGATGCTGCTGCTTGGAAACCAGAACCAAACACAGCAAACGGGCGGCCTGGGCGAGCCAAATCACCCCCGGACACAGGACACCCCCTGAACACCAGAAAAAGGCCAAACCAGTCTGTTTTGGGGCAGTGGAGGCTTTATGTCCTTTAAATACCCCCTGGAGCTGCCCACCCCAGGTTCTGTCTTGTTTTTCTGAAAAGCAGGGGTGAGTGGGCTGTGTCCTCTTTTCTTCAAGGCCAGGCTGGACAGGGCTTGGAGCAGCCTGGCACAGGGGGAGGTGTCCCTGCCCGGGGCAGGGGTGGCACTGGATGGGCTTTAAGGTCCCTTCCAACCCAAACCACTCCATGATTCTCTGATTCCCTTCCCCATCCCTCCTATCTGCTTTCCCCACCATTTTTCTCCTTAATCCCACAGTGTTTCACGTTTGCATCTCAGGCAGGAGCAGGAAGATGCTCATGACCAGGTTTTCTCCCAGCCTTGTCCAGCTGAGGATAAGAGAAAGCTCCCAGAGCTCTGGATTTGCAGTGGGCGCATTGGAATCCAAACCAGCACTAGGGCAGGACAGCTCCTTGTCTCCCCTGTGACAAACCAGCTCAGCAAAAGTGTTTGCTGAACTTTTGACATTTTGGGAGAAATTGGAAGTAATTCCTTGGCAGAAATAGGATTCATCTGATAATATCCAGCCAGCTCTATCCCCACAAACAATAGAGAGGAAAAAATCACAGAATTATGAATCTTTTAGGCTGGAAAAGGTTTCTAAGTTCATCAGTCCAACCATTCCTCCAGCACTGCCAAGGCCACCGCTAACCCCTGTCCCCAAATGCCACATCCACACAGCTTTAAATCCCTCCAGGTATGGGGACTCCATCACTACCCTGGGCAGCTGTGCCAGGGCTGGACAGCCATTTCAGAAAGAACTTTTCCTTAATATCCAACCTAAACCTCTCCTGGTGCCACTCGCCACTTGCTTTAAGCCTGAAATGTCCCAGGGTGGTCAGCCCTGTGGGCCAAGGTGGCAGAGCCAGGCAGGAACATCAGGAGGACACAACCAATCCCACCATGATCTGATTTGGGTCTTGCTGTGATGAGGAAACCTTTAATTGCAATAAACAGGAGAATATGGCGAAATCATGGAGCACTGGTCTCATCCCGAGGCAAACAAAGCTCCCCAAGCTGCACATCTGTGAAAATGCCTGGGATGAGGTAGCACCACTGTGAACACTTATGCATTTATGCAGGGGGAAGGTGCAGAGCTGTTGTTGTGATCATGGACACACAGATCCATTTTAAACAGACCCCCTGCTATATAAGGGGGGGCTCCACAGTTTCCTTCACCAGGTGAAAGAAGGAAACATACCCAACCAAGCCACACCTGAGCAACTCACCAGCAGAAATGGCTCCAGGTACTTTTTATTTCAGATTTAAAGGATTTCCAGTGCTGGGTTTGTAGGGTAACAGGAGATGATGATGATGATGATGATGATGATGGGGTGGTTCTGTGGTGGGCTACACATACTCCTTACCATTCCTAAATTAAAATATGTCAGTTTCTAAATCCATGAAAAAGAAAATATTTCCCTGAAGTGTGACTCTAATCCACTAATTAATCTTTAACCTAAAGTGGGCAAGGAGAGTGTTGTGAGCTTAAAGAACAAGATCAAGCCAGTTGTAATAGTTACTATTACCATAAATGTTGGCAGGGATAATAAAACCCATATTCCAAACCTCAGGCAGGGATGAGGATGATGTCTAATAATGTCCAAGTCCTATAGGCTCCAGGGCATTCCTCCTCCTAAGGTTCTTTGTTTCAGATGAGCTTTATGGTCTGTGTGAGCACAGGTGGACATTTGTGTTGGATGTCATGGGCTGAAAACCTTTAGGCTTGACCAAGCTCACCAAATCCTAAAGGTGTGACCCAGGGACCAAAAGCAGCTGGTCACAGCACAGGTGATGCCACCAGCTCTTGTCCCAGGGAGGGCAGGGACAAGGCCTAGGGGAAAACATCAGTATGACAGGGAAAGCCACAGGGACACCCCTTATTTTTCATGGAGCAACCACAATTCCAGCCAGAAAGACACTGCTGGTCTCACTGGGAGCAGCCCCAGCCCCAAGGGCAGGTCCAGTGAAAGGGTCTCCCTCAATTTTAGAGAGGGCTGAGCCCACCCAGTGTCCAACAGGGCACCACAGAAGGTGAGGACAGATCCAGCACGGACAGAAGAGGCTGGGAATGAATTCCCAGGTGCCACCTCCTCCTCAGCACAATCCCCAAGGACTCCCAACACCTTCCTCTCCACTTTGCAGGGTCCTGGCTCTCTCCTCTGGCCATCGCTGTGATCACCCTGGGACTGCAGTGCCCACAGGCAGCTGCCACCTTCCCAGCCATGCCCCTGTCCAGCCTCTTTGCCAACGCTGTGCTGAGGGCTCAGCACCTTCACCTCCTGGCTGCCGAGACCTACAAGGAGTTTGTGAGTGCTGTGGCCTGAGGGCATCTCCTCTGTATTTCCTTGATAGCTCCAGGGCTGTAAAACTTCCCAGAGAATTCCCAGCTGTTGGTGCCTTTGCCAGTTCTCAGGGAGGAGAAGGAACCTTAACAGGATAGGGCAAGTTGTGTCCCAACAGCCTGGACACTGTCACCTCTCTGTCCCCTCTCTGATGCCTCTTTGGGGCCATTTCCACTGTGTCCAGACCCCCTGCACAGGGGTAGCTGGGAGGTGGCACAGATATTTTGCAGGATTTCCCTGTCACCTTTGTCCCTGGGGAGGGTTTGAGTGCTTAACCCCAGCAAGTGCCTGCTGCTACCCAGGAGCTGGCACGGGCTGTCCCTTTGGCACGGGCTGTCCCTGGGGATCATCTCCTCCTTGGGAGAACCTGTCCCAGGTGTGTTCTGCTCCTCCTCCTCCTGCAGGTTGCCTGGAGCAGTGTCTGCTCACCCTTGTGACACCCTGTTCCCTCTGGTGACACTGAGTCACCTGCTGCCCACAGGCACAACTGGCCCTTACTGAGGAGCAGCACCTTGCCCTAGGGAGAGGGAGACCTTCAGAGCAGCTGTTGTGCCAACACACAAACTCCTGTTTCCCACCCCGTCCAGAGGCACCTCCTGTCTCCCATTTATTCCTTGCAAAGAGGAACCGTGCAGGAGAGCTTGGGAATTCTCTGAGCTCTCTTCTCCAGCCCATGGGCAGCAGACCTGAGTGTATCTGGGATGTCTCCATAGGAACGCAGCTACATCCCAGAGGACCAAAGGCACACCAACAAAAACTCCCAGGTAGCCTACTGCTACTCAGAAACCATCCCTGCTCCCACGGGGAAGGAGGATGCCCAGCAGAAATCGGTGAGTTCTGACCTGGAGCAGGCACAGACCTGTCTGTGGAGTCCCCATTGCAGGATCAGAGGGTTTCCACCTGTGAGACCTTTGGTGTTTTCACCCTCCTCTCTCTTCTTTGGTGTTTAAACCCTGCAGACTCTTCTGGTTACACTATAAATCATATTCCCAGCTCCAGCATGAGAACACTGCTGTCTGCACAGGACCTGGGGCTGTGTGGTGCCCTCAGCCTGCAAACTGGAGCTGCAGGAGCAGTGTCCCTCTCTGGGTCACTCCAGGCTGCTCCAGAGGGAGCAAGACACTCCACCAAACACCACACCTACTGAGGTTTGACCCTTTCCTGCCTCAATTTCAGGATATGGAGCTTCTCCAGTTTTCCCTGGTTCTCATCCAGTCCTGGCTGACCCCAGTGCAGTACCTGAGCAAGGTGTTCACAAACAACTTCGTTTTTGGCACCTCAGACAGGGTGTATGAAAAGCTAAAGGACCTGGAAGAAGGGATCCAAGCTCTGATGAGGGTAAGTCCCAGCATGACTGAGGAATAACAGAGATCTTCCAGGCATGGGGCACTCTCAGGGATCCACAGACCATGAGAAATCTTCCTGAATTTCACATCCTTTGGACTTCCCTTTAGATAATAAGATCATGACCACCAGTGCACAGGTCCCACCACTGAGGAGGGTAAGAACACAGGACAGGTGTTACCAGCACTGCCACCACCCCTCAGGGAGCAGATTCCACCAGGAATCACAACATTCCAATCCAAAATCTTTCCAAACCCAGCACCCAACATCAGACAAACAGCAGCACAATGTTTGTTACATCTCTAGGCAAAGTACTTTGAAACAGGCAAATTTTGCAAGGTTTGAAACCTCACAACATTTTATAAACACGTTTTTGTTCAGGGAAGGACTTGCTCTGATGTGTCCTCTTCCATTAATACAACACTCCAAGCTGAGAGATGGAGGGGGTTCTCTCCAAGGAAGATCTTGTCAAGAATCCCAGAAAGGTTTGGGTGGGAAGTGACCTTAAAGCCCCTCCAGTGCCACCCCCTGCCATAGGCAGGGACACCTTCCACTATACCAGGTTGTTCCAAACCCTGTCCAACCTGACCTTGGACACTGCCAGGGATCCAGGAGCAGCCACAGCTGCTCTGGGCACCCTGTGCCAGGGCCTGCCACCCTCCCAGAGAGGAATTTCTTCCTCAGACTTAACCTCCATGTCCCCTCCTTTAGTTTAAAACTTTTCCCCCTTGTCACTCTCCCTCTCTTTTAAAGCCTCTTTAAGGTCATCTTAGTTTTGGGTTTGTTGTTTTAAATTAAATCGCCCGTTATCTGCCAGGACACCCTTCAGTTATGCTTATTCTGTAAGTTTATCTGCCAGCATCACCCTGAAGCTGTAGCTGTGAGAAATTAGTCTGGGCCATTATTTACATCTTCTAGCAGTTAAATAACTCTGCAAGTCAGGCCCTGTGAGCATACCCAGAGCTTCTCTGCTGGAGGAAGGAGGCAAAGGAATCAGGGCCACTGCAGATTTTGTTCAGCATTCTATGTGTGTTTGGGCATTGGGAAGCCACACACAGGAATGACACAACTATTTCTTCTTCACCAATTGATGACACTTTTTAATTCACCAAAACCATTCTGATGCTGAGCACAGCAGGGGGAGTGACTCAGTACTGACCTCCAGATGGAGATGTGGGGCTGGATCAGAGCCTTGGGAAAGTGGGGGAAGACAGAATTATTTGTGCAGTTCCCCATCCCTTTGGCTGGAGGGGCTGCCGTATTTCTCTGTGATTTTGCCTTTATTTTAAGCCCCCCCAGGACACTCCTGCCTCCCCCTGTGTGTCACTGGCGCGCTCAGTGCGCCATCACCCCGCGGCACCACCTCCACCTGCGCGTTCTGCCGCACACACGCCCAAAACCACATCTGAAATCCCATTTAAGAGCGGGGGGCAATCCCCCTGACCTGTCCCAGAGCTCGGCAGGAGCTTTGTCCCTGCGAGACGCCCCTGCCCGGCCCCGCCTCTCCCGGAATGTCCCCGTTGTCCCGCAGGAGCTGGAGGAGCGGAGCCCGCGGGGTCTGCAGGTGCTCAAACCCACCTACGAGAAATTCGAGCTCCACCTGCGCGGCGAGGACGCGCTGGTCAAGAACTACGGGCTGCTGTCGTGCTTCAAAAAGGACCTGCACAAGGTGGAGACCTACCTGAAGGTGATGAGGTGCCGGCGCTACGGAGAGGGGAACTGCGCCCTCTGAGCCCGCCCGCTCCTGGGAGAAGAAACCGGAGAATAAAACCCGCTACTGCTGACACGAGTCTGGCTTTTGGGGGGCACGAGTCTGGATTTTGGGGGACACGAATCTGGATTTTGGGGGGGCATGAGTCTGGATTTTGGGGGGCACGAATCCGGATTTTGGGGGAACATGAGTCTGGCTTTTGGGGGCACGAATCTGGATTTTCAGGGGGCACGAGTCTGGATTTTGGGGGGCACGAGTCTGGATTTTGGGGGACACGAATCTGGATTGGGGGGGGGCATGAGTCTGGATTTTGGGGGGGCACCAATCTGGATTTTGGGGGGGGTATGAGTCTGGATTTTGGGGGGCACGAGTCTGGCTTTTGGGAGGCACGAGTCTGGATTTTGGGGGGGGCATGAGTCTGGATTTTCGGGGGACACGAGTCTGGCTTTTAGGAGGCATTAATCTGGATTTTGGGGGGACACGAGTCTGGCTTTTAGGAGGCACGAGTCTGGATTTTGGGGGGGCATGAGTCTGGATTTTGGGGGGCACGAGTCTGGCTTTTGGGGGACACACGGCATGTTTGGGGAGCTGGGAGGGGCAAGATGCCACACAGGGAGGTGAGATTTGGGGCTGGGGGGTGAGGGTTTGGGGGCTGTGAGGTGTATTTTGGGTTGGAGGATGAGGATTTGGGGCTGGGGAAGGGGGGTTTAGGTCTGAGAATTTGCTTAAATTTGGATCTGAGAATTTGGAGAGGATTCGGAACCGGGGGATGAGAATTTGGGGCTGGGAGGTTGGATTTGGGGATAGAGTTTGAGCTACAGGATGGAGCACAACTGGGGCTGAGGGGGGTGGATTTGTGGCTTTGGGGGAGATTTAGGGGTAGATTTGGGACTGGGTGGTAGATTTGGAGCTGGAGGATAAGGATTTGGGGCTGTGAGGGGGGATTGAGGAGTGGATTTGGGACTGAACAGCGATTTGGGGCTGGGGGTGGATTTGGGCTGGAAGGATGAATTAGGGCTTGGATTTGCAGTTGGGGCAGAGTTAGGACTGAGGAGAATTTGTGCCTTGGGAGGGATTTGGGGGTAGATTTGGGGCTGAGAGGCAGATTTGGGGCTGGGAAAGTGGATTTAGGGTCTGAGGAGGGTGGGGCTGGGGGGTGAATTTGGAAGGTGCTGAGTCCAAGGTGGTCTTGGTTGGTGGTGCTCACGAGGTGGGTGCTGGCATCAGCCTTGGCACAAGCCCTGAGCAGAGGATTTTCCTGTCACTGCATTTGGGAACACCATGGCTTCCCTGGGGAGGCTTAGTTTTGTGCCCAGAGCCCACTCACCTCAGCAGCAACAGACCCTTCTCACCACAAACCTCGTGGCAAAGGGGGAAAAGCTGACAGCAAGGGAAGCCCCAGCCCTGCAGGGTCATGTTTTGTGATTGAAACAGCTGAAATAAGACCACACAGAGGTGTCCCCAAATCCCCTCAATTGTTTTAACTTATTCCCAGTGCTCAGCTCCATCACTGCTTGTCCTTGCGGTGCCATTTCCTGAGACCCTGATGTGCTTCCATTTGTCCCACTAAAAGGAGGGTTTGCATTTTCTTGTCTGCTTGGAAGGAGCCAAGTCCAGGGTGGCCTTGGCTTCTCTGGAGCTGCTCCTGCTGTGAGCCAGCCCTGGGCACTGCCCAGGCTCCCCAGGGAATGGTCCCAGTCCCCAGGCTGGGATTGCTGGGGCGTCTGTGCAGGGCCAGGGGAGGGACTGGATGATCCTTGGGATATTCTGACTCCTCCTGCAGTTTGCCTGGAGCAGTGTCTGCCCACCCTTGTGACACCCTGTTCCCCGCGGTGACAGTGAGTCACCTACTGTCCTCGGGCACAGATCCTTACTGAAGAGCAGCAGCAAAACTGGAGTATTTTGGGGTTTGACACAACCAATACTATCATATTTTTTGTTGACAAGATGGAATTTCTGTTGGTTTGCTGTCTCTCCACACTCCCCCTTGCAGGCCCTGCTCTCCAGTCCCTTCCAAAGGCACAGAGAGCTGACCTGACCAGTACTGCCCCCAAGGGAAGGGAGCAGCAGAGTCAAACAGAAAACTGTTCCTGCAGAACCATCTCTCAGCTCCCTGCCTGCTCCCTTCCCTTGGGACAGGGTGGGAGGGAATTCACAACCCACCCTCCACAAGGCACTGTCCAGCCTGATGGAAAGGGGAACTGATGGGGAATTGGAAGGACTTGCTCAGGATAAGAGTGGTTGTGTGTCCTTCTGGCTCATTGCCTCGTGATGTCAGTCAGTCCTTCCAAAGCAGAAACATTCCCAAGTGGTAAATTCTGGGGAAGCTGCCCCTTATATATGACAAAAATATGTGCACAGGGATGAAACTAAAACATGTTGTAGAGAGGAATTTACACTTGATTTCTCTCCCAGGCCAATGAATTGTCTTTGGAACAGTTTGACCTCAAAGAAGAAGTTTTGTTTGATCTCAGTTTTAATGATGCCACAGAATTAAAGCAGCTCTGTCTTCATTGTTTCCAAAAGTTTTGCAGTGTTTTATTAGGGATGAAAGTTTAATGTTATGAGACACCATGTGCGTCACATCCAATGTCTGCTTCTCCTCCAAATACATAACAGCAACAGAAATGGGCAATAAACCTAAATGCTACTAAAATTAAGCCCCAAAATAAATGCTGGTTTTGCAAAGGAAGTGTTTTCCTGTCAACTTATTGAGGTCAGCTATATCTGGAACCAGCAGAGCTACAGGATTATTTAGACAGAGTATCAGATGTGTGCAGCACTTCCAGAACAACAAAAGGAACAAACCCTCCCTGCAGGAGCCGACGTAAAGCCCAAAGCTGCTCTAAGAAAACTGGAGGTGGAAGGTGTCTTTCCAGCAGGAATAGCTGTGGGACTCATTTGCACAGGCACAGGAAGAGTATTTCTCTAAGAAGAAAAAAAAAAGCCTTGTAATAAATGTGTTGAGCCACAAGAGCCTTGTGAACCACACGTGTTGAACCCCAAGTAGTTGAGATATTAACATTATGTAAAACAAAGGTTCTTTCTACTTTCAAACATGTTTTCCATTAAATGAAATGAGATTTTGTAACCTGGTAATGAATAACCATCTGAGGCAGCTCAAGCAATGGGAAGGGACACCAAGCTCACCAAATCATGAAGGGAGGGGGGTGTCTTATTTCATAACAAACTCCTGCCCAGGTATTTTGACCTCGCTTTGCAAAAAGAAAAGCTCAGGGATGAGCCACAGGAATGATGTGAGATCCCTCTTGAAATCAGAGAAATGTAACCTGTTTAACAAATATAGAGAGCAAAGGGGTGATTTGCTACAGGAGAAATCACCTGGCCCTGGCTGAGCATGAACCGCAAAGGTAAAGCAAAATCCAGTGTGTGCACACAGAACTTGGGGAACTCCAAGTGGGAAGATGTGGTGATTCATAAGAGAGTGACCAGGGAACCTGGCCTCTGTGAAGGTAAATCCCTGCTGGGGCAATTTCTATATTCTATTGGCTTATAAATGCATCAAAATATGAAATTATCACCATCCCCAGCAGTGTGACCAGAGGATGAGGAGGGAATTCTGCCCTGCTCAGGTGAGACTCCACCTGCAGAGCTGCCTCCAGCCCTGGGGTCCCCAACACACAGGAAGGACGTGGAGCTGCTGGAGTGAGTCCAGAGGAGGCCGTGGAGCTGCTCTGAGGGCTGGAGCCCCTCTGGAGCCAGGCTGGGAGAGCTGGGGGTGCTCATCTGGAGAGGAGAACCTCCGGGGAGAGCTCAGAGCCTCTTCAGGGCCTAAAGGGGCTCCAAGAGAGGAGAGGGATTTGGGACAAGAGATGGAGGGACAGCCCAAGGGGGGGTGGCTTCCCCAGGGTTAGATGGGATATTGGGAAGGAATTCCCTGTGAGGGTGGGGACCCCCAAGCAGAGGACAGAGCAGCTGGGGCAGGGCTGGCTCCAGTCGTGGTAACAGAATCACAGAGTCAGTGAGGTCAGAAAAGCCCTCCCAGATCATCGAGTCCAACCTGTGCCCATCCCTGTGGAAACCCAGGACACCACAGGGAATATTTCTCTGTCTGCTCTGGGGTGCCCTGACCCCCAGGGGAGCACTGACTTTGACCCTCATTCATGGAGAAAGTTTTCCAGACTTCAAGATAGACTGGAATCCACAAAAGTGTGAAATAGATTATTGAGAGCAGTGTAGGTGCATCACTTGGTGAGAAATTGAGGTTTTGGGGTTTTTAGTGTGTAGTGGATGGAAGCAAGATGGAGGGCACAGGGTGTCATCCTGGGTTTCTTCTTCATGCTTCTTCTCCTTCTTCTTCATGGGTTTGGGTGGCATTTTGTAATTGGGCAGAGAAGTCCCCATTGTGGGCTCTTTGGGATCAGTTATTGGGTTAAAAGGGAAAATAATCTAGGTGTCGGTTCTTAATTGGGTAATTTAGCCTTAAAAGACCTTGTAACCAGAGATTGTTGGCCATTTTGTGCCTTCTAATAAGAAGCTGCAGAACTCACAGTAGTGAGACTGTTTTACTAGTAAAAAATAATAAACACCTGAATCCAAACATGAACTACTGTCTCAAGTGCCTTCAATCCAGACCCAGAGAAACCAACAACTGGTACCCCCACAATCCCCACCTTGTTCCCCAGCCCAGAGCACTGAGTGCCACAGCCAGCCGCGCCTCAAACACCTCCTCAGACAGTGATTCCACCACTTGAGCAGTCTATTCCAATGTTTAATCCTCCTCTCTGTGAAGAAATTGTTTCTAAAGCCCAACCTAAACCTCTCTGGGACAACTCAAGGCCATTTCCTATCTCCTGTCTCTGAGAGGAGAGCCCAACTGCCCTCCAGGCTGCCCCTCATGTTAGGGAGAGCCAGAAGGTCCCCCCAAGCCTCCTTTTGTTCAGGCTAAACAGCTCAGCAGGAGAGAAGAGAAACTGCTTTTACAAATACATCAGCAAAAAGGGGAGTAACAAGGAAAATTTTAGTTCAATGGGGTCTTCATAGTCAGTGGGGTTTGATCCACCAGCTCTATCCCAGGGGTTTAATCCTTGCCAGGTCAAATGTGAGTCTTGCTTCTGGCACCAGACATACGAGCATGCACACATACACACAAAAACACGTGCACAGCCATGAACATACACAGATATTTCTGCCTGCTCACAGGACACTTTGGCTGCACAAAAATAGCATTTATTAGGAAATAACCTCCAAGGAAAGAACTGTAACTTCCAAGGAAAGAACTGTGAAGGAAGTAACATTCAATGGAAGTAAAAGAAATATCAGTAAGAAAATAGCCTCCAAGGCAAGAACTGGGATCCAAGGAAGTAGACAAGGGAATAACAGTCAGGGATTAGAATCAAAGGAAAGTTTCAGCAATTCCTATATAGGTGCAGAAGCTGGAGAACAAGCATTGGCATTGGTTCTCTTCCCCTCACTCCAGTTCTTCACATTGTATCTCTTCCTGGGAGACATCTGTGTTCTCTTTCTGCATTTGTTTCTGCAATTCTTCTTTTTCAGTAAGGATGTCCATGATGTATTGAACCAACAGCAAATCAGCTTCGCTGAGCTCAGGCAAACCCTGGAAATTGCCATGGAAGGGAAGGATTTGGAGAGGTGAGGAAGAGCAGGTGGTGCAGGCAGAGGAGCAGAACTGGCATCTGCTCCCCGCCCTTCCAAGGTAGAAATTCATTTTGATTTAGGTGAAATGTACATCTTTGAGTTAAGTCTGTAGTTTGAAACATAGCTATGTAGCCTGACTGCAAGGCCAAGGCTCAGGGATTCAGTGAAGGACAGATATAAGAGGGGGGAGACAGGGTGATAGAGACAGAGACTGCTGTGAGACCAGGTCAACCTGACCTAGGAATTCTTTCTGATAAAGAAGATCTAGCAGCAAATGTCACGCGAAATTTGTAAAAATGAATATGTATGAACGTAGTGTGAAATTGTATGCATATGTATTTGAAAAGAGGACAAAAAGGACCTGAAGTTCCCAGAGGTACGCATGCCTTTTAAAGAGAGTAATCTCCACATGCATCTGGCACTGTAATAATAAACATACCGGCTTTACAACTTTCACAAAGTTGTAGAGTTTTTGGCTATATCTCCACAACACACTGCCTACCTGTACTTCTTCTTCCTCCATGTCTGTTGCAGTTTTACAGACAACCTGAAAAATGTCAGAGGTTTACGTCCAAAAAGGAGACAGAGAAGTCGTTCAGATTTATTGGAATGAAGGGAGATAGTCCACCGGGGCACATGGCTGCGGAGTTTTCTCTCTCGGGGTTTCAGAGGACTCAGCCACCCTTTTATCCTAAACTCCCTCACCCTTTTATCCCAAACTCCCAGCCACATGACTCCCTTTTCCTATCCCCACTGGCTGAGGTGTTGGGAAGGTGCAGCCTTCACGAAGTGCCCACAACATATCCGACATTGAACCTACTGTTTTATCCCAAAGGTAAGATATTCAGGCTTGTACAGACCCTTGTCTATCTTAGGAGCCCAGCTGTCTCGGCTCTGCAATGAACCTGATGCTTGAAGATCACAGTAGAGATATTAGGAACCATTTCAAACACGTTAGCAGACATCAAATTATTTGTAAAGACATAAGCATACATCTTTCACCGCAATAACGAGGAAAATAAGCAAGGAGGTTTGGCCACGGAGGGCTGCAGGAGGTACAGGAGCTCTCCTGTCTCGGGGTCATTTCAGCTGAGACAAGGAAGATGGTTGCCGCAGAAAGGACATCCCTGGCGGGCCCAGACCTCTTCCTCGGGAGTTCTTCTCCCGGGGCTCCTCCAACTGCGACCAGTTTGAAAAACACAACCCCGCCTGGCGCTGGGAGGGCGCGGGGAGCTTGCCCAAAGCCGGGCAATGTCGGGATGGGCGCCGGCAGAGGCTGAGGCAGCCGCAGCCACAATGGCGGGAAGCGCCGCGAGCCTGAGGGGCGGCAGCTCCGCCTGAGCGCGCCGGCCCCGGCAGCGAGCGCCGTGCAAAGGGAGCCGCGGGCAGCTCGGGCAAGGCCGGCACGGCCCCGCAAGCAGCGGCCAGAGAGGCGGCCCGGCCCGGCCGCGAAGCGCGGCCGCTCCGCCGCCCGGGCACCTCCGCCTCCGGGCGGCGGCACCGGCAGCGGCCGCCCCGGCCTGAGGGGAAACGCGCGGCCCAACAGCTCGGGCCGGGGCGCGACCGGCAGCGCTTGCGGCACGGCGGCCTCCAGTCCTGGGCACGGAGTCACGGAGCCTCAGAGGCACTGACGATGTTAAACACCTCCGGCTTCAGCCCGTCCATCCTGTGCCCCGTCCCCACCTTGGCAGTCAGGCCACAGCACTCAGTGCCACCTCCAGCCGTTCCTTGGACCCTTGCAGGCGTGGGGAGTCCACACCTCCTTGGGCAGCCCCTCCCAAGGCCTGACCACCCTTTCCATGAAGAAATTCTTCCGGATCACTGTGTTTCCTGTCTTACACACCCTGACACTATTTTAATCCTATTCTGAACCATATTAGGCAAAGGTGCCTTTCATGCATCTACATTAAACATCCTTGAGAAGATGATTCTGCTCAATGACAGCACCTCTTCAGCAGGAGCAGCTACAACAATGCAACCATCAGCCTGGGAGCCAGGCGGGTGTGAGGGACGGCAAAGGAAAAGAGGAGGAAGTGAAAACCTCAGGGGTGCAGAGGGGACAATGCTGCTTGTGCAGCTCCAAGCCAGCACCACGGGAACACCAGTGCCAGGGCCTCTGCAGGAGGACAATGCCATTCCCCTTCCCACCCACCACCCAGAGCTCTTGTGCTCACAGGAGACATTTGGAACACAAAAGTGTTGACCCTGGAAAGCTTCAGGGGCCTTGGGATGTTTTAGAAGCACTACTGCAAAGCCTCTTTCTGTGATACCCAAAGAGCTATCCAGGAAGGCCTCATTGCAATGGGAAAACTCTACAGGGAATGCTGGAGCCAGGCACTTGCACTGGGGCTGGCAGAAATAACACCTGGGCGAGGTAGGACCAGGTGCATGCTCTGCTCAGCCCAATGGCAGAGCTGAAAGGGGAAGTGGAAAGATAAGGAGTGTCAGGGAGTGGGAGAGGGAGAGGGACTGGAGCCACACTGAAGCCGCCATTGGACAAATGTCCCAGACAGACACGTGCCAAGAAGTTGAGGATCGCCAAGGGTGTGACCAGCAGGCAGAAGGAGGGGACCAAAAAACAGGGGGAATGGAAAGAGGTCCCTGCTGGGGGCAGCAGAGGAATCCCCTCCTGGCCCATCTCACCTTCCCAGCTCCCTCTACACAACAGGTGGAGGCTCTGGGCCTCTGGGGCCGGGACAATCACGGTGTGGACAAGCTCCATCCAGGCTGGAGGGGCTGCCCAGGGGGAGTCAGTCCAGCCACGCTGTTTGAGAGGCTCCCTGGGGATGCTGTCCTGAGGGGCAGAGGAGTCCAGGGAGGCTGCACATTGTGCAGGGAGAAATCCTTGAAGGCACAGGCACGAGCAGCCCGTGCCCATGTGCCCAAAGATGAGCTGGTGGGGAAGCAGAGCGGCTGAGCAGGAAGCTCTGCCTGGGACTCAGGGAAAACACAGAATTCACAGCTTTGGAAGAAGGGCAGCAACACAGGAGGATGGCGAGGAGGATATCGATGGGGCATGCAGGGTGAAAGGTAGCAAAGGAAAGGCCCAGCTGGAAGTGAATTTGGCCAATTCCATAAGGGAGAACAGAAACTGCTTTTACAAATACATCAGCAACACCAGGAGGAACAAGGACAATCTTTATTTATACTGAATGCAAGGGGAAACGTTGCCACAAGGGAAGAGGAAAAGCCTGAGATGCCTCCTCTGGGTGTCCAGAGCTTGTGCTTGTCTGCGGCACCCTCTGGCCTTCCCTCAGCAGGGGCAGAAAGAAAATAACAGTCAAGGAAAAAGCATCCAAGGCAATATGCACAACCAATGAAACGGCAACCAAGGAGAGCCTCAGCTAAAATGGGAAGTGAAGAATTGCTGGCATCCCATTAACATCTCGAAAGCCTGCCACCTTAGTTCTTCACACTATGTCTTCCTGGGATGCTTATCTCTGGGATTCATAGACAACCCTGATACGTTGAATCCATGGCAATTCAGACTTCCTGAACAGGGAACAGCACGGCAAACAACCTTGAACGGACTGGGAACAGGGGCAAAACTCGAAGGAGCTATCTGCCCTTTTCTGTTCTACATGCCGTGCCTCCTTGTTATCCTTCCTCCCACTCTGTGTCGGTTTTACAAAAAACCTGCAAAAAACAACAAGGGAAAATAGGGTTAAAGAGAGAAGGCAGCTGGTGATGGAGGCTGTGGGCAACAGGGCTGCCTGTGCTCTGGCCTGTCTGGGCAGCAGCTGCTGCAGGAGTTGGGAAGGGGCATTTCCAACGCTGCAAAGCAATGGAGTGAGCAAGGTGAATGGGGACAAAAAGGCTTCTGGACATCCCATCCCCAGAGCTCCCTGCTCCCGCTCCGTCAGCAGGGAGGTCTGGCCAGGGAGGGCTGCAGCAGGTGCCAGCACCTCTCCCTGCTCGGGGGCGTGCCAGCAGAGCCCAAGGAAGATGGGGAGCCCCAGCAGGGATGGCAATGGCCGGCAATCCAGAGAATGAGCCCTGCATGCAAAAGGCAACCGGAGAGGATGGCAGTGAGTTCTTCACCAGCCTCTGCGGGGAGGGAGCGGGCAAAAATGGGGCAGAGCCATCAGCAGAGGAGACTGTTCTGGGAACACAGAGGTATTGCCCGTGCTCACAGAAATTCGGGAGCACACCGGGGCCCAGGACATCCATCCCAGCGCCGGCGTGGGAAGGGCTGCTTGGGCTGGGAGCCCCGGGCCGTGCCCAGCGCTGCCGCTCAGGAGCCGCTTGCCCGGGGCTGCCCCAAACGCGACGTGTTGCAAACACAGCCGGGAGAGTCCTGGGCAGCGGCACCTGCGCGGCTGCGGGGCTCCAGGAGGAGCTGCTCTGCTCAGCAAAGACTCTTGGTGGCACAGCAGTGGCACGGGCGGGGAGCAGTTACCTTGTCAGACACAAATTCCTGGTGTCGCGGGGTTGCGAGTCAAGTTCACAACGTTGAGAGCGCTTCTGGGGAAGGAAAATGGGAGATTTGCAACATCCGTTTTCCTGTAATATTCTGCCAAACAGGAGAGGCCAAGAGCTCTCATTGCTGTGTGGCTGAAGGCAGGCGAGCAAAGCAAAGCTGGGGGGAGCTGGGACAGAAGGCAGGACAAGCTTCCCTCCGGCAGGCTGGACCCTGCTGAGCTGGGTGCTGTGGATGCTGCCACAGGCTCCAGGCTTGGAACAACATCTCCTGTGGTACCCAGCACATGCAGGGCCATCTGCACTGGCACATGGGGCTTGTCACCTGGGCACTCCAGCTACAAGACAGACAGCTCTGTGTCAAACAAGAAATTGGCTTACGTGGAAGACACACTTCAGTATCAGGAAAACGAAGATGAAGAAAATCAGCAAAACCACAAACGTGACCACGTACACCACAACTTCTAGTTTGCGCTGTGAGGAAAGGAAGATCACGGGGGTAAGAGGTTTGATCCTTCCATTCTCCTTTGCCCAGGAGGACACGTGCAGCAGTGCCCAGCAGCTCTCTTACCTTCCGTGTGAGTCCCTTGCCATTCCCCACGGCCATATGAATGATCATGTTCTCTTGCAGACGACACTGGGCCGTGGGATCATAGGCTCCCTGGTTCTCTTGCCTCTCAGTGAGCAGCTTTAGAAGCAGCCTGGTCTTCATGACCATCTTGGCGCAGGCGTGCTTGAGCTGGGGCAGGCTGCAGTCCCTCTTCAGGGCTCGCTCCACGTGGGCCATGAATGCCTGCAGGCCTTTGTGTGCCTCCTGCAGCGGCCGGTGATGATCAACGTTGGTTTCCCGTTCTTTTGCAACTGGCGCAAGGTCTGAACTTTGGGGGCTCACAGGTTTATTGAGGAACATGGAGTCTTCCTCCACTGTGGTGGCACGCATCATCAGGAGGTGCCTGCCTATAGAGGAATGCTTCTCTTCAGCTGTGGCTCTTCCTCTCCTGCTCGCAGCAGGGCGGCTCCGAATCAACAGGTCAGAGAGAAAATCCAGATTCTTGTTTAGACCCTGGTCAGATCTGGACCTTGGCTCCACTTTCACAGGTTTTGAAACCTGGTAGAAAAGATTATTATATCCAAGCCCATACTGGCTGTCCTTCTTCTTGTGCCATTTGTGTGTCTTGATGTAGTACTTCCTGGCAGCTGGATCTTCCTCCTCATTTCTGTGTTGTGCAGACATGGAGGTATCGTCACCACGTTTTAATCCACCAGCTGCCGCTGAAGGTTTTGATCCTTGCCGGTATAAACGTGACTCCATCTTCTCTTGATGCCAGCTTGAGGGTGTCTTTTTCACCACAATGCTTTTGGCAGTCTTGATGCTTTTAGCCTTGGGCAGCTTCTTCTGCACCTTGGCCCTCAGGTCATGAGCGCTTGTTTTGCCTTCATGCCCCAAGAGATGCTGAGGGGGATGTGAATTTGTTCTGGAACGGTCCAGGCTGCTGACATCACCCTCAGTGCTCAGGGTCAGGGCAACCACAAGCGTGACAGTTTCACCATCTCCCAGTGAAGGCTCCTTGGGCTTGAGGCTCAACACTGGGATGGTGTTC
The DNA here is from genome assembly GCF_051311805.1 of Agelaius phoeniceus. Classification (NCBI taxonomy): domain Eukaryota; kingdom Metazoa; phylum Chordata; class Aves; order Passeriformes; family Icteridae; genus Agelaius; species Agelaius phoeniceus. The sequence continues at coordinate 5,426,262 of NC_135290.1, read as the reverse complement.
AGCTCTCTGCCTTGTTCCAAGTCCATTATTTCTCCCCGACTCCGTAGAAGACTTGTCTGAGCTGGAGAACAGCAAGAGAGCAGATCAGCAGCTGGACACAAACACAGGCTCAGAGGTTACCCCAGGCAGCAGCAGCTCATCTCAACGCCAGCAAGCACAAGAGCAGAGTGGGGGATGTGTTGTGGTGAGGAGAAGAGCCCTTCAATCCATGCCGTTATGCACTTGCGGCAGAGCAGAGAGCTGGTTCTTTCCTGGTGTCTCCTGGGGCTCTGTTTGGATGGGAGGGAAACAGCCCAGGGGAATGGGATTGCTGTCAGAGAGGTTCCCACAGCTCCAGATGAGCAGGCCTGGCTTGCTCTGCAGGAGCCAGTGAAGAGGCAGAGACCCCAGAGGAAAGATCAGCACTGCAAGGGGGGCACAGACTGGCACGGGAGGAATGCCCAGGGACTCCTTTGCTCCGGGGCCATTGCCAAGAGCAGCAGCTGAAGCTGTTAGAGCATGAACAACTCCCTCAAGGGCACCAGAGCTCTGGGACTGTGCTGTGGGAAACCTGGGGCTGAGGCAGTGAGAGAAGCGAGCTCCCTGGGGCCCTTGGAAACCTGGCTGTACCTGTTTGCAGAAGGGCAGCCTGGCCCTGCTGTGCACAGGATGTGCTGTGCCCTGTGCCCAGCTAGAGCAGGACGGGGCTTTGCTCCCCCTGCACGGGCCAACCAGGGCATGAGGGTGCTTGGTGTTCACCCTGCAGAGCACATCAGGGGCCCTGCCCTTTGCCCTGCAGTGGGCAGTGGGGTGGCACAGAAACCAGGCTGTTAGGGGAATCTGGGGCCTTTATGGGCAGACCTTGCCTTCCAGCACCAGGGAAGGGCACGGGGCATTCCTGCCTTCCTTGCCTGGGGGCCATGGTGTGGGTAGGAAATTGGTAGGTTTGCTGGGCCCAGTGAGCTGTTCCTTGTCCAGACACTATGTGACACACAAGATATGTACAGTCTCCAGGAACTTTCCATCCCAAGGTGTTGTGTCCAAGGCCTGTAGTCCAAGGCCCGATCAGCACCCCCCAGCACGGCGCAGTGCTGCAGCATCTCCCCAGGCTCAGGAGAAGGGGCAGATTTGAGCTCCCCCAGCCCCTCCGGACACCCACCGCACTGCGGGGCGCTGGTGCTGCACAGCTTCTGGCACAGGAACTGGATGGTCCTGCAGGGGCTCTCGGGCCGGGGACGCTCCTGGCACAGGCAGCAGGCCGCCTCCTTGGGCACTTGGCTGCAGACAAGAGGGCATTCTTGGAGGAACACCTGGCCACCCAGTGCATGGCTCAGAGCCCAGCTCAGGGAACACACCGATACCACGCAGGGGGCTTGTGCCTCACTGTGTGCCACAGCTCTGGGAAAGGGCCCTGACTCCCAAGGGAAAACATTAAATGGCGATTTTAACCTGGAAAGTAGCACTGCTCCCAAAACACCACGTGACACAGAAATGCACCCGCCTGCAGTTCAAACTCCCCTTTGAGAAGCCTGCAGCAAGTCACCCCAAAGGTGAGATTCTGCCTGGGAGCTGGTGAGTTTTGGCACGTTCCCAGAAGGAAACAGCAACTCTTGACCTTACTACTGGGCTTGTTCTGGTGTTGTGGCACACGGATTTGCTTCCCAAGCAGGGCCCCTGTCCCAGCACTCGGGGCCTGCTGGCGGCTGGGGCTCAGTCCCACACACTCACAGGGTTTCCAAGCTCACTGTGCTCTGCAGCAGCTGCAGCAGCGTCTGCGAGTTCACTTGGGTGGCACTCAGGTCTCTGCAAACATTGGAAAGAGCTCATGAAACTCTCTGGTGACATTGCCACAACTCTGCTCTCAGAGCAAGCCCAGGGCCCTGATGATGGTGGTGCTGTATGCAGAGGCATCCACTTCTGCCAGCTCCCAGAGAAGCCATTCTGGAGCCCTCTGCCTTGCCCTTCTCTAAGCCTGCACTAAACTGCAACCCTGCACCTCTCGTGGCAGACAGATGCCAACAGACAGGATTGTCCCTCTCCCGACCCTCCTGCTGCTCTCCCCTGAGGGCAGCTGAGTCCCTGCAGGAGGGAGGAGCCTGGAGCTGCTGGCAGGAGTGCAGCTGATTCCCAGAGCCCTGCAGCCAGTCCACGGCCCCAGACCTGCACGGGCTCTCATCCCTGAAGGTTTCTGTCCCAGTTCCTGGGTTGTTTTACAGCTGGGGAAACATCAGCACTGCTTGGGCTTTGCCTTCCTCTGCTGGAGCCAGGGGAGTTGTGACTCCGGCAGACTCAGGCAGGCCAAGAGGCAGATTTGCTCCTGCACCATTTGTGCAGCTTTCCTGACAACAGGGCACTCCAGAGAGACACAACTCGCTCTGGATCTGCTCCAAATGAGCCAATACTTACAGAAAGCTCACTGAGGGCAGCTTGAAGAAGGCAGCATCATCAATGACAGCCAGCGGGTTGTGGCTGAGGATCCTGAGAAACAACAGAGCTCTCTCAGGGCTGATGGCAAGGATGTGAGCTGGCTGTGCCGGGCACGTGGGCACGGCCCGGCCGCATTCAAGGAAGCCTTGCAGGAGAGGAGCAGGGCAGGGGAAAGGGCCTTTGCAGCTGCACGCTCCTGGTGCTCCCTGCCTGACATCCACAGTTGCAATCAGGACTTTCCCAAGGGCAAATCTGCTCTTGCCCACTGACCCTGCAGAGACCCTGCCGTGCCTTTAGCCCTGGGGCCACTTACAGCTCCTGGAGGAACTGCATCCCATGCCAGGCCTGGAAAGTGTCGCTGCGGATCTGTGTGAGGCCATTCCAGGAGAGATTCCTGGGGAAAGAGGAGGTCACACAAAGGAATCACGCCTGCCCTACAGAGAGAGGGGGCAAAGAAGGAGCCCTTTGCAGGAAAGGTGCCAATCCAAGGTGGAAGAGGGACGAATCTGCTGCTTTCTCAGCATTTGTAGCCTGCCCAGGAGGGCAAGTGAAGGGCACACGTGCTGACTCTGTTTCTGTTCCAGGATGCAGCCAAGGCTGCCAGAACTGGCTGCTCTGATGGCTGTGTGTGGACAACCCCGCTGGGCTCTGTCCCCTGGCGTGGCTGCCCAGCCATGGGCATTGACCTCTGCAGCTCAGCTGGGCACTGGGCAGATTTAGGGACTGTGGGGAAAACAGCGGAGCATTTTCCTACACAGGAAGGGTGCCCATGCAAAGACTGAGCTAAAACTACCAGAAAGAAACTTGATCACTCACAGAAACTTCAGGAAAGGCAGTGACTCAAATGCCCATTCCTCAATGGACAGGATCTCATTGCAGGACAAATCCCTGTTCAAGGCAGAACAACAAATGTCACTTCCTTTTGCCCTGTTGCTTTTACCTGCCTCTGCAGCCTGGATGCCAGCAGGGCCAAAGGCCACGTGCCCGTAGCTGGGCTGAGCAGCAGGGCCCCAGGGAGGGGCAGGCAGGAGCCTCCCCTGCCCTGGGCAGGGCACGGTGCTTACAGGTGCTTCAGCAGGAACAGCCCCTCCAGGGAATGCCTCTTCACTGCCCGCAGCTCATTGTCCCTGAGCACTCTGCAAGGGGACACAGGGACATTGTGACAGCGGCCACAGCCCAGCAGCAACTGGGATTGTCATGGGAAAATCTCCAGCAGCAGCTTGACTGATGCATCTCTCTGGGCCACCGCTGCAGGGATCCTCCCCACTCCTGGCCAGAGCAGGCCCTTGGTCCTGGCCGGCTGAAGCTGACCACAGCTTGATCCCTGGGCACACAGACACGGGCATGGGGCCCTGGCTGCAAGAGACTCGAGGCAATTCCTACCATGCTGGGAAGCTGTGGTGATTCACACCCCTCCTGGCAGAGCAGCCGGGCTTTGAATTCCAATGGAAGCGGGTGGTGTGAGGGCTGCTGCTCCAACCCCAGACCAAAGGATGGCATCTCCCCAGACTGCTGACATTTGAAATGCTGCAGGGCACTTACAAGGTCTCAGTCCATGGGTAGTCCTTCCAGGTTTGTTTTCCAACAGCAGCAATGGAGTTGCCAGTGAAATCTCTGCAAAGAGACAAAGAGCCGGTCCCCCTTCAGGAAAGCCCATTTCCCTGCCTTTCGGCTGCAGAGCTGGAATTGGGCTTTGCCTGGAGAAGGCGCAGCGTGCCCAGCCGGGCTTCACCCTCATGCTGTGCTCAGGCCCCCAAACCCCCCCTGTCTCTGGCCAGGGAGTCCCCCGGGTGTCCCAGGTGGGGTTTGCAGAGCCAGGGAGCCAAGGAGGGGCAGCTGCAGGGCTCTGAGGGGCTGCGGGACTCACAGGAAGGCCAGGGCTTGGCGGCGGCTGGCCGGGGGCACGGTGGCCAGGCCGGCGTGGCCGCAGTTCAGCCGCCCGCGGCCTGGGCAGTGGCAGGGCTCTGGGCAGAGCTCCTTGCCCACTGCTGGGGAGGGGGCCACTGCCAGCAGCAGGGCCAGCAGGAGCAGAGAGCGCACCAGACGCATCACCAGGTCCATGGCGAGGCACGACTGGCTGCAGTCGCCTGGGACGCAGACCTGAGCTGCACCTGTGGCAGCTCCTGTGTCACAGTGCTGCTGCCAATGTCACAGTGGTCCTTCTTATGACACTGTAGCAATGCTCTTGTCACCGTCATGCTGCTTGGCATCACAGCTCACAGCAAACCGCAGTTCAGGCCATGCTGTCACCAAATGACTCTGCCTCAGAGCCATCAATCTGCACAAACATGGCTTGGAAGGGGCCTTAAAGCCCGTCCAGTTTCACCCCTGCCATGGCAGGGACACCTTCCACTAGCCCAGGCTGCTCCAAGCCCCGTCCCACCTGGCCTTGGAAACTGCCAGGGATCCAGGGGCAGCCCCAGCTGCTCTGGGCACCCTGTGCCAGGGACTGCCCACCCTCCCAGGGAAGGATTTCACCTGAACACAAGATCTAAGCCTGCCCTGTGTCACTGTGAAGCCATTCCCAGCTGTATTAGGTTTGCGTGGCCAGGTTTTGGCATGGCTTTGGGGCTCCAGGTGCTGTTCAAACTTCTTTTGCTTCTCATTATCCTGCTCTGATTTTCTTGACAATAAATGCAATTAATATCCCCAAGTTCCGGCCGTTGTGTCCCTGACCGTGACCATGAGCGGGGCGGGATCTCTCCCTCCCTTTCTGTAAACTCCTGAGCCTTTCGCTGTCCTTTTTCTCCTCTCCACTTGTGCGGAGCGGTGAGAGCGCCTTTGGTGGGCAGGCGGCACCCAGGCAGGGCCAAAGGCCGCAAACGGCGCTGGGAGGGCGCGGGGAGCTTGCCCAAAGCCGGGCAATGTCGGGATGGGCGCCGGCAGAGGCTGAGGCAGCCGCAGCCACAATGGCGGGAAGCGCCGCGAGCCTGAGGGGCGGCAGCTCCGCCTGAGCGCGCCGGCCCCGGCAGCGAGCGCCGTGCAAAGGGAGCCGCGGGCAGCTCGGGCAAGGCCGGCACGGCCCCGCAAGCAGCGGCCAGAGAGGCGGCCCGGCCCGGCCGCGAAGCGCGGCCGCTCCGCCGCCCGGCCACCTCCGCCTCCGGGCAGCGGCACCGGCAGCGGCCGCCCCGGCCTGAGGGGAAACGCGCGGCCCAACAGCTCGGGCCGGGGCGCAACCGGCAGTGCTTGCGGCACGGCGGCCTCCAGTCCTGGGCACGGAGTCACGGAGCCTCAGAGGCACTGACGATGGAAAACACCTCCGGCTTCAGCTCGTCCATCCTGTGCCCCGTCCCCACCTTGGCAGCCAGGCCACAGCACTCAGTGCCACCTCCAGCCGTTCCTTGGACCCTTGCAGGCGTGGGGAGTCCACACCTCCTTGGGCAGCCCCTCCCAAGGCCTGACCACCCTTTCCATGAAGAAATTCTTCCGGATCACTGTGTTTCCTGTCTTACACACCCTGACACTATTTTAATCCTATTCTGAACCATATTAGGCAAAGGTGCCTTTCATGCATGCGCATTAAACATCCTTGAGAAGATGATTCTGCTCAATGACAGCACCTCTTCAGCAGGAGCAGCTACAACAATGCAACCATCAGCCTGGGAGCCAGGCGGGTTTGAGGGAGGGCAAAGGAAAGGAGGAGGAGGCAAAAACCTCAGGGGTGCAGAGGGGACAATGCTGCTTGTGCAGCTCCAAGCCAGCACCACGGGAACACCAGTGCCAGGGCCTCTGCAGGAGGACACAGCCATTCCCCTTCCCACCCACCACCCAGAGCTCTTGTGCTCACAGGAGACATTTGGAACACAAAAGTGTTGACCCTGGAAAGCTTCAGGGGCCTTGGGATGTTTTAGAAGCACTACTGCAAAGCCTCTTTCTGTGATACCCAAAGAGCTATCCAGGAAGGCCTCATTGCAATGGGAAAACTCTACAGGGAGTGCTGGAGCCAGGCATTGGCACTGGGGCTGGCAGAAATAACACCTGGGCGAGGTAGGACCAGGTGCATGCTCTGCTCAGCCCAGTGGCAGAGCTGAAGGGGGAAGTGGAAAGATAAGGAGTGTCAGGGAGTGGGAGAGGGAGAGGGACTGGAGCCACACTGAAGCAGCCATTGGACAAATGTCCCAGACAGACACGTGCCAAGAAGCTGAGGATCGCCAAGGGTGTGACCAGCAGGCAGAAGGAGGGGACCCAAAAAACAGGGGGAATGGAAAGAGGTCCCTGCTGGGGGCAGCAGAGGAATCCCCTCCTGGCCCATCTCACCTTCCCAGCTCCCTCTACACAACAGGTGGAGGCTCTGGGCCTCTGGGGCCGGGACAATCACGGTGTGGACAAGCTCCATCCAGGCTGGAGGGGCTGCCCAGGGGGAGTCAGTCCAGCCACGCTGTTTGAGAGGCTCCCTGGGGATGCTGTCCTGAGGGGCAGAGGAGTCCAGGGAGGCTGCACATTGTGCAGGGAGAAATCCTTGAAGGCACAGGCACGAGCAGCCCGTGCCCATGTGCCCAAAGACGAGCTGGTGGGGAAGCAGAGCGGCTGAGCAGGAAGCTCTGCCTGGGACTCAGGGAAAACACAGAATTTACAGCTTTGGAAGGAGGGCAGCAACACAGGACGATGGTGAGGAGGATATCGATGGGGCATGCAGGGTGAAAGGTAGCAAAGGAAAGGCCCAGCTGGAAGTGAATTTGGCCAATTCCATAAGGGAGAACAGAAACTGCTTTTACAAACACATCAGCAACACCAGGAGGAACAAGGACAATCTTTATTTATACTGAATGCAAGGGGAAACGTTGCCACAAGGGAAGAGGAAAAGCCTGAGATGCCTCCTCTGGGTGTCCAGAGCTTGTGCTTGTCTGCGGCACCCTCTGGCCTTCCCTCAGCAGTGACAGCAAGAAAATAACAATCAAGGAAAAAGCATCCAAGGCAATATGCACAACCAATGAAACGGCAACCAAGGAGAGCCTCAGCTAAAATGGGAAGTGAAGAATTGCTGGCATCCCATTAACATCTCGAAAGCCTGCCACCTTAGTTCTTCACACTATGTCTTCCTGGGATGCTTATCTCTGGGATTCATAGACAACCCTGATACGTTGAATCCATGGCAATTCAGACTTCCTGAACAGGGAACAGCACGGGAAAGAACCTTGAATAGGCTGGGTCCAGGGGCAAAACTCGAAGGAGCTATCTGCCCTTTTCTGTTCTACATGCCGTGCCTCCTTGTTATCCTTCCTCCCACTCTGTGTCGGTTTTACAAAAAACCTGCAAAAAACAACAAGGGAAAATAGGGTTAAAGAGAGAAGGCAGCTGGTGATGGAGGCTGTGGGCAACAGGGCTGCCTGTGCTCTGGCCTGTCTGGGCAGCAGCCGCTGCAGGAGTTGGGAAGGGGCATTTCCAACGCTGCAAAGCAATGGAGTGAGCGAGGTGAATGGGGACAAAAAGGCTTCTGGACATCCCATCCCCAGAGCTCCCTGCTCCCGCTCCGTCAGCAGGGAGGTCTGGCCAGGGAGGGCTGCAGCAGGTGCCAGCACCTCTCCCTGCTCGGGGGCGTGCCAGCAGAGCCCAAGGAAGATGGGGAGCCCCAGCAGGGATGGCAATGGCCGGCAATCCAGAGAATGAGCCCTGCATGCAAAAGGCAACCGGAGAGGATGGCAGTGAGTTCTTCACCAGCCTCTGCGGGGAGGGAGCGGGCAAAAATGGGGCAGAGCCATCAGCAGAGGAGACTGTTCTGGGAACACAGAGGTATTGCCCGTGCTCACAGAAATTCGGGAGCACACCGGGGCCCAGGACATCCATCCCAGCGCCGGCGTGGGAAGGGCTGCTTGGGCTGGGAGCCCCCGGCCGTGCCCGGCGCTGCCGCTCAGGAGCCGCTTGCCCGGGGCTGCCCCAAACGCGACGTGTTGCAAACACAGCCGGGAGAGTCCTGGGCAGCGGCACCTGCGCGGCTGCGGGGCTCCAGGAGGAGCTGCTCTGCTCAGCAAAGACTCTTGGTGGCACAGCAGTGGCACGGGCGGGGAGCAGTTACCTTGTCAGACACAAATTCCTGGTGTCGCGGGGTTGCGAGTCAAGTTCACAACGTTGAGAGCGCTTCTGGGGAAGGAAAATGGGAGATTTGCAACATCCGTTTTCCTGTAATATTCTGCCAAACAGGAGAGGCCAAGAGCTCTCATTGCTGTGTGGCTGAAGGCAGGCGAGCAAAGCAAAGCTGGGGGGAGCTGGGACAGAAGGCAGGACAAGCTTCCCTCCGGCAGGCTGGACCCTGCTGAGCTGGGTGCTGTGGATGCTGCCACAAGCTCCAGGCTTGGAACAACATCTCCTGTGGTACCCAGCACATGCAGGGCCATCTGCACTGGCACATGGGGCTTGTCACCTGGGCACTCCAGCTACAAGACAGACAGCTCTGTGTCAAACAAGAAATTGGCTTACGTGGAAGACACACTTCAGTATCAGGAAAACGAAGATGAAGAAAATCAGCAAAACCACAAACGTGACCACGTACACCACAACTTCTAGTTTGCGCTGTGAGGAAAGGAAGATCACGGGGGTAAGAGGTTTGATCCTTCCATTCTCCTTTGCCCAGGAGGACACGTGCAGCAGTGCCCAGCAGCTCTCTTACCTTCCGTGTGAGTCCCTTGCCATTCCCCACGGCCATATGAATGATCATGTTCTCTTGCAGACGACACTGGGCCGTGGGATCATAGGCTCCCTGGTTCTCTTGCCTCTCAGTGAGCAGCTTTAGAAGCAGCCTGGTCTTCATGACCATCTTGGCGCAGGCGTGCTTGAGCTGGGGCAGGCTGCAGTCCCTCTTCAGGGCTCGCTCCACGTGGGCCATGAATGCCTGCAGGCCTTTGTGTGCCTCCTGCAGCGGCCGGTGATGATCAACGTTGGTTTCCCGTTCTTTTGCAACTGGCGCAAGGTCTGAACTTTGGGGGCTCACAGGTTTATTGAGGAACATGGAGTCTTCCTCCACTGTGGTGGCACGCATCATCAGGAGGTGCCTGCCTATAGAGGAATGCTTCTCTTCAGCTGTGGCTCTTCCTCTCCTGCTCGCAGCAGGGCGGCTCCGAATCAACAGGTCAGAGAGAAAATCCAGATTCTTGTTTAGACCCTGGTCAGATCTGGACCTTGGCTCCACTTTCACAGGTTTTGAAACCTGGTAGAAAAGATTATTATATCCAAGCCCATACTGGCTGTCCTTCTTCTTGTGCCATTCGTGTGTCTTGATGTAGTACTTCCTGGCAGCTGGATCTTCCTCCTCATCTCTGTGTTGTGCAGACATGGAGGTATCGTCACCACGTTTTAATCCACCAGCTGCCGCTGAAGGCTTTGATCCTTGCCGGTATAAACGTGACTCCATCTTCTCTTGATGCCAGCTTGAGGGTGTCTTTTTCACCACAATGCTTTTGGCAGTCTTGATGCTTTTAGCCTTGGGCAGCTTCTTCTGCACCTTGGCCCTCAGGTCATGAGCGCTTGTTTTGCCTTCATGCCCCAAGAGATGCTGAGGGGGATGTGAATTTGTTCTGGAACGGTCCAGGCTGCTGACATCACCCTCAGTGCTCAGGGTCAGGGCAACCACAAGCGTGACAGTTTCACCATCTCCCACTGAAGGCTCCTTGGGCTTGAGGCTCAACACTGGGATGGTGTTCAGCTCTCTGCCTTGTTCCAAGTCCATTATTTCTCCCCGACTCCGTAGAAGACTTGTCTGAGCTGGAGAACAGCAAGAGAGCAGATCAGCAGCTGGACACAAACACAGGCTCAGAGGTTACCCCAGGCAGCAGCAGCTCATCTCAAGGCCAGCAAGCACAAGAGCAGAGTGGGGGATGTGTTGTGGTGAGGAGAAGAGCCCTTCAATCCATGCCGTTATCCCCTTGGGGCAGAGCAGAGAGCTGGTTCTTTCCTGGTGTCTCCTGGGGCTCTGTTTGGATGGGAGGGAAACAGCCCAGGGGAATGGGATTGCTGTCAGAGAGGTTCCCACAGCTCCAGATGAGCAGGCCTGGCTTGCTCTGCAGGAGCCAGTGAAGAGGCAGAGACCCCAGAGGAAAGATCAGCACTGCAAGGGGGGCACAGACTGGCACGGGAGGAATGCCCAGGGACTCCTTTGCTCCGGGGCCATTGCCAAGAGCAGCAGCTGAAGCTGTTAGAGCATGAACAACTCCCTCAAGGGCACCAGAGCTCTGGGACTGTGCTGTGGGAAACCTGGGGCTGAGGCAGTGAGAGAAGCGAGCTCCCTGGGGCCCTTGGAAACCTGGCTGTACCTGTTTGCAGAAGGGCAGCCTGGCCCTGCTGTGCACAGGATGTGCTGTGCCCTGTGCCCAGCTAGAGCAGGACGGGGCTTTGCTCCCCCTGCACGGGCCAACCAGGGCATGAGGGTGCTTGGTGTTCACCCTGCAGAGCACATCAGGGGCCCTGCCCTTTGCCCTGCAGTGGGCAGTGGGGTGGCACAGAAACCAGGCTGTTAGGGGAATCTGGGGCCTTTATGGGCAGACCTTGCCTTCCAGCACCAGGGAAGGGCACGGGGCATTCCTGCCTTCCTTGCCTGGGGGCCATGGTGTGGGTAGGAAATTGGTAGGTTTGCTGGGCCCAGTGAGCTGTTGCTTGTCCAGACTCTATGTGACACACAAGATATGTACAGTCTCCAGGAACTTTCCATCCCAAGGTGTTGTGTCCAAGGCCTGTAGTCCAAGGCCCGATCAGCACCCCCCAGCACGGCGCAGTGCTGCAGCATCTCCCCAGGCTCAGGAGAAGGGGCAGATTTGAGCTCCCCCAGCCCCTCCGGACACCCACCGCACTGCGGGGCGCTGGTGCTGCACAGCTTCTGGCACAGGAACTGGATGGTCCTGCAGGGGCTCTCGGGCCGGGGACGCTCCTGGCACAGGCAGCAGGCCGCCTCCTTGGGCACTTGGCTGCAGACAAGAGGGCATTCTTGGAGGAACACCTGGCCACCCAGTGCATGGCTCAGAGCCCAGCTCAGGGAACACACCGATACCACGCAGGGGGCTTGTGCCTCACTGTGTGCCACAGCTCTGGGAAAGGGCCCTGACTCCCAAGGCAAAACATTAAATGGCAATTTTAACCTGGAAAGTAGCACTGCTCCCAAAACACCACGTGACACAGAAATGCACCCGCCTGCAGTTCAAACTCCCCTTTGAGAAGCCTGCAGCAAGTCACCCCAAAGGTGAGATTCTGCCTGGGAGCTGGTGAGTTTTGGCACGTTCCCAGAAGGAAACAGCAACTCTTGACCTTACTACTGGGCTTGTTCTGGTGTTGTGGCACACGGATTTGCTTCCCAAGCAGGGCCCCTGTCCCAGCACTCGGGGCCTGCTGGCGGCTGGGGCTCAGTCCCACACACTCACAGGGTTTCCAAGCTCACTGTGCTCTGCAGCAGCTGCAGCAGCGCCTGCGAGTTCACTTGGGTGGCACTCAGGTCTCTGCAAACATTGGAAAGAGCTCATGAAACTCTCTGGTGACATTGCCACAACTCTGCTCTCAGAGCAAGCCCAGGGCCCTGATGATGGTGGTGCTGTATGCAGAGGCATCCACTTCTGCCAGCTCCCAGAGAAGCCATTCTGGAGCCCAGCTTCCCTCTGCCTTGCCCTTCTCTAAGCCTGCACTAAACTGCAACCCTGCACCTCTCGTGGCAGACAGATGCCAACAGACAGGATTGTCCCTCTCCCGACCCTCCTGCTGCTCTCCCCTGAGGGCAGCTGAGTCCCTGCAGGAGGGAGGAGCCTGGAGCTGCTGGCAGGAGTGCAGCTGATTCCCAGAGCCCTTCGGCAACTCCACGGCCCCAGACCTGCACGGGCACTCATCCCTGAAGGTTTCTGTCCCAGTTCCTGGGTTGTTTTACAGCTGGGGAAACATCAGCACTGCTTGGGCTTTGCCTTCCTCTGCTGGAGCCAGGGGAGTTGTGACTCCGGCAGACTCAGGCAGGCCAAGAGGGAGATTTGCTCCTGCACCATTTGTGCAGCTTTCCTGACAACAGGGCACTCCAGAGAGACACAGCTCTCTGGGGATCTGCTCCAAATGAGCCAATACTTACAGAAAGCTCACTGAGGGCAGCTTGAAGAAGGCAGCATCATCAATGACAGCCAGCGGGTTGTGGCTGAGGATCCTGAGAAACAACAGAGCTCTCTCAGGGCTGATGGCAAGGATGTGAGCTGGCTGTGCCGGGCACGTGGGCACGGCCCGGCCGCATTCAAGGAAGCCTTGCAGGAGAGGAGCAGGGCAGGGGAAAGGGCCTTTGCAGCTGCACGCTCCTGGTGCTCCCTGCCTGACATCCACAGTTGCAATCAGGACTTTCCCAAGGGCAAATCTGCTCTTGCCCACTGACCCTGCAGAGACCCTGCCGTGCCTTTAGCCCTGGGGCCACTTACAGCTCCTGGAGGAACTGCATCCCATGCCAGGCCTGGAAAGTGTCGCTGCGGATCTGTGTGAGGCCATTCCAGGAGAGATTCCTGGGGAAAGAGGAGGTCACACAAAGGAATCACGCCTGCCCTACAGAGAGAGGGGGCAAAGAAGGAGCCCTTTGCAGGAAAGGTGCCAATCCAAGGTGGAAGAGGGAGGAAACTGCTGCTTTCTCAGCGTTTGTAGCCTGCCCAGGAGGGCAAGTGAAGGGCACACGTGCTGACTCTGTTTCTGTTCCAGGATGCAGCCAAGGCTGCCAGAACTGGCTGCTCTGATGGCTGTGTGTGGACAACCCCGCTGGGTTCTGTCCCCTGGCGTGGCCGCCCAGCCATGGGCATTGACCTCTGCAGCTCAGCTGCGCTCTGGGCACATTTAGGGACTCTGGGGAAAACAGCAGAGCATTTTCCTACACAGGAAGGGTGCCCATGCAAAGACTGAGCTAAAACTACCAGAACGAAACGTGATCACTCACAGAAACTTCAGGAAAGGCAGTGACTCAAATGCCCGTTCCTCAATGGACAGGATCTCATTGCAGGACAAATCCCTGTTCAAGGCAGAACATCAAATGTCACTTCCTTTTGCCCTGTTGCTTTTACCTGCCTCTGCAGCCTGGATGCCAGCAGGGCAAAAGGCCACGTGCCCGTAGCTGGGCTGAGCAGCAGGGCCCCAGGGAGGGGCAGGCAGGAGCCTCCCCTGCCCTGGGCAGGGCACGGTGCTTACAGGTGCTTCAGCAGGAACAGCCCCTCCAGGGAATGCCTCTTCACTGCCCGCAGCTCATTGTCCCTGAGCACTCTGCAAGGGGACACAGGGACATTGTGACAGCGGCCACAGCCCAGCAGCAACTGGGATTGTCATGGGAAAATCTCCTGCAGCAGCTTGACTGATGCATCTCTCTGGGCCACCGCGGCAGGGATCGTCCCCACTCCTGGCCAGAGCAGGCCCTTGCTCCTGGCCGGCTGAAGCTGACCACAGCTTGATCCCTGGGCACACAGACACGGGCATGGGGCCCTGGCTGCAAGAGACTCGAGGCAATTCTTGCCATGCTGGGAAGCTGTGGTGATTCACAACCCTCCTGGCAGAGCAACCGAGCTTTGAGTTCCAACGGAAGCGGGTGGTGTGAGGGCTGCTGCTGCAACCCCAGACCAAAGGATGGCATCTCCCCAGACTGCTGACATTTGAAATGCTGCAGGGCACTTACAAGGTCTCAGTCCATGGGTAGTCCTTCCAGGTTTGTTTTCCAACAGCAGCAATGGAGTTGCCAGTGAAATCTCTGCAAAGAGACAAAGAGCCGGTCCCCCCTCAGGAAAGCCCATTTCCCTGCCTTTCGGCTGCAGAGCTGGAATTGGGCTTTGCCTGGAGAAGGCACAGCGTGCCCAGCCTGGCTTCACCCTCATGCTGTGCTCAGGCCCCCAAACCCCCCCTGTCTCTGGCCAGGGAGTCCCCCGGGTGTCCCAGGTGGGGTTTGCAGAGCCAGGGAGCCAAGGAGGGGCAGCTGCAGGGCTCTGAGGGGCCGCGGGACTCACAGGAAGGCCAGGGCTTGGCGGCGGCTGGCCGGGGGCACGGTGGCCAGGCCGGCGTGGCCGCAGTTCAGCCGCCCGCGGCCTGGGCAGTGGCAGGGCTCTGGGCAGAGCTCCTTGCCCACTGCTGGGGAGGGGGCCACTGCCAGCAGCAGGGCCAGCAGGAGCAGAGCGTGCACCAGACGCATCACCAGGTCCATGGCGAGGCAGGACTGGCTGCAGTCGCCTGGGACGCAGACCTGAGCTGCACCTGTGGCAGCTCCTGTGTCACAGTGCTGCTGCCAATGTCACAGTGGTCCTTCTTATGACACTGTAGCAATGCTCTTGTCACCGTCATGCTGCTTGGCATCACAGCTCGCAGCAAACCGCAGTTCAGGCCATGCTGTCACCAAATGACTCTGCCTCAGAGCCATCGATCTGCCCAATCATGGCTTGGAAGGGGCCTTAAAGCCCATCCGGTTTCACCCCTGCCATGGCAGGGACACCTTCCACTAGCCCAGGCTGCTCCAAGCCCCGTCCCACCTGGCCTTGGACACTGCCAGGGATCCAGGGGCAGCCCCAGCTGCTCTGGGCACCCTGTGCCAGGGCCTGCCCACCCTCCCAGGGAAGGATTTCTCCTGAACACAAGATCTAAGCCTGCCCTGTGTCACTGTGAAGCCATTCCCAGCTGTATTAGGTTTGCGTGGCCAGGTTTTGGCATGGCTTTGGGGCTCCAGGTGCTGTTCAAACTTCTTTTGCTTCTCATTATCCTGCTCTGATTTTCTTGACAATAAATGCAATTAATATCCCCAAGTTCCGGCCGTTGTGTCCCTGACCGTGACCATGAGCGGGGCGGGATCTCTCCCTCCCTTTCTGTAAACTCCTGAGCCTTTCGCTGTCCTTTTTCTCCTCTCCACTTGTGCGGAGCGGTGAGAGCGCCTTTGGTGGGCAGGCGGCACCCAGGCAGGGCCAAAGGCCGCAAACGGCGCTGGGAGGGCGCGGGGAGCT
The DNA here is from genome assembly GCF_051311805.1 of Agelaius phoeniceus. Classification (NCBI taxonomy): domain Eukaryota; kingdom Metazoa; phylum Chordata; class Aves; order Passeriformes; family Icteridae; genus Agelaius; species Agelaius phoeniceus. The sequence goes on along the minus strand of NC_135290.1, from coordinate 5,410,960 downwards.
TGCCCAAAGCCGGGCAATGTCGGGATGGGCGCCGGCAGAGGCTGAGGCAGCCGCAGCCACAATGGCGGGAAGCGCCGCGAGCCTGAGGGGCGGCAGCTCCGCCTGAGCGCGCCGGCCCCGGCAGCGAGCGCCGTGCAAAGGGAGCCGCGGGCAGCTCGGGCAAGGCCGGCACGGCCCCGCAAGCAGCGGCCAGAGAGGCGGCCCGGCCCGGCCGCGAAGCGCGGCCGCTCCGCCGCCCGGGCACCTCCGCCTCCGGGCGGCGGCACCAGCAGCGGCCGCCCCGGCCTGAGGGGAAACGCGCGGCACAACAGCTCGGGCCGGGGCGCAACCGGCAGCGCTTGCGGCACGGCGGCCTCCAGTCCTGGGCACGGAGTCACGAAGATTCCTTCTCTTAGAAGCTGCTGGAAGCTTCCAGCTTCCACAATGTCCGGCTGAACCAATCCCTGATGGCTCTCGAGGTGGATGTCCACCCTGGAGCCCACTGGCATTGGCTCTGCCGGACATGCGGATGCTTCTGGCACCTTCTCAAGGCTGGCCCAATTAGAAATGGTCATTACACCTCTGTGCTAACAGATTTAAGAAGAAACCAAAATCAAGTTGTGACACAGTTTTAATTTTGACTAGAGAAAAGCAGGAGCGAGAACATGTGAGGAGAACCACCTGCAGACTCCACGGGCAGTGCAGACTGAGGCTGAGGAGATGCTCCAGGCTCCAGAGCCGAGATTCCTCTGCAGGCAGTGGTGAGACCATGCTGGGGCAGCAGTGCACCTGCAGCCCGCACGGATCCACGGGGAAGCAGAGATTCACCTGCATCCTGTGCAGGAGCCCTGCACCAGAGCAGCTGGATGCCTGGAGGAGGCTGCCATCCTGTGGGACACCTGTGGAGAGAGGGGCCCTGCTCCCAGGGTGGAGCAGCCTGTCCTTGCAGGACTGCACCTGCGGAAGAGTGACCCATGGTGCAGCAGTTCTGGGAGGAATGTTGCCTGTGGGACGGACTCATGCTGCAGAAGTTTGCAGTGAGCTGCTGTTGGTGAGATGGAGCCACCTTGGAGAAGTTCCTGGAGAACTGTCTCCCATGGGAGGAACCCCATGGTGCTGCAGGGTGATAGATTTGATCTCTGAGAGCAGGGCAATAATCCCCATTCCCTGTCTCCTTGTGCTGCTGGTGTAGGCAGTAGAGCTGGGAAGGAGGGAGGGGTGAGGGGAAGGAGTTTTTAAGGGCTTCTTTTATTTCTCATTATCCTGCTCTGATTGTAATAGTAATAAAGTCATTTTATATCATTAAGTCGAGCCTGTTTTGCCCTTGATGGTATTTGATGAGTGTTTTCTCCTGGTCCTTAACTCATGAACCTTCGTTAAATTTTCTCCCGTCTGTCCAGCTGCAGAGAGGAGTGAGTCTGCAGCTTTGTGAGTGACTGGCATCTGGCCGGGGTCAACCCACACAATCTCAAACTGAATTTGCCCATTTCCATAAGGGAGAACAGAAACTGCTTTTGCAAATACATCAGCAACACCAAATCTTTATTTATACTGAATGCAAGGGAAACATTGCCACCAGGGATGAGGAAAAGCCGGAGATGCCTCCTCTGGGTGTCCAGAGCTTGTGCTTGTCTGCAGTACCCTCCGGCCTTCCCTCAGCAGTGACAGCAAGAAAATAACAGTCAAGGAAAAAGCATCCAAGGCAATAAGCACAACCAATGAAACGGCATCCAAGGAGAGCCTCAGCTAAAATGGGAAGTGAAGAATTGCTGGCATCCCATTAACTTCCTGGAAGTCTTCCACCTTAGTTCTTCACGCTATGTCTCTTCCTGGGATGCTTATCTTTGGGATTGACAGGCATCCCTGAGGCTCTAAATCCATGGCAGTTCAGACTTCCTGAACAGGGAACAGCACGGCAAACAACCTTGAACGGACTGGGAACAGGAGCAACTCCCAGAGGAGCTATCTGCCCTTTTCTGTTCTACATGCTGTGCCTCCTTGTTATCCTTCCTCCCACGCTGTGGCAGTTTTACACAAAACCTGCAAAAAACAACAAGGGAAAATAGGGTTAAAGAGAGAAGGCAGCTGGTGATGGAGGCTGTGGGCAACAGGGCTGCCTGTGCTCTGGCCTGTCTGGGCAGCAGCCGCTGCAGGAGTTGGGAAGGGGCATTTCCAACGCTGCAAAGCAATGGAGTGAGCGAGGTGAATGGGGACAAAAAGGCTTCTGGACATCCCATCCCCAGAGCTCCCTGCTCCCGCTCCGTCAGCAGGGAGGTCTGGCCAGGGAGGGCTGCAGCAGGTGCCAGCACCTCTCCCTGCTCGGGGGCGTGCCAGCAGAGCCCAAGGAAGATGGGGAGCCCCAGCAGGGATGGCAATGGCCGGCAATCCAGAGAATGAGCCCTGCATGCAAAAGGCAACCGGAGAGGATGGCAGTGAGTTCTTCACCAGCCTCTGCGGGGAGGGAGCGGGCAAAAATGGGGCAGAGCCATCAGCAGAGGAGACTGTTCTGGGAACACAGAGGTATTGCCCGTGCTCACAGAAATTCGGGAGCACACCGGGGCCCAGGACATCCATCCCAGCGCCGGCGTGGGAAGGGCTGCTTGGGCTGGGAGCCCCGGGCCGTGCCCAGCGCTGCCGCTCAGGAGCCGCTTGCCCGGGGCTGCCCCAAACGCGACGTGTTGCAAACACAGCCGGGAGAGTCCTGGGCAGCGGCACCTGCGCGGCTGCGGGGCTCCAGGAGGAGCTGCTCTGCTCAGCAAAGACTCTTGGTGGCACAGCAGTGGCACGGGCGGGGAGCAGTTACCTTGTCAGACACAAATTCCTGGTGTCGCGGGGTTGCGAGTCAAGTTCACAACGTTGAGAGCGCTTCTGGGGAAGGAAAATGGGAGATTTGCAACATCCGTTTTCCTGTAATATTCTGCCAAACAGGAGAGGCCAAGAGCTCTCATTGCTGTGTGGCTGAAGGCAGGCGAGCAAAGCAAAGCTGGGGGGAGCTGGGACAGAAGGCAGGACAAGCTTCCCTCCGGCAGGCTGGACCCTGCTGAGCTGGGTGCTGTGGATGCTGCCACAAGCTCCAGGCTTGGAACAACATCTCCTGTGGTACCCAGCACATGCAGGGCCATCTGCACTGGCACATGGGGCTTGTCACCTGGGCACTCCAGCTACAAGACAGACAGCTCTGTGTCAAACAAGAAATTGGCTTACGTGGAAGACACACTTCAGTATCAGGAAAACGAAGATGAAGAAAATCAGCAAAACCACAAACGTGACCACGTACACCACAACTTCTAGTTTGCGCTGTGAGGAAAGGAAGATCACGGGGGTAAGAGGTTTGATCCTTCCATTCTCCTTTGCCCAGGAGGACACGTGCAGCAGTGCCCAGCAGCTCTCTTACCTTCCGTGTGAGTCCCTTGCCATTCCCCACGGCCATATGAATGATCATGTTCTCTTGCAGACGACACTGGGCCGTGGGATCATAGGCTCCCTGGTTCTCTTGCCTCTCAGTGAGCAGCTTTAGAAGCAGCCTGGTCTTCATGACCATCTTGGCGCAGGCGTGCTTGAGCTGGGGCAGGCTGCAGTCCCTCTTCAGGGCTCGCTCCACGTGGGCCATGAATGCCTGCAGGCCTTTGTGTGCCTCCTGCAGCGGCCGGTGATGATCAACGTTGGTTTCCCGTTCTTTTGCAACTGGCGCAAGGTCTGAACTTTGGGGGCTCACAGGTTTATTGAGGAACATGGAGTCTTCCTCCACTGTGGTGGCACGCATCATCAGGAGGTGCCTGCCTATAGAGGAATGCTTCTCTTCAGCTGTGGCTCTTCCTCTCCTGCTCGCAGCAGGGCGGCTCCGAATCAACAGGTCAGAGAGAAAATCCAGATTCTTGTTTAGACCCTGGTCAGATCTGGACCTTGGCTCCACTTTCACAGGTTTTGAAACCTGGTAGAAAAGATTATTATATCCAAGCCCATACTGGCTGTCCTTCTTCTTGTGCCATTCGTGTGTCTTGATGTAGTACTTCCTGGCAGCTGGATCTTCCTCCTCATCTCTGTGTTGTGCAGACATGGAGGTATCGTCACCACGTTTTAATCCACCAGCTGCCGCTGAAGGCTTTGATCCTTGCCGGTATAAACGTGACTCCATCTTCTCTTGATGCCAGCTTGAGGGTGTCTTTTTCACCACAATGCTTTTGGCAGTCTTGATGCTTTTAGCCTTGGGCAGCTTCTTCTGCACCTTGGCCCTCAGGTCATGAGCGCTTGTTTTGCCTTCATGCCCCAAGAGATGCTGAGGGGGATGTGAATTTGTTCTGGAACGGTCCAGGCTGCTGACATCACCCTCAGTGCTCAGGGTCAGGGCAACCACAAGCGTGACAGTTTCACCATCTCCCAGTGAAGGCTCCTTGGGCTTGAGGCTCAACACTGGGATGGTGTTCAGCTCTCTGCCTTGTTCCAAGTCCATTATTTCTCCCCGACTCCGTAGAAGACTTGTCTGAGCTGGAGAACAGCAAGAGAGCAGATCAGCAGCTGGACACAAACACAGGCTCAGAGGTTACCCCAGGCAGCAGCAGCTCATCTCAAGGCCAGCAAGCACAAGAGCAGAGTGGGGGATGTGTTGTGGTGAGGAGAAGAGCCCTTCAATCCATGCCGTTATCCCCTTGGGGCAGAGCAGAGAGCTGGTTCTTTCCTGGTGTCTCCTGGGGCTCTGTTTGGATGGGAGGGAAACAGCCCAGGGGAATGGGATTGCTGTCAGAGAGGTTCCCACAGCTCCAGATGAGCAGGCCTGGCTTGCTCTGCAGGAGCCAGTGAAGAGGCAGAGACCCCAGAGGAAAGATCAGCACTGCAAGGGGGGCACAGACTGGCACGGGAGGAATGCCCAGGGACTCCTTTGCTCCGGGGCCATTGCCAAGAGCAGCAGCTGAAGCTGTTAGAGCATGAACAACTCCCTCAAGGGCACCAGAGCTCTGGGACTGTGCTGTGGGAAACCTGGGGCTGAGGCAGTGAGAGAAGCGAGCTCCCTGGGGCCCTTGGAAACCTGGCTGTACCTGTTTGCAGAAGGGCAGCCTGGCCCTGCTGTGCACAGGATGTGCTGTGCCCTGTGCCCAGCTAGAGCAGGACGGGGCTTTGCTCCCCCTGCACGGGCCAACCAGGGCATGAGGGTGCTTGGTGTTCACCCTGCAGAGCACATCAGGGGCCCTGCCCTTTGCCCTGCAGTGGGCAGTGGGGTGGCACAGAAACCAGGCTGTTAGGGGAATCTGGGGCCTTTATGGGCAGACCTTGCCTTCCAGCACCAGGGAAGGGCACGGGGCATTCCTGCCTTCCTTGCCTGGGGGCCATGGTGTGGGTAGGAAATTGGTAGGTTTGCTGGGCCCAGTGAGCTGTTGCTTGTCCAGACTCTATGTGACACACAAGATATGTACAGTCTCCAGGAACTTTCCATCCCAAGGTGTTGTGTCCAAGGCCTGTAGTCCAAGGCCCGATCAGCACCCCCCAGCACGGCGCAGTGCTGCAGCATCTCCCCAGGCTCAGGAGAAGGGGCAGATTTGAGCTCCCCCAGCCCCTCCGGACACCCACCGCACTGCGGGGCGCTGGTGCTGCACAGCTTCTGGCACAGGAACTGGATGGTCCTGCAGGGGCTCTCGGGCCGGGGACGCTCCTGGCACAGGCAGCAGGCCGCCTCCTTGGGCACTTGGCTGCAGACAAGAGGGCATTCTTGGAGGAACACCTGGCCACCCAGTGCATGGCTCAGAGCCCAGCTCAGGGAACACACCGATACCACGCAGGGGGCTTGTGCCTCACTGTGTGCCACAGCTCTGGGAAAGGGCCCTGACTCCCAAGGCAAAACATTAAATGGCAATTTTAACCTGGAAAGTAGCACTGCTCCCAAAACACCACGTGACACAGAAATGCACCCGCCTGCAGTTCAAACTCCCCTTTGAGAAGCCTGCAGCAAGTCACCCCAAAGGTGAGATTCTGCCTGGGAGCTGGTGAGTTTTGGCACGTTCCCCGAAGGAAACAGCAACTCTTGACCTTACTACTTGGCTTGTTCTGGTGTTGTGGCACACGGATTTGCTTCCCAAGCAGGGCCCCTGTCCCAGCACTCGGGGCCTGCTGGCGGCTGGGGCTCAGTCCCACACACTCACAGGGTTTCCAAGCTCACTGTGCTCTGCAGCAGCTGCAGCAGCGCCTGCGAGTTCACTTGGGTGGCACTCAGGTCTCTGCAAACATTGGAAAGAGCTCATGAAACTCTCTGGTGACATTGCCACAACTCTGCTCTCAGAGCAAGCCCAGGGCCCTGATGATGGTGGTGCTGTATGCAGAGGCATCCACTTCTGCCAGCTCCCAGAGAAGCCAGGGGAGTTGTGACTCCGGCAGACTCAGGCAGGCCAAGAGGGAGATTTGCTCCTGCACCATTTGTGCAGCTTTCCTGACAACAGGGCACTCCAGAGAGACACAGCTCTCTGGGGATCTGCTCCAAATGAGCCAATACTTACAGAAAGCTCACTGAGGGCAGCTTGAAGAAGGCAGCATCATCAATGACAGCCAGCGGGTTGTGGCTGAGGATCCTGAGAAACAACAGAGCTCTCTCAGGGCTGATGGCAAGGATGTGAGCTGGCTGTGCCGGGCACGTGGGCACGGCCCGGCCGCATTCAAGGAAGCCTTGCAGGAGAGGAGCAGGGCAGGGGAAAGGGCCTTTGCAGCTGCACGCTCCTGGTGCTCCCTGCCTGACATCCACAGTTGCAATCAGGACTTTCCCAAGGGCAAATCTGCTCTTGCCCACTGACCCTGCAGAGACCCTGCCGTGCCTTTAGCCCTGGGGCCACTTACAGCTCCTGGAGGAACTGCATCCCATGCCAGGCCTGGAAAGTGTCGCTGCGGATCTGTGTGAGGCCATTCCAGGAGAGATTCCTGGGGAAAGAGGAGGTCACACAAAGGAATCACGCCTGCCCTACAGAGAGAGGGGGCAAAGAAGGAGCCCTTTGCAGGAAAGGTGCCAATCCAAGGTGGAAGAGGGAGGAAACTGCTGCTTTCTCAGCGTTTGTAGCCTGCCCAGGAGGGCAAGTGAAGGGCACACGTGCTGACTCTGTTTCTGTTCCAGCCAAGGCTGCCAGAACTGGCTGCTCTGATGGCTGTGTGTGGACAACCCCGCTGGGTTCTGTCCCCTGGCGTGGCCGCCCAGCCATGGGCATTGACCTCTGCAGCTCAGCTGCGCTCTGGGCACATTTAGGGACTGTGGGGAAAACAGCGGAGCATTTTCCTACACAGGAAGGGTGCCCATGCAAAGACTGAGCTAAAACTACCAGAACGAAACGTGATCACTCACAGAAACTTCAGGAAAGGCAGTGACTCAAATGCCCGTTCCTCAATGGACAGGATCTCATTGCAGGACAAATCCCTGTTCAAGGCAGAACATCAAATGTCACTTCCTTTTGCCCTGTTGCTTTTACCTGCCTCTGCAGCCTGGATGCCAGCAGGGCAAAAGGCCACGTGCCCGTAGCTGGGCTGAGCAGCAGGGCCCCAGGGAGGGGCAGGCAGGAGCCTCCCCTGCCCTGGGCAGGGCACGGTGCTTACAGGTGCTTCAGCAGGAACAGCCCCTCCAGGGAATGCCTCTTCACTGCCCGCAGCTCATTGTCCCTGAGCACTCTGCAAGGGGACACAGGGACATTGTGACAGCGGCCACAGCCCAGCAGCAACTGGGATTGTCATGGGAAAATCTCCTGCAGCAGCTTGACTGATGCATCTCTCTGGGCCACCGCGGCAGGGATCGTCCCCACTCCTGGCCAGAGCAGGCCCTTGGTCCTGGCCGGCTGAAGCTGACCACAGCTTGATCCCTGGGCACACAGACACGGGCATGGGGCCCTGGCTGCAAGAGACTCGAGGCAATTCTTGCCATGCTGGGAAGCTGTGGTGATTCACAACCCTCCTGGCAGAGCAACCGAGCTTTGAGTTCCAACGGAAGCGGGTGGTGTGAGGGCTGCTGCTGCAACCCCAGACCAAAGGATGGCATCTCCCCAGACTGCTGACATTTGAAATGCTGCAGGGCACTTACAAGGTCTCAGTCCATGGGTAGTCCTTCCAGGTTTGTTTTCCAACAGCAGCAATGGAGTTGCCAGTGAAATCTCTGCAAAGAGACAAAGAGCCGGTCCCCCCTCAGGAAAGCCCATTTCCCTGCCTTTCGGCTGCAGAGCTGGAATTGGGCTTTGCCTGGAGAAGGCACAGCGTGCCCAGCCTGGCTTCACCCTCATGCTGTGCTCAGGCCCCCAAACCCCCCCTGTCTCTGGCCAGGGAGTCCCCCGGGTGTCCCAGGTGGGGTTTGCAGAGCCAGGGAGCCGAGGAGGGGCAGCTGCAGGGCTCTGAGGGGCCCTGGGACTCACAGGAAGGCCAGGGCTTGGCGGCGGCTGGCCGGGGGCACGGTGGCCAGGCCGGCGTGGCCGCAGTTCAGCCGCCCGCGGCCTGGGCAGTGGCAGGGCTCTGGGCAGAGCTCCTTGCCCACTGCTGGGGAGGGGGCCACTGCCAGCAGCAGGGCCAGCAGGAGCAGAGCGTGCACCAGACGCATCACCAGGTCCATGGCAAGGCAGGACTGGCTGCAGTCGCCTGGGACGCAGACCTGAGCTGCACCTGTGGCAGCTCCTGTGTCACAGTGCTGCTGCCAATGTCACAGTGGTCCTTCTTATGACACTGTAGCAATGCTCTTGTCACCGTCATGGTGCTTGGCATCACAGCTCGCAGCAAACCGCAGTTCAGGCCATGCTGTCACCAAATGACTCTGCCTCAGAGCCATCGATCTGCCCAATCATGGCTTGGAAGGGGCCTTAAAGCCCATCCGGTTTCACCCCTGCCATGGCAGGGACACCTTCCACTAGCCCAGGCTGCTCCAAGCCCCGTCCCACCTGGCCTTGGACACTGCCAGGGATCCAGGGGCAGCCCCAGCTGCTCTGGGCACCCTGTGCCAGGGCCTGCCCACCCTCCCAGGGAAGGATTTCTCCTGAACACAAGATCTAAGCCTGCCCTGTGTCACTGTGAAGCCATTCCCAGCTGTATTAGGTTTGCGTGGCCAGGTTTTGGCATGGCTTTGGGGCTCCAGGTGCTGTTCAAACTTCTTTTGCTTCTCATTATCCTGCTCTGATTTTCTTGACAATAAATGCAATTAATATCCCCAAGTTCCGGCCGTTGTGTCCCTGACCGTGACCATGAGCGGGGCGGGATCTCTCCCTCCCTTTCTGTAAACTCCTGAGCCTTTCGCTGTCCTTTTTCTCCTCTCCACTTGTGCGGAGCGGTGAGAGCGCCTTTGGTGGGCAGGCGGCACCCAGGCAGGGCCAAAGGCCGCAAACGGCGCTGGGAGGGCGCGGGGAGCTTGCCCAAAGCCGGGCAATGTCGGGATGGGCGCCGGCAGAGGCTGAGGGAGCCGCAGCCACAATGGCGGGAAGCGCCGCGAGCCTGAGGGGCGGCAGCTCCGCCTGAGCGCGCCGGCCCCGGCAGCGAGCGCCGTGCAAAGGGAGCCGCGGGCAGCTCGGGCAAGGCCGGCACGGCCCCGCAAGCAGCGGCCAGAGAGGCGGCCCGGCCCGGCCGCGAAGCGCGGCCGCTCCGCCGCCCGGGCACCTCCGCCTCCGGGCGGCGGCACCGGCAGCGGCCGCCCCGGCCTGAGGGGAAACGCGCGGCACAACAGCTCGGGCCGGGGCGCAACCGGCAGCGCTTGCGGCACGGCGGCCTCCAGTCCTGGGCACGGAGTCACGAAGATTCCTTCTCTTAGAAGCTGCTGGAAGCTTCCAGCTTCCACAATGTCCGGCTGAACCAATCCCTGATGGCTCTCGAGGTGGATGTCCACCCTGGAGCCCACTGGCATTGGCTCTGCCGGACATGCGGATGCTTCTGGCACCTTCTCAAGGCTGGCCCAATTAGAAATGGTCATTACACCTCTGTGCTAACAGATTTAAGAAGAAACCAAAATCAAGTTGTGACACAGTTTTAATTTTGACTAGAGAAAAGCAGGAGCGAGAACATGTGAGGAGAACCACCTGCAGACTCCACGGGCAGTGCAGACTGAGGCTGAGGAGATGCTCCAGGCTCCAGAGCCGAGATTCCTCTGCAGGCAGTGGTGAGACCATGCTGGGGCAGCAGTGCACCTGCAGCCCGCACGGATCCACGGGGAAGCAGAGATTCACCTGCATCCTGTGCAGGAGCCCTGCACCAGAGCAGCTGGATGCCTGGAGGAGGCTGCCATCCTGTGGGACACCTGTGGAGAGAGGGGCCCTGCTCCCAGGGTGGAGCAGCCTGTCCTTGCAGGACTGCACCTGCGGAAGAGTGACCCATGGTGCAGCAGTTCTGGGAGGAATGTTGCCTGTGGGACGGACTCATGCTGCAGAAGTTTGCAGTGAGCTGCTGTTGGTGAGATGGAGCCACCTTGGAGAAGTTCCTGGAGAACTGTCTCCCATGGGAGGAACCCCATGGTGCTGCAGGGTGATAGATTTGATCTCTGAGAGCAGGGCAATAATCCCCATTCCCTGTCTCCTTGTGCTGCTGGTGTAGGCAGTAGAGCTGGGAAGGAGGGAGGGGTGAGGGGAAGGAGTTTTTAAGGGCTTCTTTTATTTCTCATTATCCTGCTCTGATTGTAATAGTAATAAAGTCATTTTATATCATTAAGTCGAGCCTGTTTTGCCCTTGATGGTATTTGATGAGTGTTTTCTCCTGGTCCTTAACTCATGAACCTTCGTTAAATTTTCTCCCGTCTGTCCAGCTGCAGAGAGGAGTGAGTCTGCAGCTTTGTGAGTGACTGGCATCTGGCCGGGGTCAACCCACACAATCTCAAACTGAATTTGCCCATTTCCATAAGGGAGAACAGAAACTGCTTTTGCAAATACATCAGCAACACCAAATCTTTATTTATACTGAATGCAAGGGAAACATTGCCACCAGGGATGAGGAAAAGCCGGAGATGCCTCCTCTGGGTGTCCAGAGCTTGTGCTTGTCTGCAGTACCCTCCGGCCTTCCCTCAGCAGTGACAGCAAGAAAATAACAGTCAAGGAAAAAGCATCCAAGGCAATATGCACAACCAATGAAACGGCATCCAAGGAGAGCCTCAGCTAAAATGGGAAGTGAAGAATTGCTGGCATCCCATTAACTTCCTGGAAGTCTTCCACCTTAGTTCTTCACGCTATGTCTCTTCCTGGGATGCTTATCTTTGGGATTGACAGGCATCCCTGAGGCTCTAAATCCATGGCAGTTCAGACTTCCTGAACAGGGAACAGCACGGCAAACAACCTTGAACGGACTGGGAACAGGAGCAACTCCCAGAGGAGCTATCTGCCCTTTTCTGTTCTACATGCTGTGCCTCCTTGTTATCCTTCCTCCCACGCTGTGGCAGTTTTACACAAAACCTGAAAAAAACAACAAGGGAAAATAGGGTTAAAGAGAGAAGGCAGCTGGTGATGGAGGCTGTGGGCAACAGGGCTGCCTGTGCTCTGGCCTGTCTGGGCAGCAGCCGCTGCAGGAGTTGGGAAGGGGCATTTCCAACGCTGCAAAGCAATGGAGTGAGCGAGGTGAATGGGGACAAAAAGGCTTCTGGACATCCCATCCCCAGAGCTCCCTGCTCCCGCTCCGTCAGCAGGGAGGTCTGGCCAGGGAGGGCTGCAGCAGGTGCCAGCACCTCTCCCTGCTCGGGGGCGTGCCAGCAGAGCCCAAGGAAGATGGGGAGCCCCAGCAGGGATGGCAATGGCCGGCAATCCAGAGAATGAGCCCTGCATGCAAAAGGCAACCGGAGAGGATGGCAGTGAGTTCTTCACCAGCCTCTGCGGGGAGGGAGCGGGCAAAAATGGGGCAGAGCCATCAGCAGAGGAGACTGTTCTGGGAACACAGAGGTATTGCCCGTGCTCACAGAAATTCGGGAGCACACCGGGGCCCAGGACATCCATCCCAGCGCCGGCGTGGGAAGGGCTGCTTGGGCTGGGAGCCCCGGGCCGTGCCCAGCGCTGCCGCTCAGGAGCCGCTTGCCCGGGGCTGCCCCAAACGCGACGTGTTGCAAACACAGCCGGGAGAGTCCTGGGCAGCGGCACCTGCGCGGCTGCGGGGCTCCAGGAGGAGCTGCTCTGCTCAGCAAAGACTCTTGGTGGCACAGCAGTGGCACGGGCGGGGAGCAGTTACCTTGTCAGACACAAATTCCTGGTGTCGCGGGGTTGCGAGTCAAGTTCACAACGTTGAGAGCGCTTCTGGGGAAGGAAAATGGGAGATTTGCAACATCCGTTTTCCTGTAATATTCTGCCAAACAGGAGAGGCCAAGAGCTCTCATTGCTGTGTGGCTGAAGGCAGGCGAGCAAAGCAAAGCTGGGGGGAGCTGGGACAGAAGGCAGGACAAGCTTCCCTCCGGCAGGCTGGACCCTGCTGAGCTGGGTGCTGTGGATGCTGCCACAAGCTCCAGGCTTGGAACAACATCTCCTGTGGTACCCAGCACATGCAGGGCCATCTGCACTGGCACATGGGGCTTGTCACCTGGGCACTCCAGCTACAAGACAGACAGCTCTGTGTCAAACAAGAAATTGGCTTACGTGGAAGACACACTTCAGTATCAGGAAAACGAAGATGAAGAAAATCAGCAAAACCACAAACGTGACCACGTACACCACAACTTCTAGTTTGCGCTGTGAGGAAAGGAAGATCACGGGGGTAAGAGGTTTGATCCTTCCATTCTCCTTTGCCCAGGAGGACACGTGCAGCAGTGCCCAGCAGCTCTCTTACCTTCCGTGTGAGTCCCTTGCCATTCCCCACGGCCATATGAATGATCATGTTCTCTTGCAGACGACACTGGGCCGTGGGATCATAGGCTCCCTGGTTCTCTTGCCTCTCAGTGAGCAGCTTTAGAAGCAGCCTGGTCTTCATGACCATCTTGGCGCAGGCGTGCTTGAGCTGGGGCAGGCTGCAGTCCCTCTTCAGGGCTCGCTCCACGTGGGCCATGAATGCCTGCAGGCCTTTGTGTGCCTCCTGCAGCGGCCGGTGATGATCAACGTTGGTTTCCCGTTCTTTTGCAACTGGCGCAAGGTCTGAACTTTGGGGGCTCACAGGTTTATTGAGGAACATGGAGTCTTCCTCCACTGTGGTGGCACGCATCATCAGGAGGTGCCTGCCTATAGAGGAATGCTTCTCTTCAGCTGTGGCTCTTCCTCTCCTGCTCGCAGCAGGGCGGCTCCGAATCAACAGGTCAGAGAGAAAATCCAGATTCTTGTTTAGACCCTGGTCAGATCTGGACCTTGGCTCCACTTTCACAGGTTTTGAAACCTGGTAGAAAAGATTATTATATCCAAGCCCATACTGGCTGTCCTTCTTCTTGTGCCATTCGTGTGTCTTGATGTAGTACTTCCTGGCAGCTGGATCTTCCTCCTCATCTCTGTGTTGTGCAGACATGGAGGTATCGTCACCACGTTTTAATCCACCAGCTGCCGCTGAAGGCTTTGATCCTTGCCGGTATAAACGTGACTCCATCTTCTCTTGATGCCAGCTTGAGGGTGTCTTTTTCACCACAATGCTTTTGGCAGTCTTGATGCTTTTAGCCTTGGGCAGCTTCTTCTGCACCTTGGCCCTCAGGTCATGAGCGCTTGTTTTGCCTTCATGCCCCAAGAGATGCTGAGGGGGATGTGAATTTGTTCTGGAACGGTCCAGGCTGCTGACATCACCCTCAGTGCTCAGGGTCAGGGCAACCACAAGCGTGACAGTTTCACCATCTCCCAGTGAAGGCTCCTTGGGCTTGAGGCTCAACACTGGGATGGTGTTCAGCTCTCTGCCTTGTTCCAAGTCCATTATTTCTCCCCGACTCCGTAGAAGACTTGTCTGAGCTGGAGAACAGCAAGAGAGCAGATCAGCAGCTGGACACAAACACAGGCTCAGAGGTTACCCCAGGCAGCAGCAGCTCATCTCAAGGCCAGCAAGCACAAGAGCAGAGTGGGGGATGTGTTGTGGTGAGGAGAAGAGCCCTTCAATCCATGCCGTTATCCCCTTGGGGCAGAGCAGAGAGCTGGTTCTTTCCTGGTCTCTGTTTGGGGCTCTGTTTGGATGGGAGGGAAACAGCCCAGGGGAATGGGATTGCTGTCAGAGAGGTTCCCACAGCTCCAGATGAGCAGGCCTGGCTTGCTCTGCAGGAGCCAGTGAAGAGGCAGAGACCCCAGAGGAAAGATCAGCACTGCAAGGGGGGCACAGACTGGCACGGGAGGAATGCCCAGGGACTCCTTTGCTCCGGGGCCATTGCCAAGAGCAGCAGCTGAAGCTGTTAGAGCATGAACAACTCCCTCAAGGGCACCAGAGCTCTGGGACTGTGCTGTGGGAAACCTGGGGCTGAGGCAGTGAGAGAAGCGAGCTCCCTGGGGCCCTTGGAAACCTGGCTGTACCTGTTTGCAGAAGGGCAGCCTGGCCCTGCTGTGCACAGGATGTGCTGTGCCCTGTGCCCAGCTAGAGCAGGACGGGGCTTTGCTCCCCCTGCACGGGCCAACCAGGGCATGAGGGTGCTTGGTGTTCACCCTGCAGAGCACATCAGGGGCCCTGCCCTTTGCCCTGCAGTGGGCAGTGGGGTGGCACAGAAACCAGGCTGTTAGGGGAATCTGGGGCCTTTATGGGCAGACCTTGCCTTCCAGCACCAGGGAAGGGCACGGGGCATTCCTGCCTTCCTTGCCTGGGGGCCATGGTGTGGGTAGGAAATTGGTAGGTTTGCTGGGCCCAGTGAGCTGTTGCTTGTCCAGACTCTATGTGACACACAAGATATGTACAGTCTCCAGGAACTTTCCATCCCAAGGTGTTGTGTCCAAGGCCTGTAGTCCAAGGCCCGATCAGCACCCCCCAGCACGGCGCAGTGCTGCAGCATCTCCCCAGGCTCAGGAGAAGGGGCAGATTTGAGCTCCCCCAGCCCCTCCGGACACCCACCGCACTGCGGGGCGCTGGTGCTGCACAGCTTCTGGCACAGGAACTGGATGGTCCTGCAGGGGCTCTCGGGCCGGGGACGCTCCTGGCACAGGCAGCAGGCCGCCTCCTTGGGCACTTGGCTGCAGACAAGAGGGCATTCTTGGAGGAACACCTGGCCACCCAGTGCATGGCTCAGAGCCCAGCTCAGGGAACACACCGATACCACGCAGGGGGCTTGTGCCTCACTGTGTGCCACAGCTCTGGGAAAGGGCCCTGACTCCCAAGGGAAAACATTAAATGGCGATTTTAACCTGGAAAGTAGCACTGCTCCCAAAACACCACGTGACACAGAAATGCACCCGCCTGCAGTTCAAACTCCCCTTTGAGAAGCCTGCAGCAAGTCACCCCAAAGGTGAGATTCTGCCTGGGAGCTGGTGAGTTTTGGCACGTTCCCAGAAGGAAACAGCAACTCTTGACCTTACTACTGGGCTTGTTCTGGTGTTGTGGCACACGGATTTGCTTCCCAAGCAGGGCCCCTGTCCCAGCACTCGGGGCCTGCTGGCGGCTGGGGCTCAGTCCCACACACTCACAGGGTTTCCAAGCTCACTGTGCTCTGCAGCAGCTGCAGCAGCGCCTGCGAGTTCACTTGGGTGGCACTCAGGTCTCTGCAAACATTGGAAAGAGCTCATGAAACTCTCTGGTGACATTGCCACAACTCTGCTCTCAGAGCAAGCCCAGGGCCCTGATGATGGTGGTGCTGTATGCAGAGGCATCCACTTCTGCCAGCTCCCAGAGAAGCCAGGGGAGTTGTGACTCCGGCAGACTCAGGCAGGCCAAGAGGGAGATTTGCTCCTGCACCATTTGTGCAGCTTTCCTGACAACAGGGCACTCCAGAGAGACACAGCTCTCTGGGGATCTGCTCCAAATGAGCCAATACTTACAGAAAGCTCACTGAGGGCAGCTTGAAGAAGGCAGCATCATCAATGACAGCCAGCGGGTTGTGGCTGAGGATCCTGAGAAACAACAGAGCTCTCTCAGGGCTGATGGCAAGGATGTGAGCTGGCTGTGCCGGGCACGTGGGCACGGCCCGGCCGCATTCAAGGAAGCCTTGCAGGAGAGGAGCAGGGCAGGGGAAAGGGCCTTTGCAGCTGCACGCTCCTGGTGCTCCCTGCCTGACATCCACAGTTGCAATCAGGACTTTCCCAAGGGCAAATCTGCTCTTGCCCACTGACCCTGCAGAGACCCTGCCGTGCCTTTAGCCCTGGGGCCACTTACAGCTCCTGGAGGAACTGCATCCCATGCCAGGCCTGGAAAGTGTCGCTGCGGATCTGTGTGAGGCCATTCCAGGAGAGATTCCTGGGGAAAGAGGAGGTCACACAAAGGAATCACGCCTGCCCTACAGAGAGAGGGGGCAAAGAAGGAGCCCTTTGCAGGAAAGGTGCCAATCCAAGGTGGAAGAGGGAGGAAACTGCTGCTTTCTCAGCGTTTGTAGCCTGCCCAGGAGGGCAAGTGAAGGGCACACGTGCTGACTCTGTTTCTGTTCCAGGATGCAGCCAAGGCTGCCAGAACTGGCTGCTCTGATGGCTGTGTGTGGACAACCCCGCTGGGCTCTGTCCCCTGGCGTGGCCGCCCAGCCATGGGCATTGACCTCTGCAGCTCAGCTGGGCTCTGGGCAGGGTAGATTTAGGGACTGTGGTGAAAACAGCGGAGCATTTTCCTACACAGGAAGGGTGCCCATGCAAAGACTGAGCTAAAACCACCAGAAAGAAACTTGATCACTCACAGAAACTTCAGGAAAGGCTGTGACTCAAATGCCCATTCCTCAATGGACAGGATCTCATTGCAGGACAAATCCCTGTTCAAGGCAGAACATCAAATGTCACTTCCTTTTGCCCTGTTGCTTTTACCTGCCTCTGCAGCCTGGATGCCAGCAGGGCAAAAGGCCACGTGCCCGTAGCTGGGCTGAGCAGCAGGGCCCCAGGGAGGGGCAGGCAGGAGCCTCCCCTGCCCTGGGCAGGGCACGGTGCTTACAGGTGCTTCAGCAGGAACAGCCCCTCCAGGGAATGCCTCTTCACTGCCCGCAGCTCATTGTCCCTGAGCACTCTGCAAGGGGACACAGGGACATTGTGACAGCGGCCACAGCCCAGCAGCAACTGGGATTGTCATGGGAAAATCTCCTGCACCAGCTTGACTGACGCATCTCTCTGGGCCACCGCGGCAGGGATCGTCCCCACTCCTGGCCAGAGCAGGCCCTTGGTCCTGGCTGGCTGAAGCTGACCACAGCTTGATCCCTGGGCACACAGACACGGGCATGGTGCCCTGGCTGCAAGAGACTCGAGGCAATTCTTGCCATGCTGGGAAGCTGTGGTGATTCACAACCCTCCTGGCAGAGCAACCGAGCTTTGAATTCCAATGGAAGCGGGTGGTGTGAGGGCTGCTGCTCCAACCCCAGACCAAAGGATGGCATCTCCCCAGACTGCTGACATTTGAAATGCTGCAGGGCACTTACAAGGTCTCAGTCCATGGGTAGTCCTTCCAGGTTTGTTTTCCAACAGCAGCAATGGAGTTGCCAGTGAAATCTCTGCAAAGAGACAAAGAGCCGGTCCCCCCTCAGGAAAGCCCATTTCCCTGCCTTTCGGCTGCAGAGCTGGAATTGGGCTTTGCCTGGAGAAGGCACAGCGTGCCCAGCCTGGCTTCACCCTCATGCTGTGCTCAGGCCCCCAAACCCCCCCTGTCTCTGGCCAGGGAGTCCCCCGGGTGTCCCAGGTGGGGTTTGCAGAGCCAGGGAGCCAAGGAGGGGCAGCTGCAGGGCTCTGAGGGGCCGCGGGACTCACAGGAAGGCCAGGGCTTGGCGGCGGCTGGCCGGGGGCACGGTGGCCAGGCCGGCGTGGCCGCAGTTCAGCCGCCCGCGGCCTGGGCAGTGGCAGGGCTCTGGGCAGAGCTCCTTGCCCACTGCTGGGGAGGGGGCCACTGCCAGCAGCAGGGCCAGCAGGAGCAGAGCGTGCACCAGACGCATCACCAGGTCCATGGCGAGGCAGGACTGGCTGCAGTCGCCTGGGACGCAGACCTGAGCTGCACCTGTGGCAGCTCCTGTGTCACAGTGCTGCTGCCAATGTCACAGTGGTCCTTCTTATGACACTGTAGCAATGCTCTTGTCACCGTCATGGTGCTTGGCATCACAGCTCGCAGCAAACCGCAGTTCAGGCCATGCTGTCACCAAATGACTCTGTCTCAGAGCCATCAATCTGCCCAATCATGGCTTGGAAGGGGCCTTAAAGCCCATCCGGTTTCACCCCTGCCATGGCAGGGACACCTTCCACTAGCCCAGGCTGCTCCAAGCCCCGTCCCACCTGGCCTTGGAAACTGCCAGGGATCCAGGGGCAGCCCCAGCTGCTCTGGGCACCCTGTGCCAGGGCCTGCCCACCCTCCCAGGGAAGGATTTCTCCTGAACACAAGATCTAAGCCTGCCCTGTGTCACTGTGAAGCCATTCCCAGCTGTATTAGGTTTGCGTGGCCAGGTTTTGGCATGGCTTTGGGGCTCCAGGTGCTGTTCAAACTTCTTTTGCTTCTCATTATCCTGCTCTGATTTTCTTGACAATAAATGTAATTAATATCACCAAGTTCCGGCCGTTGTGTCCCTGACCGTGACCATGAGCGGGGCGGGATCTCTCCCTCCCTTTCTGTAAACTCCTGAGCCTTTCGCTGTCCTTTTTCTCCTCTCCACTTGTGCGGAGCGGTGAGAGCGCCTTTGGTGGGCAGGCGGCACCCAGGCAGGGCCAAAGGCCGCAAACGGCGCTGGGAGGGCGCGGGGAGCTTGCCCAAAGCCGGGCAATGTCGGGATGGGCGCCGGCAGAGGCTGAGGCAGCCGCAGCCACAATGGCGGGAAGCGCCGCGAGCCTGAGGGGCGGCAGCTCCGCCTGAGCGCGCCGGCCCCGGCAGCGAGCGCCGTGCAAAGGGAGCCGCGGGCAGCTCGGGCAAGGCCGGCACGGCCCCGCAAGCAGCGGCCAGAGAGGCGGCCCGGCCCGGCCGCGAAGCGCGGCCGCTCCGCCGCCCGGGCACCTCCGCCTCCGGGCGGCGGCACCGGCAGCGGCCGCCCCGGCCTGAGGGGAAACGCGCGGCCCAACAGCTCGGGCCGGGGCGCAACCGGCAGCGCTTGCGGCACGGCGGCCTCCAGTCCTGGGCACGGAGTCACGAAGATTCCTTCTCTTAGAAGCTGCTGGAAGCTTCCAGCTTCCACAATGTCCGGCTGAACCAATCCCTGATGGCTCTCGAGGTGGATGTCCACCCTGGAGCCCACTGGCATTGGCTCTGCCGGACATGCGGATGCTTCTGGCACCTTCTCAAGGCTGGCCCAATTAGAAATGGTCATTACACCTCTGTGCTAACAGATTTAAGAAGAAACCAAAATCAAGTTGTGACACAGTTTTAATTTTGACTAGAGAAAAGCAGGAGCGAGAACATGTGAGGAGAACCACCTGCAGACTCCACGGGCAGTGCAGACTGAGGCTGAGGAGATGCTCCAGGCTCCAGAGCCGAGATTCCTCTGCAGGCAGTGGTGAGACCATGCTGGGGCAGCAGTGCACCTGCAGCCCGCACGGATCCACGGGGAAGCAGAGATTCACCTGCATCCTGTGCAGGAGCCCTGCACCAGAGCAGCTGGATGCCTGGAGGAGGCTGCCATCCTGTGGGACACCTGTGGAGAGAGGGGCCCTGCTCCCAGGGTGGAGCAGCCTGTCCTTGCAGGACTGCACCTGCGGAAGAGTGACCCATGGTGCAGCAGTTCTGGGAGGAATGTTGCCTGTGGGACGGACTCATGCTGCAGAAGTTTGCAGTGAGCTGCTGTTGGTGAGATGGAGCCACCTTGGAGAAGTTCCTGGAGAACTGTCTCCCATGGGAGGAACCCCATGGTGCTGCAGGGTGATAGATTTGATCTCTGAGAGCAGGGCAATAATCCCCATTCCCTGTCTCCTTGTGCTGCTGGTGTAGGCAGTAGAGCTGGGAAGGAGGGAGGGGTGAGGGGAAGGAGTTTTTAAGGGCTTCTTTTATTTCTCATTATCCTGCTCTGATTGTAATAGTAATAAAGTCATTTTATATCATTAAGTCGAGCCTGTTTTGCCCTTGATGGTATTTGATGAGTGTTTTCTCCTGGTCCTTAACTCATGAACCTTCGTTAAATTTTCTCCCGTCTGTCCAGCTGCAGAGAGGAGTGAGTCTGCAGCTTTGTGAGTGACTGGCATCTGGCCGGGGTCAACCCACACAATCTCAAACTGAATTTGCCCATTTCCATAAGGGAGAACAGAAACTGCTTTTGCAAATACATCAGCAACACCAAATCTTTATTTATACTGAATGCAAGGGAAACATTGCCACCAGGGATGAGGAAAAGCCGGAGATGCCTCCTCTGGGTGTCCAGAGCTTGTGCTTGTCTGCAGTACCCTCCGGCCTTCCCTCAGCAGTGACAGCAAGAAAATAACAGTCAAGGAAAAAGCATCCAAGGCAATATGCACAACCAATGAAACGGCATCCAAGGAGAGCCTCAGCTAAAATGGGAAGTGAAGAATTGCTGGCATCCCATTAACTTCCTGGAAGTCTTCCACCTTAGTTCTTCACGCTATGTCTCTTCCTGGGATGCTTATCTTTGGGATTGACAGGCGTCCCTGAGGCTCTAAATCCATGGCAATTCAGACTTCCTGAACAGGGAACAGCACGGCAAACAACCTTGAACGGACTGGGAACAGGAGCAACTCCCAGAGGAGCTATCTGCCCTTTTCTGTTCTACATGCTGTGCCTCCTTGTTATCCTTCCTCCCACGCTGTGGCAGTTTTACACAAAACCTGAAAAAAACAACAAGGGAAAATAGGGTTAAAGAGAGAAGGCAGCTGGTGATGGAGGCTGTGGGCAACAGGGCTGCCTGTGCTCTGGCCTGTCTGGGCAGCAGCCGCTGCAGGAGTTGGGAAGGGGCATTTCCAACGCTGCAAAGCAATGGAGTGAGCGAGGTGAATGGGGACAAAAAGGCTTCTGGACATCCCATCCCCAGAGCTCCCTGCTCCCGCTCCGTCAGCAGGGAGGTCTGGCCAGGGAGGGCTGCAGCAGGTGCCAGCACCTCTCCCTGCTCGGGGGCGTGCCAGCAGAGCCCAAGGAAGATGGGGAGCCCCAGCAGGGATGGCAATTGCCGGCAATCCAGAGAATGAGCCCTGCATGCAAAAGGCAACCGGAGAGGATGGCAGTGAGTTCTTCACCAGCCTCTGCGGGGAGGGAGCGGGCAAAAATGGGGCAGAGCCATCAGCAGAGGAGACTGTTCTGGGAACACAGAGGTATTGCTCGTGCTCACAGAAATTCGGGAGCACACCGGGGCCCAGGACATCCATCCCAGCGCCGGCGTGGGAAGGGCTGCTTGGGCTGGGAGCCCCCGGCCGTGCCCAGCGCTGCCGCTCAGGAGCCGCTTGCCCGGGGCTGCCCCAAACGCGACGTGTTGCAAACACAGCCGGGAGAGTCCTGGGCAGCGGCACCTGCGCGGCTGCGGGGCTCCAGGAGGAGCTGCTCTGCACAGCAAAGACTCTTGGTGGCACAGCAGTGGCACGGGCGGGGAGCAGTTACCTTGTCAGACACAAATTCCTGGTGTCGCGGGGTTGCGAGTCAAGTTCACAACGTTGAGAGCGCTTCTGGGGAAGGAAAATGGGAGATTTGCAACATCCGTTTTCCTGTAATATTCTGCCAAACAGGAGAGGCCAAGAGCTCTCATTGCTGTGTGGCTGAAGGCAGGCGAGCAAAGCAAAGCTGGGGGGAGCTGGGACAGAAGGCAGGACAAGCTTCCCTCCGGCAGGCTGGACCCTGCTGAGCTGGGTGCTGTGGATGCTGCCACAAGCTCCAGGCTTGGAACAACATCTCCTGTGGTACCCCGCACATGCAGGGCCATCTGCACTGGCACATGGGGCTTGTCACCTGGGCACTCCAGCTACAAGACAGACAGCTCTGTGTCAAACAAGAAATTGGCTTACGTGGAAGACACACTTCAGTATCAGGAAAACGAAGATGAAGAAAATCAGCAAAACCACAAACGTGACCACGTACACCACAACTTCTAGTTTGCGCTGTGAGGAAAGGAAGATCACGGGGGTAAGAGGTTTGATCCTTCCATTCTCCTTTGCCCAGGAGGACACGTGCAGCAGTGCCCAGCAGCTCTCTTACCTTCCGTGTGAGTCCCTTGCCATTCCCCACGGCCATATGAATGATCATGTTCTCTTGCAGACGACACTGGGCCGTGGGATCATAGGCTCCCTGGTTCTCTTGCCTCTCAGTGAGCAGCTTTAGAAGCAGCCTGGTCTTCATGACCATCTTGGCGCAGGCGTGCTTGAGCTGGGGCAGGCTGCAGTCCCTCTTCAGGGCTCGCTCCACGTGGGCCATGAATGCCTGCAGGCCTTTGTGTGCCTCCTGCAGCGGCCGGTGATGATCAACGTTGGTTTCCCGTTCTTTTGCAACTGGCGCAAGGTCTGAACTTTGGGGGCTCACAGGTTTATTGAGGAACATGGAGTCTTCCTCCACTGTGGTGGCACGCATCATCAGGAGGTGCCTGCCTATAGAGGAATGCTTCTCTTCAGCTGTGGCTCTTCCTCTCCTGCTCGCAGCAGGGCGGCTCCGAATCAACAGGTCAGAGAGAAAATCCAGATTCTTGTTTAGACCCTGGTCAGATCTGGACCTTGGCTCCACTTTCACAGGTTTTGAAACCTGGTAGAAAAGATTATTATATCCAAGCCCATACTGGCTGTCCTTCTTCTTGTGCCATTCGTGTGTCTTGATGTAGTACTTCCTGGCAGCTGGATCTTCCTCCTCATCTCTGTGTTGTGCAGACATGGAGGTATCGTCACCACGTTTTAATCCACCAGCTGCCGCTGAAGGCTTTGATCCTTGCCGGTATAAACGTGACTCCATCTTCTCTTGATGCCAGCTTGAGGGTGTCTTTTTCACCACAATGCTTTTGGCAGTCTTGATGCTTTTAGCCTTGGGCAGCTTCTTCTGCACCTTGGCCCTCAGGTCATGAGCGCTTGTTTTGCCTTCATGCCCCAAGAGATGCTGAGGGGGATGTGAATTTGTTCTGGAACGGTCCAGGCTGCTGACATCACCCTCAGTGCTCAGGGTCAGGGCAACCACAAGCGTGACAGTTTCACCATCTCCCAGTGAAGGCTCCTTGGGCTTGAGGCTCAACACTGGGATGGTGTTCAGCTCTCTGCCTTGTTCCAAGTCCATTATTTCTCCCCGACTCCGTAGAAGACTTGTCTGAGCTGGAGAACAGCAAGAGAGCAGATCAGCAGCTGGACACAAACACAGGCTCAGAGGTTACCCCAGGCAGCAGCAGCTCATCTCAAGGCCAGCAAGCACAAGAGCAGAGTGGGGGATGTGTTGTGGTGAGGAGAAGAGCCCTTCAATCCATGCCGTTATCCCCTTGGGGCAGAGCAGAGAGCTGGTTCTTTCCTGGTGTCTCCTGGGGCTCTATTTGGATGGGAGGGAAACAGCCCAGGGGAATGGGATTGCTGTCAGAGAGGTTCCCACAGCTCCAGATGAGCAGGCCTGGCTTGCTCTGCAGGAGCCAGTGAAGAGGCAGAGACCCCAGAGGAAAGATCAGCACTGCAAGGGGGGCACAGACTGGCACGGGAGGAATGCCCAGGGACTCCTTTGCTCCGGGGCCATTGCCAAGAGCAGCAGCTGAAGCTGTTAGAGCATGAACAACTCCCTCAAGGGCACCAGAGCTCTGGGACTGTGCTGTGGGAAACCTGGGGCTGAGGCAGTGAGAGAAGCGAGCTCCCTGGGGCCCTTGGAAACCTGGCTGTACCTGTTTGCAGAAGGGCAGCCTGGCCCTGCTGTGCACAGGATGTGCTGTGCCCTGTGCCCAGCTAGAGCAGGACGGGGCTTTGCTCCCACTGCACGGGCCAACCAGGGCATGAGGGTGCTTGGTGTTCACCCTGCAGAGCACATCAGGGGCCCTGCCCTTTGCCCTGCAGTGGGCAGTGGGGTGGCACAGAAACCAGGCTGTTAGGGGAATCTGGGGCCTTTATGGGCAGACCTTGCCTTCCAGCACCAGGGAAGGGCACAGGGCATTCCTGCCTTCCTTGCCTGGGGGCCATGGTGTGGGTAGGAAATTGGTAGGTTTGCTGGGCCCAGTGAGCTGTTGCTTGTCCAGACTCTATGTGACACACAAGATATGTACAGTCTCCAGGAACTTTCCATCCCAAGGTGTTGTGTCCAAGGCCTGTAGTCCAAGGCCCGATCAGCACCCCCCAGCACGGCGCAGTGCTGCAGCATCTCCCCAGGCTCAGGAGAAGGGGCAGATTTGAGCTCCCCCAGCCCCTCCGGACACCCACCGCACTGCGGGGCGCTGGTGCTGCACAGCTTCTGGCACAGGAACTGGATGGTCCTGCAGGGGCTCTCGGGCCGGGGACGCTCCTGGCACAGGCAGCAGGCCGCCTCCTTGGGC
Source organism: Agelaius phoeniceus (assembly GCF_051311805.1). Lineage (NCBI taxonomy): Eukaryota > Metazoa > Chordata > Aves > Passeriformes > Icteridae > Agelaius > Agelaius phoeniceus. The sequence goes on along the minus strand of NC_135290.1, from coordinate 5,386,647 downwards.
ACTTGGCTGCAGACAAGAGGGCATTCTTGGAGGAACACCTGGCCACCCAGTGCATGGCTCAGAGCCCAGCTCAGGGAACACACCGATACCACGCAGGGGGCTTGTGCCTCACTGTGTGCCACAGCTCTGGGAAAGGGCCCTGACTCCCAAGGGAAAACATTAAATGGCGATTTTAACCTGGAAAGTAGCACTGCTCCCAAAACACCACGTGACACAGAAATGCACCCGCCTGCAGTTCAAACTCCCCTTTGAGAAGCCTGCAGCAAGTCACCCCAAAGGTGAGATTCTGCCTGGGAGCTGGTGAGTTTTGGCACGTTCCCAGAAGGAAACAGCAACTCTTGACCTTACTACTGGGCTTGTTCTGGTGTTGTGGCACACGGATTTGCTTCCCAAGCAGGGCCCCTGTCGCAGCACTCGGGGCCTGCTGGCGGCTGGGGCTCAGTCCCACACACTCACAGGGTTTCCAAGCTCACTGTGCTCTGCAGCAGCTGCAGCAGCGCCTGCGAGTTCACTTGGGTGGCACTCAGGTCTCTGCAAACATTGGAAAGAGCTCATGAAACTCTCTGGTGACATTGCCACAACTCTGCTCTCAGAGAAAGCCCAGGGCCCTGATGATGGTGGTGCTGTATGCAGAGGCATCCACTTCTGCCAGCTCCCAGAGAAGCCATTCTGGAGCCCAGCTTCCCTCTGCCTTGCCCTTCTCTAAGCCTGCACTAAACTGCAACCCTGCACCTCTCGTGGCAGACAGATGCCAACAGACAGGATTGTCCCTCTCCCGACCCTCCTGCTGCTCTCCCCTGAGGGCAGCTGAGTCCCTGCAGGAGGGAGGAGCCTGGAGCTGCTGGCAGGAGTGCAGCTGATTCCCAGAGCCCTGCAGCCAGTCCACGGCCCCAGACCTGCACGGGCTCTCATCCCTGAAGGTTTCTGTCCCAGTTCCTGGGTTGTTTTACAGCTGGGGAAACATCAGCACTGCTTGGGCTTTGCCTTCCTCTGCTGGAGCCAGGGGAGTTGTGACTCCGGCAGACTCAGGCAGGCCAAGAGGCAGATTTGCTCCTGCACCATTTGTGCAGCTTTCCTGACAACAGGGCACTCCAGAGAGACACAGCTCTCTGGGGATCTGCTCCAAATGAGCCAATACTTACAGAAAGCTCACTGAGGGCAGCTTGAAGAAGGCAGCATCATCAATGACAGCCAGCGGGTTGTGGCTGAGGATCCTGAGAAACAACAGAGCTCTCTCAGGGCTGATGGCAAGGATGTGAGCTGGCTGTGCCGGGCACGTGGGCACGGCCCGGCCGCATTCAAGGAAGCCTTGCAGGAGAGGAGCAGGGCAGGGGAAAGGGCCTTTGCAGCTGCACGCTCCTGGTGCTCCCTGCCTGACATCCACAGTTGCAATCAGGACTTTCCCAAGGGCAAATCTGCTCTTGCCCACTGACCCTGCAGAGACCCTGCCGTGCCTTTAGCCCTGGGGCCACTTACAGCTCCTGGAGGAACTGCATCCCATGCCAGGCCTGGAAAGTGTCGCTGCGGATCTGTGTGAGGCCATTCCAGGAGAGATTCCTGGGGAAAGAGGAGGTCACACAAAGGAATCACGCCTGCCCTACAGAGAGAGGGGGCAAAGAAGGAGCCCTTTGCAGGAAAGGTGCCAATCCAAGGTGGAAGAGGGAGGAAACTGCTGCTTTCTCAGCGTTTGTAGCCTGCCCAGGAGGGCAAGTGAAGGGCACACGTGCTGACTCTGTTTCTGTTCCAGGATGCAGCCAAGGCTGCCAGAACTGGCTGCTCTGATGGCTGTGTGTGGACAACCCCGCTGGGTTCTGTCCCCTGGCGTGGCCGCCCAGCCATGGGCATTGACCTCTGCAGCTCAGCTGCGCTCTGGGCACATTTAGGGACTGTGGGGAAAACAGCAGAGCATTTTCCTACACAGGAAGGGTGCCCATGCAAAGACTGAGCTAAAACCACCAGAAAGAAACTTGATCACTCACAGAAACTTCAGGAAAGGCTGTGACTCAAATGCCCATTCCTCAATGGACAGGATCTCATTGCAGGACAAATCCCTGTTCAAGGCAGAACATCAAATGTCACTTCCTTTTGCCCTGTTGCTTTTACCTGCCTTTGCAGCCTGGATGCCAGCAGGGCCAAAGGCCACGTGCCCGTAGCTGGGCTGAGCAGCAGGGCCCCAGGGAGGGGCAGGCAGGAGCCTCCCCTGCCCTGGGCAGGGCACGGTGCTTACAGGTGCTTCAGCAGGAACAGCCCCTCCAGGGAATGCCTCTTCACTGCCCGCAGCTCATTGTCCCTGAGCACTCTGCAAGGGGACACAGGGACATTGTGACAGCAGCCACAGCCCAGCAGCAACTGGGATTGTCATGGGAAAATCTCCTGCAGCAGCTTGACTGACGCATCTCTCTGGGCCACCGCGGCAGGGATCGTCCCCACTCCTGGCCAGAGCAGGCCCTTGGTCCTGGCCGGCTGAAGCTGACCACAGCTTGATCCCTGGGCACACAGACACAGGCATGGTGCCCTGGCTGCAAGAGACTCGAGGCAATTCTTGCCATGCTGGGAAGCTGTGGTGATTCACACCCCTCCTGGCAGAGCAACCGAGCTTTGAATTCCAATGGAAGCGGGTGGTGTGAGGGCTGCTGCTCCAACCCCAGACCAAAGGATGGCATCTCCCCAGACTGCTGACATTTGAAATGCTGCAGGGCACTTACAAGGTCTCAGTCCATGGGTAGTCCTTCCAGGTTTGTTTTCCAACAGCAGCAATGGAGTTGCCAGTGAAATCTCTGCAAAGAGACAAAGAGCCGGTCCCCCCTCAGGAAAGCCCATTTCCCTGCCTTTCGGCTGCAGAGCTGGAATTGGGCTTTGCCTGGAGAAGGCGCAGCGTGCCCAGCCTGGCTTCACCCTCATGCTGTGCTCAGGCCCCCAAACCCCCCCTGTCTCTGGCCAGGGAGTCCCCCGGGTGTCCCAGGTGGGGTTTGCAGAGCCAGGGAGCCAAGGAGGGGCAGCTGCAGGGCTCTGAGGGGCCGCGGGACTCACAGGAAGGCCAGGGCTTGGCGGCGGCTGGCCGGGGGCACGGTGGCCAGGCCGGCGTGGCCGCAGTTCAGCCGCCCGCGGCCTGGGCAGTGGCAGGGCTCTGGGCAGAGCTCCTTGCCCACTGCTGGGGAGGGGGCCACTGCCAGCAGCAGGGCCAGCAGGAGCAGAGCGTGCACCAGACGCATCACCAGGTCCATGGCGAGGCAGGACTGGCTGCAGTCGCCTGGGATGCAGACCTGAGCTGCACCTGTGGCAGCTCCTGTGTCACAGTGCTGCTGCCAATGTCACAGTGGTCCTTCTTATGACACTGTAGCAATGCTCTTGTCACCGTCATGGTGCTTGGCATCACAGCTCGCAGCAAACCGCAGTTCAGGCCACGCTGTCACCAAATGACTCTGCCTCAGAGCCATCAATCTGCACAATCATGGCTTGGAAGGGGCCTTAAAGCCCATCCGGTTTCACCCCTGCCATGGCAGGGACACCTTCCACTAGCCCAGGCTGCTCCAAGCCCCGTCCCACCTGGCCTTGGACACTGCCAGGGATCCAGGGGCAGCTCCAGCTGCTCTGGGCACCCTGTGCCAGGGCCTGCCCACCCTACCAAGGGAAGGATTTCTCCTGAACACAAGATCTAAGCCTGCCCTGTGTCACTGTGAAGCCATTCCCAGCTGTATTAGGTTTGCGTGGCCAGGTTTTGGCATGGCTTTGGGGCTACAGGTGCTGTTCAAACTTCTTTTGCTTCTCATTATCCTGCTCTGATTTTCTTGACAATAAATGTAATTAATATCACCAAGTTCCGGCCGTTGTGTCCCTGACCGTGACCATGAGCGGGGCGGGATCTCTCCCTCCCTTTCTGTAAACTCCTGAGCCTTTCGCTGTCCTTTTTCTCCTCTCCACTTGTGCGGAGCGGTGAGAGCGCCTTTGGTGGGCAGGCGGCACCCAGGCAGGGCCAAAGGCCGCAAACGGCGCTGGGAGGGCGCGGGGAGCTTGCCCAAAGCCGGGCAATGTCGGGATGGGCGCCGGCAGAGGCTGAGGGAGCCGCAGCCACAATGGCGGGAAGCGCCGCGAGCCTGAGGGGCGGCAGCTCCGCCTGAGCGCGCCGGCCCCGGCAGCGAGCGCCGTGCAAAGGGAGCCGCGGGCAGCTCGGGCAAGGCCGGCACGGCCCCGCAAGCAGCGGCCAGAGAGGCGGCCCGGCCCGGCCGCGAAGCGCGGCCGCTCCGCCGCCCGGGCACCTCCGCCTCCGGGCGGCGGCACCGGCAGCGGCCGCCCCGGCCTGAGGGGAAACGCGCGGCCCAACAGCTCGGGCCGGGGCGCAACCGGCAGCGCTTGCGGCACGGCGGCCTCCAGTCCTGGGCACGGAGTCACGAAGATTCCTTCTCTTAGAAGCTGCTGGAAGCTTCCAGCTTCCACAATGTCCGGCTGAACCAATCCCTGATGGCTCTCGAGGTGGATGTCCACCCTGGAGCCCACTGGCATTGGCTCTGCCGGACATGCGGATGCTTCTGGCACCTTCTCAAGGCTGGCCCAATTAGAAATGGTCATTACACCTCTGTGCTAACAGATTTAAGAAGAAACCAAAATCAAGTTGTGACACAGTTTTAATTTTGACTAGAGAAAAGCAGGAGCGAGAACATGTGAGGAGAACCACCTGCAGACTCCACGGGCAGTGCAGACTGAGGCTGAGGAGATGCTCCAGGCTCCAGAGCCGAGATTCCTCTGCAGGCAGTGGTGAGACCATGCTGGGGCAGCAGTGCACCTGCAGCCCGCACGGATCCACGGGGAAGCAGAGATTCACCTGCATCCTGTGCAGGAGCCCTGCACCAGAGCAGCTGGATGCCTGGAGGAGGCTGCCATCCTGTGGGACACCTGTGGAGAGAGGGGCCCTGCTCCCAGGGTGGAGCAGCCTGTCCTTGCAGGACTGCACCTGCGGAAGAGTGACCCATGGTGCAGCAGTTCTGGGAGGAATGTTGCCTGTGGGACGGACTCATGCTGCAGAAGTTTGCAGTGAGCTGCTGTTGGTGAGATGGAGCCACCTTGGAGAAGTTCCTGGAGAACTGTCTCCCATGGGAGGAACCCCATGGTGCTGCAGGGTGATAGATTTGATCTCTGAGAGCAGGGCAATAACCCCCATTCCCTGTCTCCTTGTGCTGCTGGTGTAGGCAGTAGAGCTGGGAAGGAGGGAGGGGTGAGGGGAAGGAGTTTTTAAGGGCTTCTTTTATTTCTCATTATCCTGCTCTGATTGTAATAGTAATAAAGTCATTTTATATCATTAAGTCGAGCCTGTTTTGCCCTTGATGGTATTTGATGAGTGTTTTCTCCTGGTCCTTAACTCATGAACCTTCGTTAAATTTTCTCCCGTCTGTCCAGCTGCAGAGAGGAGTGAGTCTGCAGCTTTGTGAGTGACTGGCATCTGGCCGGGGTCAACCCACACAATCTCAAACTGAATTTGCCCATTTCCATAAGGGAGAACAGAAACTGCTTTTGCAAATACATCAGCAACACCAAATCTTTATTTATACTGAATGCAAGGGAAACATTGCCACCAGGGATGAGGAAAAGCCGGAGATGCCTCCTCTGGGTGTCCAGAGCTTGTGCTTGTCTGCAGTACCCTCCGGCCTTCCCTCAGCAGTGACAGCAAGAAAATAACAGTCAAGGAAAAAGCATCCAAGGCAATAAGCACAACCAATGAAACGGCATCCAAGGAGAGCCTCAGCTAAAATGAGAAGTGAAGAATTGCTGGCATCCCATTAACTTCCTGGAAGTCTTCCACCTTAGTTCTTCACGCTATGTCTCTTCCTGGGATGCTTATCTTTGGGATTGACAGGCGTCCCTGAGGCTCTAAATCCATGGCAATTCAGACTTCCTGAACAGGGAACAGCACGGCAAACAACCTTGAACGGACTGGGAACAGGAACAACTCCCAGAGGAGCTATCTGCCCTTTTCTGTTCTACATGCTGTGCCTCCTTGTTATCTTTCCTCCCACGCTGTGGCAGTTTTACACAAAACCTGAAAAAAACAACAAGGGAAAATAGGGTTAAAGAGAGAAGGCAGCTGGTGATGGAGGCTGTGGGCAACAGGGCTGCCTGTGCTCTGGCCTGTCTGGGCAGCAGCCGCTGCAGGAGTTGGGAAGGGGCATTTCCAACGCTGCAAAGCAATGGAGTGAGCGAGGTGAATGGGGACAAAAAGGCTTCTGGACATCCCATCCCCAGAGCTCCCTGCTCCCGCTCCGTCAGCAGGGAGGTCTGGCCAGGGAGGGCTGCAGCAGGTGCCAGCACCTCTCCCTGCTCGGGGGCGTGCCAGCAGAGCCCAAGGAAGATGGGGAGCCCCAGCAGGGATGGCAATGGCCGGCAATCCAGAGAATGAGCCCTGCATGCAAAAGGCAACCGGAGAGGATGGCAGTGAGTTCTTCACCAGCCTCTGCGGGGAGGGAGCGGGCAAAAATGGGGCAGAGCCATCAGCAGAGGAGACTGTTCTGGGAACACAGAGGTATTGCTCGTGCTCACAGAAATTCGGGAGCACACCGGGGCCCAGGACATCCATCCCAGCGCCGGCGTGGGAAGGGCTGCTTGGGCTGGGAGCCCCCGGCCGTGCCCGGCGCTGCCGCTCAGGAGCCGCTTGCCCGGGGCTGCCCCAAACGCGACGTGTTGCAAACACAGCCGGGAGAGTCCTGGGCAGCGGCACCTGCGCGGCTGCGGGGCTCCAGGAGGAGCTGCTCTGCTCAGCAAAGACTCTTGGTGGCACAGCAGTGGCACGGGCGGGGAGCAGTTACCTTGTCAGACACAAATTCCTGGTGTCGCGGGGTTGCGAGTCAAGTTCACAACGTTGAGAGCGCTTCTGGGGAAGGAAAATGGGAGATTTGCAACATCCGTTTTCCTGTAATATTCTGCCAAACAGGAGAGGCCAAGAGCTCTCATTGCTGTGTGGCTGAAGGCAGGCGAGCAAAGCAAAGCTGGGGGGAGCTGGGACAGAAGGCAGGACAAGCGTCCCTCTGGCAGGCTGGACCCTGCTGAGCTGGGTGCTGTGGATGCTGCCACAGGCTCCAGGCTTGGAACAACATCTCCTGTGGTACCCAGCACATGCAGGGCCATCTGCACTGGCACATGGGGCTTGTCACCTGGGCACTCCAGCTACAAGACAGACAGCTCTGTGTCAAACAAGAAATTGGCTTACGTGGAAGACACACTTCAGTATCAGGAAAACGAAGATGAAGAAAATCAGCAAAACCACAAACGTGACCACGTACACCACAACTTCTAGTTTGCGCTGTGAGGAAAGGAAGATCACGGGGGTAAGAGGTTTGATCCTTCCATTCTCCTTTGCCCAGGAGGACACGTGCAGCAGTGCCCAGCAGCTCTCTTACCTTCCGTGTGAGTCCCTTGCCATTCCCCACGGCCATATGAATGATCATGTTCTCTTGCAGACGACACTGGGCCGTGGGATCATAGGCTCCCTGGTTCTCTTGCCTCTCAGTGAGCAGCTTTAGAAGCAGCCTGGTCTTCATGACCATCTTGGCGCAGGCGTGCTTGAGCTGGGGCAGGCTGCAGTCCCTCTTCAGGGCTCGCTCCACGTGGGCCATGAATGCCTGCAGGCCTTTGTGTGCCTCCTGCAGCGGCCGGTGATGATCAACGTTGGTTTCCCGTTCTTTTGCAACTGGCGCAAGGTCTGAACTTTGGGGGCTCACAGGTTTATTGAGGAACATGGAGTCTTCCTCCACTGTGGTGGCACGCATCATCAGGAGGTGCCTGCCTATAGAGGAATGCTTCTCTTCAGCTGTGGCTCTTCCTCTCCTGCTCGCAGCAGGGCGGCTCCGAATCAACAGGTCAGAGAGAAAATCCAGATTCTTGTTTAGACCCTGGTCAGATCTGGACCTTGGCTCCACTTTCACAGGTTTTGAAACCTGGTAGAAAAGATTATTATATCCAAGCCCATACTGGCTGTCCTTCTTCTTGTGCCATTTGTGTGTCTTGATGTAGTACTTCCTGGCAGCTGGATCTTCCTCCTCATCTCTGTGTTGTGCAGACATGGAGGTATCGTCACCACGTTTTAATCCACCAGCTGCCGCTGAAGGCTTTGATCCTTGCCGGTATAAACGTGACTCCATCTTCTCTTGATGCCAGCTTGAGGGTGTCTTTTTCACCACAATGCTTTTGGCAGTCTTGATGCTTTTAGCCTTGGGCAGCTTCTTCTGCACCTTGGCCCTCAGGTCATGAGCGCTTGTTTTGCCTTCATGCCCCAAGAGATGCTGAGGGGGATGTGAATTTGTTCTGGAACGGTCCAGGCTGCTGACATCACCCTCAGTGCTCAGGGTCAGGGCAACCACAAGCGTGACAGTTTCACCATCTCCCAGTGAAGGCTCCTTGGGCTTGAGGCTCAACACTGGGATGGTGTTCAGCTCTCTGCCTTGTTCCAAGTCCATTATTTCTCCCCGACTCCGTAGAAGACTTGTCTGAGCTGGAGAACAGCAAGAGAGCAGATCAGCAGCTGGACACAAACACAGGCTCAGAGGTTACCCCAGGCAGCAGCAGCTCATCTCAAGGCCAGCAAGCACAAGAGCAGAGTGGGGGATGTGTTGTGGTGAGGAGAAGAGCCCTTCAATCCATGCCGTTATCCCCTTGGGGCAGAGCAGAGAGCTGGTTCTTTCCTGGTGTCTCCTGGGGCTCTGTTTGGATGGGAGGGAAACAGCCCAGGGGAATGGGATTGCTGTCAGAGAGGTTCCCACAGCTCCAGATGAGCAGGCCTGGCTTGCTCTGCAGGAGCCAGTGAAGAGGCAGAGACCCCAGAGGAAAGATCAGCACTGCAAGGGGGGCACAGACTGGCACGGGAGGAATGCCCAGGGACTCCTTTGCTCCGGGGCCATTGCCAAGAGCAGCAGCTGAAGCTGTTAGAGCATGAACAACTCCCTCAAGGGCACCAGAGCTCTGGGACTGTGCTGTGGGAAACCTGGGGCTGAGGCAGTGAGAGAAGCGAGCTCCCTGGGGCCCTTGGAAACCTGGCTGTACCTGTTTGCAGAAGGGCAGCCTGGCCCTGCTGTGCACAGGATGTGCTGTGCCCTGTGCCCAGCTAGAGCAGGACGGGGCTTTGCTCCCCCTGCACGGGCCAACCAGGGCATGAGGGTGCTTGGTGTTCACCCTGCAGAGCACATCAGGGGCCCTGCCCTTTGCCCTGCAGTGGGCAGTGGGGTGGCACAGAAACCAGGCTGTTAGGGGAATCTGGGGCCTTTATGGGCAGACCTTGCCTTCCAGCACCAGGGAAGGGCACGGGGCATTCCTGCCTTCCTTGCCTGGGGGCCATGGTGTGGGTAGGAAATTGGTAGGTTTGCTGGGCCCAGTGAGCTGTTGCTTGTCCAGACTCTATGTGACACACAAGATATGTACAGTCTCCAGGAACTTTCCATCCCAAGGTGTTGTGTCCAAGGCCTGTAGTCCAAGGCCCGATCAGCACCCCCCAGCACGGCGCAGTGCTGCAGCATCTCCCCAGGCTCAGGAGAAGGGGCAGATTTGAGCTCCCCCAGCCCCTCCGGACACCCACCGCACTGCGGGGCGCTGGTGCTGCACAGCTTCTGGCACAGGAACTGGATGGTCCTGCAGGGGCTCTCGGGCCGGGGACGCTCCTGGCACAGGCAGCAGGCCGCCTCCTTGGGCACTTGGCTGCAGACAAGAGGGCATTCTTGGAGGAACACCTGGCCACCCAGTGCATGGCTCAGAGCCCAGCTCAGGGAACACACCGATACCACGCAGGGGGCTTGTGCCTCACTGTGTGCCACAGCTCTGGGAAAGGGCCCTGACTCCCAAGGGAAAACATTAAATGGCAATTTTAACCTGGAAAGTAGCACTGCTCCCAAAACACCACGTGACACAGAAATGCACCCGCCTGCAGTTCAAACTCCCCTTTGAGAAGCCTGCAGCAAGTCACCCCAAAGGTGAGATTCTGCCTGGGAGCTGGTGAGTTTTGGCACGTTCCCAGAAGGAAACAGCAACTCTTGACCTTACTACTGGGCTTGTTCTGGTGTTGTGGCACACGGATTTGCTTCCCAAGCAGGGCCCCTGTCCCAGCACTCGGGGCCTGCTGGCGGCTGGGGCTCAGTCCCACACACTCACAGGGTTTCCAAGCTCACTGTGCTCTGCAGCAGCTGCAGCAGCGCCTGCGAGTTCACTTGGGTGGCACTCAGGTCTCTGCAAACATTGGAAAGAGCTCATGAAACTCTCTGGTGACATTGCCACAACTCTGCTCTCAGAGCAAGCCCAGGGCCCTGATGATGGTGGTGCTGTATGCAGAGGCATCCACTTCTGCCAGCTCCCAGAGAAGCCAGGGGAGTTGTGACTCCGGCAGACTCAGGCAGGCCAAGAGGGAGATTTGCTCCTGCACCATTTGTGCAGCTTTCCTGACAACAGGGCACTCCAGAGAGACACAGCTCTCTGGGGATCTGCTCCAAATGAGCCAATACTTACAGAAAGCTCACTGAGGGCAGCTTGAAGAAGGCAGCATCATCAATGACAGCCAGCGGGTTGTGGCTGAGGATCCTGAGAAACAACAGAGCTCTCTCAGGGCTGATGGCAAGGATGTGAGCTGGCTGTGCCGGGCACGTGGGCACGGCCCGGCCGCATTCAAGGAAGCCTTGCAGGAGAGGAGCAGGGCAGGGGAAAGGGCCTTTGCAGCTGCACGCTCCTGGTGCTCCCTGCCTGACATCCACAGTTGCAATCAGGACTTTCCCAAGGGCAAATCTGCTCTTGCCCACTGACCCTGCAGAGACCCTGCCGTGCCTTTAGCCCTGGGGCCACTTACAGCTCCTGGAGGAACTGCATCCCATGCCAGGCCTGGAAAGTGTCGCTGCGGATCTGTGTGAGGCCATTCCAGGAGAGATTCCTGGGGAAAGAGGAGGTCACACAAAGGAATCACGCCTGCCCTACAGAGAGAGGGGGCAAAGAAGGAGCCCTTTGCAGGAAAGGTGCCAATCCAAGGTGGAAGAGGGAGGAAACTGCTGCTTTCTCAGCGTTTGTAGCCTGCCCAGGAGGGCAAGTGAAGGGCACACGTGCTGACTCTGTTTCTGTTCCAGGATGCAGCCAAGGCTGCCAGAACTGGCTGCTCTGATGGCTGTGTGTGGACAACCCCGCTGGGCTCTGTCCCCTGGCGTGGCCGCCCAGCCATGGGCATTGACCTCTGCAGCTCAGCTGGGCTCTGGGCAGGGTAGATTTAGGGACTGTGGTGAAAACAGCGGAGCATTTTCCTACACAGGAAGGGTGCCCATGCAAAGACTGAGCTAAAACCACCAGAAAGAAACTTGATCACTCACAGAAACTTCAGGAAAGGCTGTGACTCAAATGCCCATTCCTCAATGGACAGGATCTCATTGCAGGACAAATCCCTGTTCAAGGCAGAACATCAAATGTCACTTCCTTTTGCCCTGTTGCTTTTACCTGCCTCTGCAGCCTGGATGCCAGCAGGGCCAAAGGCCACGTGCCCGTAGCTGGGCTGAGCAGCAGGGCCCCAGGGAGGGGCAGGCAGGAGCCTCCCCTGCCCTGGGCAGGGCACGGTGCTTACAGGTGCTTCAGCAGGAACAGCCCCTCCAGGGAATGCCTCTTCACTGCCCGCAGCTCATTGTCCCTGAGCACTCTGCAAGGGGACACAGGGACATTGTGACAGCGGCCACAGCCCAGCAGCAACTGGGATTGTCATGGGAAAATCTCCTGCAGCAGCTTGACTGACGCATCTCTCTGGGCCACCGCGGCAGGGATCGTCCCCACTCCTGGCCAGAGCAGGCCCTTGGTCCTGGCTGGCTGAAGCTGACCACAGCTTGATCCCTGGGCACACAGACACGGGCATGGTGCCCTGGCTGCAAGAGACTCGAGGCAATTCTTGCCATGCTGGGAAGCTGTGGTGATTCACAACCCTCCTGGCAGAGCAACCGAGCTTTGAATTCCAATGGAAGCGGGTGGTGTGAGGGCTGCTGCTCCAACCCCAGACCAAAGGATGGCATCTCCCCAGACTGCTGACATTTGAAATGCTGCAGGGCACTTACAAGGTCTCAGTCCATGGGTAGTCCTTCCAGGTTTGTTTTCCAACAGCAGCAATGGAGTTGCCAGTGAAATCTCTGCAAAGAGACAAAGAGCCGGTCCCCCCTCAGGAAAGCCCATTTCCCTGCCTTTCGGCTGCAGAGCTGGAATTGGGCTTTGCCTGGAGAAGGCGCAGCGTGCCCAGCCTGGCTTCACCCTCATGCTGTGCTCAGGCCCCCAAACCCCCCCTGTCTCTGGCCAGGGAGTCCCCCGGGTGTCCCAGGTGGGGTTTGCAGAGCCAGGGAGCCAAGGAGGGGCAGCTGCAGGGCTCTGAGGGGCCGCGGGACTCACAGGAAGGCCAGGGCTTGGCGGCGGCTGGCCGGGGGCACGGTGGCCAGGCCGGCGTGGCCGCAGTTCAGCCGCCCGCGGCCTGGGCAGTGGCAGGGCTCTGGGCAGAGCTCCTTGCCCACTGCTGGGGAGGGGGCCACTGCCAGCAGCAGGGCCAGCAGGAGCAGAGCGTGCACCAGACGCATCACCAGGTCCATGGCGAGGCAGGACTGGCTGCAGTCGCCTGGGACGCAGACCTGAGCTGCACCTGTGGCAGCTCCTGTGTCACAGTGCTGCTGCCAATGTCACAGTGGTCCTTCTTATGACACTGTAGCAATGCTCTTGTCACCGTCATGGTGCTTGGCATCACAGCTCGCAGCAAACCGCAGTTCAGGCCATGCTGTCACCAAATGACTCTGTCTCAGAGCCATCAATCTGCCCAATCATGGCTTGGAAGGGGCCTTAAAGCCCATCCGGTTTCACCCCTGCCATGGCAGGGACACCTTCCACTAGCCCAGGCTGCTCCAAGCCCCGTCCCACCTGGCCTTGGAAACTGCCAGGGATCCAGGGGCAGCCCCAGCTGCTCTGGGCACCCTGTGCCAGGGCCTGCCCACCCTCCCAGGGAAGGATTTCTCCTGAACACAAGATCTAAGCCTGCCCTGTGTCACTGTGAAGCCATTCCCAGCTGTATTAGGTTTGCGTGGCCAGGTTTTGGCATGGCTTTGGGGCTCCAGGTGCTGTTCAAACTTCTTTTGCTTCTCATTATCCTGCTCTGATTTTCTTGACAATAAATGTAATTAATATCACCAAGTTCCGGCCGTTGTGTCCCTGACCGTGACCATGAGCGGGGCGGGATCTCTCCCTCCCTTTCTGTAAACTCCTGAGCCTTTCGCTGTCCTTTTTCTCCTCTCCACTTGTGCGGAGCGGTGAGAGCGCCTTTGGTGGGCAGGCGGCACCCAGGCAGGGCCAAAGGCCGCAAACGGCGCTGGGAGGGCGCGGGGAGCTTGCCCAAAGCCGGGCAATGTCGGGATGGGCGCCGGCAGAGGCTGAGGCAGCCGCAGCCACAATGGCGGGAAGCGCCGCGAGCCTGAGGGGCGGCAGCTCCGCCTGAGCGCGCCGGCCCCGGCAGCGAGCGCCGTGCAAAGGGAGCCGCGGGCAGCTCGGGCAAGGCCGGCACGGCCCCGCAAGCAGCGGCCAGAGAGGCGGCCCGGCCCGGCCGCGAAGCGCGGCCGCTCCGCCGCCCGGCCACCTCCGCCTCCGGGCGGCGGCACCGGCAGCGGCCGCCCCGGCCTGAGGGGAAACGCGCGGCCCAACAGCTCGGGCCGGGGCGCAACCGGCAGCGCTTGCGGCACGGCGGCCTCCAGTCCTGGGCACGGAGTCACGAAGATTCCTTCTCTTAGAAGCTGCTGGAAGCTTCCAGCTTCCACAATGTCCGGCTGAACCAATCCCTGATGGCTCTCGAGGTGGATGTCCACCCTGGAGCCCACTGGCATTGGCTCTGCCGGACATGCGGATGCTTCTGGCACCTTCTCAAGGCTGGCCCAATTAGAAATGGTCATTACACCTCTGTGCTAACAGATTTAAGAAGAAACCAAAATCAAGTTGTGACACAGTTTTAATTTTGACTAGAGAAAAGCAGGAGCGAGAACATGTGAGGAGAACCACCTGCAGACTCCACGGGCAGTGCAGACTGAGGCTGAGGAGATGCTCCAGGCTCCAGAGCCGAGATTCCTCTGCAGGCAGTGGTGAGACCATGCTGGGGCAGCAGTGCACCTGCAGCCCGCACGGATCCACGGGGAAGCAGAGATTCACCTGCATCCTGTGCAGGAGCCCTGCACCAGAGCAGCTGGATGCCTGGAGGAGGCTGCCATCCTGTGGGACCCCTGTGGAGAGAGGGGCCCTGCTCCCAGGGTGGAGCAGCCTGTCCTTGCAGGACTGCACCTGCGGAAGAGTGACCCATGGTGCAGCAGTTCTGGGAGGAATGTTGCCTGTGGGACGGACTCATGCTGCAGAAGTTTGCAGTGAGCTGCTGTTGGTGAGATGGAGCCACCTTGGAGAAGTTCCTGGAGAACTGTCTCCCATGGGAGGAACCCCATGGTGCTGCAGGGTGATAGATTTGATCTCTGAGAGCAGGGCAATAACCCCCATTCCCTGTCTCCTTGTGCTGCTGGTGTAGGCAGTAGAGCTGGGAAGGAGGGAGGGGTGAGGGGAAGGAGTTTTTAAGGGCTTCTTTTATTTCTCATTATCCTGCTCTGATTGTAATAGTAATAAAGTCATTTTATATCATTAAGTCGAGCCTGTTTTGCCCTTGATGGTATTTGATGAGTGTTTTCTCCTGGTCCTTAACTCATGAACCTTCGTTAAATTTTCTCCCGTCTGTCCAGCTGCAGAGAGGAGTGAGTCTGCAGCTTTGTGAGTGACTGGCATCTGGCCGGGGTCAACCCACACAATCTCAAACTGAATTTGCCCATTTCCATAAGGGAGAACAGAAACTGCTTTTGCAAATACATCAGCAACACCAAATCTTTATTTATACTGAATGCAAGGGAAACATTGCCACCAGGGATGAGGAAAAGCCGGAGATGCCTCCTCTGGGTGTCCAGAGCTTGTGCTTGTCTGCAGTACCCTCCGGCCTTCCCTCAGCAGTGACAGCAAGAAAATAACAGTCAAGGAAAAAGCATCCAAGGCAATAAGCACAACCAATGAAACGGCATCCAAGGAGAGCCTCAGCTAAAATGAGAAGTGAAGAATTGCTGGCATCCCATTAACTTCCTGGAAGTCTTCCACCTTAGTTCTTCACGCTATGTCTCTTCCTGGGATGCTTATCTTTGGGATTGACAGGCGTCCCTGAGGCTCTAAATCCATGGCAATTCAGACTTCCTGAACAGGGAACAGCACGGCAAACAACCTTGAACGGACTGGGAACAGGAGCAACTCCCAGAGGAGCTATCTGCCCTTTTCTGTTCTACATGCTGTGCCTCCTTGTTATCCTTCCTCCCACGCTGTGGCAGTTTTACACAAAACCTGAAAAAAACAACAAGGGAAAATAGGGTTAAAGAGAGAAGGCAGCTGGTGATGGAGGCTGTGGGCAACAGGGCTGCCTGTGCTCTGGCCTGTCTGGGCAGCAGCCGCTGCAGGAGTTGGGAAGGGGCATTTCCAACGCTGCAAAGCAATGGAGTGAGCGAGGTGAATGGGGACAAAAAGGCTTCTGGACATCCCATCCCCAGAGCTCCCTGCTCCCGCTCCGTCAGCAGGGAGGTCTGGCCAGGGAGGGCTGCAGCAGGTGCCAGCACCTCTCCCTGCTCGGGGGCGTGCCAGCAGAGCCCAAGGAAGATGGGGAGCCCCAGCAGGGATGGCAATGGCCGGCAATCCAGAGAATGAGCCCTGCATGCAAAAGGCAACCGGAGAGGATGGCAGTGAGTTCTTCACCAGCCTCTGCGGGGAGGGAGCGGGCAAAAATGGGGCAGAGCCATCAGCAGAGGAGACTGTTCTGGGAACACAGAGGTATTGCTCGTGCTCACAGAAATTCGGGAGCACACCGGGGCCCAGGACATCCATCCCAGCGCCGGCGTGGGAAGGGCTGCTTGGGCTGGGAGCCCCCGGCCGTGCCCAGCGCTGCCGCTCAGGAGCCGCTTGCCCGGGGCTGCCCCAAACGCGACGTGTTGCAAACACAGCCGGGAGAGTCCTGGGCAGCGGCACCTGCGCGGCTGCGGGGCTCCAGGAGGAGCTGCTCTGCTCAGCAAAGACTCTTGGTGGCACAGCAGTGGCACGGGCGGGGAGCAGTTACCTTGTCAGACACAAATTCCTGGTGTCGCGGGGTTGCGAGTCAAGTTCACAACGTTGAGAGCGCTTCTGGGGAAGGAAAATGGGAGATTTGCAACATCCGTTTTCCTGTAATATTCTGCCAAACAGGAGAGGCCAAGAGCTCTCATTGCTGTGTGGCTGAAGGCAGGCGAGCAAAGCAAAGCTGGGGGGAGCTGGGACAGAAGGCAGGACAAGCGTCCCTCTGGCAGGCTGGACCCTGCTGAGCTGGGTGCTGTGGATGCTGCCACAGGCTCCAGGCTTGGAACAACATCTCCTGTGGTACCCAGCACATGCAGGGCCATCTGCACTGGCACATGGGGCTTGTCACCTGGGCACTCCAGCTACAAGACAGACAGCTCTGTGTCAAACAAGAAATTGGCTTACGTGGAAGACACACTTCAGTATCAGGAAAACGAAGATGAAGAAAATCAGCAAAACCACAAACGTGACCACGTACACCACAACTTCTAGTTTGCGCTGTGAGGAAAGGAAGATCACGGGGGTAAGAGGTTTGATCCTTCCATTCTCCTTTGCCCAGGAGGACACGTGCAGCAGTGCCCAGCAGCTCTCTTACCTTCCGTGTGAGTCCCTTGCCATTCCCCACGGCCATATGAATGATCATGTTCTCTTGCAGACGACACTGGGCCGTGGGATCATAGGCTCCCTGGTTCTCTTGCCTCTCAGTGAGCAGCTTTAGAAGCAGCCTGGTCTTCATGACCATCTTGGCGCAGGCGTGCTTGAGCTGGGGCAGGCTGCAGTCCCTCTTCAGGGCTCGCTCCACGTGGGCCATGAATGCCTGCAGGCCTTTGTGTGCCTCCTGCAGCGGCCGGTGATGATCAACGTTGGTTTCCCGTTCTTTTGCAACTGGCGCAAGGTCTGAACTTTGGGGGCTCACAGGTTTATTGAGGAACATGGAGTCTTCCTCCACTGTGGTGGCACGCATCATCAGGAGGTGCCTGCCTATAGAGGAATGCTTCTCTTCAGCTGTGGCTCTTCCTCTCCTGCTCGCAGCAGGGCGGCTCCGAATCAACAGGTCAGAGAGAAAATCCAGATTCTTGTTTAGACCCTGGTCAGATCTGGACCTTGGCTCCACTTTCACAGGTTTTGAAACCTGGTAGAAAAGATTATTATATCCAAGCCCATACTGGCTGTCCTTCTTCTTGTGCCATTTGTGTGTCTTGATGTAGTACTTCCTGGCAGCTGGATCTTCCTCCTCATCTCTGTGTTGTGCAGACATGGAGGTATCGTCACCACGTTTTAATCCACCAGCTGCCGCTGAAGGCTTTGATCCTTGCCGGTATAAACGTGACTCCATCTTCTCTTGATGCCAGCTTGAGGGTGTCTTTTTCACCACAATGCTTTTGGCAGTCTTGATGCTTTTAGCCTTGGGCAGCTTCTTCTGCACCTTGGCCCTCAGGTCATGAGCGCTTGTTTTGCCTTCATGCCCCAAGAGATGCTGAGGGGGATGTGAATTTGTTCTGGAACGGTCCAGGCTGCTGACATCACCCTCAGTGCTCAGGGTCAGGGCAACCACAAGCGTGACAGTTTCACCATCTCCCAGTGAAGGCTCCTTGGGCTTGAGGCTCAACACTGGGATGGTGTTCAGCTCTCTGCCTTGTTCCAAGTCCATTATTTCTCCCCGACTCCGTAGAAGACTTGTCTGAGCTGGAGAACAGCAAGAGAGCAGATCAGCAGCTGGACACAAACACAGGCTCAGAGGTTACCCCAGGCAGCAGCAGCTCATCTCAAGGCCAGCAAGCACAAGAGCAGAGTGGGGGATGTGTTGTGGTGAGGAGAAGAGCCCTTCAATCCATGCCGTTATCCCCTTGGGGCAGAGCAGAGAGCTGGTTCTTTCCTGGTGTCTCCTGGGGCTCTGTTTGGATGGGAGGGAAACAGCCCAGGGGAATGGGATTGCTGTCAGAGAGGTTCCCACAGCTCCAGATGAGCAGGCCTGGCTTGCTCTGCAGGAGCCAGTGAAGAGGCAGAGACCCCAGAGGAAAGATCAGCACTGCAAGGGGGGCACAGACTGGCACGGGAGGAATGCCCAGGGACTCCTTTGCTCCGGGGCCATTGCCAAGAGCAGCAGCTGAAGCTGTTAGAGCATGAACAACTCCCTCAAGGGCACCAGAGCTCTGGGACTGTGCTGTGGGAAACCTGGGGCTGAGGCAGTGAGAGAAGCGAGCTCCCTGGGGCCCTTGGAAACCTGGCTGTACCTGTTTGCAGAAGGGCAGCCTGGCCCTGCTGTGCACAGGATGTGCTGTGCCCTGTGCCCAGCTAGAGCAGGACGGGGCTTTGCTCCCCCTGCACGGGCCAACCAGGGCATGAGGGTGCTTGGTGTTCACCCTGCAGAGCACATCAGGGGCCCTGCCCTTTGCCCTGCAGTGGGCAGTGGGGTGGCACAGAAACCAGGCTGTTAGGGGAATCTGGGGCCTTTATGGGCAGACCTTGCCTTCCAGCACCAGGGAAGGGCACAGGGCATTCCTGCCTTCCTTGCCTGGGGGCCATGGTGTGGGTAGGAAATTGGTAGGTTTGCTGGGCCCAGTGAGCTGTTCCTTGTCCAGACACTATGTGACACACAAGATATGTACAGTCTCCAGGAACTTTCCATCCCAAGGTGTTGTGTCCAAGGCCTGTAGTCCAAGGCCCGATCAGCACCCCCCAGCACGGCGCAGTGCTGCAGCATCTCCCCAGGCTCAGGAGAAGGGGCAGATTTGAGCTCCCCCAGCCCCTCCGGACACCCACCGCACTGCGGGGCGCTGGTGCTGCACAGCTTCTGGCACAGGAACTGGATGGTCCTGCAGGGGCTCTCGGGCCGGGGACGCTCCTGGCACAGGCAGCAGGCCGCCTCCTTGGGCACTTGGCTGCAGACAAGAGGGCATTCTTGGAGGAACACCTGGCCACCCAGTGCATGGCTCAGAGCCCAGCTCAGGGAACACACCGATACCACGCAGGGGGCTTGTGCCTCACTGTGTGCCACAGCTCTGGGAAAGGGCCCTGACTCCCAAGGGAAAACATTAAATGGCAATTTTAACCTGGAAAGTAGCACTGCTCCCAAAACACCACGTGACACAGAAATGCACCCGCCTGCAGTTCAAACTCCCCTTTGAGAAGCCTGCAGCAAGTCACCCCAAAGGTGAGATTCTGCCTGGGAGCTGGTGAGTTTTGGCACGTTCCCAGAAGGAAACAGCAACTCTTGACCTTACTACTGGGCTTGTTCTGGTGTTGTGGCACACGGATTTGCTTCCCAAGCAGGGCCCCTGTCCCAGCACTCGGGGCCTGCTGGCGGCTGGGGCTCAGTCCCACACACTCACAGGGTTTCCAAGCTCACTGTGCTCTGCAGCAGCTGCAGCAGCGCCTGCGAGTTCACTTGGGTGGCACTCAGGTCTCTGCAAACATTGGAAAGAGCTCATGAAACTCTCTGGTGACATTGCCACAACTCTGCTCTCAGAGCAAGCCCAGGGCCCTGATGATGGTGGTGCTGTATGCAGAGGCATCCACTTCTGCCAGCTCCCAGAGAAGCCAGGGGAGTTGTGACTCCGGCAGACTCAGGCAGGCCAAGAGGGAGATTTGCTCCTGCACCATTTGTGCAGCTTTCCTGACAACAGGGCACTCCAGAGAGACACAGCTCTCTGGGGATCTGCTCCAAATGAGCCAATACTTACAGAAAGCTCACTGAGGGCAGCTTGAAGAAGGCAGCATCATCAATGACAGCCAGCGGGTTGTGGCTGAGGATCCTGAGAAACAACAGAGCTCTCTCAGGGCTGATGGCAAGGATGTGAGCTGGCTGTGCCGGGCACGTGGGCACGGCCCGGCCGCATTCAAGGAAGCCTTGCAGGAGAGGAGCAGGGCAGGGGAAAGGGCCTTTGCAGCTGCACGCTCCTGGTGCTCCCTGCCTGACATCCACAGTTGCAATCAGGACTTTCCCAAGGGCAAATCTGCTCTTGCCCACTGACCCTGCAGAGACCCTGCCGTGCCTTTAGCCCTGGGGCCACTTACAGCTCCTGGAGGAACTGCATCCCATGCCAGGCCTGGAAAGTGTCGCTGCGGATCTGTGTGAGGCCATTCCAGGAGAGATTCCTGGGGAAAGAGGAGGTCACACAAAGGAATCACGCCTGCCCTACAGAGAGAGGGGGCAAAGAAGGAGCCCTTTGCAGGAAAGGTGCCAATCCAAGGTGGAAGAGGGAGGAAACTGCTGCTTTCTCAGCGTTTGTAGCCTGCCCAGGAGGGCAAGTGAAGGGCACACGTGCTGACTCTGTTTCTGTTCCAGGATGCAGCCAAGGCTGCCAGAACTGGCTGCTCTGATGGCTGTGTGTGGACAACCCCGCTGGGCTCTGTCCCCTGGCGTGGCCGCCCAGCCATGGGCATTGACCTCTGCAGCTCAGCTGGGCTCTGGGCAGGGTAGATTTAGGGACTGTGGTGAAAACAGCGGAGCATTTTCCTACACAGGAAGGGTGCCCATGCAAAGACTGAGCTAAAACCACCAGAAAGAAACTTGATCACTCACAGAAACTTCAGGAAAGGCTGTGACTCAAATGCCCATTCCTCAATGGACAGGATCTCATTGCAGGACAAATCCCTGTTCAAGGCAGAACATCAAATGTCACTTCCTTTTGCCCTGTTGCTTTTACCTGCCTCTGCAGCCTGGATGCCAGCAGGGCCAAAGGCCACGTGCCCGTAGCTGGGCTGAGCAGCAGGGCCCCAGGGAGGGGCAGGCAGGAGCCTCCCCTGCCCTGGGCAGGGCACGGTGCTTACAGGTGCTTCAGCAGGAACAGCCCCTCCAGGGAATGCCTCTTCACTGCCCGCAGCTCATTGTCCCTGAGCACTCTGCAAGGGGACACAGGGACATTGTGACAGCGGCCACAGCCCAGCAGCAACTGGGATTGTCATGGGAAAATCTCCTGCAGCAGCTTGACTGACGCATCTCTCTGGGCCACCGCGGCAGGGATCGTCCCCACTCCTGGCCAGAGCAGGCCCTTGGTCCTGGCTGGCTGAAGCTGACCACAGCTTGATCCCTGGGCACACAGACACGGGCATGGTGCCCTGGCTGCAAGAGACTCGAGGCAATTCTTGCCATGCTGGGAAGCTGTGGTGATTCACAACCCTCCTGGCAGAGCAACCGAGCTTTGAATTCCAATGGAAGCGGGTGGTGTGAGGGCTGCTGCTCCAACCGCAGACCAAAGGATGGCATCTCCCCAGACTGCTGACATTTGAAATGCTGCAGGGCACTTACAAGGTCTCAGTCCATGGGTAGTCCTTCCAGGTTTGTTTTCCAAGAGCAGCAATGGAGTTGCCAGTGAAATCTCTGCAAAGAGACAAAGAGCCGGTCCCCCCTCAGGAAAGCCCATTTCCCTGCCTTTCGGCTGCAGAGCTGGAATTGGGCTTTGCCTGGAGAAGGCGCAGCGTGCCCAGCCTGGCTTCACCCTCATGCTGTGCTCAGGCCCCCAAACCCCCCCTGTCTCTGGCCAGGGAGTCCCCCGGGTGTCCCAGGTGGGGTTTGCAGAGCCAGGGAGCCAAGGAGGGGCAGCTGCAGGGCTCTGAGGGGCCGCGGGACTCACAGGAAGGCCAGGGCTTGGCGGCGGCTGGCCGGGGGCACGGTGGCCAGGCCGGCATGGCCGCAGTTCAGCCGCCCGTGGCCTGGGCAGTGGCAGGGCTCTGGGCAGAGCTCCTTGCCCACTGCTGGGGAGGGGGCCACTGCCAGCAGCAGGGCCAGCAGGAGCAGAGCGTGCACCAGACGCATCACCAGGTCCATGGCGAGGCAGGACTGGCTGCAGTCGCCTGGGACGCAGACCTGAGCTGCACCTGTGGCAGCTCCTGTGTCACAGTGCTGCTGCCAATGTCACAGTGGTCCTTCTTATGACACTGTAGCAATGCTCTTGTCACCGTCATGGTGCTTGGCATCACAGCTCGCAGCAAACCGCAGTTCAGGCCATGCTGTCACCAAATGACTCTGTCTCAGAGCCATCAATCTGCCCAATCATGGCTTGGAAGGGGCCTTAAAGCCCATCCGGTTTCACCCCTGCCATGGCAGGGACACCTTCCACTAGCCCAGGCTGCTCCAAGCCCCGTCCCACCTGGCCTTGGAAACTGCCAGGGATCCAGGGGCAGCCCCAGCTGCTCTGGGCACCCTGTGCCAGGGCCTGCCCACCCTCCCAGGGAAGGATTTCTCCTGAACACAAGATCTAAGCCTGCCCTGTGTCACTGTGAAGCCATTCCCAGCTGTATTAGGTTTGCGTGGCCAGGTTTTGGCATGGCTTTGGGGCTACAGGTGCTGTTCAAACTTCTTTTGCTTCTCATTATCCTGCTCTGATTTTCTTGACAATAAATGTAATTAATATCCCCAAGTTCCGGCCGTTGTGTCCCTGACCGTGACCATGAGCGGGGCGGGATCTCTCCCTCCCTTTCTGTAAACTCCTGAGCCTTTCGCTGTCCTTTTTCTCCTCTCCACTTGTGCGGAGCGGTGAGAGCGCCTTTGGTGGGCAGGCGGCACCCAGGCAGGGCCAAAGGCCGCAAACGGCGCTGGGAGGGCGCGGGGAGCTTGCCCAAAGCCGGGCAATGTCGGGATGGGCGCCGGCAGAGGCTGAGGGAGCCGCAGCCACAATGGCGGGAAGCGCCGCGAGCCTGAGGGGCGGCAGCTCCGCCTGAGCGCGCCGGCCCCGGCAGCGAGCGCCGTGCAAAGGGAGCCGCGGGCAGCTCGGGCAAGGCCGGCACGGCCCCGCAAGCAGCGGCCAGAGAGGCGGCCCGGCCCGGCCGCGAAGCGCGGCCGCTCCGCCGCCCGGCCACCTCCGCCTCCGGGCGGCGGCACCGGCAGCGGCCGCCCCGGCCTGAGGGGAAACGCGCGGCCCAACAGCTCGGGCCGGGGCGCAACCGGCAGCGCTTGCGGCACGGCGGCCTCCAGTCCTGGGCACGGAGTCACGAAGATTCCTTCTCTTAGAAGCTGCTGGAAGCTTCCAGCTTCCACAATGTCCGGCTGAACCAATCCCTGATGGCTCTCGAGGTGGATGTCCACCCTGGAGCCCACTGGCATTGGCTCTGCCGGACATGCGGATGCTTCTGGCACCTTCTCAAGGCTGGCCCAATTAGAAATGGTCATTACACCTCTGTGCTAACAGATTTAAGAAGAAACCAAAATCAAGTTGTGACACAGTTTTAATTTTGACTAGAGAAAAGCAGGAGCGAGAACATGTGAGGAGAACCACCTGCAGACTCCACGGGCAGTGCAGACTGAGGCTGAGGAGATGCTCCAGGCTCCAGAGCCGAGATTCCTCTGCAGGCAGTGGTGAGACCATGCTGGGGCAGCAGTGCACCTGCAGCCCGCACGGATCCACAGGGAAGCAGAGATTCACCTGCATCCTGTGCAGGAGCCCTGCACCAGAGCAGCTGGATGCCTGGAGGAGGCTGCCATCCTGTGGGACACCTGTGGAGAGAGGGGCCCTGCTCCCAGGGTGGAGCAGCCTGTCCTTGCAGGACTGCACCTGCGGAAGAGTGACCCATGGTGCAGCAGTTCTGGGAGGAATGTTGCCTGTGGGACGGACTCATGCTGCAGAAGTTTGCAGTGAGCTGCTGTTGGTGAGATGGAGCCACCTTGGAGAAGTTCCTGGAGAACTGTCTCCCATGGGAGGAACCCCATGGTGCTGCAGGGTGATAGATTTGATCTCTGAGAGCAGGGCAATAATCCCCATTCCCTGTCTCCTTGTGCTGCTGGTGTAGGCAGTAGAGCTGGGAAGGAGGGAGGGGTGAGGGGAAGGAGTTTTTAAGGGCTTCTTTTATTTCTCATTATCCTGCTCTGATTGTAATAGTAATAAAGTCATTTTATATCATTAAGTCGAGCCTGTTTTGCCCTTGATGGTATTTGATGAGTGTTTTCTCCTGGTCCTTAACTCATGAACCTTCGTTAAATTTTCTCCCGTCTGTCCAGCTGCAGAGAGGAGTGAGTCTGCAGCTTTGTGAGTGACTGGCATCTGGCCGGGGTCAACCCACACAATCTCAAACTGAATTTGCCCATTTCCATAAGGGAGAACAGAAACTGCTTTTGCAAATACATCAGCAACACCAAATCTTTATTTATACTGAATGCAAGGGAAACATTGCCACCAGGGATGAGGAAAAGCCGGAGATGCCTCCTCTGGGTGTCCAGAGCTTGTGCTTGTCTGCAGTACCCTCCGGCCTTCCCTCAGCAGTGACAGCAAGAAAAGAACAGTCAAGGAAAAAGCA
The DNA here is from genome assembly GCF_051311805.1 of Agelaius phoeniceus. NCBI lineage: Eukaryota > Metazoa > Chordata > Aves > Passeriformes > Icteridae > Agelaius > Agelaius phoeniceus. The sequence continues at coordinate 5,362,290 of NC_135290.1, read as the reverse complement.
TCCAAGGCAATATGCACAACCAATGAAACGGCATCCAAGGAGAGCCTCAGCTAAAATGGGAAGTGAAGAATTGCTGGCATCCCATTAACTTCCTGGAAGTCTTCCACCTTAGTTCTTCACGCTATGTCTCTTCCTGGGATGCTTATCTTTGGGATTGACAGGCGTCCCTGAGGCTCTAAATCCATGGCAATTCAGACTTCCTGAACAGGGAACAGCACGGCAAACAACCTTGAACGGACTGGGAACAGGAGCAACTCCCAGAGGAGCTATCTGCCCTTTTCTGTTCTACATGCTGTGCCTCCTTGTTATCCTTCCTCCCACGCTGTGGCAGTTTTACACAAAACCTGAAAAAAACAACAAGGGAAAATAGGGTTAAAGAGAGAGGGCAGCTGGTGATGGAGGCTGTGGGCAACAGGGCTGCCTGTGCTCTGGCCTGTCTGGGAAGCAGCCACTGCAGGAGTTGGGAAGGGGCATTTCCAACGCTGCAAAGCAATGGAGTGAGCGAGGTGAATGGGGACAAAAAGGCTTCTGGACATCCCATCCCCAGAGCTCCCTGCTCCCGCTCCGTCAGCAGGGAGGTCTGGCCAGGGAGGGCTGCAGCAGGTGCCAGCACTTCTCCCTGCTCGGGGGTGTGCCAGCAGAGCCCAAGGAAGATGGGGAGTCCCAGCAGGGATGGCAATGGCCGGCAATCCAGAGAATGAGCCCTGCATGCAAAAGGCAACCGGAGAGGATGGCAGTGAGTTCTTCACCAGCCACTGCGGGGAGGGAGCGGGCAAAAATGGGGCAGAGCCATCAGCAGAGGAGACTGTTCTGGGAACACAGAGGTATTGCCCGTGCTCACAGAAATTCGGGAGCACACCGGGGCCCAGGACATCCATCCCAGCGCCGGCGTGGGAAGGGCTGCTTGGGCTGGGAGCCCCCGGCCGTGCCCAGCGCTGCCGCTCAGGAGCCGCTTGCCCGGGGCTGCCCCAAACGCGACGTGTTGCAAACACAGCCGGGAGAGTCCTGGGCAGCGGCACCTGCGCGGCTGCGGGGCTCCAGGAGGAGCTGCTCTGCACAGCAAAGACTCTTGGTGGCACAGCAGTGGCACGGGCGGGGAGCAGTTACCTTGTCAGACACAAATTCCTGGTGTCGCGGGGTTGCGAGTCAAGTTCACAACGTTGAGAGCGCTTCTGGGGAAGGAAAATGGGAGATTTGCAACATCCGTTTTCCTGTAATATTCTACCAAACAGGAGAGGCCAAGAGCTCTCATTGCTGTGTGGCTGAAGGCAGGCGAGCAAAGCAAAGCTGGGGGGAGCTGGGAGAGAAGGCAGGACAAGCTTCCCTCCGGCAGGCTGGACCCTGCTGAGCTGGGTGCTGTGGATGCTGCCACAGGCTCCAGGCTTGGAACAACATCTCCTGTGGTACCCAGCACATGCAGGGCCATCTGCACTGGCACATGGGGCTTGTCACCTGGGCACTCCAGCTACAAGACAGACAGCTCTGTGTCAAACAAGAAATTGGCTTACCTGGAATGAGACTTTCAGCATCACACCAATGATAACGAAGAGAGATAACATAGTCAGAAACATGATCATTTCCTGAGTGTGATGTGATTTTTGTTCAGAGAAGAGGAAAGAAGATCACGGGGGGCAAGAGGATTACTCCTCCTTCCATTCTCCCTTGCCCAGAGAGGCAGACGCATCAGTGCCTGCAGCTCTCCTACCTTCTTTGTGGGCTCCTGATCCTCCTCCAAAGCTGTGCGCCTGGAGATGTTCTCTTGCAGAGGACACCGGCCCATGCCATCATAGGCTCCCTTGTTCTCTTGCCTCTCACTGAGCACCTTTAGAAGCAGCCCCGTCTTTGAGACCATCTTGGCACACACCAGCTTGAGCTGGGGCAGGCTGCAGTCCATCCTCAGGGCTCGCTCCATGTGGGCCATGAACATCCGCAGGCTTTTGTCTGGCACCAGCAAGCGCAGGTGACGATCAACCACGGCATCCAAGAGCTCTTCTGGAACTGGTGCAAGGTCTGGACCTTGGGGGCTCCAAGGTTTATTAAGGAACCTGGAGTCTTCTTCCTGTTGCTTCCAGTGTGTGCCTGTGGTGTCAGGCATGATCAGGAGGTGCCCACCTAGAGAGGATTGTTCCTCCTCAGCCGTGGCTCCTCCTCCACTGCTCACAGCAGGGCCTCTCTGAACCAAGGGGTCAGAGAGAAAATCCAGGTTCCTGTTTAGACGCAGCTCATCTTTGGTGACGGTGGCTCTGGGCTCTCCTGCTGCTTTCACAGGTCTCAAAGCCTGGTAGAAAAGCTGATTATGTCCAGCCCAGTAATGGCTGAACTCCTTCTTTGGCCGTTTGTCAGAATCGACATAGTTCTGCCTTGGAGCTGGATCTTCCAAGTCATCTATGAGGTATCTGCCAACCAACTTGTCATGAATGGGGTTTAACCCACCAACTACATCCCAGGGGTTCGGTGCTCGCCAATTCAAATGCGGTTCCATCTGCTTGTGATCCCAGCTTGAGGGTGTCTTTTTCACCACACCCTTCAGCCTAGCAGGCTGGGGATGGTGTGGGACAATGCTTTTTTCAGTCTTTATGCTTTTAACCTTGTGCAGCTTCTTCTGCACCTTGGCCCTCAGGTCATGAGCGCTTGTTTTGCCTTCATGCCCCAAGAGATGCTGAGGGGGATGTGAATTTGTTCTGGAACGGTCCAGGCTGCTGACATCACCCTCAGTGCTCAGGGTCAGGGCAACCACAAGCGTGACAGTTTCACCATCTCCCAGTGAAGGCTCCTTGGGCTTGAGGCTCAACACTGGGATGGTGTTCAGCTCTCTGCCTTGTTCCAAGTCCATTATTTCTCCCCGACTCCGTAGAAGACTTGTCTGAGCTGGAGAACAGCAAGAGAGCAGATCAGCAGCTGGACACAAACACAGGCTCAGAGGTTACCCCAGGCAGCAGCAGCTCATCTCAAGGCCAGCAAGCACAAGAGCAGAGTGGGGGATGTGTTGTGGTGAGGAGAAGAGCCCTTCAATCCATGCCGTTATCCCCTTGGGGCAGAGCAGAGAGCTGGTTCTTTCCTGGTGTCTCCTGGGGCTCTGTTTGGATGGGAGGGAAACAGCCCAGGGGAATGGGATTGCTGTCAGAGAGGTTCCCACAGCTCCAGATGAGCAGGCCTGGCTTGCTCTGCAGGAGCCAGTGAAGAGGCAGAGACCCCAGAGGAAAGATCAGCACTGCAAGGGGGGCACAGACTGGCACGGGAGGAATGCCCAGGGACTCCTTTGCTCCGGGGCCATTGCCAGGAACAGCAGCTGAAGCTGTTAGAGCATGAACAACTCCCTCAAGGGCACCAGAGCTCTGGGACTGTGCTGTGGGAAACCTGGGGCTGAGGCAGTGAGAGAAGCGAGCTCCCTGGGGCCCTTGGAAACCTGGCTGTACCTGTTTGCAGAAGGGCAGCCTGGCCCTGCTGTGCACAGGATGTGCTGTGCCCTGTGCCCAGCTAGAGCAGGATGGGGCTTTGCTCCCCCTGCACGGGCCAACCAGGGCATGAGGGTGCTTGGTGTTCACCCTGCAGAGCACATCAGGGGCCCTGCCCTTTGCCCTGCAGTGGGCAGTGGGGTGGCACAGAAACCAGGCTGTTAGGGGAATCTGGGGCCTTTATGGGCAGACCTTGCCTTCCAGCACCAGGGAAGGGCACGGGGCATTCCTGCCTTCCTTGCCTGGGGGCCATGGTGTGGGTAGGAAATTGGTAGGTTTGCTGGGCCCAGTGAGCTGTTCCTTGTCCAGACACTATGTGACACACAAGATATGTACAGTCTCCAGGAACTTTCCATCCCAAGGTGTTGTGTCCAAGGCCTGTAGTCCAAGGCCCGATCAGCACCCCCCAGCACGGCGCAGTGCTGCAGCATCTCCCCAGGCTCAGGAGAAGGGGCAGATTTGAGCTCCCCCAGCCCCTCCGGACACCCACCGCACTGCGGGGCGCTGGTGCTGCACAGCTTCTGGCACAGGAACTGGATGGTCCTGCAGGGGCTCTCGGGCCGGGGACGCTCCTGGCACAGGCAGCAGGCCGCCTCCTTGGGCACTTGGCTGCAGACAAGAGGGCATTCTTGGAGGAACACCTGGCCACCCAGTGCATGGCTCAGAGCCCAGCTCAGGGAACACACCGATACCACGCAGGGGGCTTGTGCCTCACTGTGTGCCACAGCTCTGGGAAAGGGCCCTGACTCCCAAGGGAAAACATTAAATGGCGATTTTAACCTGGAAAGTAGCACTGCTCCCAAAACACCACGTGACACAGAAATGCACCCGCCTGCAGTTCAAACTCCCCTTTGAGAAGCCTGCAGCAAGTCACCCCAAAGGTGAGATTCTGCCTGGGAGCTGGTGAGTTTTGGCACGTTCCCAGAAGGAAACAGCAACTCTTGACCTTACTACTGGGCTTGTTCTGGTGTTGTGGCACACGGATTTGCTTCCCAAGCAGAGCCCCTGTCGCAGCACTCGGGGCCTGCTGGCGGCTGGGGCTCAGTCCCACACACTCACAGGATTTCCAAGCTCACTGTGCTCTGCAGCAGCTGCAGCAGCGCCTGCGAGTTCACTTGGGTGGCACTCAGGTCTCTGCAAACATTGGAAAGAGCTCATGAAACTCTCTGGTGACATTGCCACAACTCTGCTCTCAGAGAAAGCCCAGGGCCCTGATGATGGTGGTGCTGTATGCAGAGGCATCCACTTCTGCCAGCTCCCAGAGAAGCCAGGGGAGTTGTGACTCCGGCAGACTCAGGCAGGCCAAGAGGCAGATTTGCTCCTGCACCATTTGTGCAGCTTTCCTGACAACAGGGCACTCCAGAGAGACACAGCTCTCTGGGGATCTGCTCCAAATGAGCCAATACTTACAGAAAGCTCACTGAGGGCAGCTTGAAGAAGGCAGCATCATCAATGACAGCCAGCGGGTTGTGGCTGAGGATCCTGAGAAACAACAGAGCTCTCTCAGGGCTGATGGCAAGGATGTGAGCTGGCTGTGCCGGGCACGTGGGCACGGCCCGGCCGCATTCAAGGAAGCCTTGCAGGAGAGGAGCAGGGCAGGGGAAAGGGCCTTTGCAGCTGCACGCTCCTGGTGCTCCCTGCCTGACATCCACAGTTGCAATCAGGACTTTCCCAAGGGCAAATCTGCTCTTGCCCACTGACCCTGCAGAGACCCTGCCGTGCCTTTAGCCCTGGGGCCACTTACAGCTCCTGGAGGAACTGCATCCCATGCCAGGCCTGGAAAGTGTCGCTGCGGATCTGTGTGAGGCCATTCCAGGAGAGATTCCTGGGGAAAGAGGAGGTCACACAAAGGAATTACGCCTGCCCTACAGAGAGAGGGGGCAAAGAAGGAGCCCTTTGCAGGAAAGGTGCCAATCCAAGGTGGAAGAGGGAGGAAACTGCTGCTTTCTCAGCGTTTGTAGCCTGCCCAGGAGGGCAAGTGAAGGGCACACGTGCTGACTCTGTTTCTGTTCCAGGATGCAGCCAAGGCTGCCAGAACTGGCTGCTCTGATGGCTGTGTGTGGACAACCCCGCTGGGCTCTGTCCCCTGGCGTGGCCGCCCAGCCATGGGCATTGACCTCTGCAGCTCAGCTGGGCTCTGGGCAGGGCAGATTTAGGGACTGTGGGGAAAACAGCAGGAGCATTTTCCTACACAGGAAGGGTGCCCATGCAAAGACTGAGCTAAAACCACCAGAAAGAAACTTGATCACTCACAGAAACTTCAGGAAAGGCAGTGACTCAAATGCCCGTTCCTCAATGGACAGGATCTCATTGCAGGACAAATCCCTGTTCCAGGCAGGACAACAAATGTCACTTTCTTTTGCCCTGTTGCTTTTACCTGCCTCTGCAGCCTGGATGCCAGCAGGGCCAAAGGCCACGTGCCCGTAGCTGGGCTGAGCAGCAGGGCCCCAGGGAGGGGCAGGCAGGAGCCTCCCCTGCCCTGGGCAGGGCACGGTGCTTACAGGTGCTTCAGCAGGAACAGCCCCTCCAGGGAATGCCTCTTCACTGCCCGCAGCTCATTGTCCCTGAGCACTCTGCAAGGGGACACAGGGACATTGTGACAGCGGCCACAGCCCAGCAGCAACTGGGATTGTCATGGGAAAATCTCCTGCAGCAGCTTGACTGACGCATCTCTCTGGGCCACCGCTGCAGAGATCGTCCCCACTCCTGGCCAGAGCAGGCCCCTGCTCCTGGCCGGCTGAAGCTGACCACAGCTTGATCCCTGGGCACACAGACACAGGGATGGTGCCCTGGCTGCAAGAGACTCGAGGCAATTCTTGCCATGCTGGGAAGCTGTGGTGATTCACACCCCTGCTTGGCAGAGCAGCTGAGCTTTGAATTCCAATGGAAGCGTGTGGTGTGAGGGCTGCTGCTCCAACCCCAGACCAAAGGATGGCATCTCCCCAGACTGCTGATATTTGAAATGCTGCAGGGCACTTACAAGGTCTCAGTCCATGGGTAGTCCTTCCAGGTTTGTTTTCCAACAGCAGCAATGGAGTTGCCAGTGAAATCTCTGCAAAGAGACAAAGAGCCGGTCCCCCCTCAGGAAAGCCCATTTCCCTGCCCTTCGGCTGCAGAGCTGGAATTGGGCTTTGCCTGGAGAAGGCGCAGAGTGCCCAGCTGGCTTCACCCTCATGCTGTGCTCAGGCCCCCAAACCCCCCCTGTCTCTGGCCAGGGAGTCCCCCGGGTGTCCCAGGTGGGGTTTGCAGAGCCAGGGAGCCGAGGAGGGGCAGCTGCAGGGCTCTGAGGGGCCCTGGGACTCACAGGAAGGCCAGGGCTTGGCGGCGGCTGGCCGGGGGCACGGTGGCCATGCCGGCGTGGCCGCAGTTCAGCCGCCCGCGGCCTGGGCAGTGGCAGGGCTCTGGGCAGAGCTCCTTGCCCACTGCTGGGGAGGGGGCCACTGCCAGCAGCAGGGCCAGCAGGAGCAGAGCGTGCACCAGACGCATCACCAGGTCCATGGCGAGGCAGGACTGGCTGCAGTCGCCTGGGACGCAGACCTGAGCTGCACCTGTGGCAGCTCCTGTGTCACAGTGCTGCTGCCAATGTCACAGTGGTCCTTCTTATGACACTGTAGCAATGCTCTTGTCACCGTCATGGTGCTTGGCATCACAGCTCGCAGCAAACCGCAGTTCAGGCCATGCTGTCACCAAATGACTCTGTCTCAGAGCCATCGATCTGCCCAATCATGGCTTGGAAGGGGCCTGAAAGCCCATCCGGTTTCACCCCTGCCATGGCAGGGACACCTTCCACTAGCCCAGGCTGCTCCAAGCCCCGTCCCACCTGGCCTTGGACACTGCCAGGGATCCAGGGGCAGCCCCAGCTGCTCTGGGCACCCTGTGCCAGGGCCTGCCCACCCTCCCAGGGAAGGATTTCACCTGAACACAAGATCTAAGCCTGTCCTGTGTCACTGTGAAGCCATTCCGAGCTGTATTGGGTTTGTGTGGCCAGGTTTTGGCATGGCTTTGGGGCTACAGGTGCTGTTCAAACTTCTTTTGTTTCTCATTATCCTGCTCTGATTTTCTTGACAATAAATGTAATTAATATCCCCAAGTTCCGGCCGTTGTGTCCCTGACCGTGACCATGAGCGGGGCGGGATCTCTCCCTCCCTTTCTGTAAACTCCTGAGCCTTTCGCTGTCCTTTTTCTCCTCTCCACTTGTGCGGAGCGGTGAGAGCGCCTTTGGTGGGCAGGCGGCACCCAGGCAGGGCCAAAGGCCGCAAACGGCGCTGGGAGGGCGCGGGGAGCTTGCCCAAAGCCGGGCAATGTCGGGATGGGCGCCGGCAGAGGCTGAGGGAGCCGCAGCCACAATGGCGGGAAGCGCCGCGAGCCTGAGGGGCGGCAGCTCCGCCTGAGCGCGCCGGCCCCGGCAGCGAGCGCCGTGCAAAGGGAGCCGCGGGCAGCTCGGGCAAGGCCGGCACGGCCCCGCAAGCAGCGGCCAGAGAGGCGGCCCGGCCCGGCCGCGAAGCGCGGCCGCTCCGCCGCCCGGCCACCTCCGCCTCCGGGCGGCGGCACCGGCAGCGGCCGCCCCGGCCTGAGGGGAAACGCGCGGCCCAACAGCTCGGGCCGGGGCGCGACCGGCAGCGCTTGCGGCACGGCGGCCTCCAGTCCTGGGCACGGAGTCAGGGAGCCTCAGAGGCACTGACGATGGAAAACACCTCCGGCTTCAGCCCGTCCATCCTGTGCCCCGTCCCCACCTTGGCAGCCAGGCCACAGCACTCAGTGCCACCTCCAGCCGTTCCTTGGACCCTTGCAGGCGTGGGGAGTCCACACCTGCTTGGGCAGCCCCTCCCAAGGCCTGACCACCCTTTCCATGAAGAAATTCCTCCCTGATCTCTGTGATTCGTGTCTTACACTCCCTGACACTATTTTAAGCCTATTCTGATCCATATAAGGCAAAGGTGCCTTTCATGCATGTGCATTAAACCTCCTTGAGAAGATGATTCTGCTCAATGACAGCACCTCTTCAGCAGGAGGAGGTACAACAATGCAACCATCAGCCTGGGAGCCAGGCGGGTTTGAGGGAGGGCAAAGGAAAGGAGGAGGAGGCAAAAACCTCAGGGGTGCAGAGGGGGTGCTGCTTGTGCAGCTCCAAGCCAGCACCACGGGGACACCAGTGCCATGGCCTCTGCAGGAGGACACAGCCATTCCCCTTCCCCCCCACCACCCAGAGCTCTTGTGCTCACAGGAGACATTTGGAACACAAAAGTGTTGACCCTGGAAAGCTTCAGGGGCCTTGGGATGTTTTAGAAGCAGTACTGCAAAGCCTCTTTCTGTGATACCCAAAGAGCTATCCAGGAAGGCCTCATTGCAATGGGAAAACTCTACAGGGAGTGCTGGAGCCAGGCATTGGCACTGGGGCTGGCAGAAATAACACCTGGGCGAGGTAGGACCAGGTGCATGCTCTGCTCAGCCCAGTGGCAGAGCTGAAGGGGGAAGTGGAAAGATAAGGAGTGTCAGGGAGTGGGAGAGGGAGAGGGACTGGAGCCACACTGAAGCAGCCATTGGACAAATGTCCCAGACAGACACGTGCCAAGAAGTTGAGGATCGCCAAGGGTGTGACCAGCAGGCAGAAGGAGGGGACCCAAAAAACAGGGGGAATGGAAAGAGGTCCCTGCTGGGGGCAGCAGAGGAATCCCCTCCTGGCCCATCTCACCTTCCCAGCTCCCTCTACACAACAGGTGGAGGCTCTGGGCCTCTGGGGCCGGGACAATCACGGTGTGGACAAGCTCCATCCAGGCTGGAGGGGCTGCCCAGGGCGAGTCAGTCCAGCCACGCTGTTTGAGAGGCTCCCTGGGGGAGCAGAGGAGTCCAGGGAGGCTGCACATTGTGCAGGGAGAAATCCTTGAAGGCACAGGCACGAGCAGCCCGTGCCCATGTGCCCAAAGATGAGCTGGTGGGGAAGCAGAGCGGCTGAGCAGGAAGCTCTGCCTGGGACTCAGGGAAAACACAGAATTTACAGCTTTGGAAGGAGGGCAGCAGCACAGGAGGCTGGCGTGGATGTCGTTGGGGCATGCAGGGAGAAAGGTAGCAAAGCAAAGCCCAGCTGGAACTGAATTTGGCCAATTCCATAAGGGAGAACAGAAACTGCTTTTACAAAGACATCAGCAACACCAGGAGGAACAAGAACAAACTTTATTTATACTGAATGCAAGGGGAAACGTTGCCACAAGGGAAGAGGAAAAGCCTGAGATGCCTCCTCTGGGTGTCCAGAGCTTGTGCTTGCCTGCAGCACCCTCTGGCCTTCCCTCAGCAGGGGCAGAAAGAAAATAACCATCAAGGAAAAAGCATGCAAGGAAACAACAACAACAACTGAAACAGCATCCATGGAAATCACAACAATAACGAAGCAACATCTGAGGAGGGCCTCAGTAGTTCATATTGCGGAAGAGGAGGTGAAGAGTTGTTGGCATCCCATTAACTTCTTCAGCCTCTTGAAAATCTTCCAGTCAAACAAATTCTTCAAACTTGGTCTCTTTCTGAAACGTTTTTCTGTCACTTTCGTTTGAACCCGTGATGCGTCGAACCAATGGCTTTGCAGATTTCCGGAACAGAGAAAAGCTCCAGAAAGTGCTGAGCAAGCGAAGGCCTTTTAAAAGGAAGGATGCCCAGGCAGTCAGGAAGAATGGGCGGTGCTGGGAGGACCTCCCTGCACTTTTCTGCTCTACATTTTGTGCCTCGTTATACTTCCTCCATCTCTGTAGCAGTATAACACAGAACCTGAAAAAATCAAAAAGAGAAAATAGGGTTAAAGAGAGAGGGCAGCTGGTGATGGAGGCTGTGGGCAACAGGGCTGCCTGTGCTCTGGCCTGTCTGGGAAGCAGCCACTGCAGGAGTTGGGAAGGGGCATTTCCAACGCTGCAAAGCAATGGAGTGAGCGAGGTGAATGGGGACAAAAAGGCTTCTGGACATCCCATCCCCAGAGCTCCCTGCTCCCGCTCCGTCAGCAGGGAGGTCTGGCCAGGGAGGGCTGCAGCAGGTGCCAGCACTTCTCCCTGCTCGGGGGTGTGCCAGCAGAGCCCAAGGAAGATGGGGAGCCCCAGCAGGGATGGCAATGGCCGGCAATCCAGAGAATGAGCCCTGCATGCAAAAGGCAACCGGAGAGGATGGCAGTGAGTTCTTCACCAGCCTCTGCGGGGAGGGAGCGGGCAAAAATGGGGCAGAGCCATCAGCAGAGGAGACTGTTCTGGGAACACAGAGGTATTGCCCGTGCTCACAGAAATTCGGGAGCACACCGGGGCCCAGGACATCCATCCCAGCGCCGGCGTGGGAAGGGCTGCTTGGGCTGGGAGCCCCCGGCCGTGCCCAGCGCTGCCGCTCGGAGCCGCTTGCCCGGGGCTGCCCCAAACGCGACGTGTTGCAAACACAGCCGGGAGAGTCCTGGGCAGCGGCACCTGCGCGGCTGCGGGGCTCCAGGAGGAGCTGCTCTGCACAGCAAAGACTCTTGGTGGCACAGCAGTGGCACGGGCGGGGAGTAGTTACCTTGTCAGACACAAATTCCTGGTGTCGCGGGGTTGCGAGTCAAGTTCACAACGTTGAGAGCGCTTCTGGGGAAGGAAAATGGGAGATTTGCAACATCCGTTTTCCTGTAATATTCTACCAAACAGGAGAGGCCAAGAGCTCTCATTGCTGTGTGGCTGAAGGCAGGCGAGCAAAGCAAAGCTGGGGGGAGCTGGGAGAGAAGGCAGGACAAGCTTCCCTCCGGCAGGCTGGACCCTGCTGAGCTGGGTGCTGTGGATGCTGCCACAGGCTCCAGGCTTGGAACAACATCTCCTGTGGTACCCAGCACGCACATGCAGGGCCATCTGCACTGGCACATGGGGCTTGTCACCTGGGCACTCCAGCTACAAGACAGACAGCTCTGTGTCAAACAAGAAATTGGCTTACCTGGAATGAGACTTTCAGCATCACACCAATGATAACGAAGAGAGATAACATAGTCAGAAACATGATCATTTCCTGAGTGTGATGTGATTTCTGTTCAGAGAAGAGGAAAGAAGATCACGGGGGGCAAGAGGATTACTCCTCCTTCCATTCTCCCTTGCCCAGAGAGGCAGACGCATCAGTGCCTGCAGCTCTCCTACCTTCTTTGTGGGCTCCTGATCCTCCTCCAAAGCTGTGCGCCTGGAGATGTTCTCTTGCAGAGGACACCGGCCCATGCCATCATAGGCTCCCTTGTTCTCTTGCCTCTCACTGAGCACCTTTAGAAGCAGCCCCGTCTTTGAGACCATCTTGGCACACACCAGCTTGAGCTGGGGCAGGCTGCAGTCCATCCTCAGGGCTCGCTCCATGTGGGCCATGAACATCCGCAGGCTTTTGTCTGGCACCAGCAAGCGCAGGTGACGATCAACCATGGCTTCCAAGAGCTCTTCTGGAACTGGTGCAAGGTCTGGACCTTGGGGGCTCCAAGGTTTATTAAGGAACCTGGAGTCTTCTTCCTGTTGCTTCCAGTGTGTGCCTGTGGTGTCAGGCATGATCAGGAGGTGCCCACCTAGAGAGGATTGTTCCTCCTCAGCCGTGGCTCCTCCTCCACTGCTCACAGCAGGGCCTCTCTGAACCAAGGGGTCAGAGAGAAAATCCAGGTTCCTGTTTAGACGCAGCTCATCTTTGGTGACGGTGGCTCTGGGCTCTCCTGCTGCTTTCACAGGTCTCAAAGCCTGGTAGAAAAGCTGATTATGTCCAGCCCAGTAATGGCTGAACTCCTTCTTTGGCCGTTTGTCAGAATCGACATAGTTCTGCCTTGGAGCTGGATCTTCCAAGTCATCTATGAGGTATCTGCCAACCAACTTGTCATGAATGGGGTTTAACCCACCAACTACATCCCAGGGGTTTGGTGCTCGCCAATTCAAATGCGGTTCCATCTGCTTGTGATCCCAGCTTGAGGGTGTCTTTTTCACCACACCCTTCAGCTAGCAGGCTGGGGATGGTGTGGGACAATGCTTTTTTCAGTCTTTATGCTTTTAACCTTGTGCAGCTTCTTCTGCACCTTGGCCCTCAGGTCATGAGCGCTTGTTTTGCCTTCATGCCCCAAGAGATGCTGAGGGGGATGTGAATTTGTTCTGGAACGGTCCAGGCTGCTGACATCACCCTCAGTGCTCAGGGTCAGGGCAACCACAAGCGTGACAGTTTCACCATCTCCCAGTGAAGGCTCCTTGGGCTTGAGGCTCAACACTGGGATGGTGTTCAGCTCTCTGCCTTGTTCCAAGTCCATTATTTCTCCCCGACTCCGTAGAAGACTTGTCTGAGCTGGAGAACAGCAAGAGAGCAGATCAGCAGCTGGACACAAACACAGGCTCAGAGGTTACCCCAGGCAGCAGCAGCTCATCTCAAGGCCAGCAAGCACAAGAGCAGAGTGGGGGATGTGTTGTGGTGAGGAGAAGAGCCCTTCAATCCATGCCGTTATCCCCTTGGGGCAGAGCAGAGAGCTGGTTCTTTCCTGGTGTCTCCTGGGGCTCTGTTTGGATGGGAGGGAAACAGCCCAGGGGAATGGGATTGCTGTCAGAGAGGTTCCCACAGCTCCAGATGAGCAGGCCTGGCTTGCTCTGCAGGAGCCAGTGAAGAGGCAGAGACCCCAGAGGAAAGATCAGCACTGCAAGGGGGGCACAGACTGGCACGGGAGGAATGCCCAGGGACTCCTTTGCTCCGGGGCCATTGCCAGGAACAGCAGCTGAAGCTGTTAGAGCATGAACAACTCCCTCAAGGGCACCAGAGCTCTGGGACTGTGCTGTGGGAAACCTGGGGCTGAGGCAGTGAGAGAAGCGAGCTCCCTGGGGCCCTTGGAAACCTGGCTGTACCTGTTTGCAGAAGGGCAGCCTGGCCCTGCTGTGCACAGGATGTGCTGTGCCCTGTGCCCAGCTAGAGCAGGACGGGGCTTTGCTCCCCCTGCACGGGCCAGCCAGGGCATGAGGGTGCTTGGTGTTCACCCTGCAGAGCACATCAGGGGCCCTGCCCTTTGCCCTGCAGTGGGCAGTGGGGTGGCACAGAAACCAGGCTGTTAGGGGAATCTGGGGCCTTTATGGGCAGACCTTGCCTTCCAGCACCAGGGAAGGGCACGGGGCATTCCTGCCTTCCTTGCCTGGGGGCCATGGTGTGGGTAGGAAATTGGTAGGTTTGCTGGGCCCAGTGAGCTGTTGCTTGTCCAGACTCTATGTGACACACAAGATATGTACAGTCTCCAGGAACTTTCCATCCCAAGGTGTTGTGTCCAAGGCCTGTAGTCCAAGGCCCGATCAGCACCCCCCAGCACGGCGCAGTGCTGCAGCATCTCCCCAGGCTCAGGAGAAGGGGCAGATTTGAGCTCCCCCAGCCCCTCCGGACACCCACCGCACTGCGGGGCGCTGGTGCTGCACAGCTTCTGGCACAGGAACTGGATGGTCCTGCAGGGGCTCTCGGGCCGGGGACGCTCCTGGCACAGGCAGCAGGCCGCCTCCTTGGGCACTTGGCTGCAGACAAGAGGGCATTCTTGGAGGAACACCTGGCCACCCAGTGCATGGCTCAGAGCCCAGCTCAGGGAACACACCGATACCACGCAGGGGGCTTGTGCCTCACTGTGTGCCACAGCTCTGGGAAAGGGCCCTGACTCCCAAGGGAAAACATTAAATGGCGATTTTAACCTGGAAAGTAGCACTGCTCCCAAAACACCACGTGACACAGAAATGCACCCGCCTGCAGTTCAAACTCCCCTTTGAGAAGCCTGCAGCAAGTCACCCCAAAGGTGAGATTCTGCCTGGGAGCTGGTGAGTTTTGGCACGTTCCCAGAAGGAAACAGCAACTCTTGACCTTACTACTGGGCTTGTTCTGGTGTTGTGGCACACGGATTTGCTTCCCAAGCAGGGCCCCTGTCGCAGCACTCGGGGCCTGCTGGCGGCTGGGGCTCAGTCCCACACACTCACAGGATTTCCAAGCTCACTGTGCTCTGCAGCAGCTGCAGCAGCGCCTGTGAGTTCACTTGGGTGGCACTCAGGTCTCTGCAAACATTGGAAAGAGCTCATGAAACTCTCTGGTGACATTGCCACAACTCTGCTCTCAGAGAAAGCCCAGGGCCCTGATGATGGTGGTGCTGTATGCAGAGGCATCCACTTCTGCCAGCTCCCAGAGAAGCCATTCTGGAGCCCAGCTTCCCTCTGCCTTGCCCTTCTCTAAGCCTGCACTAAACTGCAACCCTGCACCTCTCGTGGCAGACAGATGCCAACAGACAGGATTGTCCCTCTCCCGACCCTCCTGCTGCTCTCCCCTGAGGGCAGCTGAGTCCCTGCAGGAGGGAGGAGCCTGGAGCTGCTGGCAGGAGTGCAGCTGATTCCCAGAGCCCTGCAGCCAGTCCACGGCCCCAGACCTGCACGGGCTCTCATCCCTGAAGGTTTCTGTCCCAGTTCCTGGGTTGTTTTACAGCTGGGGAAACATCAGCACTGCTTGGGCTTTGCCTTCCTCTGCTGGAGCCAGGGGAGTTGTGACTCCGGCAGACTCAGGCAGGCCAAGAGGCAGATTTGCTCCTGCACCATTTGTGCAGCTTTCCTGACAACAGGGCACTCCAGAGAGACACAGCTCTCTGGGGATCTGCTCCAAATGAGCCAATACTTACAGAAAGCTCACTGAGGGCAGCTTGAAGAAGGCAGCATCATCAATGACAGCCAGCGGGTTGTGGCTGAGGATCCTGAGAAACAACAGAGCTCTCTCAGGGCTGATGGCAAGGATGTGAGCTGGCTGTGCCGGGCACGTGGGCACGGCCCGGCCGCATTCAAGGAAGCCTTGCAGGAGAGGAGCAGGGCAGGGGAAAGGGCCTTTGCAGCTGCACGCTCCTGGTGCTCCCTGCCTGACATCCACAGTTGCAATCAGGACTTTCCCAAGGGCAAATCTGCTCTTGCCCACTGACCCTGCAGAGACCCTGCCGTGCCTTTAGCCCTGGGGCCACTTACAGCTCCTGGAGGAACTGCATCCCATGCCAGGCCTGGAAAGTGTCGCTGCGGATCTGTGTGAGGCCATTCCAGGAGAGATTCCTGGGGAAAGAGGAGGTCACACAAAGGAATCACGCCTGCCCTACAGAGAGAGGGGGCAAAGAAGGAGCCCTTTGCAGGAAAGGTGCCAATCCAAGGTGGAAGAGGGAGGAAACTGCTGCTTTCTCAGCGTTTGTAGCCTGCCCAGGAGGGCAAGTGAAGGGCACACGTGCTGACTCTGTTTCTGTTCCAGGATGCAGCCAAGGCTGCCAGAACTGGCTGCTCTGATGGCTGTGTGTGGACAACCCCGCTGGGTTCTGTCCCCTGGCGTGGCCGCCCAGCCATGGGCATTGACCTCTGCAGCTCAGCTGGGCTCCGGGCAGGGCAGATTTAGGGACTGTGGGGAAAACAGCAGGAGCATTTTCCTACACAGGAAGGGTGCTCATGCAAAGACTGAGCTAAAACCACCAGAAAGAAACTTGATCACTCACAGAAACTTCAGGAAAGGCAGTGACTCAAATGCCCGTTCCTCAATGGACAGGATCTCATTGCAGGACAAATCCCTGTTCCAGGCAGGACAACAAATGTCACTTTCTTTTGCCCTGTTGCTTTTACCTGCCTCTGCAGCCTGGATGCCAGCAGGGCCAAAGGCCACGTGCCTGTGGCTGGGCTGAGCAGCAGGGCCCCAGGGAGGGGCAGGCAGGAGCCTCCCCTGCCCTGGGCAGGGCACGGTGCTTACAGGTGCTTCAGCAGGAACAGCCCCTCCAGGGAATGCCTCTTCACTGCCCGCAGCTCATTGTCCCTGAGCACTCTGCAAGGGGACACAGGGACATTGTGACAGCGGCCACAGCCCAGCAGCAACTGGGATAGTCATGGGAAAATCTCCTGCAGCAGCTTGACTGACGCATCTCTCTGGGCCACCGCGGCAGGGATCGTCCCCACTCCTGGCCAGAGCAGGCCCTTGGTCCTGGCCGGCTGAAGCTGACCACAGCTTGATCCCTGGGCAGAAAGACACAGGGATGGTGCCCTGGCTGCAAGAGACTCGAGGCAATTCTTGCCATGCTGGGAAGCTGTGGTGATTCACACCCCTCCTGGCAGAGCAGACGAGCTTTGAATTCCAATGGAAGCGGGTGGTGTGGGGGCTGCTGCTCCAACCCCAGACCAAAGGATGGCATCTCCCCAGATTGCTGATATTTGAAATGCTGCAGGGCACTTACAAGGTCTCAGTCCATGGGTAGTCCTTCCAGGTTTGTTTTCCAACAGCGGCAATGGAGTTGCCAGTGAAATCTCTGCAAAGAGACAAAGAGCCGGTCCCCCCTCAGGAAAGCCCATTTCCCTGCCTTTCGGCTGCAGAGCTGGAATTGGGCTTTGCCTGGAGAAGGCGCAGAGTGCCCAGCTGGCTTCACCCTCATGCTGTGCTCAGGCCCCCAAACCCCCCCTGTCTCTGGCCAGGGAGTCCCCCGGGTGTCCCAGGTGGGGTTTGCAGAGCCAGGGAGCCAAGGAGGGGCAGCTGCAGGGCTCTGAGGGGCCGCGGGACTCACAGGAAGGCCAGGGCTTGGCGGCGGCTGGCCGGGGGCACGGTGGCCAGGCCGGCATGGCCGCAGTTCAGCCGCCCGCGGCCTGGGCAGTGGCAGGGCTCTGGGCAGAGCTCCTTGCCCACTGCTGGGGAGGGGGCCACTGCCAGCAGCAGGGCCAGCAGGAGCAGAGCGTGCACCAGACGCATCACCAGGTCCATGGCGAGGCAGGACTGGCTGCAGTCGCCTGGGACGCAGACCTGAGCTGCACCTGTGGCAGCTCCTGTGTCACAGTGCTGCTGCCAATGTCACAGTGGTCCTTCTTATGACACTGTAGCAATGCTCTTGTCACCGTCATGGTGCTTGGCATCACAGCTCGCAGCAAACCGCAGTTCAGGCCATGCTGTCACCAAATGACTCTGCCTCAGAGCCATCAATCTGCACAATCATGGCTTGGAAGGGGCCTTAAAGCCCATCCGGTTTCACCCCTGCCATGGCAGGGACACCTTCCACTAGCCCAGGCTGCTCCAAGCCCCGTCCCACCTGGCCTTGGACACTGCCAGGGATCCAGGGGCAGCCCCAGCTGCTCTGGGCACCCTGTGCCAGGGCCTGCCCACCCTCCCAGGGAAGGATTTCACCTGAACACAAGATCTAAGCCTGTCCTGTGTCACTGTGAAGCCATTCCGAGCTGTATTGGGTTTGTGTGGCCAGGGCTTGGCATGGCTTTAGGGCTACAGGTGCTGTTCAAACTTCTTTTGTTTCTCATTATCCTGCTCTGATTTTCTTGACAATAAATGCAATTAATATCCCCAAGTTCCGGCCGTTGTGTCCCTGACCGTGACCATGAGCGGGGCGGGATCTCTCCCTCCCTTTCTGTAAACTCCTGAGCCTTTCGCTGTCCTTTTTCTCCTCTCCACTTGTGCGGAGCGGTGAGAGCGCCTTTGGTGGGCAGGCGGCACCCAGGCAGGGCCAAAGGCCGCAAACGGCGCTGGGAGGGCGCGGGGAGCTTGCCCAAAGCCGGGCAATGTCGGGATGGGCGCCGGCAGAGGCTGAGGGAGCCGCAGCCACAATGGCGGGAAGCGCCGCGAGCCTGAGGGGCGGCAGCTCCGCCTGAGCGCGCCGGCCCCGGCAGCGAGCGCCGTGCAAAGGGAGCCGCGGGCAGCTCGGGCAAGGCCGGCACGGCCCCGCAAGCAGCGGCCAGAGAGGCGGCCCGGCCCGGCCGCGAAGCGCGGCCGCTCCGCCGCCCGGCCACCTCCGCCTCCGGGCGGCGGCACCGGCAGCGGCCGCCCCGGCCTGAGGGGAAACGCGCGGCCCAACAGCTCGGGCCGGGGCGCAACCGGCAGCGCTTGCGGCACGGCGGCCTCCAGTCCTGGGCACGGAGTCACGGAGCCTCAGAGGCACTGACGATGGAAAACACCTCCGGCTTCAGCCCGTCCATCCTGTGCCCCGTCCCCACCTTGGCAGCCAGGCCACAGCACTCAGCGCCACCTCCAGCCGTTCCTTGGACCCTTGCAGGCGTGGGGAGTCCACACCTCCTTGGGCAGCCCCTCCCAAGGCCTGACCACCCTGTCCATGAAGAAATTCCTCCCTGATCTCTGTGATTCGTGTCTTACACTCCCTGACACTATTTTAAGCCTATTCTGATCCATATAAGGCAAAGGTGCCTTTCATGCATGTGCATTAAACCTCCTTGAGAAGATGATTCTGCTCAATGACAGCACCTCTTCAGCAGGAGGAGGTACAACAATGCAACCATCAGCCTGGGAGCCAGGCGGGTTTGAGGGAGGGCAAAGGAAAGGAGGAGGAGGCAAAAACCTCAGGGGTGCAGAGGGGACAATGCTGCTTGTGCAGCTCCAAGCCAGCACCACGGGGACACCAGTGCCATGGCCTCTGCAGGAGGACAATGCCATTCCCCTTCCCCCCCACCACCCAGAGCTCTTGTGCTCACAGGAGACATTTGGAACACAAAAGTGTTGACCCTGGAAAGCTTCAGGGGCCTTGGGATGTTTTAGAAGCAGTACTGCAAAGCCTCTTTCTGTGATACCCAAAGAGCTATCCAGGAAGGCCTCATTGCAATGGGAAAACTCTACAGGGAGTGCTGGAGCCAGGCATTGGCACTGGGGCTGGCAGAAATAACACCTGGGCGAGGTAGGACCAGGTGCATGCTCTGCTCAGCCCAGTGGCAGAGCTGAAGGGGGAAGTGGAAAGATAAGGAGTGTCAGGGAGTGGGAGAGGGAGAGGGACTGGAGCCACACTGAAGCAGCCATTGGACAAATGTCCCAGACAGACACGTGCCAAGAAGTTGAGGATCGCCAAGGGTGTGACCAGCAGGCAGAAGGAGGGGACCCAAAAAACAGGGGGAATGGAAAGAGGTCCCTGCTGGGGGCAGCAGAGGAATCCCCTCCTGGCCCATCTCACCTTCCCAGCTCCCTCTACACAACAGGTGGAGGCTCTGGGCCTCTGGGGCCGGGACAATCACGGTGTGGACAAGCTCCATCCAGGCTGGAGGGGCTGCCCAGGGGGAGTCAGTTTCCCTCCCATCCAAACAGAGCCCCAGGAGACACCAGGAAAGAACCAGCTCTCTGCTCTGCCCCAAGGGGATAACGGCATGGATTGAAGGGCTCTTCTCCTCACCACAACACATCCCCCACTCTGCTCTTGTGCTTGCTGGCCTTGAGATGAGCTGCTGCTGCCTGGGGTAACCTCTGAGCCTGTGTTTGTGTCCAGTTGCTGATCTGCTCTCTTGCTGTTCTCCAGCTCACACAATTCTGCTACAGACACGGGGAGAAATAATGGACTTGGAACAAGGCAGAGAGCTGAACACCATCCCAGTGTTGAGCCTCAAGCCCCAGGAGCCTTCACTGGGAGATGGTAAAACTGTCACGCTTGTGGTTGCCCTGACCCTGAGCACTGAGGGTGATGTCAGCAGCCCAGACACTTCCAGGATGAATTCACATCCCCCTCAGCATCTCTTGGGGCATGAAGGCCAAACAAGCGCCCATGACCTGAGGGCCAGTTTCAAGAAGAAGCTGCACAAGGCTGAAAGCATCAAGACAGCCAAAAGCATTGTCCCTCACCACCCCCAGCCTGGCAGGCTGAAGGATATGGTGAAAAAGACACCCTCAAGCTGGGATCACAAGCAGCCGGAGTCACATTTGAACTGGCAAGCATTAAACTCCTGGGATTTCGCTGGTGCATTAAACCCCACTCATGACAAGTCTATTGATAGAGCCCTCAGAGGTGAGGTGGAAGATCAAGCTCTAAGGCAGAACTACATTATGACTATCAAGAAGCAGCAGGGCAGCATGCAGAAGCAAATCAACTCAAGGCTCAACTGGCAAATACTAAATCCCTGGGATGTATCTGGTGGGTTAAACCCTAATGATGATGATGCCATTATTGAGCACCTCATAGATGAGTTGGAAGATCCTGCTCCAAGGCAGAACTATGTCAGTTCTCACAAACAGTCAAAGAAGGAGGACAGCCAGTATTGGGTTGGACATAATCAGCTTTTCTACCAGGCTTTGAGCCCTTTGATAGCAGAGGGGGAACGCAGAGCCACCGTCACCAAAGATGAGCTGCGTCTAAACAGGAACCTGGATTTTCTCTCTGACCCATTGGTTCAGAGAGGCCCTGCTGTGAGCAGCGGAGGAGGAGCCACGGCTGAGGAGGAACAATCCTCTCTAGGTGGGCACCTCCTGATCATGCCTGACACCACAGGCACACACTGGAAGCAACAGGAAGAAGACTCCAGGTTCCTCAATGAACCTTGGAGCCCCCAAGGTCCAGACCTTGCACCAGTTCCAGGAGAGCTCTTGGATGCCGTGGTTGATCGTCACCTGCGCTTGCTGGTGCCAGACAAAAGCCTGCAGATGTTCATGGCCCACGTAGAGCAAGCCCTGAGGATGGACTGCAGCCTGCCCCAGCTCAAGCTGGTGTGTGCCAAGATGGTCTCACAGACGGGGCTGCTTCTAAAGGTGCTCAGTGAGAGGCAAGAGAACAAGGGAGCCTATGATGGCATGGGCCGGTGTCCTCTGCAAGAGAACATCTCCAGGCGCACAGCTTTGGAGGAGGATCAGGAGCCCACAAAGAAGGTAGGAGAGCTGCAGGCACTGCTGCGTGTGTACTTCTGGGCAATGGAGAATAGAAGGAGCAATCCTGTTGCCCCCTTGTGATCTTCTTTCCTCTTCTCCCAGCCAAAGCCAGAGACCATGGATGACACGATCACATTCGTTGTATTGCTGTCTGTCATCACAGTCGTTTTGCTGATACTGCAGGGTGTCTTCCACGTAAGCCAATTTCTTGTTTGACACAGAGCTGTCTGTCTTGTAGCTGGAGTGCCCAGGTGACAAGCCCCATGTGCCACTGCAGATGGCCCTGCATGTGCTGGGTACCACAGGAGATGTTGTTCCAAGCCTGGAGCTTGTGGCAGCATCCACAGCACCCAGCTCAGCAGGGTCCAGCCTGCTGGAGGGAAGCTTGTCCTGCCTTCTGTCCCAGCTCCCCCCAGCTTTGCTTTGCCCTCTTGTCTTCAGCCACACAGCAATGAGCTTGGGAGCTCTGGTAGTTCAGAACAGCTCTTGGAGTTCCTGCAGAGAGGAACAGGAAATTGGGAAGGAAGGACAGGTTCTCTTTAAAATTATTGCTGGCACAGACTTGCACGTGTGTAGAACAGGCTGGGTTGGATGAAGGATCTTTGGTCTCCCATGTTCTGTAGAGCATGACAAGAAAACTTTGGTGTTAAACGTCTGCCTCCTTTCCAAGGTGTGTTCCCGATGTGCTGCAGCTGTTTGCCGACAGCTACTCAGAAGGAAATTGTGGCTGACAAGGTAACTGCTCCCTGCCCATGCCACTGCTGTGCCACCAAGAGTCTTTGCTGTGCAGAGCAGCTCCTCCTGGAGCCCCGCAGCCGCGCAGGTGCCGCTGCCCAGGACTCTCCCGGCTGTGTTTGCAACACGTCGCGTTTGGGGCAGCCCCGGGCAAGCGGCTCCTGAGCGGCAGCGCTGGGCACGGCCGGGGGCTCCCAGCCCAAGCAGCCCTTCATGCAGCAGTGATGCTCCCCGGGATGGGGTGCATGTGCTGGGCCAGCCAGGGATGTCCTTTCTGGAGCCCCCATCTTCCCTGGGCTCAGCTGAAACGCCCCCAAGCAGGGAGAGGTAGCTGCACCTCCTGCAGCCCTCCCTGGCCAAACCTCCCTGCTCATTTTCTTTGGTTTTCAGGTTGTTTGTAAAACTGCAACAGACATGGAGGAAGAACAAGTACAGGGAGGCAGAGAGTGCAGAGCAGGTAAGGGCAGGGAGCAGATGCCACTTCTGCTCCTCTGCCTGCACCACCTGCTCTTCCTCACTTCTCCAAATCCTTCCCTTCCATTGCAATTTCCAGGGTTTGCCTGGGCTCAGCGAAACTGATTTGCTGTTGGTTCAATACATCATGGACGTCCTTGACAAAGAGGAAGAAGAATTGCAGAAACAGGAAGAACAATCGCAGAAACAAACGCAGAAAGAGAACACAGATGTCTCCCAGGAAGAGACACAATGTGAAGAACTCCAAGGAGGGAGAGAAGATTTTCAAGATGTCGAGAACAAGAAAGTAGGTTGCCAGCACTTGTTCTCAGGCTCCTATTCCAATACAAGAACTGCTAGAACTTTCCTTGGATGCTATTTTCTTCTCTATTTCCATGGATCCTCATTGTTGACTTGGTGGCTGTTTCCTTACTGCTGTTTCCTTACTGCTGTTTCCTTGAGTCCTTTCTTGCCATTATTTCCTCAGATGTTGTTTCCTTGTCATTCCAGACGGAAGAAGCCTAAGGAAATGCTGTTACCCAGAGACAAGATGCTCCTGCCTGGGCCCTGCTCTGCATCCAGCACCCCAAGATCTGGGCCACTGACTCCATGACCACCCTCTCCAGAGGAGGATGCTGCTGGTGGCTGCCATGCTTAGGACACCCCAAAAGTCCCCTGGGGGGACTTTTGGGACAGGAGGAATCCAGGAAGCCCCAGGTGTCCCAGGCAGTCACCGCAGCTCAGCCTCTGGAGCCACAGCCTTCCCAGGGCCATGATATCATGGGGGCACCCTGCACATGTGACAGGGTCCCCTTGCACAGGCCTCTGTGTGCAGCTGTTGTGTTTGTTCCCAGCTGGGAATGCTTTCCCAATAAATGCTGATTTTGTACATTCAGAGAGTCCTGGAAGTGTCCACACGTTTGCTGGGCTGTACCCATTTCTGTGGGGCTGCACACACGTGTGCAGGGTTGTGCCTGCGTACATGGTGCCAGAAGCAGGATTCACATTTGAAGTGACAAGAATTGAACCCCTGGGATGTAGTTGGTGGATTAAACTCTGCTCATGACAAGTCTCTTCACAGACAACATAGACATAATGAGAAAATTCAAGCTCCAAGGGTAGAACTATGTCAATTCTCACAAACAGCCAAAGAAGGAGGACAGCCAGTATTGGGTTGGACATAATCAGCTTTTCTACCAGGCTTTGAGCCCTTTGATAGCAGAGGGGGAACGCAGAGCCACCGTCACCAAAGATGAGCTGCGTCTAAACAGGAACCTGGATTTTCTCTCTGACCCCTTGGTTCAGAGAGGCCCTGCTGTGAGCAGTGGAGGAGGAGCCACGGCTGAGGAGGAACAATCCTCTCTAGGTGGGCACCTCCTGATCATGCCTGACACCACAGGCACACACTGGAAGCAACAGGAAGAAGACTCCAGGTTCCTCAATGAACCTTGGAGCCCCCAAGGTCCAGACCTTGCACCAGTTCCAGGAGAGCTCTTGGATGCTGTGGTTGATCGTCACCTGCGCTTGCTGGTGCCAGACAAAAGCCTGCGGATGTTCATGGCCCACATGGAGCGAGCCCTGAGGATGGACTGCAGCCTGCCCCAGCTCAAGCTGGTGTGTGCCAAGATGGTCTCACAGACGGGGCTGCTTCTAAAGGTGCTCAGTGAGAGGCAAGAGAACAAGGGAGCCTATGATGGCATGGGCCGGTGTCCTCTGCAAGAGAACATCTCCAGACACATGGCCTTGAGGAAGGGCAAGGAGCTCATAGACAAGGTAGGAGAGCTGCTGGGCACTGCTGCACGTGTCCTTGTCAGGATGAGTCCTCCTTGTGCCTCAGTACATGATGGATGCCCCTAATAAAGAAGAAGAATTCCAGGATGAGATGCAATGCAAATTGCATTCAGGAGATGGGGAAAAGAATTTTAGAAGGTTTCACAGTAATTGGGACACCAACCATTTTCCTCTATCTCCTATGTGAACAAAAGAACCGCTGAGGCTTTCCCTGGGTGCTTTTCCCCTGCTATTTCTTTGCTTGAGAGGGAAGTGCCCCAGAGAAGCAGCAACAGTGAGGGAATGCTGTCACCCCAGGACTAGGTGCCTGTGTCCAGTGACTGCAGAGCACCCCAAGAGCCAGCACATTTATCCCTCTCTGCAGAGGAGAGTGCTGTGGGTGGCCACAAGCTCAGGACACACAGAGGAGGCATCAGTATCTCAGGGTTTTCCTCGTCCCTTGTGGCAACGTTTCCCCCAGCATTCAGTGTAAATAAAGTTTGTTCTTGTTCCTCCTGGTGTTGCTGATGTCTTTGTAAAAGCAGTTTCTGTTCTCCCTTATGGAATTGGCCAAATTCAGTTCCAGCTGGGCTTTGCTTTGCTACCTTTCTCCCTGCACGCCCCAACGACATCCACGCCAGCCTCCTGTGCTGCTGCCCTCCTTCCAAAGCTGTAAATTCTGTGTTTTCCCTGAGTCCCAGGCAGAGCTTCCTGCTCAGCCGCTCTGCTTCCCCACCAGCTCATCTTTGGGCACATGGGCACGGGCTGCTCGTGCCTGTGCCTTCAAGGATTTCTCCCTGCACAATGTGCAGCCTCCCTGGACTCCTCTGCCCCTCAGGACAGCATCCCCAGGGAGCCTCTCAAACAGCGTGGCTGGACTGACTCGCCCTGGGCAGCCCCTCCAGCCTGGATGGAGCTTGTCCACACCGTGATTGTCCCGGCCCCAGAGGCCCAGAGCCTCCACCTGTTGTGTAGAGGGAGCTGGGAAGGTGAGATGGGCCAGGAGGGGATTCCTCTGCTGCCCCCAGCAGGGACCTCTTTCCATTCCCCCTGTTTTTTGGGTCCCCTCCTTCTGCCTGCTGGTCACACCCTTGGCGATCCTCAACTTCTTGGCACGTGTCTGTCTGGGACATTTGTCCAATGGCTGCTTCAGTGTGGCTCCAGTCCCTCTCCCTCTCCCACTCCCTGACACTCCTTATCTTTCCACTTCCCCCTTCAGCTCTGCCACTGGGCTGAGCAGAGCATGCACCTGGTCCTACCTCGCCCAGGTGTTATTTCTGCCAGCCCCAGTGCCAATGCCTGGCTCCAGCACTCCCTGTAGAGTTTTCCCATTGCAATGAGGCCTTCCTGGATAGCTCTTTGGGTATCACAGAAAGAGGCTTTGCAGTACTGCTTCTAAAACATCCCAAGGCCCCTGAAGCTTTCCAGGGTCAACACTTTTGTGTTCCAAATGTCTCCTGTGAGCACAAGAGCTCTGGGTGGTGGGGGGGAAGGGGAATGGCATTGTCCTCCTGCAGAGGCCATGGCACTGGTGTCCCCGTGGTGCTGGCTTGGAGCTGCACAAGCAGCATTGTCCCCTCTGCACCCCTGAGGTTTTTGCCTCCTCCTCCTTTCCTTTGCCCTCCCTCAAACCCGCCTGGCTCCCAGGCTGATGGTTGCATTGTTGTACCTCCTCCTGCTGAAGAGGTGCTGTCATTGAGCAGAATCATCTTCTCAAGGAGGTTTAATGCACATGCATGAAAGGCACCTTTGCCTTATATGGATCAGAATAGGCTTAAAATAGTGTCAGGGAGTGTAAGACACGAATCACAGAGATCAGGGAGGAATTTCTTCATGGACAGGGTGGTCAGGCCTTGGGAGGGGCTGCCCAAGCAGGTGTGGACTCCCCACGCCTGCAAGGGTCCAAGGAACGGCTGGAGGTGGCACTGAGTGCTGTGGCCTGGCTGCCAAGGTGGGGACGGGGCACAGGATGGACGGGCTGAAGCCGGAGGTGTTTTCCATCGTCAGTGCCTCTGAGGCTCCCTGACTCCGTGCCCAGGACTGGAGGCCGCCGTGCCGCAAGCGCTGCCGGTCGCGCCCCGGCCCGAGCTGTTGGGCCGCGCGTTTCCCCTCAGGCCGGGGCGGCCGCTGCCGGTGCCGCCGCCCGGAGGCGGAGGTGGCCGGGCGGCGGAGCGGCCGCGCTTCGCGGCCGGGCCGGGCCGCCTCTCTGGCCGCTGCTTGCGGGGCCGTGCCGGCCTTGCCCGAGCTGCCCGCGGCTCCCTTTGCACGGCGCTCGCTGCCGGGGCCGGCGCGCTCAGGCGGAGCTGCCGCCCCTCAGGCTCGCGGCGCTTCCCGCCATTGTGGCTGCGGCTGCCTCAGCCTCTGCCGGCGCCCATCCCGACATTGCCCGGCTTTGGGCAAGCTCCCCGCGCCCTCCCAGCGCCGTTTGCGGCCTTTGGCCCTGCCTGGGTGCCGCCTGCCCACCAAAGGCGCTCTCACCGCTCCGCACAAGTGGAGAGGAGAAAAAGGACAGCGAAAGGCTCAGGAGTTTACAGAAAGGGAGGGAGAGATCCCGCCCCGCTCATGGTCACGGTCAGGGACACAACGGCCGGAACTTGGGGATATTAATTGCATTTATTGTCAAGAAAATCAGAGCAGGATAATGAGAAACAAAAGAAGTTTGAACAGCACCTGTAGCCCTAAAGCCATGCCAAACCCTGGCCACACAAACCCAATACAGCTCGGAATGGCTTCACAGTGACACAGGACAGGCTTAGATCTTGTGTTCAGGAGAAATCCTTCCCTGGGAGGGTGGCAGGCCCTGGCACAGGGTGCCCAGAGCAGCTGGGGCTGCCCCTGGATCCCTGGCAGTGTCCAAGGCCAGGTGGGACGGGGCTTGGAGCAGCCTGGGCTAGTGGAAGGTGTCCCTGCCATGGCAGGGGTGAAACCGGATGGGCTTTCAGGCCCCTTCCAAGCCATGATTGTGCAGATTGATGGCTCTGAGGCAGAGTCATTTGGTGACAGCATGGCCTGAACTGCGGTTTGCTGCGAGCTGTGATGCCAAGCACCATGACGGTGACAAGAGCATTGCTACAGTGTCATAAGAAGGACCACTGTGACATTGGCAGCAGCACTGTGACACAGGAGCTGCCACAGGTGCAGCTCAGGTCTGCGTCCCAGGCGACTGCAGCCAGTCCTGCCTCGCCATGGACCTGGTGATGCGTCTGGTGCACGCTCTGCTCCTGCTGGCCCTGCTGCTGGCAGTGGCCCCCTCCCCAGCAGTGGGCAAGGAGCTCTGCCCAGAGCCCTGCCACTGCCCAGGCCGCGGGCGGCTGAACTGCGGCCACGCCGGCCTGGCCACCGTGCCCCCGGCCAGCCGCCGCCAAGCCCTGGCCTTCCTGTGAGTCCCACGGCCCCTCAGAGCCCTGCAGCTGCCCCTCCTCGGCTCCCTGGCTCTGCAAACCCCACCTGGGACACCCGGGGGACTCTCTGGCCAGAGACAGGGGGGGTTTGGGGGCCTGAGCACAGCATGAGGGTGAAGCCAGCTGGGCACTCTGCGCCTTCTCCAGGCAAAGCCCAATTCCAGCTCTGCAGCCGAAAGGCAGGGAAATGGGCTTTCCTGAGGGGGGACCGGCTCTTTGTCTCTTTGCAGAGATTTCACTGGCAACTCCATTACCGCTGTTGGAAAACAAACCTGGAAGGACTACCCATGGACTGAGACCTTGTAAGTGCCCTGCAGCATTTCAAATGTCAGCAATCTGGGGAGATGCCATCCTTTGGTCTGGGGTTGGAGCAGCAGCCCTCACACCACCCGCTTCCATTGGAATTCAAAGCTCGGTTGCTCTGCCAGGAGGGGTGTGAATCACCACAGCTTCCCAGCATGGCAAGAATTGCCTCGAGTCTCTTGCAGCCAGGGCACCATCCCTGTGTCTGTGTGCCCAGGGATCAAGCTGTGGTCAGCTTCAGCCGGCCAGGAGCAGGGGCCAGCTCAGGCCAGGAGTGGGGACGATCCCTGCAGCGGTGGCCCACAGAGATGCGTCAGTCAAGCTCCTGCAGGAGATTTTCCCATGACAATCCCAGTTGCTGCTGGGCTGTGGCCGCTGTCACAATGTCCCTGTGTCCCCTTGCAGAGTGCTCAGGGACAATGAGCTGCGGGCAGTGAAGAGGCATTCCCTGGAGGGGCTGTTCCTGCTGAAGCACCTGTAAGCACCGTGCCCTGCCCAGGGCAGGGGAGGCTCCTGCCTGCCCCTCCCTGGGGCCCTGCTGCTCAGCCCAGCTACGGGCACGTGGCCTTTGGCCCTGCTGGCATCCAGGCTGCAGAGGCAGGTAAAAGCAACAGGGCAAAAGGAAGTGACATTTGATGTTCTGCCTGGAACAGGGATTTGTCCTGCAATGAGATCCTGTCCATTGAGGAACGGGCATTTGAGTCACTGCCTTTCCTGAAATTTCTGTGAGTGATCAAGTTTCTTTCTGGTGGTTTTAGCTCAGCCTTTGCATGGGCACCCTTCCTGTGTAGGAAAATGCTTTGCTGTTTTCCCCACAGTCCCTAAATCTGCCCAGAGCCCAGCTGAGCTGCAGAGGTCAATGCCGATGGCTGGGCAGCCACGCCAGGGGACAGAACCCAGCGGGGTTGTCCACACACAGCCATCAGAGCAGCCAGTTCTGGCAGCCTTGGCTGCATCCTGGAACAGAAACAGAGTCAGCACGTGTGCCCTTCACTTGCCCTCCTGGGCAGGCTACAAACGCTGAGAAAGCAGCAGTTTCCTCCCTCTTCCACCTTGGATTGGCACCTTTCCTGCAAAGGGCTCCTTCTTTGCCCCCTCTCTCTGTAGGGCAGGCGTGATTCCTTTGTGTGACCCCCTCTTTCCCCAGGAATCTCTCCTGGAATGGCCTCACACAGATCCGCAGCGACACTTTCCAGGCCTGGCATGGGATGCAGTTCCTCCAGGAGCTGTAAGTGGCCCCAGGGCTATAGGCACGGCAGGGTCTCTGCAGGGTCAGTGGGCAAGAGCAGATTTGCCCTTGGGAAAGTCCTGATTGCAACTGTGGATGTCAGGCAGGGAGCACCAGGAGCGTGCAGCTGCAAAGGCCCTTTCCCCTGCCCTGCTCCTCTCCTGCAAGGCTTCCTTGAATGCGGCCGGGCCGTGCCCACGTGCCCGGCACAGCCAGCTCACATCCTTGCCATCAGCCCTGAGAGAGCTCTGTTGTTTCTCAGGATCCTCAGCCACAACCCGCTGGCTGTCATTGATGATGCTGCCTTCTTCAAGCTGCCCTCAGTGAGCTTTCTGTAAGTATTGGCTCATTTGGAGCAGATCCCCAGAGAGCTGTGTCTCTCTGGAGTGCCCTGTTGTCAGGAAAGCTGCACAAATGGTGCAGGAGCAAATCTCCCTCTTGGCCTGCCTGAGTCTGCCGGAGTCACAACTCCCCTGGCTCCAGCAGAGGAAGGCAAAGCCCAAGCAGTGCTGATGTTTCCCCAGCTGTAAAACAACCCAGGAACTGGGACAGAAACCTTCAGGGATGAGAGCCCGTGCAGGTCTGGGGCCGTGGACTGGCTGCAGGGCTCTGGGAATCAGCTGCACTCCTGCCAGCAGCTCCAGGCTCCTCCCTCCTGCAGGGACTCAGCTGCCCTCAGGGGAGAGCAGCAGGAGGGTCGGGAGAGGGACAATCCTGTCTGTTGGCATCTGTCTGCCACGAGAGGTGCAGGGTTGCAGTTTAGTGCAGGCTTAGAGAAGGGCAAGGCAGAGGGAAGCTGGGCTCCAGAATGGCTTCTCTGGGAGCTGGCAGAAGTGGATGCCTCTGCATACAGCACCACCATCATCAGGGCCCTGGGCTTGCTCTGAGAGCAGAGTTGTGGCAATGTCACCAGAGAGTTTCATGAGCTCTTTCCAATGTTTGCAGAGACCTGAGTGCCACCCAAGTGAACTCGCAGACGCTGCTGCAGCTGCTGCAGAGCACAGTGAGCTTGGAAACCCTGTGAGTGTGTGGGACTGAGCCCCAGCCGCCAGCAGGCCCCGAGTGCTGGGACAGGGGCCCTGCTTGGGAAGCAAATCCGTGTGCCACAACACCAGAACAAGCCCAGTAGTAAGGTCAAGAGTTGCTGTTTCCTTCTGGGAACGTGCCAAAACTCACCAGCTCCCAGGCAGAATCTCACCTTTGGGGTGACTTGCTGCAGGCTTCTCAAAGGGGAGTTTGAACTGCAGGCGGGTGCATTTCTGTGTCACGTGGTGTTTTGGGAGCAGTGCTACTTTCCAGGTTAAAATTGCCATTTAATGTTTTCCCTTGGGAGTCAGGGCCCTTTCCCAGAGCTGTGGCACACAGTGAGGCACAAGCCCCCTGCGTGGTATCGGTGTGTTCCCTGAGCTGGGCTCTGAGCCATGCACTGGGTGGCCAGGTGTTCCTCCAAGAATGCCCTCTTGTCTGCAGCCAAGTGCCCAAGGAGGCGGCCTGCTGCCTGTGCCAGGAGCGTCCCCGGCCCGAGAGCCCCTGCAGGACCATCCAGTTCCTGTGCCAGAAGCTGTGCAGCACCAGCGCCCCGCAGTGCGGTGGGTGTCCGGAGGGGCTGGGGGAGCTCAAATCTGCCCCTTCTCCTGAGCCTGGGGAGATGCTGCAGCACTGCGCCGTGCTGGGGGGTGCTGATCGGGCCTTGGACTACAGGCCTTGGACACAACACCTTGGGATGGAAAGTTCCTGGAGACTGTACATATCTTGTGTGTCACATAGTGTCTGGACAAGCAACAGCTCACTGGGCCCAGCAAACCTACCAATTTCCTACCCACACCATGGCCCCCAGGCAAGGAAGGCAGGAATGCCCCGTGCCCTTCCCTGGTGCTGGAAGGCAAGGTCTGCCCATAAAGGCCCCAGATTCCCCTAACAGCCTGGTTTCTGTGCCACCCCACTGCCCACTGCAGGGCAAAGGGCAGGGCCCCTGATGTGCTCTGCAGGGTGAACACCAAGCACCCTCATGCCCTGGCTGGCCCGTGCAGGGGGAGCAAAGCCCCGTCCTGCTCTAGCTGGGCACAGGGCACAGCACATCCTGTGCACAGCAGGGCCAGGCTGCCCTTCTGCAAACAGGTACAGCCAGGTTTCCAAGGGCCCCAGGGAGCTCGCTTCTCTCACTGCCTCAGCCCCAGGTTTCCCACAGCACAGTCCCAGAGCTCTGGTGCCCTTGAGGGAGTTGTTCATGCTCTAACAGCTTCAGCTGCTGTTCCTGGCAATGGCCCCGGAGCAAAGGAGTCCCTGGGCATTCCTCCCGTGCCAGTCTGTGCCCCCCTTGCAGTGCTGATCTTTCCTCTGGGGTCTCTGCCTCTTCACTGGCTCCTGCAGAGCAAGCCAGGCCTGCTCATCTGGAGCTGTGGGAACCTCTCTGACAGCAATCCCATTCCCCTGGGCTGTTTCCCTCCCATCCAAACAGAGCCCCAGGAGACACCAGGAAAGAACCAGCTCTCTGCTCTGCCCCAAGGGGATAACGGCATGGATTGAAGGGCTCTTCTCCTCACCACAACACATCCCCCACTCTGCTCTTGTGCTTGCTGGCCTTGAGATGAGCTGCTGCTGCCTGGGGTAACCTCTGAGCCTGTGTTTGTGTCCAGCTGCTGATCTGCTCTCTTGCTGTTCTCCAGCTCAGACAAGTCTTCTACGGAGTCGGGGAGAAATAATGGACTTGGAACAAGGCAGAGAGCTGAACACCATCCCAGTGTTGAGCCTCAAGCCCAAGGAGCCTTCACTGGGAGATGGTGAAACTGTCACGCTTGTGGTTGCCCTGACCCTGAGCACTGAGGGTGATGTCAGCAGCCTGGACCGTTCCAGAACAAATTCACATCCCCCTCAGCATCTCTTGGGGCATGAAGGCAAAACAAGCGCTCATGACCTGAGGGCCAAGGTGCAGAAGAAGCTGCCCAAGGCTAAAAGCATCAAGACTGCCAAAAGCATTGTGGTGAAAAAGACACCCTCAAGCTGGCATCAAGAGAAGATGGAGTCACGTTTATACCGGCAAGGATCAAAGCCTTCAGCGGCAGCTGGTGGATTAAAACGTGGTGACGATACCTCCATGTCTGCACAACACAGAGATGAGGAGGAAGATCCAGCTGCCAGGAAGTACTACATCAAGACACACAAATGGCACAAGAAGAAGGACAGCCAGTATGGGCTTGGATATAATAATCTTTTCTACCAGGTTTCAAAACCTGTGAAAGTGGAGCCAAGGTCCAGATCTGACCAAGGTCTAAACAAGAATCTGGATTTTCTCTCTGACCTGTTGATTCGGAGCCGCCCTGCTGCGAGCAGGAGAGGAAGAGCCACAGCTGAAGAGAAGCATTCCTCTATAGGCAGGCACCTCCTGATGATGCGTGCCACCACAGTGGAGGAAGACTCCATGTTCCTCAATAAACCTGTGAGCCCCCAAAGTTCAGACCTTGCGCCAGTTGCAAAAGAACGGGAAACCAACGTTGATCATCACCGGCCGCTGCAGGAGGCACACAAAGGCCTGCAGGCATTCATGGCCCACGTGGAGCGAGCCCTGAAGAGGGACTGCAGCCTGCCCCAGCTCAAGCACGCCTGCGCCAAGATGGTCATGAAGACCAGGCTGCTTCTAAAGCTGCTCACTGAGAGGCAAGAGAACCAGGGAGCCTATGATCCCACGGCCCAGTGTCGTCTGCAAGAGAACATGATCATTCATATGGCCGTGGGGAATGGCAAGGGACTCACACGGAAGGTAAGAGAGCTGCTGGGCACTGCTGCACGTGTCCTCCTGGGCAAAGGAGAATGGAAGGATCAAACCTCTTACCCCCGTGATCTTCCTTTCCTCACAGCGCAAACTAGAAGTTGTGGTGTACGTGGTCACGTTTGTGGTTTTGCTGATTTTCTTCATCTTCGTTTTCCTGATACTGAAGTGTGTCTTCCACGTAAGCCAATTTCTTGTTTGACACAGAGCTGTCTGTCTTGTAGCTGGAGTGCCCAGGTGACAAGCCCCATGTGCCAGTGCAGATGGCCCTGCATGTGCGGGGTACCACAGGAGATGTTGTTCCAAGCCTGGAGCTTGTGGCAGCATCCACAGCACCCAGCTCAGCAGGGTCCAGCCTGCCGGAGGGAAGCTTGTCCTGCCTTCTGTCCCAGCTCCCCCCAGCTTTGCTTTGCTCGCCTGCCTTCAGCCACACAGCAATGAGAGCTCTTGGCCTCTCCTGTTTGGCAGAATATTACAGGAAAACGGATGTTGCAAATCTCCCATTTTCCTTCCCCAGAAGCGCTCTCAACGTTGTGAACTTGACTCGCAACCCCGCGACACCAGGAATTTGTGTCTGACAAGGTAACTGCTCCCCGCCCGTGCCACTGCTGTGCCACCAAGAGTCTTTGCTGAGCAGAGCAGCTCCTCCTGGAGCCCCGCAGCCGCGCAGGTGCCGCTGCCCAGGACTCTCCCGGCTGTGTTTGCAACACGTCGCGTTTGGGGCAGCCCCGGGCAAGCGGCTCCTGAGCGGCAGCGCTGGGCACGGCCGGGGGCTCCCAGCCCAAGCAGCCCTTCCCACGCCGGCGCTGGGATGGATGTCCTGGGCCCCGGTGTGCTCCCGAATTTCTGTGAGCACGGGCAATACCTCTGTGTTCCCAGAACAGTCTCCTCTGCTGATGGCTCTGCCCCATTTTTGCCCGCTCCCTCCCCGCAGAGGCTGGTGAAGAACTCACTGCCATCCTCTCCGGTTGCCTTTTGCATGCAGGGCTCATTCTCTGGATTGCCGGCCATTGCCATCCCTGCTGGGGCTCCCCATCTTCCTTGGGCTCTGCTGGCACGCCCCCGAGCAGGGAGAGGTGCTGGCACCTGCTGCAGCCCTCCCTGGCCAGACCTCCCTGCTGACGGAGCGGGAGCAGGGAGCTCTGGGGATGGGATGTCCAGAAGCCTTTTTGTCCCCATTCACCTCGCTCACTCCATTGCTTTGCAGCGTTGGAAATGCCCCTTCCCAACTCCTGCAGCGGCTGCTGCCCAGACAGGCCAGAGCACAGGCAGCCCTGTTGCCCACAGCCTCCATCACCAGCTGCCTTCTCTCTTTAACCCTATTTTCCCTTGTTGTTTTTTGCAGGTTTTGTGTAAAACTGCCACAGCGTGGGAGGAAGGATAACAAGGAGGCACAGCATGTAGAACAGAAAAGGGCAGATAGCTCCTCTAGGAGTTGGGCCTGTTCCCAGTCCATTAAAAGTTGTTTGCCGTGCTGTTCCCTGTTCAGGAAGTCTGAATTGCCATGGATTCAGAGCCTCAGGGATGCCTATCAATCCCAAAGATAAGCATCCCAGGAAGAGACATAGCGTGAAGAACTAAGGTGGAAGACTTCCAGGAAGTTAATGGGATGCCAGCAATTCTTCACTTCCCATTTTAGCTGAGGCTCTCCTTGGATGCCGTTTCATTGGTTGTGCATATTGTCTTGGATGCTTTTTCCTTGACTGTTCTTTTCTTGCTGTCACTGCTGAGGGAAGGCCGGAGGGTACTGCAGACAAGCACAAGCTCTGGACACCCAGAGGAGGCATCTCCGGCTTTTCCTCATCCCTGGTGGCAATGTTTCCCTTGCATTCAGTATAAATAAAGATTTGGTGTTGCTGATGTATTTGCAAAAGCAGTTTCTGTTCTCCCTTATGGAAATGGGCAAATTCAGTTTGAGATTGTGTGGGTTGACCCCGGCCAGATGCCAGTCACTCACAAAGCTGCAGACTCACTCCTCTCTGCAGCTGGACAGACGGGAGAAAATTTAACGAAGGTTCATGAGTTAAGGACCAGGAGAAAACACTCATCAAATACCATCAAGGGCAAAACAGGCTCGACTTAATGATATAAAATGACTTTATTACTATTACAATCAGAGCAGGATAATGAGAAATAAAAGAAGCCCTTAAAAACTCCTTCCCCTCACCCCTCCCTCCTTCCCAGCTCTACTGCCTACACCAGCAGCACAAGGAGACAGGGAATGGGGATTATTGCCCTGCTCTCAGAGATCAAATCTATCACCCTGCAGCACCATGGGGTTCCTCCCATGGGAGACAGTTCTCCAGGAACTTCTCCAATGTGGCTCCATCTCACCAACAGCAGCTCACTGCAAACTTCTGCAGCATGAGTCCGTCCCACAGGCAACATTCCTCCCAGAACTGCTGCACCATGGGTCACTCTTCCGCAGGTGCAGTCCTGCAAGGACAGGCTGCTCCACCCTGGGAGCAGGGCCCCTCTCTCCACAGGTGTCCCACAGGATGGCAGCCTCCTCCAGGCATCCAGCTGCTCTGGTGCAGGGCTCCTGCACAGGATGCAGGTGAATCTCTGCTTCCCTGTGGATCCGTGCGGGCTGCAGGTGCACTGCTGCCCCAGCATGGTCTCACCACTGCCTGCAGAGGAATCTCGGCTCTGGAGCCTGGAGCATCTCCTCAGCCTCAGTCTGCACTGCCCGTGGAGTCTGCAGGTGGTTCTCCTCACATGTTCTCGCTCCTGCTTTTCTCTAGTCAAAATTAAAACTGTGTCACAACTTGATTTTGGTTTCTTCTTAAATCTGTTAGCACAGAGGTGTAATGACCATTTCTAATTGGGCCAGCCTTGAGAAGGTGCCAGAAGCATCCGCATGTCCGGCAGAGCCAATGCCAGTGGGCTCCAGGGTGGACATCCACCTCGAGAGCCATCAGGGATTGGTTCAGCCGGACATTGTGGAAGCTGGAAGCTTCCAGCAGCTTCTAAGAGAAGGAATCTTCGTGACTCCGTGCCCAGGACTGGAGGCCGCCGTGCCGCAAGCGCTGCCGGTTGCGCCCCGGCCCGAGCTGTTGGGCCGCGCGTTTCCCCTCAGGCCGGGGCGGCCGCTGCCGGTGCCGCCGCCCGGAGGCGGAGGTGCCCGGGCGGCGGAGCGGCCGCGCTTCGCGGCCGGGCCGGGCCGCCTCTCTGGCCGCTGCTTGCGGGGCCGTGCCGGCCTTGCCCGAGCTGCCCGCGGCTCCCTTTGCACGGCGCTCGCTGCCGGGGCCGGCGCGCTCAGGCGGAGCTGCCGCCCCTCAGGCTCGCGGCGCTTCCCGCCATTGTGGCTGCGGCTCCCTCAGCCTCTGCCGGCGCCCATCCCGACATTGCCCGGCTTTGGGCAAGCTCCCCGCGCCCTCCCAGCGCCGTTTGCGGCCTTTGGCCCTGCCTGGGTGCCGCCTGCCCACCAAAGGCGCTCTCACCGCTCCGCACAAGTGGAGAGGAGAAAAAGGACAGCGAAAGGCTCAGGAGTTTACAGAAAGGGAGGGAGAGATCCCGCCCCGCTCATGGTCACGGTCAGGGACACAACGGCCGGAACTTGGGGATATTAATTGCATTTATTGTCAAGAAAATCAGAGCAGGATAATGAGAAGCAAAAGAAATTTCAACAGCACCTGTAGCCCCAAAGCCATGCCAAAACCTGGCCACGCAAACCTAATACAGCTGGGAATGGCTTCACAGTGACACAGGGCAGGCTTAGATCTTGTGTTCAGGAGAAATCCTTCCCTGGGAGGGTGGCAGGCCCTGGCACAGGGTGCCCAGAGCAGCTGGGGCTGCCCCTGGATCCCTGGCAGTGTCCAAGTCCAGGTGGGACGGGGCTTGGAGCAGCCTGGGCTAGTGGAAGGTGTCCCTGCCATGGCAGGGGTGAAACCGGATGGGCTTTAAGGCCCCTTCCAAGCCATGATTGTGCAGATTGATGGCTCTGAGGCAGAGTCATTTGGTGACAGCATGGCCTGAACTGCGGTTTGCTGCGAGCTGTGATGCCAAGCACCATGACGGTGACAAGAGCATTGCTACAGTGTCATAAGAAGGACCACTGTGACATTGGCAGCAGCACTGTGACACAGGAGCTGCCACAGGTGCAGCTCAGGTCTGCGTCCCAGGCGACTGCAGCCAGTCCTGCCTCGCCATGGACCTGGTGATGCGTCTGGTGCACGCTCTGCTCCTGCTGGCCCTGCTGCTGGCAGTGGCCCCCTCCCCAGCAGTGGGCAAGGAGCTTTGCCCAGAGCCCTGCCACTGCCCAGGCCGCGGGCGGCTGAACTGCGGCCATGCCGGCCTGGCCACCGTGCCCCCGGCCAGCCGCCGCCAAGCCCTGGCCTTCCTGTGAGTCCCGCGGCCCCTCAGAGCCCTGCAGCTGCCCCTCCTCGGCTCCCTGGCTCTGCAAACCCCACCTGGGACACCCGGGGGACTCCCTGGCACGAGACAGGGGGGGTTTGGGGGCCTGAGCACAGCATGAGGGTGAAGCCAGCTGGGCACTCTGCGCCTTCTCCAGGCAAAGCCCAATTCCAGCTCTGCAGCCGAAAGGCAGGGAAATGGGCTTTCCTGAGGGGGGACCGGCTCTTTGTCTCTTTGCAGAGATTTCACTGGCAACTCCATTGCTGCTGTTGGAAAACAAACCTGGAAGGACTACCCATGGACTGAGACCTTGTAAGTGCCCTGCAGCATTTCAAATGTCAGCAGTCTGGGGAGATGCCATCCTTTGGTCTGGGGTTGCAGCAGCAGCCCTCACACCACCCGCTTCCATTGGAATTCAAAGCTCGGTTGCTCTGCCAGGAGGGGTGTGAATCACCACAGCTTCCCAGCATGGCAAGAATTGCCTCGAGTCTCTTGCAGCCAGGGCCCCATGCCCGTGTCTGTGTGCCCAGGGATCAAGCTGTGGTCAGCTTCAGCCGGCCAGGAGCAAGGGCCTGCTCTGGCCAGGAGTGGGGACGATCCCTGCCGCGGTGGCCCAGAGAGATGCATCAGTCAAGCTGCTGCAGGAGATTTTCCCATGACAATCCCAGTTGCTGCTGGGCTGTGGCCACTGTCACAATGTCCCTGTGTCCCCTTGCAGAGTGCTCAGGGACAATGAGCTGCGGGCAGTGAAGAGGCATTCCCTGGAGGGGCTGTTCCTGCTGAAGCACCTGTAAGCACCGTGCCCTGCCCAGGGCAGGGGAGGCTCCTGCCTGCCCCTCCCTGGGGCCCTGCTGCTCAGCCCAGCTACGGGCACGTGGCCTTTGGCCCTGCTGGCATCCAGGCTGCAGAGGCAGGTAAAAGCAACAGGGCAAAAGGAAGTGACATTTGATGTTCTGCCTTGAACAGGGATTTGTCCTGCAATGAGATCCTGTCCATTGAGGAATGGGCATTTGAGTCACTGCCTTTCCTGAAGTTTCTGTGAGTGATCAAGTTTCTTTCTGGTAGTTTTAGCTCAGTCTTTGCATGGGCACCCTTCCTGTGTAGGAAAATGCTCCGCTGTTTTCCCCACAGTCCCTAAATCTGCCCAGAGCCCAGCTGAGCTGCAGAGGTCAATGCCGATGGCTGGGCGGCCACGCCAGGGGACAGAACCCAGCGGGGTTGTCCACACACAGCCATCAGAGCAGCCAGTTCTGGCAGCCTTGGCTGCATCCTGGAACAGAAACAGAGTCAGCACGTGTGCCCTTCACTTGCCCTCCTGGGCAGGCTACAAACGCTGAGAAAGCAGCAGTTTCCTCCCTCTTCCACCTTGGATTGGCACCTTTCCTGCAAAGGGCTCCTTCTTTGCCCCCTCTCTCTGTAGGGCAGGCGTGATTCCTTTGTGTGACCTCCTCTTTCCCCAGGAATCTCTCCTGGAATGGCCTCACACAGATCCGCAGCGACACTTTCCAGGCCTGGCATGGGATGCAGTTCCTCCAGGAGCTGTAAGTGGCCCCAGGGCTAAAGGCACGGCAGGGTCTCTGCAGGGTCAGTGGGCAAGAGCAGATTTGCCCTTGGGAAAGTCCTGATTGCAACTGTGGATGTCAGGCAGGGAGCACCAGGAGCGTGCAGCTGCAAAGGCCCTTTCCCCTGCCCTGCTCCTCTCCTGCAAGGCTTCCTTGAATGCGGCCGGGCCGTGCCCACGTGCCCGGCACAGCCAGCTCACATCCTTGCCATCAGCCCTGAGAGAGCTCTGTTGTTTCTCAGGATCCTCAGCCACAACCCGCTGGCTGTCATTGATGATGCTGCCTTCTTCAAGCTGCCCTCAGTGAGCTTTCTGTAAGTATTGGCTCATTTGGAGCAGATCCCCAGAGAGCTGTGTCTCTCTGGAGTGCCCTGTTGTCAGGAAAGCTGCACAAATGGTGCAGGAGCAAATCTCCCTCTTGGCCTGCCTGAGTCTGCCGGAGTCACAACTCCCCTGGCTCCAGCAGAGGAAGGCAAAGCCCAAGCAGTGCTGATGTTTCCCCAGCTGTAAAACAACCCAGGAACTGGGACAGAAACCTTCAGGGATGAGAGCCCGTGCAGGTCTGGGGCCGTGGACTGGCTGCAGGGCTCTGGGAATCAGCTGCACTCCTGCCAGCAGCTCCAGGCTCCTCCCTCCTGCAGGGACTCAGCTGCCCTCAGGGGAGAGCAGCAGGAGGGTCGGGAGAGGGACAATCCTGTCTGTTGGCATCTGTCTGCCACGAGAGGTGCAGGGTTGCAGTTTAGTGCAGGCTTAGAGAAGGGCAAGGCAGAGGGAAGCTGGGCTCCAGAATGGCTTCTCTGGGAGCTGGCAGAAGTGGATGCCTCTGCATACAGCACCACCATCATCAGGGCCCTGGGCTTGCTCTGAGAGCAGAGTTGTGGCAATGTCACCAGAGAGTTTCATGAGCTCTTTCCAATGTTTGCAGAGACCTGAGTGCCACCCAAGTGAACTCGCAGACGCTGCTGCAGCTGCTGCAGAGCACAGTGAGCTTGGAAACCCTGTGAGTGTGTGGGACTGAGCCCCAGCCGCCAGCAGGCCCCGAGTGCTGGGACAGGGGCCCTGCTTGGGAAGCAAATCCGTGTGCCACAACACCAGAACAAGCCCAGTAGTAAGGTCAAGAGTTGCTGTTTCCTTCTGGGAACGTGCCAAAACTCACCAGCTCCCAGGCAGAATCTCACCTTTGGGGTGACTTGCTGCAGGCTTCTCAAAGGGGAGTTTGAACTGCAGGCGGGTGCATTTCTGTGTCACGTGGTGTTTTGGGAGCAGTGCTACTTTCCAGGTTAAAATTGCCATTTAATGTTTTCCCTTGGGAGTCAGGGCCCTTTCCCAGAGCTGTGGCACACAGTGAGGCACAAGCCCCCTGCGTGGTATCGGTGTGTTCCCTGAGCTGGGCTCTGAGCCATGCACTGGGTGGCCAGGTGTTCCTCCAAGAATGCCCTCTTGTCTGCAGCCAAGTGCCCAAGGAGGCGGCCTGCTGCCTGTGCCAGGAGCGTCCCCGGCCCGAGAGCCCCTGCAGGACCATCCAGTTCCTGTGCCAGAAGCTGTGCAGCACCAGCGCCCCGCAGTGCGGTGGGTGTCCGGAGGGGCTGGGGGAGCTCAAATCTGCCCCTTCTCCTGAGCCTGGGGAGATGCTGCAGCACTGCGCCGTGCTGGGGGGTGCTGATCGGGCCTTGGACTACAGGCCTTGGACACAACACCTTGGGATGGAAAGTTCCTGGAGACTGTACATATCTTGTGTGTCACATAGTGTCTGGACAAGGAACAGCTCACTGGGCCCAGCAAACCTACCAATTTCCTACCCACACCATGGCCCCCAGGCAAGGAAGGCAGGAATGCCCCGTGCCCTTCCCTGGTGCTGGAAGGCAAGGTCTGCCCATAAAGGCCCCAGATTCCCCTAACAGCCTGGTTTCTGTGCCACCCCACTGCCCACTGCAGGGCAAAGGGCAGGGCCCCTGA
This sequence comes from Agelaius phoeniceus, assembly GCF_051311805.1. Lineage (NCBI taxonomy): Eukaryota > Metazoa > Chordata > Aves > Passeriformes > Icteridae > Agelaius > Agelaius phoeniceus. The sequence goes on along the minus strand of NC_135290.1, from coordinate 5,321,732 downwards.
TGTGCTCTGCAGGGTGAACACCAAGCACCCTCATGCCCTGGCTGGCCCGTGCAGTGGGAGCAAAGCCCCGTCCTGCTCTAGCTGGGCACAGGGCACAGCACATCCTGTGCACAGCAGGGCCAGGCTGCCCTTCTGCAAACAGGTACAGCCAGGTTTCCAAGGGCCCCAGGGAGCTCGCTTCTCTCACTGCCTCAGCCCCAGGTTTCCCACAGCACAGTCCCAGAGCTCTGGTGCCCTTGAGGGAGTTGTTCATGCTCTAACAGCTTCAGCTGCTGCTCTTGGCAATGGCCCCGGAGCAAAGGAGTCCCTGGGCATTCCTCCCGTGCCAGTCTGTGCCCCCCTTGCAGTGCTGATCTTTCCTCTGGGGTCTCTGCCTCTTCACTGGCTCCTGCAGAGCAAGCCAGGCCTGCTCATCTGGAGCTGTGGGAACCTCTCTGACAGCAATCCCATTCCCCTGGGCTGTTTCCCTCCCATCCAAACAGAGCCCCAGGAGACACCAGGAAAGAACCAGCTCTCTGCTCTGCCCCAAGGGGATAACGGCATGGATTGAAGGGCTCTTCTCCTCACCACAACACATCCCCCACTCTGCTCTTGTGCTTGCTGGCCTTGAGATGAGCTGCTGCTGCCTGGGGTAACCTCTGAGCCTGTGTTTGTGTCCAGCTGCTGATCTGCTCTCTTGCTGTTCTCCAGCTCAGACAAGTCTTCTACGGAGTCGGGGAGAAATAATGGACTTGGAACAAGGCAGAGAGCTGAACACCATCCCAGTGTTGAGCCTCAAGCCCAAGGAGCCTTCACTGGGAGATGGTGAAACTGTCACGCTTGTGGTTGCCCTGACCCTGAGCACTGAGGGTGATGTCAGCAGCCTGGACCGTTCCAGAACAAATTCACATCCCCCTCAGCATCTCTTGGGGCATGAAGGCAAAACAAGCGCTCATGACCTGAGGGCCAAGGTGCAGAAGAAGCTGCCCAAGGCTAAAAGCATCAAGACTGCCAAAAGCATTGTGGTGAAAAAGACACCCTCAAGCTGGCATCAAGAGAAGATGGAGTCACGTTTATACCGGCAAGGATCAAAGCCTTCAGCGGCAGCTGGTGGATTAAAACGTGGTGACGATACCTCCATGTCTGCACAACACAGAGATGAGGAGGAAGATCCAGCTGCCAGGAAGTACTACATCAAGACACACAAATGGCACAAGAAGAAGGACAGCCAGTATGGGCTTGGATATAATAATCTTTTCTACCAGGTTTCAAAACCTGTGAAAGTGGAGCCAAGGTCCAGATCTGACCAGGGTCTAAACAAGAATCTGGATTTTCTCTCTGACCTGTTGATTCGGAGCCGCCCTGCTGCGAGCAGGAGAGGAAGAGCCACAGCTGAAGAGAAGCATTCCTCTATAGGCAGGCACCTCCTGATGATGCGTGCCACCACAGTGGAGGAAGACTCCATGTTCCTCAATAAACCTGTGAGCCCCCAAAGTTCAGACCTTGCGCCAGTTGCAAAAGAACGGGAAACCAACGTTGATCATCACCGGCCGCTGCAGGAGGCACACAAAGGCCTGCAGGCATTCATGGCCCACGTGGAGCGAGCCCTGAAGAGGGACTGCAGCCTGCCCCAGCTCAAGCACGCCTGCGCCAAGATGGTCATGAAGACCAGGCTGCTTCTAAAGCTGCTCACTGAGAGGCAAGAGAACCAGGGAGCCTATGATCCCACGGCCCAGTGTCGTCTGCAAGAGAACATGATCATTCATATGGCCGTGGGGAATGGCAAGGGACTCACACGGAAGGTAAGAGAGCTGCTGGGCACTGCTGCACGTGTCCTCCTGGGCAAAGGAGAATGGAAGGATCAAACCTCTTACCCCCGTGATCTTCCTTTCCTCACAGCGCAAACTAGAAGTTGTGGTGTACGTGGTCACGTTTGTGGTTTTGCTGATTTTCTTCATCTTCGTTTTCCTGATACTGAAGTGTGTCTTCCACGTAAGCCAATTTCTTGTTTGACACAGAGCTGTCTGTCTTGTAGCTGGAGTGCCCAGGTGACAAGCCCCATGTGCCAGTGCAGATGGCCCTGCATGTGCGGGGTACCACAGGAGATGTTGTTCCAAGCCTGGAGCTTGTGGCAGCATCCACAGCACCCAGCTCAGCAGGGTCCAGCCTGCCGGAGGGAAGCTTGTCCTGCCTTCTGTCCCAGCTCCCCCCAGCTTTGCTTTGCTCGCCTGCCTTCAGCCACACAGCAATGAGAGCTCTTGGCCTCTCCTGTTTGGCAGAATATTACAGGAAAACGGATGTTGCAAATCTCCCATTTTCCTTCCCCAGAAGCGCTCTCAACGTTGTGAACTTGACTCGCAACCCCGCGACACCAGGAATTTGTGTCTGACAAGGTAACTGCTCCCCGCCCGTGCCACTGCTGTGCCACCAAGAGTCTTTGCTGAGCAGAGCAGCTCCTCCTGGAGCCCCGCAGCCGCGCAGGTGCCGCTGCCCAGGTGCCGCTGCCCAGGACTCTCCCGGCTGTGTTTGCAACACGTCGCGTTTGGGGCAGCCCCGGGCAAGCGGCTCCTGAGCGGCAGCGCTGGGCACGGCCGGGGGCTCCCAGCCCAAGCAGCCCTTCCCACGCCGGCGCTGGGATGGATGTCCTGGGCCCCGGTGTGCTCCCGAATTTCTGTGAGCACGGGCAATACCTCTGTGTTCCCAGAACAGTCTCCTCTGCTGATGGCTCTGCCCCATTTTTGCCCGCTCCCTCCCCGCAGAGGCTGGTGAAGAACTCACTGCCATCCTCTCCGGTTGCCTTTTGCATGCAGGGCTCATTCTCTGGATTGCCGGCCATTGCCATCCCTGCTGGGGCTCCCCATCTTCCTTGGGCTCTGCTGGCACGCCCCCGAGCAGGGAGAGGTGCTGGCACCTGCTGCAGCCCTCCCTGGCCAGACCTCCCTGCTGACGGAGCGGGAGCAGGGAGCTCTGGGGATGGGATGTCCAGAAGCCTTTTTGTCCCCATTCACCTCGCTCACTCCATTGCTTTGCAGCGTTGGAAATGCCCCTTCCCAACTCCTGCAGCGGCTGCTGCCCAGACAGGCCAGAGCACAGGCAGCCCTGTTGCCCACAGCCTCCATCACCAGCTGCCTTCTCTCTTTAACCCTATTTTCCCTTGTTGTTTTTTGCAGGTTTTGTGTAAAACTGCCACAGCGTGGGAGGAAGGATAACAAGGAGGCACAGCATGTAGAACAGAAAAGGGCAGATAGCTCCTCTAGGAGTTGGGCCTGTTCCCAGTCCATTAAAAGTTGTTTGCCGTGCTGTTCCCTGTTCAGGAAGTCTGAATTGCCATGGATTCAGAGCCTCAGGGATGCCTATCAATCCCAAAGATAAGCATCCCAGGAAGAGACATAGCGTGAAGAACTAAGGTGGAAGACTTCCAGGAAGTTAATGGGATGCCAGCAATTCTTCACTTCCCATTTTAGCTGAGGCTCTCCTTGGATGCCGTTTCATTGGTTGTGCATATTGTCTTGGATGCTTTTTCCTTGACTGTTCTTTTCTTGCTGTCACTGCTGAGGGAAGGCCGGAGGGTACTGCAGACAAGCACAAGCTCTGGACACCCAGAGGAGGCATCTCCGGCTTTTCCTCATCCCTGGTGGCAATGTTTCCCTTGCATTCAGTATAAATAAAGATTTGGTGTTGCTGATGTATTTGCAAAAGCAGTTTCTGTTCTCCCTTATGGAAATGGGCAAATTCAGTTTGAGATTGTGTGGGTTGACCCCGGCCAGATGCCAGTCACTCACAAAGCTGCAGACTCACTCCTCTCTGCAGCTGGACAGACGGGAGAAAATTTAACGAAGGTTCATGAGTTAAGGACCAGGAGAAAACACTCATCAAATACCATCAAGGGCAAAACAGGCTCGACTTAATGATATAAAATGACTTTATTACTATTACAATCAGAGCAGGATAATGAGAAATAAAAGAAGCCCTTAAAAACTCCTTCCCCTCACCCCTCCCTCCTTCCCAGCTCTACTGCCTACACCAGCAGCACAAGGAGACAGGGAATGGGGATTATTGCCCTGCTCTCAGAGATCAAATCTATCACCCTGCAGCACCATGGGGTTCCTCCCATGGGAGACAGTTCTCCAGGAACTTCTCCAATGTGGCTCCATCTCACCAACAGCAGCTCACTGCAAACTTCTGCAGCATGAGTCCGTCCCACAGGCAACATTCCTCCCAGAACTGCTGCACCATGGGTCACTCTTCCGCAGGTGCAGTCCTGCAAGGACAGGCTGCTCCACCCTGGGAGCAGGGCCCCTCTCTCCACAGGTGTCCCACAGGATGGCAGCCTCCTCCAGGCATCCAGCTGCTCTGGTGCAGGGCTCCTGCACAGGATGCAGGTGAATCTCTGCTTCCCTGTGGATCCGTGCGGGCTGCAGGTGCACTGCTGCCCCAGCATGGTCTCACCACTGCCTGCAGAGGAATCTCGGCTCTGGAGCCTGGAGCATCTCCTCAGCCTCAGTCTGCACTGCCCGTGGAGTCTGCAGGTGGTTCTCCTCACATGTTCTCGCTCCTGCTTTTCTCTAGTCAAAATTAAAACTGTGTCACAACTTGATTTTGGTTTCTTCTTAAATCTGTTAGCACAGAGGTGTAATGACCATTTCTAATTGGGCCAGCCTTGAGAAGGTGCCAGAAGCATCCGCATGTCCGGCAGAGCCAATGCCAGTGGGCTCCAGGGTGGACATCCACCTCGAGAGCCATCAGGGATTGGTTCAGCCGGACATTGTGGAAGCTGGAAGCTTCCAGCAGCTTCTAAGAGAAGGAATCTTCGTGACTCCGTGCCCAGGACTGGAGGCCGCCGTGCCGCAAGCGCTGCCGGTTGCGCCCCGGCCCGAGCTGTTGGGCCGCGCGTTTCCCCTCAGGCCGGGGCGGCCGCTGCCGGTGCCGCCGCCCGGAGGCGGAGGTGGCCGGGCGGCGGAGCGGCCGCGCTTCGCGGCCGGGCCGGGCCGCCTCTCTGGCCGCTGCTTGCGGGGCCGTGCCGGCCTTGCCCGAGCTGCCCGCGGCTCCCTTTGCACGGCGCTCGCTGCCGGGGCCGGCGCGCTCAGGCGGAGCTGCCGCCCCTCAGGCTCGCGGCGCTTCCCGCCATTGTGGCTGCGGCTCCCTCAGCCTCTGCCGGCGCCCATCCCGACATTGCCCGGCTTTGGGCAAGCTCCCCGCGCCCTCCCAGCGCCGTTTGCGGCCTTTGGCCCTGCCTGGGTGCCGCCTGCCCACCAAAGGCGCTCTCACCGCTCCGCACAAGTGGAGAGGAGAAAAAGGACAGCGAAAGGCTCAGGAGTTTACAGAAAGGGAGGGAGAGATCCCGCCCCGCTCATGGTCACGGTCAGGGACACAACGGCCGGAACTTGGGGATATTAATTGCATTTATTGTCAAGAAAATCAGAGCAGGATAATGAGAAGCAAAAGAAATTTCAACAGCACCTGTAGCCCCAAAGCCATGCCAAAACCTGGCCACGCAAACCTAATACAGCTGGGAATGGCTTCACAGTGACACAGGGCAGGCTTAGATCTTGTGTTCAGGAGAAATCCTTCCCTGGGAGGGTGGCAGGCCCTGGCACAGGGTGCCCAGAGCAGCTGGGGCTGCCCCTGGATCCCTGGCAGTGTCCAAGTCCAGGTGGGACGGGGCTTGGAGCAGCCTGGGCTAGTGGAAGGTGTCCCTGCCATGGCAGGGGTGAAACCGGATGGGCTTTAAGGCCCCTTCCAAGCCATGATTGTGCAGATTGATGGCTCTGAGGCAGAGTCATTTGGTGACAGCATGGCCTGAACTGCGGTTTGCTGCGAGCTGTGATGCCAAGCACCATGACGGTGACAAGAGCATTGCTACAGTGTCATAAGAAGGACCACTGTGACATTGGCAGCAGCACTGTGACACAGGAGCTGCCACAGGTGCAGCTCAGGTCTGCGTCCCAGGCGACTGCAGCCAGTCCTGCCTCGCCATGGACCTGGTGATGCGTCTGGTGCACGCTCTGCTCCTGCTGGCCCTGCTGCTGGCAGTGGCCCCCTCCCCAGCAGTGGGCAAGGAGCTTTGCCCAGAGCCCTGCCACTGCCCAGGCCGCGGGCGGCTGAACTGCGGCCATGCCGGCCTGGCCACCGTGCCCCCGGCCAGCCGCCGCCAAGCCCTGGCCTTCCTGTGAGTCCCGCGGCCCCTCAGAGCCCTGCAGCTGCCCCTCCTCGGCTCCCTGGCTCTGCAAACCCCACCTGGGACACCCGGGGGACTCCCTGGCACGAGACAGGGGGGGTTTGGGGGCCTGAGCACAGCATGAGGGTGAAGCCAGCTGGGCACTCTGCGCCTTCTCCAGGCAAAGCCCAATTCCAGCTCTGCAGCCGAAAGGCAGGGAAATGGGCTTTCCTGAGGGGGGACCGGCTCTTTGTCTCTTTGCAGAGATTTCACTGGCAACTCCATTGCTGCTGTTGGAAAACAAACCTGGAAGGACTACCCATGGACTGAGACCTTGTAAGTGCCCTGCAGCATTTCAAATGTCAGCAGTCTGGGGAGATGCCATCCTTTGGTCTGGGGTTGGAGCAGCAGCCCTCACACCACCCGCTTCCATTGGAATTCAAAGCTCGGTTGCTCTGCCAGGAGGGGTGTGAATCACCACAGCTTCCCAGCATGGCAAGAATTGCCTCGAGTCTCTTGCAGCCAGGGCCCCATGCCCGTGTCTGTGTGCCCAGGGATCAAGCTGTGGTCAGCTTCAGCCGGCCAGGAGCAAGGGCCTGCTCTGGCCAGGAGTGGGGACGATCCCTGCCGCGGTGGCCCAGAGAGATGCATCAGTCAAGCTGCTGCAGGAGATTTTCCCATGACAATCCCAGTTGCTGCTGGGCTGTGGCCGCTGTCACAATGTCCCTGTGTCCCCTTGCAGAGTGCTCAGGGACAATGAGCTGCGGGCAGTGAAGAGGCATTCCCTGGAGGGGCTGTTCCTGCTGAAGCACCTGTAAGCACCGTGCCCTGCCCAGGGCAGGGGAGGCTCCTGCCTGCCCCTCCCTGGGGCCCTGCTGCTCAGCCCAGCTACGGGCACGTGGCCTTTGGCCCTGCTGGCATCCAGGCTGCAGAGGCAGGTAAAAGCAACAGGGCAAAAGGAAGTGACATTTGATGTTCTGCCTTGAACAGGGATTTGTCCTGCAATGAGATCCTGTCCATTGAGGAATGGGCATTTGAGTCACTGCCTTTCCTGAAGTTTCTGTGAGTGATCAAGTTTCTTTCTGGTAGTTTTAGCTCAGTCTTTGCATGGGCACCCTTCCTGTGTAGGAAAATGCTCCGCTGTTTTCCCCACAGTCCCTAAATCTGCCCAGAGCCCAGCTGAGCTGCAGAGGTCAATGCCGATGGCTGGGCGGCCACGCCAGGGGACAGAACCCAGCGGGGTTGTCCACACACAGCCATCAGAGCAGCCAGTTCTGGCAGCCTTGGCTGCATCCTGGAACAGAAACAGAGTCAGCACGTGTGCCCTTCACTTGCCCTCCTGGGCAGGCTACAAACGCTGAGAAAGCAGCAGTTTCCTCCCTCTTCCACCTTGGATTGGCACCTTTCCTGCAAAGGGCTCCTTCTTTGCCCCCTCTCTCTGTAGGGCAGGCGTGATTCCTTTGTGTGACCCCCTCTTTCCCCAGGAATCTCTCCTGGAATGGCCTCACACAGATCCGCAGCGACACTTTCCAGGCCTGGCATGGGATGCAGTTCCTCCAGGAGCTGTAAGTGGCCCCAGGGCTAAAGGCACGGCAGGGTCTCTGCAGGGTCAGTGGGCAAGAGCAGATTTGCCCTTGGGAAAGTCCTGATTGCAACTGTGGATGTCAGGCAGGGAGCACCAGGAGCGTGCAGCTGCAAAGGCCCTTTCCCCTGCCCTGCTCCTCTCCTGCAAGGCTTCCTTGAATGCGGCCGGGCCGTGCCCACGTGCCCGGCACAGCCAGCTCACATCCTTGCCATCAGCCCTGAGAGAGCTCTGTTGTTTCTCAGGATCCTCAGCCACAACCCGCTGGCTGTCATTGATGATGCTGCCTTCTTCAAGCTGCCCTCAGTGAGCTTTCTGTAAGTATTGGCTCATTTGGAGCAGATCCCCAGAGAGCTGTGTCTCTCTGGAGTGCCCTGTTGTCAGGAAAGCTGCACAAATGGTGCAGGAGCAAATCTCCCTCTTGGCCTGCCTGAGTCTGCCGGAGTCACAATTCCCCTGGCTCCAGCAGAGGAAGGCAAAGCCCAAGCAGTGCTGATGTTTCCCCAGCTGTAAAACAACCCAGGAACTGGGACAGAAACCTTCAGGGATGAGAGCCCGTGCAGGTCTGGGGCCGTGGACTGGCTGCAGGGCTCTGGGAATCAGCTGCACTCCTGCCAGCAGCTCCAGGCTCCTCCCTCCTGCAGGGACTCAGCTGCCCTCAGGGGAGAGCAGCAGGAGGGTCGGGAGAGGGACAATCCTGTCTGTTGGCATCTGTCTGCCACGAGAGGTGCAGGGTTGCAGTTTAGTGCAGGCTTAGAGAAGGGCAAGGCAGAGGGAAGCTGGGCTCCAGAATGGCTTCTCTGGGAGCTGGCAGAAGTGGATGCCTCTGCATACAGCACCACCATCATCAGGGCCCTGGGCTTGCTCTGAGAGCAGAGTTGTGGCAATGTCACCAGAGAGTTTCATGAGCTCTTTCCAATGTTTGCAGAGACCTGAGTGCCACCCAAGTGAACTCGCAGACGCTGCTGCAGCTGCTGCAGAGCACAGTGAGCTTGGAAACCCTGTGAGTGTGTGGGACTGAGCCCCAGCCGCCAGCAGGCCCCGAGTGCTGGGACAGGGGCCCTGCTTGGGAAGCAAATCCGTGTGCCACAACACCAGAACAAGCCCAGTAGTAAGGTCAAGAGTTGCTGTTTCCTTCTGGGAACGTGCCAAAACTCACCAGCTCCCAGGCAGAATCTCACCTTTGGGGTGACTTGCTGCAGGCTTCTCAAAGGGGAGTTTGAACTGCAGGCGGGTGCATTTCTGTGTCACGTGGTGTTTTGGGAGCAGTGCTACTTTCCAGGTTAAAATTGCCATTTAATGTTTTCCCTTGGGAGTCAGGGCCCTTTCCCAGAGCTGTGGCACACAGTGAGGCACAAGCCCCCTGCGTGGTATCGGTGTGTTCCCTGAGCTGGGCTCTGAGCCATGCACTGGGTGGCCAGGTGTTCCTCCAAGAATGCCCTCTTGTCTGCAGCCAAGTGCCCAAGGAGGCGGCCTGCTGCCTGTGCCAGGAGCGTCCCCGGCCCGAGAGCCCCTGCAGGACCATCCAGTTCCTGTGCCAGAAGCTGTGCAGCACCAGCGCCCCGCAGTGCGGTGGGTGTCCGGAGGGGCTGGGGGAGCTCAAATCTGCCCCTTCTCCTGAGCCTGGGGAGATGCTGCAGCACTGCGCCGTGCTGGGGGGTGCTGATCGGGCCTTGGACTACAGGCCTTGGACACAACACCTTGGGATGGAAAGTTCCTGGAGACTGTACATATCTTGTGTGTCACATAGTGTCTGGACAAGGAACAGCTCACTGGGCCCAGCAAACCTACCAATTTCCTACCCACACCATGGCCCCCAGGCAAGGAAGGCAGGAATGCCCCGTGCCCTTCCCTGGTGCTGGAAGGCAAGGTCTGCCCATAAAGGCCCCAGATTCCCCTAACAGCCTGGTTTCTGTGCCACCCCACTGCCCACTGCAGGGCAAAGGGCAGGGCCCCTGATGTGCTCTGCAGGGTGAACACCAAGCACCCTCATGCCCTGGCTGGCCCGTGCAGTGGGAGCAAAGCCCCGTCCTGCTCTAGCTGGGCACAGGGCACAGCACATCCTGTGCACAGCAGGGCCAGGCTGCCCTTCTGCAAACAGGTACAGCCAGGTTTCCAAGGGCCCCAGGGAGCTCGCTTCTCTCACTGCCTCAGCCCCAGGTTTCCCACAGCACAGTCCCAGAGCTCTGGTGCCCTTGAGGGAGTTGTTCATGCTCTAACAGCTTCAGCTGCTGCTCTTGGCAATGGCCCCGGAGCAAAGGAGTCCCTGGGCATTCCTCCCGTGCCAGTCTGTGCCCCCCTTGCAGTGCTGATCTTTCCTCTGGGGTCTCTGCCTCTTCACTGGCTCCTGCAGAGCAAGCCAGGCCTGCTCATCTGGAGCTGTGGGAACCTCTCTGACAGCAATCCCATTCCCCTGGGCTGTTTCCCTCCCATCCAAACAGAGCCCCAGGAGACACCAGGAAAGAACCAGCTCTCTGCTCTGCCCCAAGGGGATAACGGCATGGATTGAAGGGCTCTTCTCCTCACCACAACACATCCCCCACTCTGCTCTTGTGCTTGCTGGCCTTGAGATGAGCTGCTGCTGCCTGGGGTAACCTCTGAGCCTGTGTTTGTGTCCAGCTGCTGATCTGCTCTCTTGCTGTTCTCCAGCTCAGACAAGTCTTCTACGGAGTCGGGGAGAAATAATGGACTTGGAACAAGGCAGAGAGCTGAACACCATCCCAGTGTTGAGCCTCAAGCCCAAGGAGCCTTCACTGGGAGATGGTGAAACTGTCACGCTTGTGGTTGCCCTGACCCTGAGCACTGAGGGTGATGTCAGCAGCCTGGACCGTTCCAGAACAAATTCACATCCCCCTCAGCATCTCTTGGGGCATGAAGGCAAAACAAGCGCTCATGACCTGAGGGCCAAGGTGCAGAAGAAGCTGCCCAAGGCTAAAAGCATCAAGACTGCCAAAAGCATTGTGGTGAAAAAGACACCCTCAAGCTGGCATCAAGAGAAGATGGAGTCACGTTTATACCGGCAAGGATCAAAGCCTTCAGCGGCAGCTGGTGGATTAAAACGTGGTGACGATACCTCCATGTCTGCACAACACAGAGATGAGGAGGAAGATCCAGCTGCCAGGAAGTACTACATCAAGACACACAAATGGCACAAGAAGAAGGACAGCCAGTATGGGCTTGGATATAATAATCTTTTCTACCAGGTTTCAAAACCTGTGAAAGTGGAGCCAAGGTCCAGATCTGACCAGGGTCTAAACAAGAATCTGGATTTTCTCTCTGACCTGTTGATTCGGAGCCGCCCTGCTGCGAGCAGGAGAGGAAGAGCCACAGCTGAAGAGAAGCATTCCTCTATAGGCAGGCACCTCCTGATGATGCGTGCCACCACAGTGGAGGAAGACTCCATGTTCCTCAATAAACCTGTGAGCCCCCAAAGTTCAGACCTTGCGCCAGTTGCAAAAGAACGGGAAACCAACGTTGATCATCACCGGCCGCTGCAGGAGGCACACAAAGGCCTGCAGGCATTCATGGCCCACGTGGAGCGAGCCCTGAAGAGGGACTGCAGCCTGCCCCAGCTCAAGCACGCCTGCGCCAAGATGGTCATGAAGACCAGGCTGCTTCTAAAGCTGCTCACTGAGAGGCAAGAGAACCAGGGAGCCTATGATCCCACGGCCCAGTGTCGTCTGCAAGAGAACATGATCATTCATATGGCCGTGGGGAATGGCAAGGGACTCACACGGAAGGTAAGAGAGCTGCTGGGCACTGCTGCACGTGTCCTCCTGGGCAAAGGAGAATGGAAGGATCAAACCTCTTACCCCCGTGATCTTCCTTTCCTCACAGCGCAAACTAGAAGTTGTGGTGTACGTGGTCACGTTTGTGGTTTTGCTGATTTTCTTCATCTTCGTTTTCCTGATACTGAAGTGTGTCTTCCACGTAAGCCAATTTCTTGTTTGACACAGAGCTGTCTGTCTTGTAGCTGGAGTGCCCAGGTGACAAGCCCCATGTGCCAGTGCAGATGGCCCTGCATGTGCGGGGTACCACAGGAGATGTTGTTCCAAGCCTGGAGCTTGTGGCAGCATCCACAGCACCCAGCTCAGCAGGGTCCAGCCTGCCGGAGGGAAGCTTGTCCTGCCTTCTGTCCCAGCTCCCCCCAGCTTTGCTTTGCTCGCCTGCCTTCAGCCACACAGCAATGAGAGCTCTTGGCCTCTCCTGTTTGGCAGAATATTACAGGAAAACGGATGTTGCAAATCTCCCATTTTCCTTCCCCAGAAGCGCTCTCAACGTTGTGAACTTGACTCGCAACCCCGCGACACCAGGAATTTGTGTCTGACAAGGTAACTGCTCCCCGCCCGTGCCACTGCTGTGCCACCAAGAGTCTTTGCTGAGCAGAGCAGCTCCTCCTGGAGCCCCGCAGCCGCGCAGGTGCCGCTGCCCAGGACTCTCCCGGCTGTGTTTGCAACACGTCGCGTTTGGGGCAGCCCCGGGCAAGCGGCTCCTGAGCGGCAGCGCTGGGCACGGCCGGGGGCTCCCAGCCCAAGCAGCCCTTCCCACGCCGGCGCTGGGATGGATGTCCTGGGCCCCGGTGTGCTCCCGAATTTCTGTGAGCACGGGCAATACCTCTGTGTTCCCAGAACAGTCTCCTCTGCTGATGGCTCTGCCCCATTTTTGCCCGCTCCCTCCCCGCAGAGGCTGGTGAAGAACTCACTGCCATCCTCTCCGGTTGCCTTTTGCATGCAGGGCTCATTCTCTGGATTGCCGGCCATTGCCATCCCTGCTGGGGCTCCCCATCTTCCTTGGGCTCTGCTGGCACGCCCCCGAGCAGGGAGAGGTGCTGGCACCTGCTGCAGCCCTCCCTGGCCAGACCTCCCTGCTGACGGAGCGGGAGCAGGGAGCTCTGGGGATGGGATGTCCAGAAGCCTTTTTGTCCCCATTCACCTCGCTCACTCCATTGCTTTGCAGCGTTGGAAATGCCCCTTCCCAACTCCTGCAGCGGCTGCTGCCCAGACAGGCCAGAGCACAGGCAGCCCTGTTGCCCACAGCCTCCATCACCAGCTGCCTTCTCTCTTTAACCCTATTTTCCCTTGTTGTTTTTTGCAGGTTTTGTGTAAAACTGCCACAGCGTGGGAGGAAGGATAACAAGGAGGCACAGCATGTAGAACAGAAAAGGGCAGATAGCTCCTCTAGGAGTTGGGCCTGTTCCCAGTCCATTAAAAGTTGTTTGCCGTGCTGTTCCCTGTTCAGGAAGTCTGAATTGCCATGGATTCAGAGCCTCAGGGATGCCTATCAATCCCAAAGATAAGCATCCCAGGAAGAGACATAGCGTGAAGAACTAAGGTGGAAGACTTCCAGGAAGTTAATGGGATGCCAGCAATTCTTCACTTCCCATTTTAGCTGAGGCTCTCCTTGGATGCCGTTTCATTGGTTGTGCATATTGTCTTGGATGCTTTTTCCTTGACTGTTCTTTTCTTGCTGTCACTGCTGAGGGAAGGCCGGAGGGTACTGCAGACAAGCACAAGCTCTGGACACCCAGAGGAGGCATCTCCGGCTTTTCCTCATCCCTGGTGGCAATGTTTCCCTTGCATTCAGTATAAATAAAGATTTGGTGTTGCTGATGTATTTGCAAAAGCAGTTTCTGTTCTCCCTTATGGAAATGGGCAAATTCAGTTTGAGATTGTGTGGGTTGACCCCGGCCAGATGCCAGTCACTCACAAAGCTGCAGACTCACTCCTCTCTGCAGCTGGACAGACGGGAGAAAATTTAACGAAGGTTCATGAGTTAAGGACCAGGAGAAAACACTCATCAAATACCATCAAGGGCAAAACAGGCTCGACTTAATGATATAAAATGACTTTATTACTATTACAATCAGAGCAGGATAATGAGAAATAAAAGAAGCCCTTAAAAACTCCTTCCCCTCACCCCTCCCTCCTTCCCAGCTCTACTGCCTACACCAGCAGCACAAGGAGACAGGGAATGGGGATTATTGCCCTGCTCTCAGAGATCAAATCTATCACCCTGCAGCACCATGGGGTTCCTCCCATGGGAGACAGTTCTCCAGGAACTTCTCCAATGTGGCTCCATCTCACCAACAGCAGCTCACTGCAAACTTCTGCAGCATGAGTCCGTCCCACAGGCAACATTCCTCCCAGAACTGCTGCACCATGGGTCACTCTTCCGCAGGTGCAGTCCTGCAAGGACAGGCTGCTCCACCCTGGGAGCAGGGCCCCTCTCTCCACAGGTGTCCCACAGGATGGCAGCCTCCTCCAGGCATCCAGCTGCTCTGGTGCAGGGCTCCTGCACAGGATGCAGGTGAATCTCTGCTTCCCTGTGGATCCGTGCGGGCTGCAGGTGCACTGCTGCCCCAGCATGGTCTCACCACTGCCTGCAGAGGAATCTCGGCTCTGGAGCCTGGAGCATCTCCTCAGCCTCAGTCTGCACTGCCCGTGGAGTCTGCAGGTGGTTCTCCTCACATGTTCTCGCTCCTGCTTTTCTCTAGTCAAAATTAAAACTGTGTCACAACTTGATTTTGGTTTCTTCTTAAATCTGTTAGCACAGAGGTGTAATGACCATTTCTAATTGGGCCAGCCTTGAGAAGGTGCCAGAAGCATCCGCATGTCCGGCAGAGCCAATGCCAGTGGGCTCCAGGGTGGACATCCACCTCGAGAGCCATCAGGGATTGGTTCAGCCGGACATTGTGGAAGCTGGAAGCTTCCAGCAGCTTCTAAGAGAAGGAATCTTCGTGACTCCGTGCCCAGGACTGGAGGCCGCCGTGCCGCAAGCGCTGCCGGTTGCGCCCCGGCCCGAGCTGTTGGGCCGCGCGTTTCCCCTCAGGCCGGGGCGGCCGCTGCCGGTGCCGCCGCCCGGAGGCGGAGGTGCCCGGGCGGCGGAGCGGCCGCGCTTCGCGGCCGGGCCGGGCCGCCTCTCTGGCCGCTGCTTGCGGGGCCGTGCCGGCCTTGCCCGAGCTGCCCGCGGCTCCCTTTGCACGGCGCTCGCTGCCGGGGCCGGCGCGCTCAGGCGGAGCTGCCGCCCCTCAGGCTCGCGGCGCTTCCCGCCATTGTGGCTGCGGCTCCCTCAGCCTCTGCCGGCGCCCATCCCGACATTGCCCGGCTTTGGGCAAGCTCCCCGCGCCCTCCCAGCGCCGTTTGCGGCCTTTGGCCCTGCCTGGGTGCCGCCTGCCCACCAAAGGCGCTCTCACCGCTCCGCACAAGTGGAGAGGAGAAAAAGGACAGCGAAAGGCTCAGGAGTTTACAGAAAGGGAGGGAGAGATCCCGCCCCGCTCATGGTCACGGTCAGGGACACAACGGCCGGAACTTGGGGATATTAATTGCATTTATTGTCAAGAAAATCAGAGCAGGATAATGAGAAGCAAAAGAAATTTCAACAGCACCTGTAGCCCCAAAGCCATGCCAAAACCTGGCCACGCAAACCTAATACAGCTGGGAATGGCTTCACAGTGACACAGGGCAGGCTTAGATCTTGTGTTCAGGAGAAATCCTTCCCTGGGAGGGTGGCAGGCCCTGGCACAGGGTGCCCAGAGCAGCTGGGGCTGCCCCTGGATCCCTGGCAGTGTCCAAGTCCAGGTGGGACGGGGCTTGGAGCAGCCTGGGCTAGTGGAAGGTGTCCCTGCCATGGCAGGGGTGAAACCGGATGGGCTTTAAGGCCCCTTCCAAGCCATGATTGTGCAGATTGATGGCTCTGAGGCAGAGTCATTTGGTGACAGCATGGCCTGAACTGCGGTTTGCTGCGAGCTGTGATGCCAAGCACCATGACGGTGACAAGAGCATTGCTACAGTGTCATAAGAAGGACCACTGTGACATTGGCAGCAGCACTGTGACACAGGAGCTGCCACAGGTGCAGCTCAGGTCTGCGTCCCAGGCGACTGCAGCCAGTCCTGCCTCGCCATGGACCTGGTGATGCGTCTGGTGCACGCTCTGCTCCTGCTGGCCCTGCTGCTGGCAGTGGCCCCCTCCCCAGCAGTGGGCAAGGAGCTTTGCCCAGAGCCCTGCCACTGCCCAGGCCGCGGGCGGCTGAACTGCGGCCATGCCGGCCTGGCCACCGTGCCCCCGGCCAGCCGCCGCCAAGCCCTGGCCTTCCTGTGAGTCCCGCGGCCCCTCAGAGCCCTGCAGCTGCCCCTCCTCGGCTCCCTGGCTCTGCAAACCCCACCTGGGACACCCGGGGGACTCCCTGGCACGAGACAGGGGGGGTTTGGGGGCCTGAGCACAGCATGAGGGTGAAGCCAGCTGGGCACTCTGCGCCTTCTCCAGGCAAAGCCCAATTCCAGCTCTGCAGCCGAAAGGCAGGGAAATGGGCTTTCCTGAGGGGGGACCGGCTCTTTGTCTCTTTGCAGAGATTTCACTGGCAACTCCATTGCTGCTGTTGGAAAACAAACCTGGAAGGACTACCCATGGACTGAGACCTTGTAAGTGCCCTGCAGCATTTCAAATGTCAGCAGTCTGGGGAGATGCCATCCTTTGGTCTGGGGTTGGAGCAGCAGCCCTCACACCACCCGCTTCCATTGGAATTCAAAGCTCGGTTGCTCTGCCAGGAGGGGTGTGAATCACCACAGCTTCCCAGCATGGCAAGAATTGCCTCGAGTCTCTTGCAGCCAGGGCCCCATGCCCGTGTCTGTGTGCCCAGGGATCAAGCTGTGGTCAGCTTCAGCCGGCCAGGAGCAAGGGCCTGCTCTGGCCAGGAGTGGGGACGATCCCTGCCGCGGTGGCCCAGAGAGATGCATCAGTCAAGCTGCTGCAGGAGATTTTCCCATGACAATCCCAGTTGCTGCTGGGCTGTGGCCGCTGTCACAATGTCCCTGTGTCCCCTTGCAGAGTGCTCAGGGACAATGAGCTGCGGGCAGTGAAGAGGCATTCCCTGGAGGGGCTGTTCCTGCTGAAGCACCTGTAAGCACCGTGCCCTGCCCAGGGCAGGGGAGGCTCCTGCCTGCCCCTCCCTGGGGCCCTGCTGCTCAGCCCAGCTACGGGCACGTGGCCTTTGGCCCTGCTGGCATCCAGGCTGCAGAGGCAGGTAAAAGCAACAGGGCAAAAGGAAGTGACATTTGATGTTCTGCCTTGAACAGGGATTTGTCCTGCAATGAGATCCTGTCCATTGAGGAATGGGCATTTGAGTCACTGCCTTTCCTGAAGTTTCTGTGAGTGATCAAGTTTCTTTCTGGTAGTTTTAGCTCAGTCTTTGCATGGGCACCCTTCCTGTGTAGGAAAATGCTCCGCTGTTTTCCCCACAGTCCCTAAATCTGCCCAGAGCCCAGCTGAGCTGCAGAGGTCAATGCCGATGGCTGGGCGGCCACGCCAGGGGACAGAACCCAGCGGGGTTGTCCACACACAGCCATCAGAGCAGCCAGTTCTGGCAGCCTTGGCTGCATCCTGGAACAGAAACAGAGTCAGCACGTGTGCCCTTCACTTGCCCTCCTGGGCAGGCTACAAACGCTGAGAAAGCAGCAGTTTCCTCCCTCTTCCACCTTGGATTGGCACCTTTCCTGCAAAGGGCTCCTTCTTTGCCCCCTCTCTCTGTAGGGCAGGCGTGATTCCTTTGTGTGACCCCCTCTTTCCCCAGGAATCTCTCCTGGAATGGCCTCACACAGATCCGCAGCGACACTTTCCAGGCCTGGCATGGGATGCAGTTCCTCCAGGAGCTGTAAGTGGCCCCAGGGCTAAAGGCACGGCAGGGTCTCTGCAGGGTCAGTGGGCAAGAGCAGATTTGCCCTTGGGAAAGTCCTGATTGCAACTGTGGATGTCAGGCAGGGAGCACCAGGAGCGTGCAGCTGCAAAGGCCCTTTCCCCTGCCCTGCTCCTCTCCTGCAAGGCTTCCTTGAATGCGGCCGGGCCGTGCCCACGTGCCCGGCACAGCCAGCTCACATCCTTGCCATCAGCCCTGAGAGAGCTCTGTTGTTTCTCAGGATCCTCAGCCACAACCCGCTGGCTGTCATTGATGATGCTGCCTTCTTCAAGCTGCCCTCAGTGAGCTTTCTGTAAGTATTGGCTCATTTGGAGCAGATCCCCAGAGAGCTGTGTCTCTCTGGAGTGCCCTGTTGTCAGGAAAGCTGCACAAATGGTGCAGGAGCAAATCTCCCTCTTGGCCTGCCTGAGTCTGCCGGAGTCACAATTCCCCTGGCTCCAGCAGAGGAAGGCAAAGCCCAAGCAGTGCTGATGTTTCCCCAGCTGTAAAACAACCCAGGAACTGGGACAGAAACCTTCAGGGATGAGAGCCCGTGCAGGTCTGGGGCCGTGGACTGGCTGCAGGGCTCTGGGAATCAGCTGCACTCCTGCCAGCAGCTCCAGGCTCCTCCCTCCTGCAGGGACTCAGCTGCCCTCAGGGGAGAGCAGCAGGAGGGTCGGGAGAGGGACAATCCTGTCTGTTGGCATCTGTCTGCCACGAGAGGTGCAGGGTTGCAGTTTAGTGCAGGCTTAGAGAAGGGCAAGGCAGAGGGAAGCTGGGCTCCAGAATGGCTTCTCTGGGAGCTGGCAGAAGTGGATGCCTCTGCATACAGCACCACCATCATCAGGGCCCTGGGCTTGCTCTGAGAGCAGAGTTGTGGCAATGTCACCAGAGAGTTTCATGAGCTCTTTCCAATGTTTGCAGAGACCTGAGTGCCACCCAAGTGAACTCGCAGACGCTGCTGCAGCTGCTGCAGAGCACAGTGAGCTTGGAAACCCTGTGAGTGTGTGGGACTGAGCCCCAGCCGCCAGCAGGCCCCGAGTGCTGGGACAGGGGCCCTGCTTGGGAAGCAAATCCGTGTGCCACAACACCAGAACAAGCCCAGTAGTAAGGTCAAGAGTTGCTGTTTCCTTCTGGGAACGTGCCAAAACTCACCAGCTCCCAGGCAGAATCTCACCTTTGGGGTGACTTGCTGCAGGCTTCTCAAAGGGGAGTTTGAACTGCAGGCGGGTGCATTTCTGTGTCACGTGGTGTTTTGGGAGCAGTGCTACTTTCCAGGTTAAAATTGCCATTTAATGTTTTCCCTTGGGAGTCAGGGCCCTTTCCCAGAGCTGTGGCACACAGTGAGGCACAAGCCCCCTGCGTGGTATCGGTGTGTTCCCTGAGCTGGGCTCTGAGCCATGCACTGGGTGGCCAGGTGTTCCTCCAAGAATGCCCTCTTGTCTGCAGCCAAGTGCCCAAGGAGGCGGCCTGCTGCCTGTGCCAGGAGCGTCCCCGGCCCGAGAGCCCCTGCAGGACCATCCAGTTCCTGTGCCAGAAGCTGTGCAGCACCAGCGCCCCGCAGTGCGGTGGGTGTCCGGAGGGGCTGGGGGAGCTCAAATCTGCCCCTTCTCCTGAGCCTGGGGAGATGCTGCAGCACTGCGCCGTGCTGGGGGGTGCTGATCGGGCCTTGGACTACAGGCCTTGGACACAACACCTTGGGATGGAAAGTTCCTGGAGACTGTACATATCTTGTGTGTCACATAGTGTCTGGACAAGGAACAGCTCACTGGGCCCAGCAAACCTACCAATTTCCTACCCACACCATGGCCCCCAGGCAAGGAAGGCAGGAATGCCCCGTGCCCTTCCCTGGTGCTGGAAGGCAAGGTCTGCCCATAAAGGCCCCAGATTCCCCTAACAGCCTGGTTTCTGTGCCACCCCACTGCCCACTGCAGGGCAAAGGGCAGGGCCCCTGATGTGCTCTGCAGGGTGAACACCAAGCACCCTCATGCCCTGGCTGGCCCGTGCAGTGGGAGCAAAGCCCCGTCCTGCTCTAGCTGGGCACAGGGCACAGCACATCCTGTGCACAGCAGGGCCAGGCTGCCCTTCTGCAAACAGGTACAGCCAGGTTTCCAAGGGCCCCAGGGAGCTCGCTTCTCTCACTGCCTCAGCCCCAGGTTTCCCACAGCACAGTCCCAGAGCTCTGGTGCCCTTGAGGGAGTTGTTCATGCTCTAACAGCTTCAGCTGCTGCTCTTGGCAATGGCCCCGGAGCAAAGGAGTCCCTGGGCATTCCTCCCGTGCCAGTCTGTGCCCCCCTTGCAGTGCTGATCTTTCCTCTGGGGTCTCTGCCTCTTCACTGGCTCCTGCAGAGCAAGCCAGGCCTGCTCATCTGGAGCTGTGGGAACCTCTCTGACAGCAATCCCATTCCCCTGGGCTGTTTCCCTCCCATCCAAACAGAGCCCCAGGAGACACCAGGAAAGAACCAGCTCTCTGCTCTGCCCCAAGGGGATAACGGCATGGATTGAAGGGCTCTTCTCCTCACCACAACACATCCCCCACTCTGCTCTTGTGCTTGCTGGCCTTGAGATGAGCTGCTGCTGCCTGGGGTAACCTCTGAGCCTGTGTTTGTGTCCAGCTGCTGATCTGCTCTCTTGCTGTTCTCCAGCTCAGACAAGTCTTCTACGGAGTCGGGGAGAAATAATGGACTTGGAACAAGGCAGAGAGCTGAACACCATCCCAGTGTTGAGCCTCAAGCCCAAGGAGCCTTCACTGGGAGATGGTGAAACTGTCACGCTTGTGGTTGCCCTGACCCTGAGCACTGAGGGTGATGTCAGCAGCCTGGACCGTTCCAGAACAAATTCACATCCCCCTCAGCATCTCTTGGGGCATGAAGGCAAAACAAGCGCTCATGACCTGAGGGCCAAGGTGCAGAAGAAGCTGCCCAAGGCTAAAAGCATCAAGACTGCCAAAAGCATTGTGGTGAAAAAGACACCCTCAAGCTGGCATCAAGAGAAGATGGAGTCACGTTTATACCGGCAAGGATCAAAGCCTTCAGCGGCAGCTGGTGGATTAAAACGTGGTGACGATACCTCCATGTCTGCACAACACAGAGATGAGGAGGAAGATCCAGCTGCCAGGAAGTACTACATCAAGACACACAAATGGCACAAGAAGAAGGACAGCCAGTATGGGCTTGGATATAATAATCTTTTCTACCAGGTTTCAAAACCTGTGAAAGTGGAGCCAAGGTCCAGATCTGACCAGGGTCTAAACAAGAATCTGGATTTTCTCTCTGACCTGTTGATTCGGAGCCGCCCTGCTGCGAGCAGGAGAGGAAGAGCCACAGCTGAAGAGAAGCATTCCTCTATAGGCAGGCACCTCCTGATGATGCGTGCCACCACAGTGGAGGAAGACTCCATGTTCCTCAATAAACCTGTGAGCCCCCAAAGTTCAGACCTTGCGCCAGTTGCAAAAGAACGGGAAACCAACGTTGATCATCACCGGCCGCTGCAGGAGGCACACAAAGGCCTGCAGGCATTCATGGCCCACGTGGAGCGAGCCCTGAAGAGGGACTGCAGCCTGCCCCAGCTCAAGCACGCCTGCGCCAAGATGGTCATGAAGACCAGGCTGCTTCTAAAGCTGCTCACTGAGAGGCAAGAGAACCAGGGAGCCTATGATCCCACGGCCCAGTGTCGTCTGCAAGAGAACATGATCATTCATATGGCCGTGGGGAATGGCAAGGGACTCACACGGAAGGTAAGAGAGCTGCTGGGCACTGCTGCACGTGTCCTCCTGGGCAAAGGAGAATGGAAGGATCAAACCTCTTACCCCCGTGATCTTCCTTTCCTCACAGCGCAAACTAGAAGTTGTGGTGTACGTGGTCACGTTTGTGGTTTTGCTGATTTTCTTCATCTTCGTTTTCCTGATACTGAAGTGTGTCTTCCACGTAAGCCAATTTCTTGTTTGACACAGAGCTGTCTGTCTTGTAGCTGGAGTGCCCAGGTGACAAGCCCCATGTGCCAGTGCAGATGGCCCTGCATGTGCGGGGTACCACAGGAGATGTTGTTCCAAGCCTGGAGCTTGTGGCAGCATCCACAGCACCCAGCTCAGCAGGGTCCAGCCTGCCAGAGGGAAGCTTGTCCTGCCTTCTGTCCCAGCTCCCCCCAGCTTTGCTTTGCTCGCCTGCCTTCAGCCACACAGCAATGAGAGCTCTTGGCCTCTCCTGTTTGGCAGAATATTACAGGAAAACGGATGTTGCAAATCTCCCATTTTCCTTCCCCAGAAGCGCTCTCAACGTTGTGAACTTGACTCGCAACCCCGCGACACCAGGAATTTGTGTCTGACAAGGTAACTGCTCCCCGCCCGTGCCACTGCTGTGCCACCAAGAGTCTTTGCTGAGCAGAGCAGCTCCTCCTGGAGCCCCGCAGCCGCGCAGGTGCCGCTGCCCAGGACTCTCCCGGCTGTGTTTGCAACACGTCGCGTTTGGGGCAGCCCCGGGCAAGCGGCTCCTGAGCGGCAGCGCTGGGCACGGCCGGGGGCTCCCAGCCCAAGCAGCCCTTCCCACGCCGGCGCTGGGATGGATGTCCTGGGCCCCGGTGTGCTCCCGAATTTCTGTGAGCACGGGCAATACCTCTGTGTTCCCAGAACAGTCTCCTCTGCTGATGGCTCTGCCCCATTTTTGCCCGCTCCCTCCCCGCAGAGGCTGGTGAAGAACTCACTGCCATCCTCTCCGGTTGCCTTTTGCATGCAGGGCTCATTCTCTGGATTGCCGGCCATTGCCATCCCTGCTGGGGCTCCCCATCTTCCTTGGGCTCTGCTGGCACGCCCCCGAGCAGGGAGAGGTGCTGGCACCTGCTGCAGCCCTCCCTGGCCAGACCTCCCTGCTGACGGAGCGGGAGCAGGGAGCTCTGGGGATGGGATGTCCAGAAGCCTTTTTGTCCCCATTCACCTCGCTCACTCCATTGCTTTGCAGCGTTGGAAATGCCCCTTCCCAACTCCTGCAGCGGCTGCTGCCCAGACAGGCCAGAGCACAGGCAGCCCTGTTGCCCACAGCCTCCATCACCAGCTGCCTTCTCTCTTTAACCCTATTTTCCCTTGTTGTTTTTTGCAGGTTTTGTGTAAAACTGCCACAGCGTGGGAGGAAGGATAACAAGGAGGCACAGCATGTAGAACAGAAAAGGGCAGATAGCTCCTCTAGGAGTTGGGCCTGTTCCCAGTCCATTAAAAGTTGTTTGCCGTGCTGTTCCCTGTTCAGGAAGTCTGAATTGCCATGGATTCAGAGCCTCAGGGATGCCTATCAATCCCAAAGATAAGCATCCCAGGAAGAGACATAGCGTGAAGAACTAAGGTGGAAGACTTCCAGGAAGTTAATGGGATGCCAGCAATTCTTCACTTCCCATTTTAGCTGAGGCTCTCCTTGGATGCCGTTTCATTGGTTGTGCATATTGTCTTGGATGCTTTTTCCTTGACTGTTCTTTTCTTGCTGTCACTGCTGAGGGAAGGCCGGAGGGTACTGCAGACAAGCACAAGCTCTGGACACCCAGAGGAGGCATCTCCGGCTTTTCCTCATCCCTGGTGGCAATGTTTCCCTTGCATTCAGTATAAATAAAGATTTGGTGTTGCTGATGTATTTGCAAAAGCAGTTTCTGTTCTCCCTTATGGAAATGGGCAAATTCAGTTTGAGATTGTGTGGGTTGACCCCGGCCAGATGCCAGTCACTCACAAAGCTGCAGACTCACTCCTCTCTGCAGCTGGACAGACGGGAGAAAATTTAACGAAGGTTCATGAGTTAAGGACCAGGAGAAAACACTCATCAAATACCATCAAGGGCAAAACAGGCTCGACTTAATGATATAAAATGACTTTATTACTATTACAATCAGAGCAGGATAATGAGAAATAAAAGAAGCCCTTAAAAACTCCTTCCCCTCACCCCTCCCTCCTTCCCAGCTCTACTGCCTACACCAGCAGCACAAGGAGACAGGGAATGGGGATTATTGCCCTGCTCTCAGAGATCAAATCTATCACCCTGCAGCACCATGGGGTTCCTCCCATGGGAGACAGTTCTCCAGGAACTTCTCCAATGTGGCTCCATCTCACCAACAGCAGCTCACTGCAAACTTCTGCAGCATGAGTCCGTCCCACAGGCAACATTCCTCCCAGAACTGCTGCACCATGGGTCACTCTTCCGCAGGTGCAGTCCTGCAAGGACAGGCTGCTCCACCCTGGGAGCAGGGCCCCTCTCTCCACAGGTGTCCCACAGGATGGCAGCCTCCTCCAGGCATCCAGCTGCTCTGGTGCAGGGCTCCTGCACAGGATGCAGGTGAATCTCTGCTTCCCTGTGGATCCGTGCGGGCTGCAGGTGCACTGCTGCCCCAGCATGGTCTCACCACTGCCTGCAGAGGAATCTCGGCTCTGGAGCCTGGAGCATCTCCTCAGCCTCAGTCTGCACTGCCCGTGGAGTCTGCAGGTGGTTCTCCTCACATGTTCTCGCTCCTGCTTTTCTCTAGTCAAAATTAAAACTGTGTCACAACTTGATTTTGGTTTCTTCTTAAATCTGTTAGCACAGAGGTGTAATGACCATTTCTAATTGGGCCAGCCTTGAGAAGGTGCCAGAAGCATCCGCATGTCCGGCAGAGCCAATGCCAGTGGGCTCCAGGGTGGACATCCACCTCGAGAGCCATCAGGGATTGGTTCAGCCGGACATTGTGGAAGCTGGAAGCTTCCAGCAGCTTCTAAGAGAAGGAATCTTCGTGACTCCGTGCCCAGGACTGGAGGCCGCCGTGCCGCAAGCGCTGCCGGTTGCGCCCCGGCCCGAGCTGTTGGGCCGCGCGTTTCCCCTCAGGCCGGGGCGGCCGCTGCCGGTGCCGCCGCCCGGAGGCGGAGGTGCCCGGGCGGCGGAGCGGCCGCGCTTCGCGGCCGGGCCGGGCCGCCTCTCTGGCCGCTGCTTGCGGGGCCGTGCCGGCCTTGCCCGAGCTGCCCGCGGCTCCCTTTGCACGGCGCTCGCTGCCGGGGCCGGCGCGCTCAGGCGGAGCTGCCGCCCCTCAGGCTCGCGGCGCTTCCCGCCATTGTGGCTGTGGCTCCCTCAGCCTCTGCCGGCGCCCATCCCGACATTGCCCGGCTTTGGGCAAGCTCCCCGCGCCCTCCCAGCGCCGTTTGCGGCCTTTGGCCCTGCCTGGGTGCCGCCTGCCCACCAAAGGCGCTCTCACCGCTCCGCACAAGTGGAGAGGAGAAAAAGGACAGCGAAAGGCTCAGGAGTTTACAGAAAGGGAGGGAGAGATCCCGCCCCGCTCATGGTCACGGTCAGGGACACAACGGCCGGAACTTGGGGATATTAATTGCATTTATTGTCAAGAAAATCAGAGCAGGATAATGAGAAGCAAAAGAAATTTCAACAGCACCTGTAGCCCCAAAGCCATGCCAAAACCTGGCCACGCAAACCTAATACAGCTGGGAATGGCTTCACAGTGACACAGGGCAGGCTTAGATCTTGTGTTCAGGAGAAATCCTTCCCTGGGAGGGTGGCAGGCCCTGGCACAGGGTGCCCAGAGCAGCTGGGGCTGCCCCTGGATCCCTGGCAGTGTCCAAGTCCAGGTGGGACGGGGCTTGGAGCAGCCTGGGCTAGTGGAAGGTGTCCCTGCCATGGCAGGGGTGAAACCGGATGGGCTTTAAGGCCCCTTCCAAGCCATGATTGTGCAGATTGATGGCTCTGAGGCAGAGTCATTTGGTGACAGCATGGCCTGAACTGCGGTTTGCTGCGAGCTGTGATGCCAAGCACCATGACGGTGACAAGAGCATTGCTACAGTGTCATAAGAAGGACCACTGTGACATTGGCAGCAGCACTGTGACACAGGAGCTGCCACAGGTGCAGCTCAGGTCTGCGTCCCAGGCGACTGCAGCCAGTCCTGCCTCGCCATGGACCTGGTGATGCGTCTGGTGCACGCTCTGCTCCTGCTGGCCCTGCTGCTGGCAGTGGCCCCCTCCCCAGCAGTGGGCAAGGAGCTTTGCCCAGAGCCCTGCCACTGCCCAGGCCGCGGGCGGCTGAACTGCGGCCATGCCGGCCTGGCCACCGTGCCCCCGGCCAGCCGCCGCCAAGCCCTGGCCTTCCTGTGAGTCCCGCGGCCCCTCAGAGCCCTGCAGCTGCCCCTCCTCGGCTCCCTGGCTCTGCAAACCCCACCTGGGACACCCGGGGGACTCCCTGGCACGAGACAGGGGGGGTTTGGGGGCCTGAGCACAGCATGAGGGTGAAGCCAGCTGGGCACTCTGCGCCTTCTCCAGGCAAAGCCCAATTCCAGCTCTGCAGCCGAAAGGCAGGGAAATGGGCTTTCCTGAGGGGGGACCGGCTCTTTGTCTCTTTGCAGAGATTTCACTGGCAACTCCATTGCTGCTGTTGGAAAACAAACCTGGAAGGACTACCCATGGACTGAGACCTTGTAAGTGCCCTGCAGCATTTCAAATGTCAGCAGTCTGGGGAGATGCCATCCTTTGGTCTGGGGTTGCAGCAGCAGCCCTCACACCACCCGCTTCCATTGGAATTCAAAGCTCGGTTGCTCTGCCAGGAGGGGTGTGAATCACCACAGCTTCCCAGCATGGCAAGAATTGCCTCGAGTCTCTTGCAGCCAGGGCCCCATGCCCGTGTCTGTGTGCCCAGGGATCAAGCTGTGGTCAGCTTCAGCCGGCCAGGAGCAAGGGCCTGCTCTGGCCAGGAGTGGGGACGATCCCTGCCGCGGTGGCCCAGAGAGATGCATCAGTCAAGCTGCTGCAGGAGATTTTCCCATGACAATCCCAGTTGCTGCTGGGCTGTGGCCGCTGTCACAATGTCCCTGTGTCCCCTTGCAGAGTGCTCAGGGACAATGAGCTGCGGGCAGTGAAGAGGCATTCCCTGGAGGGGCTGTTCCTGCTGAAGCACCTGTAAGCACCGTGCCCTGCCCAGGGCAGGGGAGGCTCCTGCCTGCCCCTCCCTGGGGCCCTGCTGCTCAGCCCAGCTACGGGCACGTGGCCTTTGGCCCTGCTGGCATCCAGGCTGCAGAGGCAGGTAAAAGCAACAGGGCAAAAGGAAGTGACATTTGATGTTCTGCCTTGAACAGGGATTTGTCCTGCAATGAGATCCTGTCCATTGAGGAATGGGCATTTGAGTCACTGCCTTTCCTGAAGTTTCTGTGAGTGATCAAGTTTCTTTCTGGTAGTTTTAGCTCAGTCTTTGCATGGGCACCCTTCCTGTGTAGGAAAATGCTCCGCTGTTTTCCCCACAGTCCCTAAATCTGCCCAGAGCCCAGCTGAGCTGCAGAGGTCAATGCCGATGGCTGGGCGGCCACGCCAGGGGACAGAACCCAGCGGGGTTGTCCACACACAGCCATCAGAGCAGCCAGTTCTGGCAGCCTTGGCTGCATCCTGGAACAGAAACAGAGTCAGCACGTGTGCCCTTCACTTGCCCTCCTGGGCAGGCTACAAACGCTGAGAAAGCAGCAGTTTCCTCCCTCTTCCACCTTGGATTGGCACCTTTCCTGCAAAGGGCTCCTTCTTTGCCCCCTCTCTCTGTAGGGCAGGCGTGATTCCTTTGTGTGACCCCCTCTTTCCCCAGGAATCTCTCCTGGAATGGCCTCACACAGATCCGCAGCGACACTTTCCAGGCCTGGCATGGGATGCAGTTCCTCCAGGAGCTGTAAGTGGCCCCAGGGCTAAAGGCACGGCAGGGTCTCTGCAGGGTCAGTGGGCAAGAGCAGATTTGCCCTTGGGAAAGTCCTGATTGCAACTGTGGATGTCAGGCAGGGAGCACCAGGAGCGTGCAGCTGCAAAGGCCCTTTCCCCTGCCCTGCTCCTCTCCTGCAAGGCTTCCTTGAATGCGGCCGGGCCGTGCCCACGTGCCCGGCACAGCCAGCTCACATCCTTGCCATCAGCCCTGAGAGAGCTCTGTTGTTTCTCAGGATCCTCAGCCACAACCCGCTGGCTGTCATTGATGATGCTGCCTTCTTCAAGCTGCCCTCAGTGAGCTTTCTGTAAGTATTGGCTCATTTGGAGCAGATCCCCAGAGAGCTGTGTCTCTCTGGAGTGCCCTGTTGTCAGGAAAGCTGCACAAATGGTGCAGGAGCAAATCTCCCTCTTGGCCTGCCTGAGTCTGCCGGAGTCACAATTCCCCTGGCTCCAGCAGAGGAAGGCAAAGCCCAAGCAGTGCTGATGTTTCCCCAGCTGTAAAACAACCCAGGAACTGGGACAGAAACCTTCAGGGATGAGAGCCCGTGCAGGTCTGGGGCCGTGGACTGGCTGCAGGGCTCTGGGAATCAGCTGCACTCCTGCCAGCAGCTCCAGGCTCCTCCCTCCTGCAGGGACTCAGCTGCCCTCAGGGGAGAGCAGCAGGAGGGTCGGGAGAGGGACAATCCTGTCTGTTGGCATCTGTCTGCCACGAGAGGTGCAGGGTTGCAGTTTAGTGCAGGCTTAGAGAAGGGCAAGGCAGAGGGAAGCTGGGCTCCAGAATGGCTTCTCTGGGAGCTGGCAGAAGTGGATGCCTCTGCATACAGCACCACCATCATCAGGGCCCTGGGCTTGCTCTGAGAGCAGAGTTGTGGCAATGTCACCAGAGAGTTTCATGAGCTCTTTCCAATGTTTGCAGAGACCTGAGTGCCACCCAAGTGAACTCGCAGACGCTGCTGCAGCTGCTGCAGAGCACAGTGAGCTTGGAAACCCTGTGAGTGTGTGGGACTGAGCCCCAGCCGCCAGCAGGCCCCGAGTGCTGGGACAGGGGCCCTGCTTGGGAAGCAAATCCGTGTGCCACAACACCAGAACAAGCCCAGTAGTAAGGTCAAGAGTTGCTGTTTCCTTCTGGGAACGTGCCAAAACTCACCAGCTCCCAGGCAGAATCTCACCTTTGGGGTGACTTGCTGCAGGCTTCTCAAAGGGGAGTTTGAACTGCAGGCGGGTGCATTTCTGTGTCACGTGGTGTTTTGGGAGCAGTGCTACTTTCCAGGTTAAAATTGCCATTTAATGTTTTCCCTTGGGAGTCAGGGCCCTTTCCCAGAGCTGTGGCACACAGTGAGGCACAAGCCCCCTGCGTGGTATCGGTGTGTTCCCTGAGCTGGGCTCTGAGCCATGCACTGGGTGGCCAGGTGTTCCTCCAAGAATGCCCTCTTGTCTGCAGCCAAGTGCCCAAGGAGGCGGCCTGCTGCCTGTGCCAGGAGCGTCCCCGGCCCGAGAGCCCCTGCAGGACCATCCAGTTCCTGTGCCAGAAGCTGTGCAGCACCAGCGCCCCGCAGTGCGGTGGGTGTCCGGAGGGGCTGGGGGAGCTCAAATCTGCCCCTTCTCCTGAGCCTGGGGAGATGCTGCAGCACTGCGCCGTGCTGGGGGGTGCTGATCGGGCCTTGGACTACAGGCCTTGGACACAACACCTTGGGATGGAAAGTTCCTGGAGACTGTACATATCTTGTGTGTCACATAGTGTCTGGACAAGCAACAGCTCACTGGGCCCAGCAAACCTACCAATTTCCTACCCACACCATGGCCCCCAGGCAAGGAAGGCAGGAATGCCCCGTGCCCTTCCCTGGTGCTGGAAGGCAAGGTCTGCCCATAAAGGCCCCAGATTCCCCTAACAGCCTGGTTTCTGTGCCACCCCACTGCCCACTGCAGGGCAAAGGGCAGGGTCCCTGATGTGCTCTGCAGGGTGAACACCAAGCACCCTCATGCCCTGGTTGGCCCGTGCAGTGGGAGCAAAGCCCCGTCCTGCTCTAGCTGGGCACAGGGCACAGCACATCCTGTGCACAGCAGGGCCAGGCTGCCCTTCTGCAAACAGGTACAGCCAGGTTTCCAAGGGCCCCAGGGAGCTCGCTTCTCTCACTGCCTCAGCCCCAGGTTTCCCACAGCACAGTCCCAGAGCTCTGGTGCCCTTGAGGGAGTTGTTCATGCTCTAACAGCTTCAGCTGCTGTTCCTGGCAATGGCCCCGGAGCAAAGGAGTCCCTGGCCATTCCTCCCGTGCCAGTCTGTGCCCCCCTTGCAGTGCTGATCTTTCCTCTGGGGTCTCTGCCTCTTCACTGGCTCCTGCAGAGCAAGCCAGGCCTGCTCATCTGGAGCTGTGGGAACCTCTCTGACAGCAATCCCATTCCCCTGGGATGTTTCCCTCCCATCCAAACAGAGCCCCAGGAGACACCAGGAAAGAACCAGCTCTCTGCTCTGCCCCAAGGGGATAACGGCATGGATTGAAGGGCTCTTCTCCTCACCACAACACATCCCCCACTCTGCTCTTGTGCTTGCTGGCCTTGAGATGAGCTGCTGCTGCCTGGGGTAACCTCTGAGCCTGTGTTTGTGTCCAGCTGCTGATCTGCTCTCTTGCTGTTCTCCAGCTCAGACAAGTCTTCTACGGAGTCGGGGAGAAATAATGGACTTGGAACAAGGCAGAGAGCTGAACACCATCCCAGTGTTGAGCCTCAAGCCCAAGGAGCCTTCACTGGGAGATGGTGAAACTGTCACGCTTGTGGTTGCCCTGACCCTGAGCACTGAGGGTGATGTCAGCAGCCTGGACCGTTCCAGAACAAATTCACATCCCCCTCAGCATCTCTTGGGGCATGAAGGCAAAACAAGCGCTCATGACCTGAGGGCCAAGGTGCAGAAGAAGCTGCCCAAGGCTAAAAGCATCAAGACTGCCAAAAGCATTGTGGTGAAAAAGACACCCTCAAGCTGGCATCAAGAGAAGATGGAGTCACGTTTATACCGGCAAGGATCAAAGCCTTCAGCGGCAGCTGGTGGATTAAAACGTGGTGACGATACCTCCATGTCTGCACAACACAGAGATGAGGAGGAAGATCCAGCTGCCAGGAAGTACTACATCAAGACACACAAATGGCACAAGAAGAAGGACAGCCAGTATGGGCTTGGATATAATAATCTTTTCTACCAGGTTTCAAAACCTGTGAAAGTGGAGCCAAGGTCCAGATCTGACCAGGGTCTAAACAAGAATCTGGATTTTCTCTCTGACCTGTTGATTCGGAGCCGCCCTGCTGCGAGCAGGAGAGGAAGAGCCACAGCTGAAGAGAAGCATTCCTCTATAGGCAGGCACCTCCTGATGATGCGTGCCACCACAGTGGAGGAAGACTCCATGTTCCTCAATAAACCTGTGAGCCCCCAAAGTTCAGACCTTGCGCCAGTTGCAAAAGAACGGGAAACCAACGTTGATCATCACCGGCCGCTGCAGGAGGCACACAAAGGCCTGCAGGCATTCATGGCCCACGTGGAGCGAGCCCTGAAGAGGGACTGCAGCCTGCCCCAGCTCAAGCACGCCTGCGCCAAGATGGTCATGAAGACCAGGCTGCTTCTAAAGCTGCTCACTGAGAGGCAAGAGAACCAGGGAGCCTATGATCCCACGGCCCAGTGTCGTCTGCAAGAGAACATGATCATTCATATGGCCGTGGGGAATGGCAAGGGACTCACACGGAAGGTAAGAGAGCTGCTGGGCACTGCTGCACGTGTCCTCCTGGGCAAAGGAGAATGGAAGGATCAAACCTCTTACCCCCGTGATCTTCCTTTCCTCACAGCGCAAACTAGAAGTTGTGGTGTACGTGGTCACGTTTGTGGTTTTGCTGATTTTCTTCATCTTCGTTTTCCTGATACTGAAGTGTGTCTTCCACGTAAGCCAATTTCTTGTTTGACACAGAGCTGTCTGTCTTGTAGCTGGAGTGCCCAGGTGACAAGCCCCATGTGCCACTGCAGATGGCCCTGCATGTGCTGGGTACCACAGGAGATGTTGTTCCAAGCCTGGAGCCTGTGGCAGCATCCACAGCACCCAGCTCAGCAGGGTCCAGCCTGCCGGAGGGAAGCTTGTCCTGCCTTCTGTCCCAGCTCCCCCCAGCTTTGCTTTGCTCGCCTGCCTTCAGCCACACAGCAATGAGAGCTCTTGGCCTCTCCTGTTTGGTAGAATATTACAGGAAAACGGATGTTGCAAATCTCCCATTTTCCTTCCCCAGAAGCGCTCTCAACGTTGTGAACTTGACTCGCAACCCCGCGACACCAGGAATTTGTGTCTGACAAGGTAACTGCTCCCCGCCCGTGCCACTGCTGTGCCACCAAGAGTCTTTGCTGAGCAGAGCAGCTCCTCCTGGAGCCCCGCAGCCGCGCAGGTGCCGCTGCCCAGGACTCTCCCGGCTGTGTTTGCAACACGTCGCGTTTGGGGCAGCCCCGGGCAAGCGGCTCCTGAGCGGCAGCGCTGGGCACGGCCCGGGGCTCCCAGCCCAAGCAGCCCTTCCCACGCCGGCGCTGGGATGGATGTCCTGGGCCCCGGTGTGCTCCCGAATTTCTGTGAGCACGGGCAATACCTCTGTGTTCCCACAACAGTCTCCTCTGCTGATGGCTCTGCCCCATTTTTGCCCGCTCCCTCCCCGCAGAGGCTGGTGAAGAACTCACTGCCATCCTCTCCGGTTGCCTTTTGCATGCAGGGCTCATTCTCTGGATTGCCGGCCATTGCCATCCCTGCTGGGGCTCCCCATCTTCCTTGGGCTCTGCTGGCACGCCCCCGAGCAGGGAGAGGTGCTGGCACCTGCTGCAGCCCTCCCTGGCCAGACCTCCCTGCTGACGGAGCGGGAGCAGGGAGCTCTGGGGATGGGATGTCCAGAAGCCTTTTTGTCCCCATTCACCTCGCTCACTCCATTGCTTTGCAGCGTTGGAAATGCCCCTTCCCAACTCCTGCAGCGGCTGCTGCCCAGACAGGCCAGAGCACAGGCAGCCCTGTTGCCCACAGCCTCCATCACCAGCTGCCTTCTCTCTTTAACCCTATTTTCCCTTGTTGTTTTTTGCAGGTTTTGTGTAAAACTGCCACAGCGTGGGAGGAAGGATAACAAGGAGGCACAGCATGTAGAACAGAAAAGGGCAGATAGCTCCTCTGGGAGTTGCTCCTGTTCCCAGTCCGTTCAAGGTTGTTTGCCGTGCTGTTCCCTGTTCAGGAAGTCTGAATTGCCATGGATTTAGAGCCTCAGGGACGCCTGTCAATCCCAAAGATAAGCATCCCAGGAAGAGACATAGCGTGAAGAACTAAGGTGGAAGACTTCCAGGAAGTTAATGGGATGCCAGCGATTCTTCACTTCCCATTTTAGCTGAGGCTCTCCTTGGATGCCGTTTCATTGGTTGTGCTTATTGCCTTGGATGCTTTTTCCTTGACTGTTCTTTTCTTGCTGTCACTGCTGAGGGAAGGCCGGAGGGTACTGCAGACAAGCACAAGCTCTGGACACCCAGAGGAGGCATCTCCGGCTTTTCCTCATCCCTGGTGGCAATGTTTCCCTTGCATTCAGTATAAATAAAGATTTGGTGTTGCTGATGTATTTGCAAAAGCAGTTTCTGTTCTCCCTTATGGAAATGGGCAAATTCAGTTTGAGATTGTGTGGGTTGACCCCGGCCAGATGCCAGTCACTCACAAAGCTGCAGACTCACTCCTCTCTGCAGCTGGACAGACGGGAGAAAATTTAACGAAGGTTCATGAGTTAAGGACCAGGAGAAAACACTCATCAAATACCATCAAGGGCAAAACAGGCTCGACTTAATGATATAAAATGACTTTATTACTATTACAATCAGAGCAGGATAATGAGAAATAAAAGAAGCCCTTAAAAACTCCTTCCCCTCACCCCTCCCTCCTTCCCAGCTCTACTGCCTACACCAGCAGCACAAGGAGACAGGGAATGGGGATTATTGCCCTGCTCTCAGAGATCAAATCTATCACCCTGCAGCACCATGGGGTTCCTCCCATGGGAGACAGTTCTCCAGGAACTTCTCCAAGGTGGCTCCATCTCACCAACAGCAGCTCACTGCAAACTTCTGCAGCATGAGTCCGTCCCACAGGCAACATTCCTCCCAGAACTGCTGCACCATGGGTCACTCTTCCGCAGGTGCAGTCCTGCAAGGACAGGCTGCTCCACCCTGGGAGCAGGGCCCCTCTCTCCACAGGTGTCCCACAGGATGGCAGCCTCCTCCAGGCATCCAGCTGCTCTGGTGCAGGGCTCCTGCACAGGATGCAGGTGAATCTCTGCTTCCCTGTGGATCCGTGCGGGCTGCAGGTGCACTGCTGCCCCAGCATGGTCTCACCACTGCCTGCAGAGGAATCTCGGCTCTGGAGCCTGGAGCATCTCCTCAGCCTCAGTCTGCACTGCCCGTGGAGTCTGCAGGTGGTTCTCCTCACATGTTCTCGCTCCTGCTTTTCTCTAGTCAAAATTAAAACTGTGTCACAACTTGATTTTGGTTTCTTCTTAAATCTGTTAGCACAGAGGTGTAATGACCATTTCTAATTGGGCCAGCCTTGAGAAGGTGCCAGAAGCATCCGCATGTCCGGCAGAGCCAATGCCAGTGGGCTCCAGGGTGGACATCCACCTCGAGAGCCATCAGGGATTGGTTCAGCCGGACATTGTGGAAGCTGGAAGCTTCCAGCAGCTTCTAAGAGAAGGAATCTTCGTGACTCCGTGCCCAGGACTGGAGGCCGCCGTGCCGCAAGCGCTGCCGGTTGCGCCCCGGCCCGAGCTGTTGGGCCGCGCGTTTCCCCTCAGGCCGGGGCGGCCGCTGCCGGTGCCGCCGCCCGGAGGCGGAGGTGGCCGGGCGGCGGAGCGGCCGCGCTTCGCGGCCGGGCCGGGCCGCCTCTCTGGCCGCTGCTTGCGGGGCCGTGCCGGCCTTGCCCGAGCTGCCCGCGGCTCCCTTTGCACGGCGCTCGCTGCCGGGGCCGGCGCGCTCAGGCGGAGCTGCCGCCCCTCAGGCTCGCGGCGCTTCCCGCCATTGTGGCTGCGGCTCCCTCAGCCTCTGCCGGCGCCCATCCCGACATTGCCCGGCTTTGGGCAAGCTCCCCGCGCCCTCCCAGCGCCGTTTGCGGCCTTTGGCCCTGCCTGGGTGCCGCCTGCCCACCAAAGGCGCTCTCACCGCTCCGCACAAGTGGAGAGGAGAAAAAGGACAGCGAAAGGCTCAGGAGTTTACAGAAAGGGAGGGAGAGATCCCGCCCCGCTCATGGTCACGGTCAGGGACACAACGGCCGGAACTTGGTGATATTAATTACATTTATTGTCAAGAAAATCAGAGCAGGATAATGAGAAGCAAAAGAAGTTTGAACAGCACCTGTAGCCCCAAAGCCATGCCAAAACCTGGCCACGCAAACCTAATACAGCTGGGAATGGCTTCACAGTGACACAGGGCAGGCTTAGATCTTGTGTTCAGGAGAAATCCTTCCCTGGGAGGGTGGCAGGCCCTGGCACAGGGTGCCCAGAGCAGCTGGAGCTGCCCCTGGATCCCTGGCAGTTTCCAAGGCCAGGTGGGACGGGGCTTGGAGCAGCCTGGGCTAGTGGAAGGTGTCCCTGCCATGGCAGGGGTGAAACCGGATGGGCTTTAAGGCCCCTTCCAAGCCATGATTGGGCAGATTGATGGCTCTGAGACAGAGTCATTTGGTGACAGCATGGCCTGAACTGCGGTTTGCTGCGAGCTGTGATGCCAAGCACCATGACGGTGACAAGAGCATTGCTACAGTGTCATAAGAAGGACCACTGTGACATTGGCAGCAGCACTGTGACACAGGAGCTGCCACAGGTGCAGCTCAGGTCTGCGTCCCAGGCGACTGCAGCCAGTCCTGCCTCGCCATGGACCTGGTGATGCGTCTGGTGCATGCTCTGCTCCTGCTGGCCCTGCTGCTGGCAGTGGCCCCCTCCCCAGCAGTGGGCAAGGAGCTCTGCCCAGAGCCCTGCCACTGCCCAGGCCGCGGGCGGCTGAACTGCGGCCACGCCGGCCTGGCCACCGTGCCCCCGGCCAGCCGCCGCCAAGCCCTGGCCTTCCTGTGAGTCCCGCGGCCCCTCAGAGCCCTGCAGCTGCCCCTCCTTGGCTCCCTGGCTCTGCAAACCCCACCTGGGACACCCGGGGGACTCCCTGGCCAGAGACAGGGGGGGTTTGGGGGCCTGAGCACAGCATGAGGGTGAAGCCAGGCTGGGCACGCTGCGCCTTCTCCAGGCAAAGCCCAATTCCAGCTCTGCAGCCGAAAGGCAGGGAAATGGGCTTTCCTGAGGGGGGACCGGCTCTTTGTCTCTTTGCAGAGATTTCACTGGCAACTCCATTGCTGCTGTTGGAAAACAAACCTGGAAGGACTACCCATGGACTGAGACCTTGTAAGTGCCCTGCAGCATTTCAAATGTCAGCAGTCTGGGGAGATGCCATCCTTTGGTCTGGGGTTGGAGCAGCAGCCCTCACACCACCCGCTTCCATTGGAATTCAAAGCTCGGTTGCTCTGCCAGGAGGGTTGTGAATCACCACAGCTTCCCAGCATGGCAAGAATTGCCTCGAGTCTCTTGCAGCCAGGGCACCATGCCCGTGTCTGTGTGCCCAGGGATCAAGCTGTGGTCAGCTTCAGCCAGCCAGGACCAAGGGCCTGCTCTGGCCAGGAGTGGGGACGATCCCTGCCGCGGTGGCCCAGAGAGATGCGTCAGTCAAGCTGCTGCAGGAGATTTTCCCATGACAATCCCAGTTGCTGCTGGGCTGTGGCCGCTGTCACAATGTCCCTGTGTCCCCTTGCAGAGTGCTCAGGGACAATGAGCTGCGGGCAGTGAAGAGGCATTCCCTGGAGGGGCTGTTCCTGCTGAAGCACCTGTAAGCACCGTGCCCTGCCCAGGGCAGGGGAGGCTCCTGCCTGCCCCTCCCTGGGGCCCTGCTGCTCAGCCCAGCTACGGGCACGTGGCCTTTGGCCCTGCTGGCATCCAGGCTGCAGAGGCAGGTAAAAGCAACAGGGCAAAAGGAAGTGACATTTGATGTTCTGCCTTGAACAGGGATTTGTCCTGCAATGAGATCCTGTCCATTGAGGAATGGGCATTTGAGTCACTGCCTTTCCTGAAGTTTCTGTGAGTGATCAAGTTTCTTTCTGGTGGTTTTAGCTCAGTCTTTGCATGGGCACCCTTCCTGTGTAGGAAAATGCTCCGCTGTTTTCACCACAGTCCCTAAATCTACCCTGCCCAGAGCCCAGCTGAGCTGCAGAGGTCAATGCCCATGGCTGGGCGGCCACGCCAGGGGACAGAGCCCAGCGGGGTTGTCCACACACAGCCATCAGAGCAGCCAGTTCTGGCAGCCTTGGCTGCATCCTGGAACAGAAACAGAGTCAGCACGTGTGCCCTTCACTTGCCCTCCTGGGCAGGCTACAAACGCTGAGAAAGCAGCAGTTTCCTCCCTCTTCCACCTTGGATTGGCACCTTTCCTGCAAAGGGCTCCTTCTTTGCCCCCTCTCTCTGTAGGGCAGGCGTGATTCCTTTGTGTGACCTCCTCTTTCCCCAGGAATCTCTCCTGGAATGGCCTCACACAGATCCGCAGCGACACTTTCCAGGCCTGGCATGGGATGCAGTTCCTCCAGGAGCTGTAAGTGGCCCCAGGGCTAAAGGCACGGCAGGGTCTCTGCAGGGTCAGTGGGCAAGAGCAGATTTGCCCTTGGGAAAGTCCTGATTGCAACTGTGGATGTCAGGCAGGGAGCACCAGGAGCGTGCAGCTGCAAAGGCCCTTTCCCCTGCCCTGCTCCTCTCCTGCAAGGCTTCCTTGAATGCGGCCGGGCCGTGCCCACGTGCCCGGCACAGCCAGCTCACATCCTTGCCATCAGCCCTGAGAGAGCTCTGTTGTTTCTCAGGATCCTCAGCCACAACCCGCTGGCTGTCATTGATGATGCTGCCTTCTTCAAGCTGCCCTCAGTGAGCTTTCTGTAAGTATTGGCTCATTTGGAGCAGATCCCCAGAGAGCTGTGTCTCTCTGGAGTGCCCTGTTGTCAGGAAAGCTGCACAAATGGTGCAGGAGCAAATCTCCCTCTTGGCCTGCCTGAGTCTGCTGGAGTCACAACTCCCCTGGCTTCTCTGGGAGCTGGCAGAAGTGGATGCCTCTGCATACAGCACCACCATCATCAGGGCCCTGGGCTTGCTCTGAGAGCAGAGTTGTGGCAATGTCACCAGAGAGTTTCATGAGCTCTTTCCAATGTTTGCAGAGACCTGAGTGCCACCCAAGTGAACTCGCAGACGCTGCTGCAGCTGCTGCAGAGCACAGTGAGCTTGGAAACCCTGTGAGTGTGTGGGACTGAGCCCCAGCCGCCAGCAGGCCCCGAGTGCTGCGACAGGGGCCCTGCTTGGGAAGCAAATCCGTGTGCCACAACACCAGAACAAGCCCAGTAGTAAGGTCAAGAGTTGCTGTTTCCTTCTGGGAACGTGCCAAAACTCACCAGCTCCCAGGCAGAATCTCACCTTTGGGGTGACTTGCTGCAGGCTTCTCAAAGGGGAGTTTGAACTGCAGGCGGGTGCATTTCTGTGTCACGTGGTGTTTTGGGAGCAGTGCTACTTTCCAGGTTAAAATTGCCATTTAATGTTTTCCCTTGGGAGTCAGGGCCCTTTCCCAGAGCTGTGGCACACAGTGAGGCACAAGCCCCCTGCGTGGTATCGGTGTGTTCCCTGAGCTGGGCTCTGAGCCATGCACTGGGTGGCCAGGTGTTCCTCCAAGAATGCCCTCTTGTCTGCAGCCAAGTGCCCAAGGAGGCGGCCTGCTGCCTGTGCCAGGAGCGTCCCCGGCCCGAGAGCCCCTGCAGGACCATCCAGTTCCTGTGCCAGAAGCTGTGCAGCACCAGCGCCCCGCAGTGCGGTGGGTGTCCGGAGGGGCTGGGGGAGCTCAAATCTGCCCCTTCTCCTGAGCCTGGGGAGATGCTGCAGCACTGCGCCGTGCTGGGGGGTGCTGATCGGGCCTTGGACTACAGGCCTTGGACACAACACCTTGGGATGGAAAGTTCCTGGAGACTGTACATATCTTGTGTGTCACATAGTGTCTGGACAAGGAACAGCTCACTGGGCCCAGCAAACCTACCAATTTCCTACCCACACCATGGCCCCCAGGCAAGGAAGGCAGGAATGCCCCGTGCCCTTCCCTGGTGCTGGAAGGCAAGGTCTGCCCATAAAGGCCCCAGATTCCCCTAACAGCCTGGTTTCTGTGCCACCCCACTGCCCACTGCAGGGCAAAGGGCAGGGCCCCTGATGTGCTCTGCAGGGTGAACACCAAGCACCCTCATGCCCTGGCTGGCCCGTGCAGTGGGAGCAAAGCCCCGTCCTGCTCTAGCTGGGCACAGGGCACAGCACATCCTGTGCACAGCAGGGCCAGGCTGCCCTTCTGCAAACAGGTACAGCCAGGTTTCCAAGGGCCCCAGGGAGCTCGCTTCTCTCACTGCCTCAGCCCCAGGTTTCCCACAGCACAGTCCCAGAGCTCTGGTGCCCTTGAGGGAGTTGTTCATGCTCTAACAGCTTCAGCTGCTGCTCTTGGCAATGGCCCCGGAGCAAAGGAGTCCCTGGGCATTCCTCCCGTGCCAGTCTGTGCCCCCCTTGCAGTGCTGATCTTTCCTCTGGGGTCTCTGCCTCTTCACTGGCTCCTGCAGAGCAAGCCAGGCCTGCTCATCTGGAGCTGTGGGAACCTCTCTGACAGCAATCCCATTCCCCTGGGCTGTTTCCCTCCCATCCAAACAGAGCCCCAGGAGACACCAGGAAAGAACCAGCTCTCTGCTCTGCCCCAAGGGGATAACGGCATGGATTGAAGGGCTCTTCTCCTCACCACAACACATCCCCCACTCTGCTCTTGTGCTTGCTGGCCTTGAGATGAGCTGCTGCTGCCTGGGGTAACCTCTGAGCCTGTGTTTGTGTCCAGCTGCTGATCTGCTCTCTTGCTGTTCTCCAGCTCAGACAAGTCTTCTACGGAGTCGGGGAGAAATAATGGACTTGGAACAAGGCAGAGAGCTGAACACCATCCCAGTGTTGAGCCTCAAGCCCAAGGAGCCTTCACTGGGAGATGGTGAAACTGTCACGCTTGTGGTTGCCCTGACCCTGAGCACTGAGGGTGATGTCAGCAGCCTGGACCGTTCCAGAACAAATTCACATCCCCCTCAGCATCTCTTGGGGCATGAAGGCAAAACAAGCGCTCATGACCTGAGGGCCAAGGTGCAGAAGAAGCTGCCCAAGGCTAAAAGCATCAAGACTGCCAAAAGCATTGTGGTGAAAAAGACACCCTCAAGCTGGCATCAAGAGAAGATGGAGTCACGTTTATACCGGCAAGGATCAAAGCCTTCAGCGGCAGCTGGTGGATTAAAACGTGGTGACGATACCTCCATGTCTGCACAACACAGAGATGAGGAGGAAGATCCAGCTGCCAGGAAGTACTACATCAAGACACACAAATGGCACAAGAAGAAGGACAGCCAGTATGGGCTTGGATATAATAATCTTTTCTACCAGGTTTCAAAACCTGTGAAAGTGGAGCCAAGGTCCAGATCTGACCAGGGTCTAAACAAGAATCTGGATTTTCTCTCTGACCTGTTGATTCGGAGCCGCCCTGCTGCGAGCAGGAGAGGAAGAGCCACAGCTGAAGAGAAGCATTCCTCTATAGGCAGGCACCTCCTGATGATGCGTGCCACCACAGTGGAGGAAGACTCCATGTTCCTCAATAAACCTGTGAGCCCCCAAAGTTCAGACCTTGCGCCAGTTGCAAAAGAACGGGAAACCAACGTTGATCATCACCGGCCGCTGCAGGAGGCACACAAAGGCCTGCAGGCATTCATGGCCCACGTGGAGCGAGCCCTGAAGAGGGACTGCAGCCTGCCCCAGCTCAAGCACGCCTGCGCCAAGATGGTCATGAAGACCAGGCTGCTTCTAAAGCTGCTCACTGAGAGGCAAGAGAACCAGGGAGCCTATGATCCCACGGCCCAGTGTCGTCTGCAAGAGAACATGATCATTCATATGGCCGTGGGGAATGGCAAGGGACTCACACGGAAGGTAAGAGAGCTGCTGGGCACTGCTGCACGTGTCCTCCTGGGCAAAGGAGAATGGAAGGATCAAACCTCTTACCCCCGTGATCTTCCTTTCCTCACAGCGCAAACTAGAAGTTGTGGTGTACGTGGTCACGTTTGTGGTTTTGCTGATTTTCTTCATCTTCGTTTTCCTGATACTGAAGTGTGTCTTCCACGTAAGCCAATTTCTTGTTTGACACAGAGCTGTCTGTCTTGTAGCTGGAGTGCCCAGGTGACAAGCCCCATGTGCCAGTGCAGATGGCCCTGCATGTGCGGGGTACCACAGGAGATGTTGTTCCAAGCCTGGAGCTTGTGGCAGCATCCACAGCACCCAGCTCAGCAGGGTCCAGCCTGCCGGAGGGAAGCTTGTCCTGCCTTCTGTCCCAGCTCCCCCCAGCTTTGCTTTGCTCGCCTGCCTTCAGCCACACAGCAATGAGAGCTCTTGGCCTCTCCTGTTTGGCAGAATATTACAGGAAAACGGATGTTGCAAATCTCCCATTTTCCTTCCCCAGAAGCGCTCTCAACGTTGTGAACTTGACTCGCAACCCCGCGACACCAGGAATTTGTGTCTGACAAGGTAACTGCTCCCCGCCCGTGCCACTGCTGTGCCACCAAGAGTCTTTGCTGTGCAGAGCAGCTCCTCCTGGAGCCCCGCAGCCGCGCAGGTGCCGCTGCCCAGGACTCTCCCGGCTGTGTTTGCAACACGTCGCGTTTGGGGCAGCCCCGGGCAAGCGGCTCCTGAGCGGCAGCGCTGGGCACGGCCGGGGGCTCCCAGCCCAAGCAGCCCTTCCCACGCCGGCGCTGGGATGGATGTCCTGGGCCCCGGTGTGCTCCCGAATTTCTGTGAGCACGAGCAATACCTCTGTGTTCCCACAACAGTCTCCTCTGCTGATGGCTCTGCCCCATTTTTGCCCGCTCCCTCCCCGCAGAGGCTGGTGAAGAACTCACTGCCATCCTCTCCGGTTGCCTTTTGCATGCAGGGCTCATTCTCTGGATTGCCGGCCATTGCCATCCCTGCTGGGGCTCCCCATCTTCCTTGGGCTCTGCTGGCACGCCCCCGAGCAGGGAGAGGTGCTGGCACCTGCTGCAGCCCTCCCTGGCCAGACCTCCCTGCTGACGGAGCGGGAGCAGGGAGCTCTGGGGATGGGATGTCCAGAAGCCTTTTTGTCCCCATTCACCTCGCTCACTCCATTGCTTTGCAGCGTTGGAAATGCCCCTTCCCAACTCCTGCAGCGGCTGCTGCCCAGACAGGCCAGAGCACAGGCAGCCCTGTTGCCCACAGCCTCCATCACCAGCTGCCTTCTCTCTTTAACCCTATTTTCCCTTGTTGTTTTTTGCAGGTTTTGTGTAAAACTGCCACAGCGTGGGAGGAAGGATAACAAGGAGGCACAGCATGTAGAACAGAAAAGGGCAGATAGCTCCTCTGGGAGTTGCTCCTGTTCCCAGTCCGTTCAAGGTTGTTTGCCGTGCTGTTCCCTGTTCAGGAAGTCTGAATTGCCATGGATTTAGAGCCTCAGGGACGCCTGTCAATCCCAAAGATAAGCATCCCAGGAAGAGACATAGCGTGAAGAACTAAGGTGGAAGACTTCCAGGAAGTTAATGGGATGCCAGCGATTCTTCACTTCCCATTTTAGCTGAGGCTCTCCTTGGATGCCGTTTCATTGGTTGTGCTTATTGCCTTGGATGCTTTTTCCTTGACTGTTCTTTTCTTGCTGTCACTGCTGAGGGAAGGCCGGAGGGTACTGCAGACAAGCACAAGCTCTGGACACCCAGAGGAGGCATCTCCGGCTTTTCCTCATCCCTGGTGGCAATGTTTCCCTTGCATTCAGTATAAATAAAGATTTGGTGTTGCTGATGTATTTGCAAAAGCAGTTTCTGTTCTCCCTTATGGAAATGGGCAAATTCAGTTTGAGATTGTGTGGGTTGACCCCGGCCAGATGCCAGTCACTCACAAAGCTGCAGACTCACTCCTCTCTGCAGCTGGACAGACGGGAGAAAATTTAACGAAGGTTCATGAGTTAAGGACCAGGAGAAAACACTCATCAAATACCATCAAGGGCAAAACAGGCTCGACTTAATGATATAAAATGACTTTATTACTATTACAATCAGAGCAGGATAATGAGAAATAAAAGAAGCCCTTAAAAACTCCTTCCCCTCACCCCTCCCTCCTTCCCAGCTCTACTGCCTACACCAGCAGCACAAGGAGACAGGGAATGGGGATTATTGCCCTGCTCTCAGAGATCAAATCTATCACCCTGCAGCACCATGGGGTTCCTCCCATGGGAGACAGTTCTCCAGGAACTTCTCCAAGGTGGCTCCATCTCACCAACAGCAGCTCACT
The DNA here is from genome assembly GCF_051311805.1 of Agelaius phoeniceus. Lineage (NCBI taxonomy): Eukaryota > Metazoa > Chordata > Aves > Passeriformes > Icteridae > Agelaius > Agelaius phoeniceus. The sequence goes on along the minus strand of NC_135290.1, from coordinate 5,279,256 downwards.
GCAAACTTCTGCAGCATGAGTCCGTCCCACAGGCAACATTCCTCCCAGAACTGCTGCACCATGGGTCACTCTTCCGCAGGTGCAGTCCTGCAAGGACAGGCTGCTCCACCCTGGGAGCAGGGCCCCTCTCTCCACAGGTGTCCCACAGGATGGCAGCCTCCTCCAGGCATCCAGCTGCTCTGGTGCAGGGCTCCTGCACAGGATGCAGGTGAATCTCTGCTTCCCTGTGGATCCGTGCGGGCTGCAGGTGCACTGCTGCCCCAGCATGGTCTCACCACTGCCTGCAGAGGAATCTCGGCTCTGGAGCCTGGAGCATCTCCTCAGCCTCAGTCTGCACTGCCCGTGGAGTCTGCAGGTGGTTCTCCTCACATGTTCTCGCTCCTGCTTTTCTCTAGTCAAAATTAAAACTGTGTCACAACTTGATTTTGGTTTCTTCTTAAATCTGTTAGCACAGAGGTGTAATGACCATTTCTAATTGGGCCAGCCTTGAGAAGGTGCCAGAAGCATCCGCATGTCCGGCAGAGCCAATGCCAGTGGGCTCCAGGGTGGACATCCACCTCGAGAGCCATCAGGGATTGGTTCAGCCGGACATTGTGGAAGCTGGAAGCTTCCAGCAGCTTCTAAGAGAAGGAATCTTCGTGACTCCGTGCCCAGGACTGGAGGCCGCCGTGCCGCAAGCGCTGCCGGTTGCGCCCCGGCCCGAGCTGTTGGGCCGCGCGTTTCCCCTCAGGCCGGGGCGGCCGCTGCCGGTGCCGCTGCCCGGAGGCGGAGGTGGCCGGGCGGCGGAGCGGCCGCGCTTCGCGGCCGGGCCGGGCCGCCTCTCTGGCCGCTGCTTGCGGGGCCGTGCCGGCCTTGCCCGAGCTGCCCGCGGCTCCCTTTGCACGGCGCTCGCTGCCGGGGCCGGCGCGCTCAGGCGGAGCTGCCGCCCCTCAGGCTCGCGGCGCTTCCCGCCATTGTGGCTGCGGCTCCCTCAGCCTCTGCCGGCGCCCATCCCGACATTGCCCGGCTTTGGGCAAGCTCCCCGCGCCCTCCCAGCGCCGTTTGCGGCCTTTGGCCCTGCCTGGGTGCCGCCTGCCCACCAAAGGCGCTCTCACCGCTCCGCACAAGTGGAGAGGAGAAAAAGGACAGCGAAAGGCTCAGGAGTTTACAGAAAGGGAGGGAGAGATCCCGCCCCGCTCATGGTCACGGTCAGGGACACAACGGCCGGAACTTGGTGATATTAATTACATTTATTGTCAAGAAAATCAGAGCAGGATAATGAGAAGCAAAAGAAGTTTGAACAGCACCTGTAGCCCCAAAGCCATGCCAAAACCTGGCCACGCAAACCTAATACAGCTGGGAATGGCTTCACAGTGACACAGGGCAGGCTTAGATCTTGTGTTCAGGAGAAATCCTTCCCTGGGAGGGTGGGCAGGCCCTGGCACAGGGTGCCCAGAGCAGCTGGAGCTGCCCCTGGATCCCTGGCAGTGTCCAAGGCCAGGTGGTACGGGGCTTGGAGCAGCCTGGGCTAGTGGAAGGTGTCCCTGCCATGGCAGGGGTGAAACCGGATGGGCTTTAAGGCCCCTTCCAAGCCATGATTGGGCAGATTGATGGCTCTGAGACAGAGTCATTTGGTGACAGCATGGCCTGAACTGCAGTTTGCTGCGAGCTGTGATGCCAAGCACCATGACGGTGACAAGAGCATTGCTACAGTGTCATAAGAAGGACCACTGTGACATTGGCAGCAGCACTGTGACACAGGAGCTGCCACAGGTGCAGCTCAGGTCTGCGTCCCAGGCGACTGCAGCCAGTCCTGCCTCGCCATGGACCTGGTGATGCGTCTGGTGCACGCTCTGCTCCTGCTGGCCCTGCTGCTGGCAGTGGCCCCCTCCCCAGCAGTGGGCAAGGAGCTCTGCCCAGAGCCCTGCCACTGCCCAGGCCGCGGGCGGCTGAACTGCGGCCACGCCGGCCTGGCCACCGTGCCCCCGGCCAGCCGCCGCCAAGCCCTGGCCTTCCTGTGAGTCCCGCGGCCCCTCAGAGCCCTGCAGCTGCCCCTCCTTGGCTCCCTGGCTCTGCAAACCCCACCTGGGACACCCGGGGGACTCCCTGGCCAGAGACAGGGGGGGTTTGGGGGCCTGAGCACAGCATGAGGGTGAAGCCAGGCTGGGCACGCTGCGCCTTCTCCAGGCAAAGCCCAATTCCAGCTCTGCAGCCGAAAGGCAGGGAAATGGGCTTTCCTGAGGGGGGACCGGCTCTTTGTCTCTTTGCAGAGATTTCACTGGCAACTCCATTGCTGCTGTTGGAAAACAAACCTGGAAGGACTACCCATGGACTGAGACCTTGTAAGTGCCCTGCAGCATTTCAAATGTCAGCAGTCTGGGGAGATGCCATCCTTTGGTCTGGGGTTGGAGCAGCAGCCCTCACACCACCCACTTCCATTGGAATTCAAAGCTCGGTTGCTCTGCCAGGAGGGTTGTGAATCACCACGGCTTCCCAGCATGGCAAGAATTGCCTCGAGTCTCTTGCAGCCAGGGCACCATGCCCGTGTCTGTGTGCCCAGGGATCAAGCTGTGGTCAGCTTCAGCCAGCCAGGACCAAGGGCCTGCTCTGGCCAGGAGTGGGGACGATCCCTGCCGCGGTGGCCCAGAGAGATGCGTCAGTCAAGCTGCTGCAGGAGATTTTCCCATGACAATCCCAGTTGCTGCTGGGCTGTGGCCGCTGTCACAATGTCCCTGTGTCCCCTTGCAGAGTGCTCAGGGACAATGAGCTGCGGGCAGTGAAGAGGCATTCCCTGGAGGGGCTGTTCCTGCTGAAGCACCTGTAAGCACCGTGCCCTGCCCAGGGCAGGGGAGGCTCCTGCCTGCCCCTCCCTGGGGCCCTGCTGCTCAGCCCAGCTACGGGCACGTGGCCTTTGGCCCTGCTGGCATCCAGGCTGCAGAGGCAGGTAAAAGCAACAGGGCAAAAGGAAGTGACATTTGATGTTCTGCCTTGAACAGGGATTTGTCCTGCAATGAGATCCTGTCCATTGAGGAATGGGCATTTGAGTCACTGCCTTTCCTGAAGTTTCTGTGAGTGATCAAGTTTCTTTCTGGTGGTTTTAGCTCAGTCTTTGCATGGGCACCCTTCCTGTGTAGGAAAATGCTCCGCTGTTTTCACCACAGTCCCTAAATCTACCCTGCCCAGAGCCCAGCTGAGCTGCAGAGGTCAATGCCCATGGCTGGGCGGCCACGCCAGGGGACAGAGCCCAGCGGGGTTGTCCACACACAGCCATCAGAGCAGCCAGTTCTGGCAGCCTTGGCTGCATCCTGGAACAGAAACAGAGTCAGCACGTGTGCCCTTCACTTGCCCTCCTGGGCAGGCTACAAACGCTGAGAAAGCAGCAGTTTCCTCCCTCTTCCACCTTGGATTGGCACCTTTCCTGCAAAGGGCTCCTTCTTTGCCCCCTCTCTCTGTAGGGCAGGCGTGATTCCTTTGTGTGACCTCCTCTTTCCCCAGGAATCTCTCCTGGAATGGCCTCACACAGATCCGCAGCGACACTTTCCAGGCCTGGCATGGGATGCAGTTCCTCCAGGAGCTGTAAGTGGCCCCAGGGCTAAAGGCACGGCAGGGTCTCTGCAGGGTCAGTGGGCAAGAGCAGATTTGCCCTTGGGAAAGTCCTGATTGCAACTGTGGATGTCAGGCAGGGAGCACCAGGAGCGTGCAGCTGCAAAGGCCCTTTCCCCTGCCCTGCTCCTCTCCTGCAAGGCTTCCTTGAATGCGGCCGGGCCGTGCCCACGTGCCCGGCACAGCCAGCTCACATCCTTGCCATCAGCCCTGAGAGAGCTCTGTTGTTTCTCAGGATCCTCAGCCACAACCCGCTGGCTGTCATTGATGATGCTGCCTTCTTCAAGCTGCCCTCAGTGAGCTTTCTGTAAGTATTGGCTCATTTGGAGCAGATCCCCAGAGAGCTGTGTCTCTCTGGAGTGCCCTGTTGTCAGGAAAGCTGCACAAATGGTGCAGGAGCAAATCTCCCTCTTGGCCTGCCTGAGTCTGCCGGAGTCACAACTCCCCTGGCTTCTCTGGGAGCTGGCAGAAGTGGATGCCTCTGCATACAGCACCACCATCATCAGGGCCCTGGGCTTGCTCTGAGAGCAGAGTTGTGGCAATGTCACCAGAGAGTTTCATGAGCTCTTTCCAATGTTTGCAGAGACCTGAGTGCCACCCAAGTGAACTCGCAGACGCTGCTGCAGCTGCTGCAGAGCACAGTGAGCTTGGAAACCCTGTGAGTGTGTGGGACTGAGCCCCAGCCGCCAGCAGGCCCCGAGTGCTGCGACAGGGGCCCTGCTTGGGAAGCAAATCCGTGTGCCACAACACCAGAACAAGCCCAGTAGTAAGGTCAAGAGTTGCTGTTTCCTTCTGGGAACGTGCCAAAACTCACCAGCTCCCAGGCAGAATCTCACCTTTGGGGTGACTTGCTGCAGGCTTCTCAAAGGGGAGTTTGAACTGCAGGCGGGTGCATTTCTGTGTCACGTGGTGTTTTGGGAGCAGTGCTACTTTCCAGGTTAAAATTGCCATTTAATGTTTTCCCTTGGGAGTCAGGGCCCTTTCCCAGAGCTGTGGCACACAGTGAGGCACAAGCCCCCTGCGTGGTATCGGTGTGTTCCCTGAGCTGGGCTCTGAGCCATGCACTGGGTGGCCAGGTGTTCCTCCAAGAATGCCCTCTTGTCTGCAGCCAAGTGCCCAAGGAGGCGGCCTGCTGCCTGTGCCAGGAGCGTCCCCGGCCCGAGAGCCCCTGCAGGACCATCCAGTTCCTGTGCCAGAAGCTGTGCAGCACCAGCGCCCCGCAGTGCGGTGGGTGTCCGGAGGGGCTGGGGGAGCTCAAATCTGCCCCTTCTCCTGAGCCTGGGGAGATGCTGCAGCACTGCGCCGTGCTGGGGGGTGCTGATCGGGCCTTGGACTACAGGCCTTGGACACAACACCTTGGGATGGAAAGTTCCTGGAGACTGTACATATCTTGTGTGTCACATAGTGTCTGGACAAGGAACAGCTCACTGGGCCCAGCAAACCTACCAATTTCCTACCCACACCATGGCCCCCAGGCAAGGAAGGCAGGAATGCCCCGTGCCCTTCCCTGGTGCTGGAAGGCAAGGTCTGCCCATAAAGGCCCCAGATTCCCCTAACAGCCTGGTTTCTGTGCCACCCCACTGCCCACTGCAGGGCAAAGGGCAGGGCCCCTGATGTGCTCTGCAGGGTGAACACCAAGCACCCTCATGCCCTGGCTGGCCCGTGCAGGGGGAGCAAAGCCCCGTCCTGCTCTAGCTGGGCACAGGGCACAGCACATCCTGTGCACAGCAGGGCCAGGCTGCCCTTCTGCAAACAGGTACAGCCAGGTTTCCAAGGGCCCCAGGGAGCTCGCTTCTCTCACTGCCTCAGCCCCAGGTTTCCCACAGCACAGTCCCAGAGCTCTGGTGCCCTTGAGGGAGTTGTTCATGCTCTAACAGCTTCAGCTGCTGCTCTTGGCAATGGCCCCGGAGCAAAGGAGTCCCTGGGCATTCCTCCCGTGCCAGTCTGTGCCCCCCTTGCAGTGCTGATCTTTCCTCTGGGGTCTCTGCCTCTTCACTGGCTCCTGCAGAGCAAGCCAGGCCTGCTCATCTGGAGCTGTGGGAACCTCTCTGACAGCAATCCCATTCCCCTGGGCTGTTTCCCTCCCATCCAAACAGAGCCCCAGGAGACACCAGGAAAGAACCAGCTCTCTGCTCTGCCCCAAGGGGATAACGGCATGGATTGAAGGGCTCTTCTCCTCACCACAACACATCCCCCACTCTGCTCTTGTGCTTGCTGGCCTTGAGATGAGCTGCTGCTGCCTGGGGTAACCTCTGAGCCTGTGTTTGTGTCCAGCTGCTGATCTGCTCTCTTGCTGTTCTCCAGCTCAGACAAGTCTTCTACGGAGTCGGGGAGAAATAATGGACTTGGAACAAGGCAGAGAGCTGAACACCATCCCAGTGTTGAGCCTCAAGCCCAAGGAGCCTTCACTGGGAGATGGTGAAACTGTCACGCTTGTGGTTGCCCTGACCCTGAGCACTGAGGGTGATGTCAGCAGCCTGGACCGTTCCAGAACAAATTCACATCCCCCTCAGCATCTCTTGGGGCATGAAGGCAAAACAAGCGCTCATGACCTGAGGGCCAAGGTGCAGAAGAAGCTGCCCAAGGCTAAAAGCATCAAGACTGCCAAAAGCATTGTGGTGAAAAAGACACCCTCAAGCTGGCATCAAGAGAAGATGGAGTCACGTTTATACCGGCAAGGATCAAAGCCTTCAGCGGCAGCTGGTGGATTAAAACGTGGTGACGATACCTCCATGTCTGCACAACACAGAGATGAGGAGGAAGATCCAGCTGCCAGGAAGTACTACATCAAGACACACAAATGGCACAAGAAGAAGGACAGCCAGTATGGGCTTGGATATAATAATCTTTTCTACCAGGTTTCAAAACCTGTGAAAGTGGAGCCAAGGTCCAGATCTGACCAGGGTCTAAACAAGAATCTGGATTTTCTCTCTGACCTGTTGATTCGGAGCCGCCCTGCTGCGAGCAGGAGAGGAAGAGCCACAGCTGAAGAGAAGCATTCCTCTATAGGCAGGCACCTCCTGATGATGCGTGCCACCACAGTGGAGGAAGACTCCATGTTCCTCAATAAACCTGTGAGCCCCCAAAGTTCAGACCTTGCGCCAGTTGCAAAAGAACGGGAAACCAACGTTGATCATCACCGGCCGCTGCAGGAGGCACACAAAGGCCTGCAGGCATTCATGGCCCACGTGGAGCGAGCCCTGAAGAGGGACTGCAGCCTGCCCCAGCTCAAGCACGCCTGCGCCAAGATGGTCATGAAGACCAGGCTGCTTCTAAAGCTGCTCACTGAGAGGCAAGAGAACCAGGGAGCCTATGATCCCACGGCCCAGTGTCGTCTGCAAGAGAACATGATCATTCATATGGCCGTGGGGAATGGCAAGGGACTCACACGGAAGGTAAGAGAGCTGCTGGGCACTGCTGCACGTGTCCTCCTGGGCAAAGGAGAATGGAAGGATCAAACCTCTTACCCCCGTGATCTTCCTTTCCTCACAGCGCAAACTAGAAGTTGTGGTGTACGTGGTCACGTTTGTGGTTTTGCTGATTTTCTTCATCTTCGTTTTCCTGATACTGAAGTGTGTCTTCCACGTAAGCCAATTTCTTGTTTGACACAGAGCTGTCTGTCTTGTAGCTGGAGTGCCCAGGTGACAAGCCCCATGTGCCACTGCAGATGGCCCTGCATGGGCTGGGTACCACAGGAGATGTTGTTCCAAGCCTGGAGCCTGTGGCAGCATCCACAGCACCCAGCTCAGCAGGGTCCAGCCTGCCGGAGGGAAGCTTGTCCTGCCTTCTGTCCCAGCTCCCCCCAGCTTTGCTTTGCTCGCCTGCCTTCAGCCACACAGCAATGAGAGCTCTTGGCCTCTCCTGTTTGGCAGAATATTACAGGAAAACGGATGTTGCAAATCTCCCATTTTCCTTCCCCAGAAGCGCTCTCAACGTTGTGAACTTGACTCGCAACCCCGCGACACCAGGAATTTGTGTCTGACAAGGTAACTGCTCCCCGCCCGTGCCACTGCTGTGCCACCAAGAGTCTTTGCTGTGCAGAGCAGCTCCTCCTGGAGCCCCGCAGCCGCGCAGGTGCCGCTGCCCAGGACTCTCCCGGCTGTGTTTGCAACACGTCGCGTTTGGGGCAGCCCCGGGCAAGCGGCTCCTGAGCGGCAGCGCTGGGCACGGCCGGGGGCTCCCAGCCCAAGCAGCCCTTCCCACGCCGGCGCTGGGATGGATGTCCTGGGCCCCGGTGTGCTCCCGAATTTCTGTGAGCACGAGCAATACCTCTGTGTTCCCACAACAGTCTCCTCTGCTGATGGCTCTGCCCCATTTTTGCCCGCTCCCTCCCCGCAGAGGCTGGTGAAGAACTCACTGCCATCCTCTCCGGTTGCCTTTTGCATGCAGGGCTCATTCTCTGGATTGCCGGCCATTGCCATCCCTGCTGGGGCTCCCCATCTTCCTTGGGCTCTGCTGGCACGCCCCCGAGCAGGGAGAGGTGCTGGCACCTGCTGCAGCCCTCCCTGGCCAGACCTCCCTGCTGACGGAGCGGGAGCAGGGAGCTCTGGGGATGGGATGTCCAGAAGCCTTTTTGTCCCCATTCACCTCGCTCACTCCATTGCTTTGCAGCGTTGGAAATGCCCCTTCCCAACTCCTGCAGCGGCTGCTGCCCAGACAGGCCAGAGCACAGGCAGCCCTGTTGCCCACAGCCTCCATCACCAGCTGCCTTCTCTCTTTAACCCTATTTTCCCTTGTTGTTTTTTGCAGGTTTTGTGTAAAACTGCCACAGCGTGGGAGGAAGGATAACAAGGAGGCACAGCATGTAGAACAGAAAAGGGCAGATAGCTCCTCTGGGAGTTGCTCCTGTTCCCAGTCCGTTCAAGGTTGTTTGCCGTGCTGTTCCCTGTTCAGGAAGTCTGAATTGCCATGGATTTAGAGCCTCAGGGACGCCTGTCAATCCCAAAGATAAGCATCCCAGGAAGAGACATAGCGTGAAGAACTAAGGTGGAAGACTTCCAGGAAGTTAATGGGATGCCAGCGATTCTTCACTTCCCATTTTAGCTGAGGCTCTCCTTGGATGCCGTTTCATTGGTTGTGCTTATTGCCTTGGATGCTTTTTCCTTGACTGTTCTTTTCTTGCTGTCACTGCTGAGGGAAGGCCGGAGGGTACTGCAGACAAGCACAAGCTCTGGACACCCAGAGGAGGCATCTCCGGCTTTTCCTCATCCCTGGTGGCAATGTTTCCCTTGCATTCAGTATAAATAAAGATTTGGTGTTGCTGATGTATTTGCAAAAGCAGTTTCTGTTCTCCCTTATGGAAATGGGCAAATTCAGTTTGAGATTGTGTGGGTTGACCCCGGCCAGATGCCAGTCACTCACAAAGCTGCAGACTCACTCCTCTCTGCAGCTGGACAGACGGGAGAAAATTTAACGAAGGTTCATGAGTTAAGGACCAGGAGAAAACACTCATCAAATACCATCAAGGGCAAAACAGGCTCGACTTAATGATATAAAATGACTTTATTACTATTACAATCAGAGCAGGATAATGAGAAATAAAAGAAGCCCTTAAAAACTCCTTCCCCTCACCCCTCCCTCCTTCCCAGCTCTACTGCCTACACCAGCAGCACAAGGAGACAGGGAATGGGGATTATTGCCCTGCTCTCAGAGATCAAATCTATCACCCTGCAGCACCATGGGGTTCCTCCCATGGGAGACAGTTCTCCAGGAACTTCTCCAAGGTGGCTCCATCTCACCAACAGCAGCTCACTGCAAACTTCTGCAGCATGAGTCCGTCCCACAGGCAACATTCCTCCCAGAACTGCTGCACCATGGGTCACTCTTCCGCAGGTGCAGTCCTGCAAGGACAGGCTGCTCCACCCTGGGAGCAGGGCCCCTCTCTCCACAGGTGTCCCACAGGATGGCAGCCTCCTCCAGGCATCCAGCTGCTCTGGTGCAGGGCTCCTGCACAGGATGCAGGTGAATCTCTGCTTCCCTGTGGATCCGTGCGGGCTGCAGGTGCACTGCTGCCCCAGCATGGTCTCACCACTGCCTGCAGAGGAATCTCGGCTCTGGAGCCTGGAGCATCTCCTCAGCCTCAGTCTGCACTGCCCGTGGAGTCTGCAGGTGGTTCTCCTCACATGTTCTCGCTCCTGCTTTTCTCTAGTCAAAATTAAAACTGTGTCACAACTTGATTTTGGTTTCTTCTTAAATCTGTTAGCACAGAGGTGTAATGACCATTTCTAATTGGGCCAGCCTTGAGAAGGTGCCAGAAGCATCCGCATGTCCGGCAGAGCCAATGCCAGTGGGCTCCAGGGTGGACATCCACCTCGAGAGCCATCAGGGATTGGTTCAGCCGGACATTGTGGAAGCTGGAAGCTTCCAGCAGCTTCTAAGAGAAGGAATCTTCGTGACTCCGTGCCCAGGACTGGAGGCCGCCGTGCCGCAAGCGCTGCCGGTTGCGCCCCGGCCCGAGCTGTTGGGCCGCGCGTTTCCCCTCAGGCCGGGGCGGCCGCTGCCGGTGCCGCTGCCCGGAGGCGGAGGTGGCCGGGCGGCGGAGCGGCCGCGCTTCGCGGCCGGGCCGGGCCGCCTCTCTGGCCGCTGCTTGCGGGGCCGTGCCGGCCTTGCCCGAGCTGCCCGCGGCTCCCTTTGCACGGCGCTCGCTGCCGGGGCCGGCGCGCTCAGGCGGAGCTGCCGCCCCTCAGGCTCGCGGCGCTTCCCGCCATTGTGGCTGCGGCTCCCTCAGCCTCTGCCGGCGCCCATCCCGACATTGCCCGGCTTTGGGCAAGCTCCCCGCGCCCTCCCAGCGCCGTTTGCGGCCTTTGGCCCTGCCTGGGTGCCGCCTGCCCACCAAAGGCGCTCTCACCGCTCCGCACAAGTGGAGAGGAGAAAAAGGACAGCGAAAGGCTCAGGAGTTTACAGAAAGGGAGGGAGAGATCCCGCCCCGCTCATGGTCACGGTCAGGGACACAACGGCCGGAACTTGGTGATATTAATTACATTTATTGTCAAGAAAATCAGAGCAGGATAATGAGAAGCAAAAGAAGTTTGAACAGCACCTGTAGCCCCAAAGCCATGCCAAAACCTGGCCACGCAAACCTAATACAGCTGGGAATGGCTTCACAGTGACACAGGGCAGGCTTAGATCTTGTGTTCAGGAGAAATCCTTCCCTGGGAGGGTGGGCAGGCCCTGGCACAGGGTGCCCAGAGCAGCTGGAGCTGCCCCTGGATCCCTGGCAGTGTCCAAGGCCAGGTGGTACGGGGCTTGGAGCAGCCTGGGCTAGTGGAAGGTGTCCCTGCCATGGCAGGGGTGAAACCGGATGGGCTTTAAGGCCCCTTCCAAGCCATGATTGGGCAGATTGATGGCTCTGAGACAGAGTCATTTGGTGACAGCATGGCCTGAACTGCAGTTTGCTGCGAGCTGTGATGCCAAGCACCATGACGGTGACAAGAGCATTGCTACAGTGTCATAAGAAGGACCACTGTGACATTGGCAGCAGCACTGTGACACAGGAGCTGCCACAGGTGCAGCTCAGGTCTGCGTCCCAGGCGACTGCAGCCAGTCCTGCCTCGCCATGGACCTGGTGATGCGTCTGGTGCACGCTCTGCTCCTGCTGGCCCTGCTGCTGGCAGTGGCCCCCTCCCCAGCAGTGGGCAAGGAGCTCTGCCCAGAGCCCTGCCACTGCCCAGGCCGCGGGCGGCTGAACTGCGGCCACGCCGGCCTGGCCACCGTGCCCCCGGCCAGCCGCCGCCAAGCCCTGGCCTTCCTGTGAGTCCCGCGGCCCCTCAGAGCCCTGCAGCTGCCCCTCCTTGGCTCCCTGGCTCTGCAAACCCCACCTGGGACACCCGGGGGATTCCCTGGCCAGAGACAGGGGGGGTTTGGGGGCCTGAGCACAGCATGAGGGTGAAGCCAGGCTGGGCACGCTGCGCCTTCTCCAGGCAAAGCCCAATTCCAGCTCTGCAGCCGAAAGGCAGGGAAATGGGCTTTCCTGAGGGGGGACCGGCTCTTTGTCTCTTTGCAGAGATTTCACTGGCAACTCCATTGCTGCTGTTGGAAAACAAACCTGGAAGGACTACCCATGGACTGAGACCTTGTAAGTGCCCTGCAGCATTTCAAATGTCAGCAGTCTGGGGAGATGCCATCCTTTGGTCTGGGGTTGGAGCAGCAGCCCTCACACCACCCACTTCCATTGGAATTCAAAGCTCGGTTGCTCTGCCAGGAGGGTTGTGAATCACCACGGCTTCCCAGCATGGCAAGAATTGCCTCGAGTCTCTTGCAGCCAGGGCACCATGCCCGTGTCTGTGTGCCCAGGGATCAAGCTGTGGTCAGCTTCAGCCAGCCAGGACCAAGGGCCTGCTCTGGCCAGGAGTGGGGACGATCCCTGCCGCGGTGGCCCAGAGAGATGCGTCAGTCAAGCTGCTGCAGGAGATTTTCCCATGACAATCCCAGTTGCTGCTGGGCTGTGGCCGCTGTCACAATGTCCCTGTGTCCCCTTGCAGAGTGCTCAGGGACAATGAGCTGCGGGCAGTGAAGAGGCATTCCCTGGAGGGGCTGTTCCTGCTGAAGCACCTGTAAGCACCGTGCCCTGCCCAGGGCAGGGGAGGCTCCTGCCTGCCCCTCCCTGGGGCCCTGCTGCTCAGCCCAGCTACGGGCACGTGGCCTTTGGCCCTGCTGGCATCCAGGCTGCAGAGGCAGGTAAAAGCAACAGGGCAAAAGGAAGTGACATTTGATGTTCTGCCTTGAACAGGGATTTGTCCTGCAATGAGATCCTGTCCATTGAGGAATGGGCATTTGAGTCACTGCCTTTCCTGAAGTTTCTGTGAGTGATCAAGTTTCTTTCTGGTGGTTTTAGCTCAGTCTTTGCATGGGCACCCTTCCTGTGTAGGAAAATGCTCCGCTGTTTTCACCACAGTCCCTAAATCTACCCTGCCCAGAGCCCAGCTGAGCTGCAGAGGTCAATGCCCATGGCTGGGCGGCCACGCCAGGGGACAGAGCCCAGCGGGGTTGTCCACACACAGCCATCAGAGCAGCCAGTTCTGGCAGCCTTGGCTGCATCCTGGAACAGAAACAGAGTCAGCACGTGTGCCCTTCACTTGCCCTCCTGGGCAGGCTACAAACGCTGAGAAAGCAGCAGTTTCCTCCCTCTTCCACCTTGGATTGGCACCTTTCCTGCAAAGGGCTCCTTCTTTGCCCCCTCTCTCTGTAGGGCAGGCGTGATTCCTTTGTGTGACCTCCTCTTTCCCCAGGAATCTCTCCTGGAATGGCCTCACACAGATCCGCAGCGACACTTTCCAGGCCTGGCATGGGATGCAGTTCCTCCAGGAGCTGTAAGTGGCCCCAGGGCTAAAGGCACGGCAGGGTCTCTGCAGGGTCAGTGGGCAAGAGCAGATTTGCCCTTGGGAAAGTCCTGATTGCAACTGTGGATGTCAGGCAGGGAGCACCAGGAGCGTGCAGCTGCAAAGGCCCTTTCCCCTGCCCTGCTCCTCTCCTGCAAGGCTTCCTTGAATGCGGCCGGGCCGTGCCCACGTGCCCGGCACAGCCAGCTCACATCCTTGCCATCAGCCCTGAGAGAGCTCTGTTGTTTCTCAGGATCCTCAGCCACAACCCGCTGGCTGTCATTGATGATGCTGCCTTCTTCAAGCTGCCCTCAGTGAGCTTTCTGTAAGTATTGGCTCATTTGGAGCAGATCCCCAGAGAGCTGTGTCTCTCTGGAGTGCCCTGTTGTCAGGAAAGCTGCACAAATGGTGCAGGAGCAAATCTCCCTCTTGGCCTGCCTGAGTCTGCCGGAGTCACAACTCCCCTGGCTTCTCTGGGAGCTGGCAGAAGTGGATGCCTCTGCATACAGCACCACCATCATCAGGGCCCTGGGCTTGCTCTGAGAGCAGAGTTGTGGCAATGTCACCAGAGAGTTTCATGAGCTCTTTCCAATGTTTGCAGAGACCTGAGTGCCACCCAAGTGAACTCGCAGACGCTGCTGCAGCTGCTGCAGAGCACAGTGAGCTTGGAAACCCTGTGAGTGTGTGGGACTGAGCCCCAGCCGCCAGCAGGCCCCGAGTGCTGCGACAGGGGCCCTGCTTGGGAAGCAAATCCGTGTGCCACAACACCAGAACAAGCCCAGTAGTAAGGTCAAGAGTTGCTGTTTCCTTCTGGGAACGTGCCAAAACTCACCAGCTCCCAGGCAGAATCTCACCTTTGGGGTGACTTGCTGCAGGCTTCTCAAAGGGGAGTTTGAACTGCAGGCGGGTGCATTTCTGTGTCACGTGGTGTTTTGGGAGCAGTGCTACTTTCCAGGTTAAAATTGCCATTTAATGTTTTCCCTTGGGAGTCAGGGCCCTTTCCCAGAGCTGTGGCACACAGTGAGGCACAAGCCCCCTGCGTGGTATCGGTGTGTTCCCTGAGCTGGGCTCTGAGCCATGCACTGGGTGGCCAGGTGTTCCTCCAAGAATGCCCTCTTGTCTGCAGCCAAGTGCCCAAGGAGGCGGCCTGCTGCCTGTGCCAGGAGCGTCCCCGGCCCGAGAGCCCCTGCAGGACCATCCAGTTCCTGTGCCAGAAGCTGTGCAGCACCAGCGCCCCGCAGTGCGGTGGGTGTCCGGAGGGGCTGGGGGAGCTCAAATCTGCCCCTTCTCCTGAGCCTGGGGAGATGCTGCAGCACTGCGCCGTGCTGGGGGGTGCTGATCGGGCCTTGGACTACAGGCCTTGGACACAACACCTTGGGATGGAAAGTTCCTGGAGACTGTACATATCTTGTGTGTCACATAGTGTCTGGACAAGGAACAGCTCACTGGGCCCAGCAAACCTACCAATTTCCTACCCACACCATGGCCCCCAGGCAAGGAAGGCAGGAATGCCCCGTGCCCTTCCCTGGTGCTGGAAGGCAAGGTCTGCCCATAAAGGCCCCAGATTCCCCTAACAGCCTGGTTTCTGTGCCACCCCACTGCCCACTGCAGGGCAAAGGGCAGGGCCCCTGATGTGCTCTGCAGGGTGAACACCAAGCACCCTCATGCCCTGGCTGGCCCGTGCAGGGGGAGCAAAGCCCCGTCCTGCTCTAGCTGGGCACAGGGCACAGCACATCCTGTGCACAGCAGGGCCAGGCTGCCCTTCTGCAAACAGGTACAGCCAGGTTTCCAAGGGCCCCAGGGAGCTCGCTTCTCTCACTGCCTCAGCCCCAGGTTTCCCACAGCACAGTCCCAGAGCTCTGGTGCCCTTGAGGGAGTTGTTCATGCTCTAACAGCTTCAGCTGCTGCTCTTGGCAATGGCCCCGGAGCAAAGGAGTCCCTGGGCATTCCTCCCGTGCCAGTCTGTGCCCCCCTTGCAGTGCTGATCTTTCCTCTGGGGTCTCTGCCTCTTCACTGGCTCCTGCAGAGCAAGCCAGGCCTGCTCATCTGGAGCTGTGGGAACCTCTCTGACAGCAATCCCATTCCCCTGGGCTGTTTCCCTCCCATCCAAACAGAGCCCCAGGAGACACCAGGAAAGAACCAGCTCTCTGCTCTGCCCCAAGGGGATAACGGCATGGATTGAAGGGCTCTTCTCCTCACCACAACACATCCCCCACTCTGCTCTTGTGCTTGCTGGCCTTGAGATGAGCTGCTGCTGCCTGGGGTAACCTCTGAGCCTGTGTTTGTGTCCAGCTGCTGATCTGCTCTCTTGCTGTTCTCCAGCTCAGACAAGTCTTCTACGGAGTCGGGGAGAAATAATGGACTTGGAACAAGGCAGAGAGCTGAACACCATCCCAGTGTTGAGCCTCAAGCCCAAGGAGCCTTCACTGGGAGATGGTGAAACTGTCACGCTTGTGGTTGCCCTGACCCTGAGCACTGAGGGTGATGTCAGCAGCCTGGACCGTTCCAGAACAAATTCACATCCCCCTCAGCATCTCTTGGGGCATGAAGGCAAAACAAGCGCTCATGACCTGAGGGCCAAGGTGCAGAAGAAGCTGCCCAAGGCTAAAAGCATCAAGACTGCCAAAAGCATTGTGGTGAAAAAGACACCCTCAAGCTGGCATCAAGAGAAGATGGAGTCACGTTTATACCGGCAAGGATCAAAGCCTTCAGCGGCAGCTGGTGGATTAAAACGTGGTGACGATACCTCCATGTCTGCACAACACAGAGATGAGGAGGAAGATCCAGCTGCCAGGAAGTACTACATCAAGACACACAAATGGCACAAGAAGAAGGACAGCCAGTATGGGCTTGGATATAATAATCTTTTCTACCAGGTTTCAAAACCTGTGAAAGTGGAGCCAAGGTCCAGATCTGACCAGGGTCTAAACAAGAATCTGGATTTTCTCTCTGACCTGTTGATTCGGAGCCGCCCTGCTGCGAGCAGGAGAGGAAGAGCCACAGCTGAAGAGAAGCATTCCTCTATAGGCAGGCACCTCCTGATGATGCGTGCCACCACAGTGGAGGAAGACTCCATGTTCCTCAATAAACCTGTGAGCCCCCAAAGTTCAGACCTTGCGCCAGTTGCAAAAGAACGGGAAACCAACGTTGATCATCACCGGCCGCTGCAGGAGGCACACAAAGGCCTGCAGGCATTCATGGCCCACGTGGAGCGAGCCCTGAAGAGGGACTGCAGCCTGCCCCAGCTCAAGCACGCCTGCGCCAAGATGGTCATGAAGACCAGGCTGCTTCTAAAGCTGCTCACTGAGAGGCAAGAGAACCAGGGAGCCTATGATCCCACGGCCCAGTGTCGTCTGCAAGAGAACATGATCATTCATATGGCCGTGGGGAATGGCAAGGGACTCACACGGAAGGTAAGAGAGCTGCTGGGCACTGCTGCACGTGTCCTCCTGGGCAAAGGAGAATGGAAGGATCAAACCTCTTACCCCCGTGATCTTCCTTTCCTCACAGCGCAAACTAGAAGTTGTGGTGTACGTGGTCACGTTTGTGGTTTTGCTGATTTTCTTCATCTTCGTTTTCCTGATACTGAAGTGTGTCTTCCACGTAAGCCAATTTCTTGTTTGACACAGAGCTGTCTGTCTTGTAGCTGGAGTGCCCAGGTGACAAGCCCCATGTGCCACTGCAGATGGCCCTGCATGGGCTGGGTACCACAGGAGATGTTGTTCCAAGCCTGGAGCCTGTGGCAGCATCCACAGCACCCAGCTCAGCAGGGTCCAGCCTGCCGGAGGGAAGCTTGTCCTGCCTTCTGTCCCAGCTCCCCCCAGCTTTGCTTTGCTCGCCTGCCTTCAGCCACACAGCAATGAGAGCTCTTGGCCTCTCCTGTTTGGCAGAATATTACAGGAAAACGGATGTTGCAAATCTCCCATTTTCCTTCCCCAGAAGCGCTCTCAACGTTGTGAACTTGACTCGCAACCCCGCGACACCAGGAATTTGTGTCTGACAAGGTAACTGCTCCCCGCCCGTGCCACTGCTGTGCCACCAAGAGTCTTTGCTGTGCAGAGCAGCTCCTCCTGGAGCCCCGCAGCCGCGCAGGTGCCGCTGCCCAGGACTCTCCCGGCTGTGTTTGCAACACGTCGCGTTTGGGGCAGCCCCGGGCAAGCGGCTCCTGAGCGGCAGCGCTGGGCACGGCCGGGGGCTCCCAGCCCAAGCAGCCCTTCCCACGCCGGCGCTGGGATGGATGTCCTGGGCCCCGGTGTGCTCCCGAATTTCTGTGAGCACGAGCAATACCTCTGTGTTCCCACAACAGTCTCCTCTGCTGATGGCTCTGCCCCATTTTTGCCCGCTCCCTCCCCGCAGAGGCTGGTGAAGAACTCACTGCCATCCTCTCCGGTTGCCTTTTGCATGCAGGGCTCATTCTCTGGATTGCCGGCCATTGCCATCCCTGCTGGGGCTCCCCATCTTCCTTGGGCTCTGCTGGCACGCCCCCGAGCAGGGAGAGGTGCTGGCACCTGCTGCAGCCCTCCCTGGCCAGACCTCCCTGCTGACGGAGCGGGAGCAGGGAGCTCTGGGGATGGGATGTCCAGAAGCCTTTTTGTCCCCATTCACCTCGCTCACTCCATTGCTTTGCAGCGTTGGAAATGCCCCTTCCCAACTCCTGCAGCGGCTGCTGCCCAGACAGGCCAGAGCACAGGCAGCCCTGTTGCCCACAGCCTCCATCACCAGCTGCCTTCTCTCTTTAACCCTATTTTCCCTTGTTGTTTTTTGCAGGTTTTGTGTAAAACTGCCACAGCGTGGGAGGAAGGATAACAAGGAGGCACAGCATGTAGAACAGAAAAGGGCAGATAGCTCCTCTGGGAGTTGCTCCTGTTCCCAGTCCGTTCAAGGTTGTTTGCCGTGCTGTTCCCTGTTCAGGAAGTCTGAATTGCCATGGATTTAGAGCCTCAGGGACGCCTGTCAATCCCAAAGATAAGCATCCCAGGAAGAGACATAGCGTGAAGAACTAAGGTGGAAGACTTCCAGGAAGTTAATGGGATGCCAGCGATTCTTCACTTCCCATTTTAGCTGAGGCTCTCCTTGGATGCCGTTTCATTGGTTGTGCTTATTGCCTTGGATGCTTTTTCCTTGACTGTTCTTTTCTTGCTGTCACTGCTGAGGGAAGGCCGGAGGGTACTGCAGACAAGCACAAGCTCTGGACACCCAGAGGAGGCATCTCCGGCTTTTCCTCATCCCTGGTGGCAATGTTTCCCTTGCATTCAGTATAAATAAAGATTTGGTGTTGCTGATGTATTTGCAAAAGCAGTTTCTGTTCTCCCTTATGGAAATGGGCAAATTCAGTTTGAGATTGTGTGGGTTGACCCCGGCCAGATGCCAGTCACTCACAAAGCTGCAGACTCACTCCTCTCTGCAGCTGGACAGACGGGAGAAAATTTAACGAAGGTTCATGAGTTAAGGACCAGGAGAAAACACTCATCAAATACCATCAAGGGCAAAACAGGCTCGACTTAATGATATAAAATGACTTTATTACTATTACAATCAGAGCAGGATAATGAGAAATAAAAGAAGCCCTTAAAAACTCCTTCCCCTCACCCCTCCCTCCTTCCCAGCTCTACTGCCTACACCAGCAGCACAAGGAGACAGGGAATGGGGATTATTGCCCTGCTCTCAGAGATCAAATCTATCACCCTGCAGCACCATGGGGTTCCTCCCATGGGAGACAGTTCTCCAGGAACTTCTCCAAGGTGGCTCCATCTCACCAACAGCAGCTCACTGCAAACTTCTGCAGCATGAGTCCGTCCCACAGGCAACATTCCTCCCAGAACTGCTGCACCATGGGTCACTCTTCCGCAGGTGCAGTCCTGCAAGGACAGGCTGCTCCACCCTGGGAGCAGGGCCCCTCTCTCCACAGGTGTCCCACAGGATGGCAGCCTCCTCCAGGCATCCAGCTGCTCTGGTGCAGGGCTCCTGCACAGGATGCAGGTGAATCTCTGCTTCCCTGTGGATCCGTGCGGGCTGCAGGTGCACTGCTGCCCCAGCATGGTCTCACCACTGCCTGCAGAGGAATCTCGGCTCTGGAGCCTGGAGCATCTCCTCAGCCTCAGTCTGCACTGCCCGTGGAGTCTGCAGGTGGTTCTCCTCACATGTTCTCGCTCCTGCTTTTCTCTAGTCAAAATTAAAACTGTGTCACAACTTGATTTTGGTTTCTTCTTAAATCTGTTAGCACAGAGGTGTAATGACCATTTCTAATTGGGCCAGCCTTGAGAAGGTGCCAGAAGCATCCGCATGTCCGGCAGAGCCAATGCCAGTGGGCTCCAGGGTGGACATCCACCTCGAGAGCCATCAGGGATTGGTTCAGCCGGACATTGTGGAAGCTGGAAGCTTCCAGCAGCTTCTAAGAGAAGGAATCTTCGTGACTCCGTGCCCAGGACTGGAGGCCGCCGTGCCGCAAGCGCTGCCGGTTGCGCCCCGGCCCGAGCTGTTGGGCCGCGCGTTTCCCCTCAGGCCGGGGCGGCCGCTGCCGGTGCCGCTGCCCGGAGGCGGAGGTGGCCGGGCGGCGGAGCGGCCGCGCTTCGCGGCCGGGCCGGGCCGCCTCTCTGGCCGCTGCTTGCGGGGCCGTGCCGGCCTTGCCCGAGCTGCCCGCGGCTCCCTTTGCACGGCGCTCGCTGCCGGGGCCGGCGCGCTCAGGCGGAGCTGCCGCCCCTCAGGCTCGCGGCGCTTCCCGCCATTGTGGCTGCGGCTCCCTCAGCCTCTGCCGGCGCCCATCCCGACATTGCCCGGCTTTGGGCAAGCTCCCCGCGCCCTCCCAGCGCCGTTTGCGGCCTTTGGCCCTGCCTGGGTGCCGCCTGCCCACCAAAGGCGCTCTCACCGCTCCGCACAAGTGGAGAGGAGAAAAAGGACAGCGAAAGGCTCAGGAGTTTACAGAAAGGGAGGGAGAGATCCCGCCCCGCTCATGGTCACGGTCAGGGACACAACGGCCGGAACTTGGTGATATTAATTACATTTATTGTCAAGAAAATCAGAGCAGGATAATGAGAAGCAAAAGAAGTTTGAACAGCACCTGTAGCCCCAAAGCCATGCCAAAACCTGGCCACGCAAACCTAATACAGCTGGGAATGGCTTCACAGTGACACAGGGCAGGCTTAGATCTTGTGTTCAGGAGAAATCCTTCCCTGGGAGGGTGGGCAGGCCCTGGCACAGGGTGCCCAGAGCAGCTGGAGCTGCCCCTGGATCCCTGGCAGTGTCCAAGGCCAGGTGGTACGGGGCTTGGAGCAGCCTGGGCTAGTGGAAGGTGTCCCTGCCATGGCAGGGGTGAAACCGGATGGGCTTTAAGGCCCCTTCCAAGCCATGATTGGGCAGATTGATGGCTCTGAGACAGAGTCATTTGGTGACAGCATGGCCTGAACTGCAGTTTGCTGCGAGCTGTGATGCCAAGCACCATGACGGTGACAAGAGCATTGCTACAGTGTCATAAGAAGGACCACTGTGACATTGGCAGCAGCACTGTGACACAGGAGCTGCCACAGGTGCAGCTCAGGTCTGCGTCCCAGGCGACTGCAGCCAGTCCTGCCTCGCCATGGACCTGGTGATGCGTCTGGTGCACGCTCTGCTCCTGCTGGCCCTGCTGCTGGCAGTGGCCCCCTCCCCAGCAGTGGGCAAGGAGCTCTGCCCAGAGCCCTGCCACTGCCCAGGCCGCGGGCGGCTGAACTGCGGCCACGCCGGCCTGGCCACCGTGCCCCCGGCCAGCCGCCGCCAAGCCCTGGCCTTCCTGTGAGTCCCGCGGCCCCTCAGAGCCCTGCAGCTGCCCCTCCTTGGCTCCCTGGCTCTGCAAACCCCACCTGGGACACCCGGGGGACTCCCTGGCCAGAGACAGGGGGGGTTTGGGGGCCTGAGCACAGCATGAGGGTGAAGCCAGGCTGGGCACGCTGCGCCTTCTCCAGGCAAAGCCCAATTCCAGCTCTGCAGCCGAAAGGCAGGGAAATGGGCTTTCCTGAGGGGGGACCGGCTCTTTGTCTCTTTGCAGAGATTTCACTGGCAACTCCATTGCTGCTGTTGGAAAACAAACCTGGAAGGACTACCCATGGACTGAGACCTTGTAAGTGCCCTGCAGCATTTCAAATGTCAGCAGTCTGGGGAGATGCCATCCTTTGGTCTGGGGTTGGAGCAGCAGCCCTCACACCACCCACTTCCATTGGAATTCAAAGCTCGGTTGCTCTGCCAGGAGGGTTGTGAATCACCACGGCTTCCCAGCATGGCAAGAATTGCCTCGAGTCTCTTGCAGCCAGGGCACCATGCCCGTGTCTGTGTGCCCAGGGATCAAGCTGTGGTCAGCTTCAGCCAGCCAGGACCAAGGGCCTGCTCTGGCCAGGAGTGGGGACGATCCCTGCCGCGGTGGCCCAGAGAGATGCGTCAGTCAAGCTGCTGCAGGAGATTTTCCCATGACAATCCCAGTTGCTGCTGGGCTGTGGCCGCTGTCACAATGTCCCTGTGTCCCCTTGCAGAGTGCTCAGGGACAATGAGCTGCGGGCAGTGAAGAGGCATTCCCTGGAGGGGCTGTTCCTGCTGAAGCACCTGTAAGCACCGTGCCCTGCCCAGGGCAGGGGAGGCTCCTGCCTGCCCCTCCCTGGGGCCCTGCTGCTCAGCCCAGCTACGGGCACGTGGCCTTTGGCCCTGCTGGCATCCAGGCTGCAGAGGCAGGTAAAAGCAACAGGGCAAAAGAAAGTGACATTTGTTGTCCTGCCTGGAACAGGGATTTGTCCTGCAATGAGATCCTGTCCATTGAGGAACGGGCATTTGAGTCACTGCCTTTCCTGAAGTTTCTGTGAGTGATCAAGTTTCTTTCTGGTGGTTTTAGCTCAGTCTTTGCATGGGCACCCTTCCTGTGTAGGAAAATGCTCCTGCTGTTTTCCCCACAGTCCCTAAATCTGCCCTGCCCAGAGCCCAGCTGAGCTGCAGAGGTCAATGCCCATGGCTGGGCGGCCACGCCAGGGGACAGAGCCCAGCGGGGTTGTCCACACACAGCCATCAGAGCAGCCAGTTCTGGCAGCCTTGGCTGCATCCTGGAACAGAAACAGAGTCAGCACGTGTGCCCTTCACTTGCCCTCCTGGGCAGGCTACAAACGCTGAGAAAGCAGCAGTTTCCTCCCTCTTCCACCTTGGATTGGCACCTTTCCTGCAAAGGGCTCCTTCTTTGCCCCCTCTCTCTGTAGGGCAGGCGTAATTCCTTTGTGTGACCTCCTCTTTCCCCAGGAATCTCTCCTGGAATGGCCTCACACAGATCCGCAGCGACACTTTCCAGGCCTGGCATGGGATGCAGTTCCTCCAGGAGCTGTAAGTGGCCCCAGGGCTAAAGGCACGGCAGGGTCTCTGCAGGGTCAGTGGGCAAGAGCAGATTTGCCCTTGGAAAAGTCCTGATTGCAACTGTGGATGTCAGGCAGGGAGCACCAGGAGCGTGCAGCTGCAAAGGCCCTTTCCCCTGCCCTGCTCCTCTCCTGCAAGGCTTCCTTGAATACGGCCGGGCCGTGCCCACGTGCCCGGCGCAGCCAGCTCACATCCTTGCCATCAGCCCTGAGAGAGCTCTGTTGTTTCTCAGGATCCTCAGCCACAACCCGCTGGCTGTCATTGATGATGCTGCCTTCTTCAAGCTGCCCTCAGTGAGCTTTCTGTAAGTATTGGCTCATTTGGAGCAGATCCCCAGAGAGCTGTGTCTCTCTGGAGTGCCCTGTTGTCAGGAAAGCTGCACAAATGGTGCAGGAGCAAATCTCCCTCTTGGCCTGCCTGAGTCTGCCGGAGTCACTACTCCCCTGGCTTCTCTGGGAGCTGGCAGAAGCGGATGCCTCTGCATACAGCACCACCATCATCAGGGCCCTGGGCTTGCTCTGAGAGCAGAGTTGTGGCAATGTCACCAGAGAGTTTCATGAGCTCTTTCCAATGTTTGCAGAGACCTGAGTGCCACCCAAGTGAACTCGCAGGCGCTGCTGCAGCTGCTGCAGAGCACAGTGAGCTTGGAAACCCTGTGAGTGTGTGGGACTGAGCCCCAGCCGCCAGCAGGCCCCGAGTGCTGCGACAGGGGCTCTGCTTGGGAAGCAAATCCGTGTGCCACAAAACCAGAACAAGCCCAGTAGTAAGGTCAAGAGTTGCTGTTTCCTTCTGGGAACGTGCCAAAACTCACCAGCTCCCAGGCAGAATCTCACCTTTGGGGTGACTTGCTGCAGGCTTCTCAAAGGGGAGTTTGAACTGCAGGCAGGTGCATTTCTGTGTCACGTGGTGTTTTGGGAGCAGTGCTACTTTCCAGGTTAAAATTGCCATTTAATGTTTTCCCTTGGGAGTCAGGGCCCTTTCCCAGAGCTGTGGCACACAGTGAGGCACAAGCCCCCTGCGTGGTATCGGTGTGTTCCCTGAGCTGGGCTCTGAGCCATGCACTGGGTGGCCAGGTGTTCCTCCAAGAATGCCCTCTTGTCTGCAGCCAAGTGCCCAAGGAGGCGGCCTGCTGCCTGTGCCAGGAGCGTCCCCGGCCCGAGAGCCCCTGCAGGACCATCCAGTTCCTGTGCCAGAAGCTGTGCAGCACCAGCGCCCCGCAGTGCGGTGGGTGTCCGGAGGGGCTGGGGGAGCTCAAATCTGCCCCTTCTCCTGAGCCTGGGGAGATGCTGCAGCACTGCGCCGTGCTGGGGGGTGCTGATCGGGCCTTGGACTACAGGCCTTGGACACAACACCTTGGGATGGAAAGTTCCTGGAGACTGTACATATCTTGTGTGTCACATAGTGTCTGGACAAGCAACAGCTCACTGGGCCCAGCAAACCTACCAATTTCCTACCCACACCATGGCCCCCAGGCAAGGAAGGCAGGAATGCCCCGTGCCCTTCCCTGGTGCTGGAAGGCAAGGTCTGCCCATAAAGGCCCCAGATTCCCCTAACAGCCTGGTTTCTGTGCCACCCCACTGCCCACTGCAGGGCAAAGGGCAGGGCCCCTGATGTGCTCTGCAGGGTGAACACCAAGCACCCTCATGCCCTGGCTGGCCCGTGCAGGGGGAGCAAAGCCCCGTCCTGCTCTAGCTGGGCACAGGGCACAGCACATCCTGTGCACAGCAGGGCCAGGCTGCCCTTCTGCAAACAGGTACAGCCAGGTTTCCAAGGGCCCCAGGGAGCTCGCTTCTCTCACTGCCTCAGCCCCAGGTTTCCCACAGCACAGTCCCAGAGCTCTGGTGCCCTTGAGGGAGTTGTTCATGCTCTAACAGCTTCAGCTGCTGTTCCTGGCAATGGCCCCGGAGCAAAGGAGTCCCTGGGCATTCCTCCCGTGCCAGTCTGTGCCCCCCTTGCAGTGCTGATCTTTCCTCTGGGGTCTCTGCCTCTTCACTGGCTCCTGCAGAGCAAGCCAGGCCTGCTCATCTGGAGCTGTGGGAACCTCTCTGACAGCAATCCCATTCCCCTGGGATGTTTCCCTCCCATCCAAACAGAGCCCCAGGAGACACCAGGAAAGAACCAGCTCTCTGCTCTGCCCCAAGGGGATAATGGCATGGATTGAAGGGCTCTTCTCCTCACCACAACACATCCCCCACTCTGCTCTTGTGCTTGCTGGCCTTGAGATGAGCTGCTGCTGCCTGGGGTAACCTCTGAGCCTGTGTTTGTGTCCAGCTGCTGATCTGCTCTCTTGCTGTTCTCCAGCTCAGACAAGTCTTCTACGGAGTCGGGGAGAAATAATGGACTTGGAACAAGGCAGAGAGCTGAACACCATCCCAGTGTTGAGCCTCAAGCCCAAGGAGCCTTCACTGGGAGATGGTGAAACTGTCACGCTTGTGGTTGCCCTGACCCTGAGCACTGAGGGTGATGTCAGCAGCCTGGACCGTTCCAGAACAAATTCACATCCCCCTCAGCATCTCTTGGGGCATGAAGGCAAAACAAGCGCTCATGACCTGAGGGCCAAGGTGCAGAAGAAGCTGCCCAAGGTTAAAAGCATAAAGACTGAAAAAAGCATTGTCCCACACCATCCCCAGCCTGCTAGGCTGAAGGGTGTGGTGAAAAAGACACCCTCAAGCTGGGATCACAAGCAGATGGAACCGCATTTGAATTGGCGAGCACCGAACCCCTGGGATGTAGTTGGTGGGTTAAACCCCATTCATGACAAGTTGGTTGGCAGATACCTCATAGATGACTTGGAAGATCCAGCTCCAAGGCAGAACTATGTCGATTCTGACAAACGGCCAAAGAAGGAGTTCAGCCATTACTGGGCTGGACATAATCAGCTTTTCTACCAGGCTTTGAGACCTGTGAAAGCAGCAGGAGAGCCCAGAGCCACCGTCACCAAAGATGAGCTGCGTCTAAACAGGAACCTGGATTTTCTCTCTGACCCCTTGGTTCAGAGAGGCCCTGCTGTGAGCAGTGGAGGAGGAGCCACGGCTGAGGAGGAACAATCCTCTCTAGGTGGGCACCTCCTGATCATGCCTGACACCACAGGCACACACTGGAAGCAACAGGAAGAAGACTCCAGGTTCCTTAATAAACCTTGGAGCCCCCAAGGTCCAGACCTTGCACCAGTTCCAGAAGAGCTCTTGGAAGCCATGGTTGATCGTCACCTGCGCTTGCTGGTGCCAGACAAAAGCCTGCGGATGTTCATGGCCCACATGGAGCGAGCCCTGAGGATGGACTGCAGCCTGCCCCAGCTCAAGCTGGTGTGTGCCAAGATGGTCTCAAAGACGGAGCTGCTTCTAAAGGTGCTCAGTGAGAGGCAAGAGAACAAGGGAGCCTATGATGGCATGGGCCGGTGTCCTCTGCAAGAGAACATCTCCAGGCGCACAGCTTTGGAGGAGGATCAGGAGCCCACAAAGAAGGTAGGAGAGCTGCAGGCACTGATGCGTCTGCCTCTCTGGGCAAGGGAGAATGGAAGGAGGAGTAATCCTCTTGCCCCCCGTGATCTTCTTTCCTCTTCTCTGAACAGAAATCACATCACACTCAGGAAATGATCATGTTTCTGACTATGTTATCTCTCTTCGTTATCATTGGTGTGATGCTGAAAGTCTCATTCCAGGTAAGCCAATTTCTTGTTTGACACAGAGCTGTCTGTCTTGTAGCTGGAGTGCCCAGGTGACAAGCCCCATGTGCCACTGCAGATGGCCCTGCATGTGCGTGCTGGGTACCACAGGAGATGTTGTTCCAAGCCTGGAGCCTGTGGCAGCATCCACAGCACCCAGCTCAGCAGGGTCCAGCCTGCCGGAGGGAAGCTTGTCCTGCCTTCTCTCCCAGCTCCCCCCAGCTTTGCTTTGCTCGCCTGCCTTCAGCCACACAGCAATGAGAGCTCTTGGCCTCTCCTGTTTGGTAGAATATTACAGGAAAACGGATGTTGCAAATCTCCCATTTTCCTTCCCCAGAAGCGCTCTCAACGTTGTGAACTTGACTCGCAACCCCGCGACACCAGGAATTTGTGTCTGACAAGGTAACTGCTCCCCGCCCGTGCCACTGCTGTGCCACCAAGAGTCTTTGCTGTGCAGAGCAGCTCCTCCTGGAGCCCCGCAGCCGCGCAGGTGCCGCTGCCCAGGACTCTCCCGGCTGTGTTTGCAACACGTCGCGTTTGGGGCAGCCCCGGGCAAGCGGCTCCTGAGCGGCAGCGCTGGGCACGGCCGGGGGCTCCCAGCCCAAGCAGCCCTTCCCACGCCAGCGCTGGGATGGATGTCCTGAGCCCCGGTGTGCTCCCGAATTTCTGTGAGCACGGGCAATACCTCTGTGTTCCCAGAACAGTCTCCTCTGCTGATGGCTCTGCCCCATTTTTGCCCGCTCCCTCCCCGCAGAGGCTGGTGAAGAACTCACTGCCATCCTCTCCGGTTGCCTTTTGCATGCAGGGCTCATTCTCTGGATTGCCGGCCATTGCCATCCCTGCTGGGGCTCCCCATCTTCCTTGGGCTCTGCTGGCACACCCCCGAGCAGGGAGAAGTGCTGGCACCTGCTGCAGCCCTCCCTGGCCAGACCTCCCTGCTGACGGAGCGGGAGCAGGGAGCTCTGGGGATGGGATGTCCAGAAGCCTTTTTGTCCCCATTCACCTCGCTCACTCCATTGCTTTGCAGCGTTGGAAATGCCCCTTCCCAACTCCTGCAGTGGCTGCTTCCCAGACAGGCCAGAGCACAGGCAGCCCTGTTGCCCACAGCCTCCATCACCAGCTGCCCTCTCTCTTTAACCCTATTTTCTCTTTTTGATTTTTTCAGGTTCTGTGTTATACTGCAACAGAGATGGAGGAAGTATAACGAGGCACAAAATGTAGAGCAGAAAAGTGCAGGGAGGTCCTCCCAGCACCGCCCATTCTTCCTGACTGCCTGGGCATCCTTCCTTTTAAAAGGCCTTCGCTTGCTCAGCACTTTCTGGAGCTTTTCTCTGTTCCGGAAATCTGCAAAGCCATTGGTTCGACGCATCACGGGTTCAAACGAAAGTGACAGAAAAACGTTTCAGAAAGAGACCAAGTTTGAAGAATTTGTTTGACTGGAAGATTTTCAAGAGGCTGAAGAAGTTAATGGGATGCCAACAACTCTTCGCCTCCTCTTCCGCAATATGAACTACTGAGGCCCTCCTCAGATGTTGCTTCGTTATTGTTGTGATTTCCATGGATGCTGTTTCAGTTGTTGTTGTTGTTTCCTTGCATGCTTTTTCCTTGATGGTTATTTTCTTTCTGCCCCTGCTGAGGGAAGGCCAGAGGGTGCTGCAGGCAAGCACAAGCTCTGGACACCCAGAGGAGGCATCTCAGGCTTTTCCTCTTCCCTTGTGGCAACGTTTCCCCTTGCATTCAGTATAAATAAAGTTTGTTCTTGTTCCTCCTGGTGTTGCTGATGTCTTTGTAAAAGCAGTTTCTGTTCTCCCTTATGGAATTGGCCAAATTCAGTTCCAGCTGGGCTTTGCTTTGCTACCTTTCTCCCTGCATGCCCCAACGACATCCACGCCAGCCTCCTGTGCTGCTGCCCTCCTTCCAAAGCTGTAAATTCTGTGTTTTCCCTGAGTCCCAGGCAGAGCTTCCTGCTCAGCCGCTCTGCTTCCCCACCAGCTCATCTTTGGGCACATGGGCACGGGCTGCTTGTGCCTGTGCCTTCAAGGATTTCTCCCTGCACAATGTGCAGCCTCCCTGGACTCCTCTGCCCCTCAGGACAGCATCCCCAGGGAGCCTCTCAAACAGCGTGGCTGGACTGACTCGCCCTGGGCAGCCCCTCCAGCCTGGATGGAGCTTGTCCACACCGTGATTGTCCCGGCCCCAGAGGCCCAGAGCCTCCACCTGTTGTGTAGAGGGAGCTGGGAAGGTGAGATGGGCCAGGAGGGGATTCCTCTGCTGCCCCCAGCAGGGACCTCTTTCCATTCCCCCTGTTTTTTGGGTCCCCTCCTTCTGCCTGCTGGTCACACCCTTGGCGATCCTCAACTTCTTGGCACGTGTCTGTCTGGGACATTTGTCCAATGGCTGCTTCAGTGTGGCTCCAGTCCCTCTCCCTCTCCCACTCCCTGACACTCCTTATCTTTCCACTTCCCCCTTCAGCTCTGCCACTGGGCTGAGCAGAGCATGCACCTGGTCCTACCTCGCCCAGGTGTTATTTCTGCCAGCCCCAGTGCCAATGCCTGGCTCCAGCACTCCCTGTAGAGTTTTCCCATTGCAATGAGGCCTTCCTGGATAGCTCTTTGGGTATCACAGAAAGAGGCTTTGCAGTACTGCTTCTAAAACATCCCAAGGCCCCTGAAGCTTTCCAGGGTCAACACTTTTGTGTTCCAAATGTCTCCTGTGAGCACAAGAGCTCTGGGTGGTGGGGGGGAAGGGGAATGGCATTGTCCTCCTGCAGAGGCGATGGCACTGGTGTCCCCGTGGTGCTGGCTTTAAGCTGCACAAGCAGCGTTGTCCCCTCTGCACCCCTGAGGTTTTTGCCTCCTCCTCCTTTCCTTTGCCCTCCCTCAAACCCGCCTGGCTCCCAGGCTGATGGTTGCATTGTTGTACCTCCTCCTGCTGAAGAGGCGCTGTCATTGAGCAGAATCATCTTCTCAAGGAGGTTTAATGCACATGCATGAAAGGCACCTTTGCCTTATATGGATCAGAATAGGCTTAAAATAGTGTCAGGGAGTGTAAGACACGAATCACAGAGATCAGGGAGGAATTTCTTCATGGAAAGGGTGGTCAGGCCTTGGGAGGGGCTGCCCAAGCAGGTGTGGACTCCCCACGCCTGCAAGGGTCCAAGGAACGGCTGGAGGTGGCACTGAGTGCTGTGGCCTGGCTGCCAAGGTGGGGACGGGGCACAGGATGGACGGGCTGAAGCCGGAGGTGTTTTCCATCGTCAGTGCCTCTGAGGCTCCCTGACTCCGTGCCCAGGACTGGAGGCCGCCGTGCCGCAAGCGCTGCCGGTCGCGCCCCGGCCCGAGCTGTTGGGCCGCGCGTTTCCCCTCAGGCCGGGGCGGCCGCTGCCGGTGCCGCCGCCCGGAGGCGGAGGTGGCCGGGCGGCGGAGCGGCCGCGCTTCGCGGCCGGGCCGGGCCGCCTCTCTGGCCGCTGCTTGCGGGGCCGTGCCGGCCTTGCCCGAGCTGCCCGCGGCTCCCTTTGCACGGCGCTCGCTGCCGGGGCCGGCGCGCTCAGGCGGAGCTGCCGCCCCTCAGGCTCGCGGCGCTTCCCGCCATTGTGGCTGCGGCTGCCTCAGCCTCTGCCGGCGCCCATCCCGACATTGCCCGGCTTTGGGCAAGCTCCCCGCGCCCTCCCAGCGCCGTTTGCGGCCTTTGGCCCTGCCTGGGTGCCGCCTGCCCACCAAAGGCGCTCTCACCGCTCCGCACAAGTGGAGAGGAGAAAAAGGACAGCGAAAGGCTCAGGAGTTTACAGAAAGGGAGGGAGAGATCCCGCCCCGCTCATGGTCACGGTCAGGGACACAACGGCCGGAACTTGGGGATATTAATTACATTTATTGTCAAGAAAATCAGAGCAGGATAATGAGAAACAAAAGAAGTTTGAACAGCACCTGTAGCCCTAAAGCCATGCCAAACCCTGGCCACACAAACCCAATACAGCTCGGAATGGCTTCACAGTGACACAGGGCAGGCTTAGATCTTGTGTTCAGGTGAAATCCTTCCCTGGGAGGGTGGCAGGCCCTGGCACAGGGTGCCCAGAGCAGCTGGGGCTGCCCCTGGATCCCTGGCAGTGTCCAAGGCCAGGTGGGACGGGGCTTGGAGCAGCCTGGGCTAGTGGAAGGTGTCCCTGCCATGGCAGGGGTGAAACCGGATGGGCTTTCAGGCCCCTTCCAAGCCATGATTGGGCAGATCGATGGCTCTGAGGCAGAGTCATTTGGTGACAGCATGGCCTGAACTGCGGTTTGCTGCGAGCTGTGATGCCAAGCACCATGACGGTGACAAGAGCATTGCTACAGTGTCATAAGAAGGACCACTGTGACATTGGCAGCAGCACTGTGACACAGGAGCTGCCATAGGTGCAGCTCAGGTCTGCGTCCCAGGCGACTGCAGCCAGTCCTGCCTCGCCATGGACCTGGTGATGCGTCTGGTGCACGCTCTGCTCCTGCTGGCCCTGCTGCTGGCAGTGGCCCCCTCCCCAGCAGTGGGCAAGGAGCTCTGCCCAGAGCCCTGCCACTGCCCAGGCCGCGGGCGGCTGAACTGCGGCCACGCCGGCCTGGCCACCGTGCCCCCGGCCAGCCGCCGCCAAGCCCTGGCCTTCCTGTGAGTCCCAGGGCCCCTCAGAGCCCTGCAGCTGCCCCTCCTCGGCTCCCTGGCTCTGCAAACCCCACCTGGGACACCCGGGGGACTCCCTGGCCAGAGACAGGGGGGGTTTGGGGGCCTGAGCACAGCATGAGGGTGAAGCCAGCTGGGCACTCTGCGCCTTCTCCAGGCAAAGCCCAATTCCAGCTCTGCAGCCGAAGGGCAGGGAAATGGGCTTTCCTGAGGGGGGACCGGCTCTTTGTCTCTTTGCAGAGATTTCACTGGCAACTCCATTGCTGCTGTTGGAAAACAAACCTGGAAGGACTACCCATGGACTGAGACCTTGTAAGTGCCCTGCAGCATTTCAAATATCAGCAGTCTGGGGAGATGCCATCCTTTGGTCTGGGGTTGGAGCAGCAGCCCTCACACCACACGCTTCCATTGGAATTCAAAGCTCAGCTGCTCTGCCAAGCAGGGGTGTGAATCACCACAGCTTCCCAGCATGGCAAGAATTGCCTCGAGTCTCTTGCAGCCAGGGCACCATCCCTGTGTCTGTGTGCCCAGGGATCAAGCTGTGGTCAGCTTCAGCCGGCCAGGAGCAGGGGCCTGCTCTGGCCAGGAGTGGGGACGATCCCTGCAGCGGTGGCCCAGAGAGATGCGTCAGTCAAGCTGCTGCAGGAGATTTTCCCATGACAATCCCAGTTGCTGCTGGGCTGTGGCCGCTGTCACAATGTCCCTGTGTCCCCTTGCAGAGTGCTCAGGGACAATGAGCTGCGGGCAGTGAAGAGGCATTCCCTGGAGGGGCTGTTCCTGCTGAAGCACCTGTAAGCACCGTGCCCTGCCCAGGGCAGGGGAGGCTCCTGCCTGCCCCTCCCTGGGGCCCTGCTGCTCAGCCCAGCTACGGGCACGTGGCCTTTGGCCTTGCTGGCATCCAGGCTGCAGAGGCAGGTAAAAGCAACAGGGCAAAAGAAAGTGACATTTGTTGTCCTGCCTGGAACAGGGATTTGTCCTGCAATGAGATCCTGTCCATTGAGGAACGGGCATTTGAGTCACTGCCTTTCCTGAAGTTTCTGTGAGTGATCAAGTTTCTTTCTGGTGGTTTTAGCTCAGTCTTTGCATGGGCACCCTTCCTGTGTAGGAAAATGCTCCTGCTGTTTTCCCCACAGTCCCTAAATCTGCCCTGCCCAGAGCCCAGCTGAGCTGCAGAGGTCAATGCCCATGGCTGGGCGGCCACGCCAGGGGACAGAGCCCAGCGGGGTTGTCCACACACAGCCATCAGAGCAGCCAGTTCTGGCAGCCTTGGCTGCATCCTGGAACAGAAACAGAGTCAGCACGTGTGCCCTTCACTTGCCCTCCTGGGCAGGCTACAAACGCTGAGAAAGCAGCAGTTTCCTCCCTCTTCCACCTTGGATTGGCACCTTTCCTGCAAAGGGCTCCTTCTTTGCCCCCTCTCTCTGTAGGGCAGGCGTAATTCCTTTGTGTGACCTCCTCTTTCCCCAGGAATCTCTCCTGGAATGGCCTCACACAGATCCGCAGCGACACTTTCCAGGCCTGGCATGGGATGCAGTTCCTCCAGGAGCTGTAAGTGGCCCCAGGGCTAAAGGCACGGCAGGGTCTCTGCAGGGTCAGTGGGCAAGAGCAGATTTGCCCTTGGAAAAGTCCTGATTGCAACTGTGGATGTCAGGCAGGGAGCACCAGGAGCGTGCAGCTGCAAAGGCCCTTTCCCCTGCCCTGCTCCTCTCCTGCAAGGCTTCCTTGAATACGGCCGGGCCGTGCCCACGTGCCCGGCACAGCCAGCTCACATCCTTGCCATCAGCCCTGAGAGAGCTCTGTTGTTTCTCAGGATCCTCAGCCACAACCCGCTGGCTGTCATTGATGATGCTGCCTTCTTCAAGCTGCCCTCAGTGAGCTTTCTGTAAGTATTGGCTCATTTGGAGCAGATCCCCAGAGAGCTGTGTCTCTCTGGAGTGCCCTGTTGTCAGGAAAGCTGCACAAATGGTGCAGGAGCAAATCTCCCTCTTGGCCTGCCTGAGTCTGCCGGAGTCACAACTCCCCTGGCTTCTCTGGGAGCTGGCAGAAGCGGATGCCTCTGCATACAGCACCACCATCATCAGGGCCCTGGGCTTGCTCTGAGAGCAGAGTTGTGGCAATGTCACCAGAGAGTTTCATGAGCTCTTTCCAATGTTTGCAGAGACCTGAGTGCCACCCAAGTGAACTCGCAGGCGCTGCTGCAGCTGCTGCAGAGCACAGTGAGCTTGGAAACCCTGTGAGTGTGTGGGACTGAGCCCCAGCCGCCAGCAGGCCCCGAGTGCTGCGACAGGGGCCCTGCTTGGGAAGCAAATCCGTGTGCCACAACACCAGAACAAGCCCAGTAGTAAGGTCAAGAGTTGCTGTTTCCTTCTGGGAACGTGCCAAAACTCACCAGCTCCCAGGCAGAATCTCACCTTTGGGGTGACTTGCTGCAGGCTTCTCAAAGGGGAGTTTGAACTGCAGGCAGGTGCATTTCTGTGTCACGTGGTGTTTTGGGAGCAGTGCTACTTTCCAGGTTAAAATCGCCATTTAATGTTTTCCCTTGGGAGTCAGGGCCCTTTCCCAGAGCTGTGGCACACAGTGAGGCACAAGCCCCCTGCGTGGTATCGGTGTGTTCCCTGAGCTGGGCTCTGAGCCATGCACTGGGTGGCCAGGTGTTCCTCCAAGAATGCCCTCTTGTCTGCAGCCAAGTGCCCAAGGAGGCGGCCTGCTGCCTGTGCCAGGAGCGTCCCCGGCCCGAGAGCCCCTGCAGGACCATCCAGTTCCTGTGCCAGAAGCTGTGCAGCACCAGCGCCCCGCAGTGCGGTGGGTGTCCGGAGGGGCTGGGGGAGCTCAAATCTGCCCCTTCTCCTGAGCCTGGGGAGATGCTGCAGCACTGCCCCGTGCTGGGGGAAGCTGATCGGGCCTTGGACTACAGGCCTTGGACACAACACCTTGGGATGGAAAGTTCCTGGAGACTGTACATATCTTGTGTGTCACATAGTGTCTGGACAAGCAACAGCTCACTGGGCCCCGCAAACCTACCAATTTCCTACCCACACCATGGCCCCCAGGCAAGGAAGGCAGGAATGCCCCGTGCCCTTCCCTGGTGCTGGAAGGCAAGGTCTGCCCATAAAGGCCCCAGATTCCCCTAACAGCCTGGTTTCTGTGCCACCCCACTGCCCACTGCAGGGCAAAGGGCAGGGCCCCTGATGTGCTCTGCAGGGTGAACACCAAGCACCCTCATGCCCTGGTTGGCCCGTGCAGGGGGAGCAAAGCCCCGTCCTGCTCTAGCTGGGCACAGGGCACAGCACATCCTGTGCACAGCAGGGCCAGGCTGCCCTTCTGCAAACAGGTACAGCCAGGTTTCCAAGGGCCCCAGGGAGCTCGCTTCTCTCACTGCCTCAGCCCCAGGTTTCCCACAGCACAGTCCCAGAGCTCTGGTGCCCTTGAGGGAGTTGTTCATGCTCTAACAGCTTCAGCTGCTGCTCTTGGCAATGGCCCCGGAGCAAAGGAGTCCCTGGGCATTCCTCCCGTGCCAGTCTGTGCCCCCCTTGCAGTGCTGATCTTTCCTCTGGGGTCTCTGCCTCTTCACTGGCTCCTGCAGAGCAAGCCAGGCCTGCTCATCTGGAGCTGTGGGAACCTCTCAGACAGCAATCCCATTCCCCTGGGATGTTTCCCTCCCATCCAAACAGAGCCCCAGGAGACACCAGGAAAGAACCAGCTCTCTGCTCTGCCCCAAGGGGATAACGGCATGGATTGAAGGGCTCTTCTCCTCACCACAACACATCCCCCACTCTGCTCTTGTGCTTGCTGGCCTTGAGATGAGCTGCTGCTGCCTGGGGTAACCTCTGAGCCTGTGTTTGTGTCCAGCTGCTGATCTGCTCTCTTGCTGTTCTCCAGCTCAGACAAGTCTTCTACGGAGTCGGGGAGAAATAATGGACTTGGAACAAGGCAGAGAGCTGAACACCATCCCAGTGTTGAGCCTCAAGCCCAAGGAGCCTTCACTGGGAGATGGTGAAACTGTCACGCTTGTGGTTGCCCTGACCCTGAGCACTGAGGGTGATGTCAGCAGCCTGGACCGTTCCAGAACAAATTCACATCCCCCTCAGCATCTCTTGGGGCATGAAGGCAAAACAAGCGCTCATGACCTGAGGGCCAAGGTGCAGAAGAAGCTGCACAAGGTTAAAAGCATAAAGACTGAAAAAAGCATTGTCCCACACCATCCCCAGCCTGCTAGGCTGAAGGGTGTGGTGAAAAAGACACCCTCAAGCTGGGATCACAAGCAGATGGAACCGCATTTGAATTGGCGAGCACCGAACCCCTGGGATGTAGTTGGTGGGTTAAACCCCATTCATGACAAGTTGGTTGGCAGATACCTCATAGATGACTTGGAAGATCCAGCTCCAAGGCAGAACTATGTCGATTCTGACAAACGGCCAAAGAAGGAGTTCAGCCATTACTGGGCTGGACATAATCAGCTTTTCTACCAGGCTTTGAGACCTGTGAAAGCAGCAGGAGAGCCCAGAGCCACCGTCACCAAAGATGAGCTGCGTCTAAACAGGAACCTGGATTTTCTCTCTGACCCCTTGGTTCAGAGAGGCCCTGCTGTGAGCAGTGGAGGAGGAGCCACGGCTGAGGAGGAACAATCCTCTCTAGGTGGGCACCTCCTGATCATGCCTGACACCACAGGCACACACTGGAAGCAACAGGAAGAAGACTCCAGGTTCCTTAATAAACCTTGGAGCCCCCAAGGTCCAGACCTTGCACCAGTTCCAGAAGAGCTCTTGGAAGCCATGGTTGATCGTCACCTGCGCTTGCTGGTGCCAGACAAAAGCCTGCGGATGTTCATGGCCCACATGGAGCGAGCCCTGAGGATGGACTGCAGCCTGCCCCAGCTCAAGCTGGTGTGTGCCAAGATGGTCTCAAAGACGGAGCTGCTTCTAAAGGTGCTCAGTGAGAGGCAAGAGAACAAGGGAGCCTATGATGGCATGGGCCGGTGTCCTCTGCAAGAGAACATCTCCAGGCGCACAGCTTTGGAGGAGGATCAGGAGCCCACAAAGAAGGTAGGAGAGCTGCAGGCACTGATGCGTCTGCCTCTCTGGGCAAGGGAGAATGGAAGGAGGAGTAATCCTCTTGCCCCCCGTGATCTTCTTTCCTCTTCTCTGAACAGAAATCACATCACACTCAGGAAATGATCATGTTTCTGACTATGTTATCTCTCTTCGTTATCATTGGTGTGATGCTGAAAGTCTCATTCCAGGTAAGCCAATTTCTTGTTTGACACAGAGCTGTCTGTCTTGTAGCTGGAGTGCCCAGGTGACAAGCCCCATGTGCCACTGCAGATGGCCCTGCATGTGCGTGCTGGGTACCACAGGAGATGTTGTTCCAAGCCTGGAGCCTGTGGCAGCATCCACAGCACCCAGCTCAGCAGGGTCCAGCCTGCCGGAGGGAAGCTTGTCCTGCCTTCTCTCCCAGCTCCCCCCAGCTTTGCTTTGCTCGCCTGCCTTCAGCCACACAGCAATGAGAGCTCTTGGCCTCTCCTGTTTGGTAGAATATTACAGGAAAACGGATGTTGCAAATCTCCCATTTTCCTTCCCCAGAAGCGCTCTCAACGTTGTGAACTTGACTCGCAACCCCGCGACACCAGGAATTTGTGTCTGACAAGGTAACTGCTCCCCGCCCGTGCCACTGCTGTGCCACCAAGAGTCTTTGCTGTGCAGAGCAGCTCCTCCTGGAGCCCCGCAGCCGCGCAGGTGCCGCTGCCCAGGACTCTCCCGGCTGTGTTTGCAACACGTCGCGTTTGGGGCAGCCCCGGGCAAGCGGCTCCTGAGCGGCAGCGCTGGGCACGGCCGGGGGCTCCCAGCCCAAGCAGCCCTTCCCACGCCAGCGCTGGGATGGATGTCCTGAGCCCCGGTGTGCTCCCGAATTTCTGTGAGCACGGGCAATACCTCTGTGTTCCCAGAACAGTCTCCTCTGCTGATGGCTCTGCCCCATTTTTGCCCGCTCCCTCCCCGCAGAGGCTGGTGAAGAACTCACTGCCATCCTCTCCGGTTGCCTTTTGCATGCAGGGCTCATTCTCTGGATTGCCGGCCATTGCCATCCCTGCTGGGGCTCCCCATCTTCCTTGGGCTCTGCTGGCACACCCCCGAGCAGGGAGAAGTGCTGGCACCTGCTGCAGCCCTCCCTGGCCAGACCTCCCTGCTGACGGAGCGGGAGCAGGGAGCTCTGGGGATGGGATGTCCAGAAGCCTTTTTGTCCCCATTCACCTCGCTCACTCCATTGCTTTGCAGCGTTGGAAATGCCCCTTCCCAACTCCTGCAGTGGCTGCTTCCCAGACAGGCCAGAGCACAGGCAGCCCTGTTGCCCACAGCCTCCATCACCAGCTGCCCTCTCTCTTTAACCCTATTTTCTCTTTTTGATTTTTTCAGGTTCTGTGTTATACTGCAACAGAGATGGAGGAAGTATAACGAGGCACAAAATGTAGAGCAGAAAAGTGCAGGGAGGTCCTCCCAGCACCGCCCATTCTTCCTGACTGCCTGGGCATCCTTCCTTTTAAAAGGCCTTCGCTTGCTCAGCACTTTCTGGAGCTTTTCTCTGTTCCGGAAATCTGCAAAGCCATTGGTTCGACGCATCACGGGTTCAAACGAAAGTGACAGAAAAACGTTTCAGAAAGAGACCAAGTTTGAAGAATTTGTTTGACTGGAAGATTTTCAAGAGGCTGAAGAAGTTAATGGGATGCCAACAACTCTTCGCCTCCTCTTCCGCAATATGAACTACTGAGGCCCTCCTCAGATGTTGCTTCGTTATTGTTGTGATTTCCATGGATGCTGTTTCAGTTGTTGTTGTTGTTTCCTTGCATGCTTTTTCCTTGATGGTTATTTTCTTTCTGCCCCTGCTGAGGGAAGGCCAGAGGGTGCTGCAGGCAAGCACAAGCTCTGGACACCCAGAGGAGGCATCTCAGGCTTTTCCTCTTCCCTTGTGGCAACGTTTCCCCTTGCATTCAGTATAAATAAAGTTTGTTCTTGTTCCTCCTGGTGTTGCTGATGTCTTTGTAAAAGCAGTTTCTGTTCTCCCTTATGGAATTGGCCAAATTCAGTTCCAGCTGGGCTTTGCTTTGCTACCTTTCTCCCTGCATGCCCCAACGACATCCACGCCAGCCTCCTGTGCTGCTGCCCTCCTTCCAAAGCTGTAAATTCTGTGTTTTCCCTGAGTCCCAGGCAGAGCTTCCTGCTCAGCCGCTCTGCTTCCCCACCAGCTCATCTTTGGGCACATGGGCACGGGCTGCTCGTGCCTGTGCCTTCAAGGATTTCTCCCTGCACAATGTGCAGCCTCCCTGGACTCCTCTGCCCCTCAGGACAGCATCCCCAGGGAGCCTCTCAAACAGCGTGGCTGGACTGACTCGCCCTGGGCAGCCCCTCCAGCCTGGATGGAGCTTGTCCACACCGTGATTGTCCCGGCCCCAGAGGCCCAGAGCCTCCACCTGTTGTGTAGAGGGAGCTGGGAAGGTGAGATGGGCCAGGAGGGGATTCCTCTGCTGCCCCCAGCAGGGACCTCTTTCCATTCCCCCTGTTTTTTGGGTCCCCTCCTTCTGCCTGCTGGTCACACCCTTGGCGATCCTCAACTTCTTGGCACGTGTCTGTCTGGGACATTTGTCCAATGGCTGCTTCAGTGTGGCTCCAGTCCCTCTCCCTCTCCCACTCCCTGACACTCCTTATCTTTCCACTTCCCCCTTCAGCTCTGCCACTGGGCTGAGCAGAGCATGCACCTGGTCCTACCTCGCCCAGGTGTTATTTCTGCCAGCCCCAGTGCCAATGCCTGGCTCCAGCACTCCCTGTAGAGTTTTCCC
The DNA here is from genome assembly GCF_051311805.1 of Agelaius phoeniceus. Taxonomy (NCBI): domain Eukaryota; kingdom Metazoa; phylum Chordata; class Aves; order Passeriformes; family Icteridae; genus Agelaius; species Agelaius phoeniceus. Next base: position 5,240,867 of record NC_135290.1, on the reverse strand, counting down.
ATTGCAATGAGGCCTTCCTGGATAGCTCTTTGGGTATCACAGAAAGAGGCTTTGCAGTACTGCTTCTAAAACATCCCAAGGCCCCTGAAGCTTTCCAGGGTCAACACTTTTGTGTTCCAAATGTCTCCTGTGAGCACAAGAGCTCTGGGTGGTGGGGGGGAAGGGGAATGGCATTGTCCTCCTGCAGAGGCGATGGCACTGGTGTCCCCGTGGTGCTGGCTTTAAGCTGCACAAGCAGCGTTGTCCCCTCTGCACCCCTGAGGTTTTTGCCTCCTCCTCCTTTCCTTTGCCCTCCCTCAAACCCGCCTGGCTCCCAGGCTGATGGTTGCATTGTTGTACCTCCTCCTGCTGAAGAGGCGCTGTCATTGAGCAGAATCATCTTCTCAAGGAGGTTTAATGCACATGCATGAAAGGCACCTTTGCCTTATATGGATCAGAATAGGCTTAAAATAGTGTCAGGGAGTGTAAGACACGAATCACAGAGATCAGGGAGGAATTTCTTCATGGAAAGGGTGGTCAGGCCTTGGGAGGGGCTGCCCAAGCAGGTGTGGACTCCCCACGCCTGCAAGGGTCCAAGGAACGGCTGGAGGTGGCACTGAGTGCTGTGGCCTGGCTGCCAAGGTGGGGACGGGGCACAGGATGGACGGGCTGAAGCCGGAGGTGTTTTCCATCGTCAGTGCCTCTGAGGCTCCCTGACTCCGTGCCCAGGACTGGAGGCCGCCGTGCCGCAAGCGCTGCCGGTCGCGCCCCGGCCCGAGCTGTTGGGCCGCGCGTTTCCCCTCAGGCCGGGGCGGCCGCTGCCGGTGCCGCCGCCCGGAGGCGGAGGTGGCCGGGCGGCGGAGCGGCCGCGCTTCGCGGCCGGGCCGGGCCGCCTCTCTGGCCGCTGCTTGCGGGGCCGTGCCGGCCTTGCCCGAGCTGCCCGCGGCTCCCTTTGCACGGCGCTCGCTGCCGGGGCCGGCGCGCTCAGGCGGAGCTGCCGCCCCTCAGGCTCGCGGCGCTTCCCGCCATTGTGGCTGCGGCTCCCTCAGCCTCTGCCGGCGCCCATCCCGACATTGCCCGGCTTTGGGCAAGCTCCCCGCGCCCTCCCAGCGCCGTTTGCGGCCTTTGGCCCTGCCTGGGTGCCGCCTGCCCACCAAAGGCGCTCTCACCGCTCCGCACAAGTGGAGAGGAGAAAAAGGACAGCGAAAGGCTCAGGAGTTTACAGAAAGGGAGGGAGAGATCCCGCCCCGCTCATGGTCACGGTCAGGGACACAACGGCCGGAACTTGGGGATATTAATTACATTTATTGTCAAGAAAATCAGAGCAGGATAATGAGAAACAAAAGAAGTTTGAACAGCACCTGTAGCCCTAAAGCCATGCCAAACCCTGGCCACACAAACCCAATACAGCTCGGAATGGCTTCACAGTGACACAGGGCAGGCTTAGATCTTGTGTTCAGGTGAAATCCTTCCCTGGGAGGGTGGCAGGCCCTGGCACAGGGTGCCCAGAGCAGCTGGGGCTGCCCCTGGATCCCTGGCAGTGTCCAAGGCCAGGTGGGACGGGGCTTGGAGCAGCCTGGGCTAGTGGAAGGTGTCCCTGCCATGGCAGGGGTGAAACCGGATGGGCTTTCAGGCCCCTTCCAAGCCATGATTGGGCAGATCGATGGCTCTGAGGCAGAGTCATTTGGTGACAGCATGGCCTGAACTGCGGTTTGCTGCGAGCTGTGATGCCAAGCACCATGACGGTGACAAGAGCATTGCTACAGTGTCATAAGAAGGACCACTGTGACATTGGCAGCAGCACTGTGACACAGGAGCTGCCACAGGTGCAGCTCAGGTCTGCGTCCCAGGCGACTGCAGCCAGTCCTGCCTCGCCATGGACCTGGTGATGCGTCTGGTGCACGCTCTGCTCCTGCTGGCCCTGCTGCTGGCAGTGGCCCCCTCCCCAGCAGTGGGCAAGGAGCTCTGCCCAGAGCCCTGCCACTGCCCAGGCCGCGGGCGGCTGAACTGCGGCCACGCCGGCCTGGCCACCGTGCCCCCGGCCAGCCGCCGCCAAGCCCTGGCCTTCCTGTGAGTCCCAGGGCCCCTCAGAGCCCTGCAGCTGCCCCTCCTCGGCTCCCTGGCTCTGCAAACCCCACCTGGGACACCCGGGGGACTCCCTGGCCAGAGACAGGGGGGGTTTGGGGGCCTGAGCACAGCATGAGGGTGAAGCCAGCTGGGCACTCTGCGCCTTCTCCAGGCAAAGCCCAATTCCAGCTCTGCAGCCGAAGGGCAGGGAAATGGGCTTTCCTGAGGGGGGACCGGCTCTTTGTCTCTTTGCAGAGATTTCACTGGCAACTCCATTGCTGCTGTTGGAAAACAAACCTGGAAGGACTACCCATGGACTGAGACCTTGTAAGTGCCCTGCAGCATTTCAAATATCAGCAGTCTGGGGAGATGCCATCCTTTGGTCTGGGGTTGGAGCAGCAGCCCTCACACCACACGCTTCCATTGGAATTCAAAGCTCAGCTGCTCTGCCAAGCAGGGGTGTGAATCACCACAGCTTCCCAGCATGGCAAGAATTGCCTCGAGTCTCTTGCAGCCAGGGCACCATCCCTGTGTCTGTGTGCCCAGGGATCAAGCTGTGGTCAGCTTCAGCCGGCCAGGAGCAGGGGCCTGCTCTGGCCAGGAGTGGGGACGATCCCTGCAGCGGTGGCCCAGAGAGATGCGTCAGTCAAGCTGCTGCAGGAGATTTTCCCATGACAATCCCAGTTGCTGCTGGGCTGTGGCCGCTGTCACAATGTCCCTGTGTCCCCTTGCAGAGTGCTCAGGGACAATGAGCTGCGGGCAGTGAAGAGGCATTCCCTGGAGGGGCTGTTCCTGCTGAAGCACCTGTAAGCACCGTGCCCTGCCCAGGGCAGGGGAGGCTCCTGCCTGCCCCTCCCTGGGGCCCTGCTGCTCAGCCCAGCTACGGGCACGTGGCCTTTGGCCCTGCTGGCATCCAGGCTGCAGAGGCAGGTAAAAGCAACAGGGCAAAAGAAAGTGACATTTGTTGTCCTGCCTGGAACAGGGATTTGTCCTGCAATGAGATCCTGTCCATTGAGGAACGGGCATTTGAGTCACTGCCTTTCCTGAAGTTTCTGTGAGTGATCAAGTTTCTTTCTGGTGGTTTTAGCTCAGTCTTTGCATGGGCACCCTTCCTGTGTAGGAAAATGCTCCTGCTGTTTTCCCCACAGTCCCTAAATCTGCCCTGCCCAGAGCCCAGCTGAGCTGCAGAGGTCAATGCCCATGGCTGGGCGGCCACGCCAGGGGACAGAGCCCAGCGGGGTTGTCCACACACAGCCATCAGAGCAGCCAGTTCTGGCAGCCTTGGCTGCATCCTGGAACAGAAACAGAGTCAGCACGTGTGCCCTTCACTTGCCCTCCTGGGCAGGCTACAAACGCTGAGAAAGCAGCAGTTTCCTCCCTCTTCCACCTTGGATTGGCACCTTTCCTGCAAAGGGCTCCTTCTTTGCCCCCTCTCTCTGTAGGGCAGGCGTAATTCCTTTGTGTGACCTCCTCTTTCCCCAGGAATCTCTCCTGGAATGGCCTCACACAGATCCGCAGCGACACTTTCCAGGCCTGGCATGGGATGCAGTTCCTCCAGGAGCTGTAAGTGGCCCCAGGGCTAAAGGCACGGCAGGGTCTCTGCAGGGTCAGTGGGCAAGAGCAGATTTGCCCTTGGAAAAGTCCTGATTGCAACTGTGGATGTCAGGCAGGGAGCACCAGGAGCGTGCAGCTGCAAAGGCCCTTTCCCCTGCCCTGCTCCTCTCCTGCAAGGCTTCCTTGAATGCGGCCGGGCCGTGCCCACGTGCCCGGCACAGCCAGCTCACATCCTTGCCATCAGCCCTGAGAGAGCTCTGTTGTTTCTCAGGATCCTCAGCCACAACCCGCTGGCTGTCATTGATGATGCTGCCTTCTTCAAGCTGCCCTCAGTGAGCTTTCTGTAAGTATTGGCTCATTTGGAGCAGATCCCCAGAGAGCTGTGTCTCTCTGGAGTGCCCTGTTGTCAGGAAAGCTGCACAAATGGTGCAGGAGCAAATCTCCCTCTTGGCCTGCCTGAGTCTGCCGGAGTCACTACTCCCCTGGCTTCTCTGGGAGCTGGCAGAAGCGGATGCCTCTGCATACAGCACCACCATCATCAGGGCCCTGGGCTTGCTCTGAGAGCAGAGTTGTGGCAATGTCACCAGAGAGTTTCATGAGCTCTTTCCAATGTTTGCAGAGACCTGAGTGCCACCCAAGTGAACTCGCAGGCGCTGCTGCAGCTGCTGCAGAGCACAGTGAGCTTGGAAACCCTGTGAGTGTGTGGGACTGAGCCCCAGCCGCCAGCAGGCCCCGAGTGCTGCGACAGGGGCTCTGCTTGGGAAGCAAATCCGTGTGCCACAAAACCAGAACAAGCCCAGTAGTAAGGTCAAGAGTTGCTGTTTCCTTCTGGGAACGTGCCAAAACTCACCAGCTCCCAGGCAGAATCTCACCTTTGGGGTGACTTGCTGCAGGCTTCTCAAAGGGGAGTTTGAACTGCAGGCAGGTGCATTTCTGTGTCACGTGGTGTTTTGGGAGCAGTGCTACTTTCCAGGTTAAAATCGCCATTTAATGTTTTCCCTTGGGAGTCAGGGCCCTTTCCCAGAGCTGTGGCACACAGTGAGGCACAAGCCCCCTGCGTGGTATCGGTGTGTTCCCTGAGCTGGGCTCTGAGCCATGCACTGGGTGGCCAGGTGTTCCTCCAAGAATGCCCTCTTGTCTGCAGCCAAGTGCCCAAGGAGGCGGCCTGCTGCCTGTGCCAGGAGCGTCCCCGGCCCGAGAGCCCCTGCAGGACCATCCAGTTCCTGTGCCAGAAGCTGTGCAGCACCAGCGCCCCGCAGTGCGGTGGGTGTCCGGAGGGGCTGGGGGAGCTCAAATCTGCCCCTTCTCCTGAGCCTGGGGAGATGCTGCAGCACTGCCCCGTGCTGGGGGAAGCTGATCGGGCCTTGGACTACAGGCCTTGGACACAACACCTTGGGATGGAAAGTTCCTGGAGACTGTACATATCTTGTGTGTCACATAGTGTCTGGACAAGGAACAGCTCACTGGGCCCCGCAAACCTACCAATTTCCTACCCACACCATGGCCCCCAGGCAAGGAAGGCAGGAATGCCCCGTGCCCTTCCCTGGTGCTGGAAGGCAAGGTCTGCCCATAAAGGCCCCAGATTCCCCTAACAGCCTGGTTTCTGTGCCACCCCACTGCCCACTGCAGGGCAAAGGGCAGGGCCCCTGATGTGCTCTGCAGGGTGAACACCAAGCACCCTCATGCCCTGGTTGGCCCGTGCAGGGGGAGCAAAGCCCCGTCCTGCTCTAGCTGGGCACAGGGCACAGCACATCCTGTGCACAGCAGGGCCAGGCTGCCCTTCTGCAAACAGGTACAGCCAGGTTTCCAAGGGCCCCAGGGAGCTCGCTTCTCTCACTGCCTCAGCCCCAGGTTTCCCACAGCACAGTCCCAGAGCTCTGGTGCCCTTGAGGGAGTTGTTCATGCTCTAATAGCTTCAGCTGCTGTTCCTGGCAATGGCCCCAGAGCAAAGGAGTCCCTGGGCATTCCTCCCGTGCCAGTCTGTGCCCCCCTTGCAGTGCTGATCTTTCCTCTGGGGTCTCTGCCTCTTCACTGGCTCCTGCAGAGCAAGCCAGGCCTGCTCATCTGGAGCTGTGGGAACCTCTCTGACAGCAATCCCATTCCCCTGGGATGTTTCCCTCCCATCCAAACAGAGCCCCAGGAGACACCAGGAAAGAACCAGCTCTCTGCTCTGCCCCAAGGGGATAACGGCATGGACTGAAGGGCTCTTCTCCTCACCACAACACATCCCCCACTCTGCTCTTGTGCTTGCTGGCCTTGAGATGAGCTGCTGCTGCCTGGGGTAACCTCTGAGCCTGTGTTTGTGTCCAGCTGCTGATCTGCTCTCTTGCTGTTCTCCAGCTCAGACAAGTCTTCTACGGAGTCGGGGAGAAATAATGGACTTGGAACAAGGCAGAGAGCTGAACACCATCCCAGTGTTGAGCCTCAAGCCCAAGGAGCCTTCACTGGGAGATGGTGAAACTGTCACGCTTGTGGTTGCCCTGACCCTGAGCACTGAGGGTGATGTCAGCAGCCTGGACCGTTCCAGAACAAATTCACATCCCCCTCAGCATCTCTTGGGGCATGAAGGCAAAACAAGCGCTCATGACCTGAGGGCCAAGGTGCAGAAGAAGCTGCACAAGGTTAAAAGCATAAAGACTGAAAAAAGCATTGTCCCACACCATCCCCAGCCTGCTAGGCTGAAGGGTGTGGTGAAAAAGACACCCTCAAGCTGGGATCACAAGCAGATGGAACCGCATTTGAATTGGCGAGCACCGAACCCCTGGGATGTAGTTGGTGGGTTAAACCCCATTCATGACAAGTTGGTTGGCAGATACCTCATAGATGACTTGGAAGATCCAGCTCCAAGGCAGAACTATGTCGATTCTGACAAACGGCCAAAGAAGGAGTTCAGCCATTACTGGGCTGGACATAATCAGCTTTTCTACCAGGCTTTGAGACCTGTGAAAGCAGCAGGAGAGCCCAGAGCCACCGTCACCAAAGATGAGCTGCGTCTAAACAGGAACCTGGATTTTCTCTCTGACCCCTTGGTTCAGAGAGGCCCTGCTGTGAGCAGTGGAGGAGGAGCCACGGCTGAGGAGGAACAATCCTCTCTAGGTGGGCACCTCCTGATCATGCCTGACACCACAGGCACACACTGGAAGCAACAGGAAGAAGACTCCAGGTTCCTTAATAAACCTTGGAGCCCCCAAGGTCCAGACCTTGCACCAGTTCCAGAAGAGCTCTTGGAAGCCATGGTTGATCGTCACCTGCGCTTGCTGGTGCCAGACAAAAGCCTGCGGATGTTCATGGCCCACATGGAGCGAGCCCTGAGGATGGACTGCAGCCTGCCCCAGCTCAAGCTGGTGTGTGCCAAGATGGTCTCAAAGACGGAGCTGCTTCTAAAGGTGCTCAGTGAGAGGCAAGAGAACAAGGGAGCCTATGATGGCATGGGCCGGTGTCCTCTGCAAGAGAACATCTCCAGGCGCACAGCTTTGGAGGAGGATCAGGAGCCCACAAAGAAGGTAGGAGAGCTGCAGGCACTGATGCGTCTGCCTCTCTGGGCAAGGGAGAATGGAAGGAGGAGTAATCCTCTTGCCCCCCGTGATCTTCTTTCCTCTTCTCTGAACAGAAATCACATCACACTCAGGAAATGATCATGTTTCTGACTATGTTATCTCTCTTCGTTATCATTGGTGTGATGCTGAAAGTCTCATTCCAGGTAAGCCAATTTCTTGTTTGACACAGAGCTGTCTGTCTTGTAGCTGGAGTGCCCAGGTGACAAGCCCCATGTGCCACTGCAGATGGCCCTGCATGTGCGTGCTGGGTACCACAGGAGATGTTGTTCCAAGCCTGGAGCCTGTGGCAGCATCCACAGCACCCAGCTCAGCAGGGTCCAGCCTGCCGGAGGGAAGCTTGTCCTGCCTTCTGTCCCAGCTCCCCCCAGCTTTGCTTTGCTCGCCTGCCTTCAGCCACACAGCAATGAGAGCTCTTGGCCTCTCCTGTTTGGTAGAATATTACAGGAAAACGGATGTTGCAAATCTCCCATTTTCCTTCCCCAGAAGCGCTCTCAACGTTGTGAACTTGACTCGCAACCCCGCGACACCAGGAATTTGTGTCTGACAAGGTAACTGCTCCCCGCCCGTGCCACTGCTGTGCCACCAAGAGTCTTTGCTGTGCAGAGCAGCTCCTCCTGGAGCCCCGCAGCCGCGCAGGTGCCGCTGCCCAGGACTCTCCCGGCTGTGTTTGCAACACGTCGCGTTTGGGGCAGCCCCGGGCAAGCGGCTCCTGAGCGGCAGCGCTGGGCACGGCCGGGGGCTCCCAGCCCAAGCAGCCCTTCCCACGCCAGCGCTGGGATGGATGTCCTGGGCCCCGGTGTGCTCCCGAATTTCTGTGAGCACGGGCAATACCTCTGTGTTCCCAGAACAGTCTCCTCTGCTGATGGCTCTGCCCCATTTTTGCCCGCTCCCTCCCCGCAGAGGCTGGTGAAGAACTCACTGCCATCCTCTCCGGTTGCCTTTTGCATGCAGGGCTCATTCTCTGGATTGCCGGCCATTGCCATCCCTGCTGGGGCTCCCCATCTTCCTTGGGCTCTGCTGGCACACCCCCGAGCAGGGAGAAGTGCTGGCACCTGCTGCAGCCCTCCCTGGCCAGACCTCCCTGCTGACGGAGCGGGAGCAGGGAGCTCTGGGGATGGGATGTCCAGAAGCCTTTTTGTCCCCATTCACCTCGCTCACTCCATTGCTTTGCAGCGTTGGAAATGCCCCTTCCCAACTCCTGCAGTGGCTGCTTCCCAGACAGGCCAGAGCACAGGCAGCCCTGTTGCCCACAGCCTCCATCACCAGCTGCCCTCTCTCTTTAACCCTATTTTCTCTTTTTGATTTTTTCAGGTTCTGTGTTATACTGCAACAGAGATGGAGGAAGTATAACGAGGCACAAAATGTAGAGCAGAAAAGTGCAGGGAGGTCCTCCCAGCACCGCCCATTCTTCCTGACTGCCTGGGCATCCTTCCTTTTAAAAGGCCTTCGCTTGCTCAGCACTTTCTGGAGCTTTTCTCTGTTCCGGAAATCTGCAAAGCCATTGGTTCGACGCATCACGGGTTCAAACGAAAGTGACAGAAAAACGTTTCAGAAAGAGACCAAGTTTGAAGAATTTGTTTGACTGGAAGATTTTCAAGAGGCTGAAGAAGTTAATGGGATGCCAACAACTCTTCGCCTCCTCTTCCGCAATATGAACTACTGAGGCCCTCCTCAGATGTTGCTTCGTTATTGTTGTGATTTCCATGGATGCTGTTTCAGTTGTTGTTGTTGTTTCCTTGCATGCTTTTTCCTTGATGGTTATTTTCTTTCTGCCCCTGCTGAGGGAAGGCCAGAGGGTGCTGCAGGCAAGCACAAGCTCTGGACACCCAGAGGAGGCATCTCAGGCTTTTCCTCTTCCCTTGTGGCAACGTTTCCCCTTGCATTCAGTATAAATAAAGTTTGTTCTTGTTCCTCCTGGTGTTGCTGATGTCTTTGTAAAAGCAGTTTCTGTTCTCCCTTATGGAATTGGCCAAATTCAGTTCCAGCTGGGCTTTGCTTTGCTACCTTTCTCCCTGCATGCCCCAACGACATCCACGCCAGCCTCCTGTGCTGCTGCCCTCCTTCCAAAGCTGTAAATTCTGTGTTTTCCCTGAGTCCCAGGCAGAGCTTCCTGCTCAGCCGCTCTGCTTCCCCACCAGCTCGTCTTTGGGCACATGGGCACGGGCTGCTCGTGCCTGTGCCTTCAAGGATTTCTCCCTGCACAATGTGCAGCCTCCCTGGACTCCTCTGCCCCTCAGGACAGCATCCCCAGGGAGCCTCTCAAACAGCGTGGCTGGACTGACTCCCCCTGGGCAGCCCCTCCAGCCTGGATGGAGCTTGTCCACACCGTGATTGTCCCGGCCCCAGAGGCCCAGAGCCTCCACCTGTTGTGTAGAGGGAGCTGGGAAGGTGAGATGGGCCAGGAGGGGATTCCTCTGCTGCCCCCAGCAGGGACCTCTTTCCATTCCCCCTGTTTTTTGGGTCCCCTCCTTCTGCCTGCTGGTCACACCCTTGGCGATCCTCAACTTCTTGGCACGTGTCTGTCTGGGACATTTGTCCAATGGCTGCTTCAGTGTGGCTCCAGTCCCTCTCCCTCTCCCACTCCCTGACACTCCTTATCTTTCCACTTCCCCCTTCAGCTCTGCCACTGGGCTGAGCAGAGCATGCACCTGGTCCTACCTCGCCCAGGTGTTATTTCTGCCAGCCCCAGTGCCAATGCCTGGCTCCAGCACTCCCTGTAGAGTTTTCCCATTGCAATGAGGCCTTCCTGGATAGCTCTTTGGGTATCACAGAAAGAGGCTTTGCAGTACTGCTTCTAAAACATCCCAAGGCCCCTGAAGCTTTCCAGGGTCAACACTTTTGTGTTCCAAATGTCTCCTGTGAGCACAAGAGCTCTGGGTGGTGGGGGGGAAGGGGAATGGCATTGTCCTCCTGCAGAGGCCATGGCACTGGTGTCCCCGTGGTGCTGGCTTGGAGCTGCACAAGCAGCATTGTCCCCTCTGCACCCCTGAGGTTTTTGCCTCCTCCTCCTTTCCTTTGCCCTCCCTCAAACCCGCCTGGCTCCCAGGCTGATGGTTGCATTGTTGTACCTCCTCCTGCTGAAGAGGTGCTGTCATTGAGCAGAATCATCTTCTCAAGGAGGTTTAATGCACATGCATGAAAGGCACCTTTGCCTTATATGGATCAGAATAGGCTTAAAATAGTGTCAGGGAGTGTAAGACACGAATCACAGAGATCAGGGAGGAATTTCTTCATGGAAAGGGTGGTCAGGCCTTGGGAGGGGCTGCCCAAGCAGGTGTGGACTCCCCACGCCTGCAAGGGTCCAAGGAACGGCTGGAGGTGGCACTGAGTGCTGTGGCCTGGCTGCCAAGGTGGGGACGGGGCACAGGATGGACGGGCTGAAGCCGGAGGTGTTTTCCATCGTCAGTGCCTCTGAGGCTCCCTGACTCCGTGCCCAGGACTGGAGGCCGCCGTGCCGCAAGCGCTGCCGGTCGCGCCCCGGCCCGAGCTGTTGGGCCGCGCGTTTCCCCTCAGGCCGGGGCGGCCGCTGCCGGTGCCGCCGCCCGGAGGCGGAGGTGGCCGGGCGGCGGAGCGGCCGCGCTTCGCGGCCGGGCCGGGCCGCCTCTCTGGCCGCTGCTTGCGGGGCCGTGCCGGCCTTGCCCGAGCTGCCCGCGGCTCCCTTTGCACGGCGCTCGCTGCCGGGGCCGGCGCGCTCAGGCGGAGCTGCCGCCCCTCAGGCTCGCGGCGCTTCCCGCCATTGTGGCTGCGGCTCCCTCAGCCTCTGCCGGCGCCCATCCCGACATTGCCCGGCTTTGGGCAAGCTCCCCGCGCCCTCCCAGCGCCGTTTGCGGCCTTTGGCCCTGCCTGGGTGCCGCCTGCCCACCAAAGGCGCTCTCACCGCTCCGCACAAGTGGAGAGGAGAAAAAGGACAGCGAAAGGCTCAGGAGTTTACAGAAAGGGAGGGAGAGATCCCGCCCCGCTCATGGTCACGGTCAGGGACACAACGGCCGGAACTTGGGGATATTAATTACATTTATTGTCAAGAAAATCAGAGCAGGATAATGAGAAACAAAAGAAGTTTGAACAGCACCTGTAGCCCTAAAGCCATGCCAAACCCTGGCCACACAAACCCAATACAGCTCGGAATGGCTTCACAGTGACACAGGGCAGGCTTAGATCTTGTGTTCAGGTGAAATCCTTCCCTGGGAGGGTGGCAGGCCCTGGCACAGGGTGCCCAGAGCAGCTGGGGCTGCCCCTGGATCCCTGGCAGTGTCCAAGGCCAGGTGGGACGGGGCTTGGAGCAGCCTGGGCTAGTGGAAGGTGTCCCTGCCATGGCAGGGGTGAAACCGGATGGGCTTTCAGGCCCCTTCCAAGCCATGATTGGGCAGATCGATGGCTCTGAGGCAGAGTCATTTGGTGACAGCATGGCCTGAACTGCGGTTTGCTGCGAGCTGTGATGCCAAGCACCATGACGGTGACAAGAGCATTGCTACAGTGTCATAAGAAGGACCACTGTGACATTGGCAGCAGCACTGTGACACAGGAGCTGCCACAGGTGCAGCTCAGGTCTGCGTCCCAGGCGACTGCAGCCAGTCCTGCCTCGCCATGGACCTGGTGATGCGTCTGGTGCACGCTCTGCTCCTGCTGGCCCTGCTGCTGGCAGTGGCCCCCTCCCCAGCAGTGGGCAAGGAGCTCTGCCCAGAGCCCTGCCACTGCCCAGGCCGCGGGCGGCTGAACTGCGGCCACGCCGGCCTGGCCACCGTGCCCCCGGCCAGCCGCCGCCAAGCCCTGGCCTTCCTGTGAGTCCCAGGGCCCCTCAGAGCCCTGCAGCTGCCCCTCCTCGGCTCCCTGGCTCTGCAAACCCCACCTGGGACACCCGGGGGACTCCCTGGCCAGAGACAGGGGGGGTTTGGGGGCCTGAGCACAGCATGAGGGTGAAGCCAGCTGGGCACTCTGCGCCTTCTCCAGGCAAAGCCCAATTCCAGCTCTGCAGCCGAAGGGCAGGGAAATGGGCTTTCCTGAGGGGGGACCGGCTCTTTGTCTCTTTGCAGAGATTTCACTGGCAACTCCATTGCTGCTGTTGGAAAACAAACCTGGAAGGACTACCCATGGACTGAGACCTTGTAAGTGCCCTGCAGCATTTCAAATATCAGCAGTCTGGGGAGATGCCATCCTTTGGTCTGGGGTTGGAGCAGCAGCCCTCACACCACACGCTTCCATTGGAATTCAAAGCTCAGCTGCTCTGCCAAGCAGGGGTGTGAATCACCACAGCTTCCCAGCATGGCAAGAATTGCCTCGAGTCTCTTGCAGCCAGGGCACCATCCCTGTGTCTGTGTGCCCAGGGATCAAGCTGTGGTCAGCTTCAGCCGGCCAGGAGCAGGGGCCTGCTCTGTCCAGGAGTGGGGACGATCCCTGCCGCGGTGGCCCAGAGAGATGCGTCAGTCAAGCTGCTGCAGGAGATTTTCCCATGACAATCCCAGTTGCTGCTGGGCTGTGGCCGCTGTCACAATGTCCCTGTGTCCCCTTGCAGAGTGCTCAGGGACAATGAGCTGCGGGCAGTGAAGAGGCATTCCCTGGAGGGGCTGTTCCTGCTGAAGCACCTGTAAGCACCGTGCCCTGCCCAGGGCAGGGGAGGCTCCTGCCTGCCCCTCCCTGGGGCCCTGCTGCTCAGCCCAGCTACGGGCACGTGGCCTTTGGCCTTGCTGGCATCCAGGCTGCAGAGGCAGGTAAAAGCAACAGGGCAAAAGAAAGTGACATTTGTTGTCCTGCCTGGAACAGGGATTTGTCCTGCAATGAGATCCTGTCCATTGAGGAACGGGCATTTGAGTCACTGCCTTTCCTGAAGTTTCTGTGAGTGATCAAGTTTCTTTCTGGTGGTTTTAGCTCAGTCTTTGCATGGGCACCCTTCCTGTGTAGGAAAATGCTCCTGCTGTTTTCCCCACAGTCCCTAAATCTGCCCTGCCCAGAGCCCAGCTGAGCTGCAGAGGTCAATGCCCATGGCTGGGCGGCCACGCCAGGGGACAGAGCCCAGCGGGGTTGTCCACACACAGCCATCAGAGCAGCCAGTTCTGGCAGCCTTGGCTGCATCCTGGAACAGAAACAGAGTCAGCACGTGTGCCCTTCACTTGCCCTCCTGGGCAGGCTACAAACGCTGAGAAAGCAGCAGTTTCCTCCCTCTTCCACCTTGGATTGGCACCTTTCCTGCAAAGGGCTCCTTCTTTGCCCCCTCTCTCTGTAGGGCAGGCGTAATTCCTTTGTGTGACCTCCTCTTTCCCCAGGAATCTCTCCTGGAATGGCCTCACACAGATCCGCAGCGACACTTTCCAGGCCTGGCATGGGATGCAGTTCCTCCAGGAGCTGTAAGTGGCCCCAGGGCTAAAGGCACGGCAGGGTCTCTGCAGGGTCAGTGGGCAAGAGCAGATTTGCCCTTGGAAAAGTCCTGATTGCAACTGTGGATGTCAGGCAGGGAGCACCAGGAGCGTGCAGCTGCAAAGGCCCTTTCCCCTGCCCTGCTCCTCTCCTGCAAGGCTTCCTTGAATACGGCCGGGCCGTGCCCACGTGCCCGGCACAGCCAGCTCACATCCTTGCCATCAGCCCTGAGAGAGCTCTGTTGTTTCTCAGGATCCTCAGCCACAACCCGCTGGCTGTCATTGATGATGCTGCCTTCTTCAAGCTGCCCTCAGTGAGCTTTCTGTAAGTATTGGCTCATTTGGAGCAGATCCCCAGAGAGCTGTGTCTCTCTGGAGTGCCCTGTTGTCAGGAAAGCTGCACAAATGGTGCAGGAGCAAATCTCCCTCTTGGCCTGCCTGAGTCTGCCGGAGTCACTACTCCCCTGGCTTCTCTGGGAGCTGGCAGAAGCGGATGCCTCTGCATACAGCACCACCATCATCAGGGCCCTGGGCTTGCTCTGAGAGCAGAGTTGTGGCAATGTCACCAGAGAGTTTCATGAGCTCTTCCCAATGTTTGCAGAGACCTGAGTGCCACCCAAGTGAACTCGCAGGCGCTGCTGCAGCTGCTGCAGAGCACAGTGAGCTTGGAAACCCTGTGAGTGTGTGGGACTGAGCCCCAGCCGCCAGCAGGCCCCGAGTGCTGCGACAGGGGCTCTGCTTGGGAAGCAAATCCGTGTGCCACAAAACCAGAACAAGCCCAGTAGTAAGGTCAAGAGTTGCTGTTTCCTTCTGGGAACGTGCCAAAACTCACCAGCTCCCAGGCAGAATCTCACCTTTGGGGTGACTTGCTGCAGGCTTCTCAAAGGGGAGTTTGAACTGCAGGCAGGTGCATTTCTGTGTCACGTGGTGTTTTGGGAGCAGTGCTACTTTCCAGGTTAAAATCGCCATTTAATGTTTTCCCTTGGGAGTCAGGGCCCTTTCCCAGAGCTGTGGCACACAGTGAGGCACAAGCCCCCTGCGTGGTATCGGTGTGTTCCCTGAGCTGGGCTCTGAGCCATGCACTGGGTGGCCAGGTGTTCCTCCAAGAATGCCCTCTTGTCTGCAGCCAAGTGCCCAAGGAGGCGGCCTGCTGCCTGTGCCAGGAGCGTCCCCGGCCCGAGAGCCCCTGCAGGACCATCCAGTTCCTGTGCCAGAAGCTGTGCAGCACCAGCGCCCCGCAGTGCGGTGGGTGTCCGGAGGGGCTGGGGGAGCTCAAATCTGCCCCTTCTCCTGAGCCTGGGGAGATGCTGCAGCACTGCGCCGTGCTGGGGGGTGCTGATCGGGCCTTGGACTACAGGCCTTGGACACAACACCTTGGGATGGAAAGTTCCTGGAGACTGTACATATCTTGTGTGTCACATAGTGTCTGGACAAGCAACAGCTCACTGGGCCCAGCAAACCTACCAATTTCCTACCCACACCATGGCCCCCAGGCAAGGAAGGCAGGAATGCCCCGTGCCCTTCCCTGGTGCTGGAAGGCAAGGTCTGCCCATAAAGGCCCCAGATTCCCCTAACAGCCTGGTTTCTGTGCCACCCCACTGCCCACTGCAGGGCAAAGGGCAGGGCCCCTGATGTGCTCTGCAGGGTGAACACCAAGCACCCTCATGCCCTGGTTGGCCCGTGCAGGGGGAGCAAAGCCCCGTCCTGCTCTAGCTGGGCACAGGGCACAGCACATCCTGTGCACAGCAGGGCCAGGCTGCCCTTCTGCAAACAGGTACAGCCAGGTTTCCAAGGGCCCCAGGGAGCTCGCTTCTCTCACTGCCTCAGCCCCAGGTTTCCCACAGCACAGTCCCAGAGCTCTGGTGCCCTTGAGGGAGTTGTTCATGCTCTAACAGCTTCAGCTGCTGTTCCTGGCAATGGCCCCGGAGCAAAGGAGTCCCTGGGCATTCCTCCCGTGCCAGTCTGTGCCCCCCTTGCAGTGCTGATCTTTCCTCTGGGGTCTCTGCCTCTTCACTGGCTCCTGCAGAGCAAGCCAGGCCTGCTCATCTGGAGCTGTGGGAACCTCTCTGACAGCAATCCCATTCCCCTGGGATGTTTCCCTCCCATCCAAACAGAGCCCCAGGAGACACCAGGAAAGAACCAGCTCTCTGCTCTGCCCCAAGGGGATAACGGCATGGATTGAAGGGCTCTTCTCCTCACCACAACACATCCCCCACTCTGCTCTTGTGCTTGCTGGCCTTGAGATGAGCTGCTGCTGCCTGGGGTAACCTCTGAGCCTGTGTTTGTGTCCAGCTGCTGATCTGCTCTCTTGCTGTTCTCCAGCTCAGACAAGTCTTCTACGGAGTCGGGGAGAAATAATGGACTTGGAACAAGGCAGAGAGCTGAACACCATCCCAGTGTTGAGCCTCAAGCCCAAGGAGCCTTCACTGGGAGATGGTGAAACTGTCACGCTTGTGGTTGCCCTGACCCTGAGCACTGAGGGTGATGTCAGCAGCCTGGACCGTTCCAGAACAAATTCACATCCCCCTCAGCATCTCTTGGGGCATGAAGGCAAAACAAGCGCTCATGACCTGAGGGCCAAGGTGCAGAAGAAGCTGCACAAGGTTAAAAGCATAAAGACTGAAAAAAGCATTGTCCCACACCATCCCCAGCCTGCTAGGCTGAAGGGTGTGGTGAAAAAGACACCCTCAAGCTGGGATCACAAGCAGATGGAACCGCATTTGAATTGGCGAGCACCGAACCCCTGGGATGTAGTTGGTGGGTTAAACCCCATTCATGACAAGTTGGTTGGCAGATACCTCATAGATGACTTGGAAGATCCAGCTCCAAGGCAGAACTATGTCGATTCTGACAAACGGCCAAAGAAGGAGTTCAGCCATTACTGGGCTGGACATAATCAGCTTTTCTACCAGGCTTTGAGACCTGTGAAAGCAGCAGGAGAGCCCAGAGCCACCGTCACCAAAGATGAGCTGCGTCTAAACAGGAACCTGGATTTTCTCTCTGACCCCTTGGTTCAGAGAGGCCCTGCTGTGAGCAGTGGAGGAGGAGCCACGGCTGAGGAGGAACAATCCTCTCTAGGTGGGCACCTCCTGATCATGCCTGACACCACAGGCACACACTGGAAGCAACAGGAAGAAGACTCCAGGTTCCTTAATAAACCTTGGAGCCCCCAAGGTCCAGACCTTGCACCAGTTCCAGAAGAGCTCTTGGAAGCCATGGTTGATCGTCACCTGCGCTTGCTGGTGCCAGACAAAAGCCTGCGGATGTTCATGGCCCACATGGAGCGAGCCCTGAGGATGGACTGCAGCCTGCCCCAGCTCAAGCTGGTGTGTGCCAAGATGGTCTCAAAGACGGAGCTGCTTCTAAAGGTGCTCAGTGAGAGGCAAGAGAACAAGGGAGCCTATGATGGCATGGGCCGGTGTCCTCTGCAAGAGAACATCTCCAGGCGCACAGCTTTGGAGGAGGATCAGGAGCCCACAAAGAAGGTAGGAGAGCTGCAGGCACTGATGCGTCTGCCTCTCTGGGCAAGGGAGAATGGAAGGAGGAGTAATCCTCTTGCCCCCCGTGATCTTCTTTCCTCTTCTCTGAACAGAAATCACATCACACTCAGGAAATGATCATGTTTCTGACTATGTTATCTCTCTTCGTTATCATTGGTGTGATGCTGAAAGTCTCATTCCAGGTAAGCCAATTTCTTGTTTGACACAGAGCTGTCTGTCTTGTAGCTGGAGTGCCCAGGTGACAAGCCCCATGTGCCACTGCAGATGGCCCTGCATGTGCGTGCTGGGTACCACAGGAGATGTTGTTCCAAGCCTGGAGCCTGTGGCAGCATCCACAGCACCCAGCTCAGCAGGGTCCAGCCTGCCGGAGGGAAGCTTGTCCTGCCTTCTGTCCCAGCTCCCCCCAGCTTTGCTTTGCTCGCCTGCCTTCAGCCACACAGCAATGAGAGCTCTTGGCCTCTCCTGTTTGGTAGAATATTACAGGAAAACGGATGTTGCAAATCTCCCATTTTCCTTCCCCAGAAGCGCTCTCAACGTTGTGAACTTGACTCGCAACCCCGCGACACCAGGAATTTGTGTCTGACAAGGTAACTACTCCCCGCCCGTGCCACTGCTGTGCCACCAAGAGTCTTTGCTGTGCAGAGCAGCTCCTCCTGGAGCCCCGCAGCCGCGCAGGTGCCGCTGCCCAGGACTCTCCCGGCTGTGTTTGCAACACGTCGCGTTTGGGGCAGCCCCGGGCAAGCGGCTCCTGAGCGGCAGCGCTGGGCACGGCCGGGGGCTCCCAGCCCAAGCAGCCCTTCCCACGCCAGCGCTGGGATGGATGTCCTGGGCCCCGGTGTGCTCCCGAATTTCTGTGAGCACGGGCAATACCTCTGTGTTCCCAGAACAGTCTCCTCTGCTGATGGCTCTGCCCCATTTTTGCCCGCTCCCTCCCCGCAGAGGCTGGTGAAGAACTCACTGCCATCCTCTCCGGTTGCCTTTTGCATGCAGGGCTCATTCTCTGGATTGCCGGCCATTGCCATCCCTGCTGGGGCTCCCCATCTTCCTTGGGCTCTGCTGGCACACCCCCGAGCAGGGAGAGGTGCTGGCACCTGCTGCAGCCCTCCCTGGCCAGACCTCCCTGCTGACGGAGCGGGAGCAGGGAGCTCTGGGGATGGGATGTCCAGAAGCCTTTTTGTCCCCATTCACCTCGCTCACTCCATTGCTTTGCAGCGTTGGAAATGCCCCTTCCCAACTCCTGCAGTGGCTGCTTCCCAGACAGGCCAGAGCACAGGCAGCCCTGTTGCCCACAGCCTCCATCACCAGCTGCCCTCTCTCTTTAACCCTATTTTCTCTTTTTGATTTTTTCAGGTTCTGTGTTATACTGCAACAGAGATGGAGGAAGTATAACGAGGCACAAAATGTAGAGCAGAAAAGTGCAGGGAGGTCCTCCCAGCACCGCCCATTCTTCCTGACTGCCTGGGCATCCTTCCTTTTAAAAGGCCTTCGCTTGCTCAGCACTTTCTGGAGCTTTTCTCTGTTCCGGAAATCTGCAAAGCCATTGGTTCGACGCATCACGGGTTCAAACGAAAGTGACAGAAAAACGTTTCAGAAAGAGACCAAGTTTGAAGAATTTGTTTGACTGGAAGATTTTCAAGAGGCTGAAGAAGTTAATGGGATGCCAACAACTCTTCGCCTCCTCTTCCGCAATATGAACTACTGAGGCCCTCCTCAGATGTTGCTTCGTTATTGTTGTGATTTCCATGGATGCTGTTTCAGTTGTTGTTGTTGTTTCCTTGCATGCTTTTTCCTTGATGGTTATTTTCTTTCTGCCCCTGCTGAGGGAAGGCCAGAGGGTGCTGCAGGCAAGCACAAGCTCTGGACACCCAGAGGAGGCATCTCAGGCTTTTCCTCTTCCCTTGTGGCAACGTTTCCCCTTGCATTCAGTATAAATAAAGTTTGTTCTTGTTCCTCCTGGTGTTGCTGATGTCTTTGTAAAAGCAGTTTCTGTTCTCCCTTATGGAATTGGCCAAATTCAGTTCCAGCTGGGCTTTGCTTTGCTACCTTTCTCCCTGCATGCCCCAACGACATCCACGCCAGCCTCCTGTGCTGCTGCCCTCCTTCCAAAGCTGTAAATTCTGTGTTTTCCCTGAGTCCCAGGCAGAGCTTCCTGCTCAGCCGCTCTGCTTCCCCACCAGCTCGTCTTTGGGCACATGGGCACGGGCTGCTCGTGCCTGTGCCTTCAAGGATTTCTCCCTGCACAATGTGCAGCCTCCCTGGACTCCTCTGCCCCTCAGGACAGCATCCCCAGGGAGCCTCTCAAACAGCGTGGCTGGACTGACTCGCCCTGGGCAGCCCCTCCAGCCTGGATGGAGCTTGTCCACACCGTGATTGTCCCGGCCCCAGAGGCCCAGAGCCTCCACCTGTTGTGTAGAGGGAGCTGGGAAGGTGAGATGGGCCAGGAGGGGATTCCTCTGCTGCCCCCAGCAGGGACCTCTTTCCATTCCCCCTGTTTTTTGGGTCCCCTCCTTCTGCCTGCTGGTCACACCCTTGGCGATCCTCAACTTCTTGGCACGTGTCTGTCTGGGACATTTGTCCAATGGCTGCTTCAGTGTGGCTCCAGTCCCTCTCCCTCTCCCACTCCCTGACACTCCTTATCTTTCCACTTCCCCCTTCAGCTCTGCCACTGGGCTGAGCAGAGCATGCACCTGGTCCTACCTCGCCCAGGTGTTATTTCTGCCAGCCCCAGTGCCAATGCCTGGCTCCAGCACTCCCTGTAGAGTTTTCCCATTGCAATGAGGCCTTCCTGGATAGCTCTTTGGGTATCACAGAAAGAGGCTTTGCAGTACTGCTTCTAAAACATCCCAAGGCCCCTGAAGCTTTCCAGGGTCAACACTTTTGTGTTCCAAATGTCTCCTGTGAGCACAAGAGCTCTGGGTGGTGGGGGGGAAGGGGAATGGCATTGTCCTCCTGCAGAGGCCATGGCACTGGTGTCCCCGTGGTGCTGGCTTGGAGCTGCACAAGCAGCATTGTCCCCTCTGCACCCCTGAGGTTTTTGCCTCCTCCTCCTTTCCTTTGCCCTCCCTCAAACCCGCCTGGCTCCCAGGCTGATGGTTGCATTGTTGTACCTCCTCCTGCTGAAGAGGTGCTGTCATTGAGCAGAATCATCTTCTCAAGGAGGTTTAATGCACATGCATGAAAGGCACCTTTGCCTTATATGGATCAGAATAGGCTTAAAATAGTGTCAGGGAGTGTAAGACACGAATCACAGAGATCAGGGAGGAATTTCTTCATGGAAAGGGTGGTCAGGCCTTGGGAGGGGCTGCCCAAGCAGGTGTGGACTCCCCACGCCTGCAAGGGTCCAAGGAACGGCTGGAGGTGGCACTGAGTGCTGTGGCCTGGCTGCCAAGGTGGGGACGGGGCACAGGATGGACGGGCTGAAGCCGGAGGTGTTTTCCATCGTCAGTGCCTCTGAGGCTCCCTGACTCCGTGCCCAGGACTGGAGGCCGCCGTGCCGCAAGCGCTGCCGGTCGCGCCCCGGCCCGAGCTGTTGGGCCGCGCGTTTCCCCTCAGGCCGGGGCGGCCGCTGCCGGTGCCGCCGCCCGGAGGCGGAGGTGGCCGGGCGGCGGAGCGGCCGCGCTTCGCGGCCGGGCCGGGCCGCCTCTCTGGCCGCTGCTTGCGGGGCCGTGCCGGCCTTGCCCGAGCTGCCCGCGGCTCCCTTTGCACGGCACTCGCTGCCGGGGCCGGCGCGCTCAGGCGGAGCTGCCGCCCCTCAGGCTCGCGGCGCTTCCCGCCATTGTGGCTGCGGCTCCCTCAGCCTCTGCCGGCGCCCATCCCGACATTGCCCGGCTTTGGGCAAGCTCCCCGCGCCCTCCCAGCGCCGTTTGCGGCCTTTGGCCCTGCCTGGGTGCCGCCTGCCCACCAAAGGCGCTCTCACCGCTCCGCACAAGTGGAGAGGAGAAAAAGGACAGCGAAAGGCTCAGGAGTTTACAGAAAGGGAGGGAGAGATCCCGCCCCGCTCATGGTCACGGTCAGGGACACAACGGCCGGAACTTGGGGATATTAATTACATTTATTGTCAAGAAAATCAGAGCAGGATAATGAGAAACAAAAGAAGTTTGAACAGCACCTGTAGCCCTAAAGCCATGCCAAACCCTGGCCACACAAACCCAATACAGCTCGGAATGGCTTCACAGTGACACAGGGCAGGCTTAGATCTTGTGTTCAGGTGAAATCCTTCCCTGGGAGGGTGGCAGGCCCTGGCACAGGGTGCCCAGAGCAGCTGGGGCTGCCCCTGGATCCCTGGCAGTGTCCAAGGCCAGGTGGGACGGGGCTTGGAGCAGCCTGGGCTAGTGGAAGGTGTCCCTGCCATGGCAGGGGTGAAACCGGATGGGCTTTCAGGCCCCTTCCAAGCCATGATTGGGCAGATCGATGGCTCTGAGACAGAGTCATTTGGTGACAGCATGGCCTGAACTGCGGTTTGCTGCGAGCTGTGATGCCAAGCACCATGACGGTGACAAGAGCATTGCTACAGTGTCATAAGAAGGACCACTGTGACATTGGCAGCAGCACTGTGACACAGGAGCTGCCACAGGTGCAGCTCAGGTCTGCGTCCCAGGCGACTGCAGCCAGTCCTGCCTCGCCATGGACCTGGTGATGCGTCTGGTGCACGCTCTGCTCCTGCTGGCCCTGCTGCTGGCAGTGGCCCCCTCCCCAGCAGTGGGCAAGGAGCTCTGCCCAGAGCCCTGCCACTGCCCAGGCCGCGGGCGGCTGAACTGCGGCCACGCCGGCCTGGCCACCGTGCCCCCGGCCAGCCGCCGCCAAGCCCTGGCCTTCCTGTGAGTCCCAGGGCCCCTCAGAGCCCTGCAGCTGCCCCTCCTCGGCTCCCTGGCTCTGCAAACCCCACCTGGGACACCCGGGGGACTCCCTGGCCAGAGACAGGGGGGGTTTGGGGGCCTGAGCACAGCATGAGGGTGAAGCCAGCTGGGCACTCTGCGCCTTCTCCAGGCAAAGCCCAATTCCAGCTCTGCAGCCGAAGGGCAGGGAAATGGGCTTTCCTGAGGGGGGACCGGCTCTTTGTCTCTTTGCAGAGATTTCACTGGCAACTCCATTGCTGCTGTTGGAAAACAAACCTGGAAGGACTACCCATGGACTGAGACCTTGTAAGTGCCCTGCAGCATTTCAAATATCAGCAGTCTGGGGAGATGCCGTCCTTTGGTCTGGGGTTGGAGCAGCAGCCCTCACACCACACGCTTCCATTGGAATTCAAAGCTCAGCTGCTCTGCCAAGCAGGGGTGTGAATCACCACAGCTTCCCAGCATGGCAAGAATTGCCTCGAGTCTCTTGCAGCCAGGGCACCATCCCTGTGTCTGTGTGCCCAGGGATCAAGCTGTGGTCAGCTTCAGCCGGCCAGGAGCAGGGGCCTGCTCTGTCCAGGAGTGGGGACGATCCCTGCCGCGGTGGCCCAGAGAGATGCGTCAGTCAAGCTGCTGCAGGAGATTTTCCCATGACAATCCCAGTTGCTGCTGGGCTGTGGCCGCTGTCACAATGTCCCTGTGTCCCCTTGCAGAGTGCTCAGGGACAATGAGCTGCGGGCAGTGAAGAGGCATTCCCTGGAGGGGCTGTTCCTGCTGAAGCACCTGTAAGCACCGTGCCCTGCCCAGGGCAGGGGAGGCTCCTGCCTGCCCCTCCCTGGGGCCCTGCTGCTCAGCCCAGCTACGGGCACGTGGCCTTTGGCCCTGCTGGCATCCAGGCTGCAGAGGCAGGTAAAAGCAACAGGGCAAAAGAAAGTGACATTTGTTGTCCTGCCTGGAACAGGGATTTGTCCTGCAATGAGATCCTGTCCATTGAGGAACGGGCATTTGAGTCACTGCCTTTCCTGAAGTTTCTGTGAGTGATCAAGTTTCTTTCTGGTGGTTTTAGCTCAGTCTTTGCATGGGCACCCTTCCTGTGTAGGAAAATGCTCCTGCTGTTTTCCCCACAGTCCCTAAATCTGCCCTGCCCAGAGCCCAGCTGAGCTGCAGAGGTCAATGCCCATGGCTGGGCGGCCACGCCAGGGGACAGAACCCAGCGGGGTTGTCCACACACAGCCATCAGAGCAGCCAGTTCTGGCAGCCTTGGCTGCATCCTGGAACAGAAACAGAGTCAGCACGTGTGCCCTTCACTTGCCCTCCTGGGCAGGCTACAAATGCTGAGAAAGCAGCAGTTTCCTCCCTCTTCCACCTTGGATTGGCACCTTTCCTGCAAAGGGCTCCTTCTTTGCCCCCTCTCTCTGTAGGGCAGGCGTGATTCCTTTGTGTGACCTCCTCTTTCCCCAGGAATCTCTCCTGGAATGGCCTCACACAGATCCGCAGCGACACTTTCCAGGCCTGGCATGGGATGCAGTTCCTCCAGGAGCTGTAAGTGGCCCCAGGGCTAAAGGCACGGCAGGGTCTCTGCAGGGTCAGTGGGCAAGAGCAGATTTGCCCTTGGGAAAGTCCTGATTGCAACTGTGGATGTCAGGCAGGGAGCACCAGGAGCGTGCAGCTGCAAAGGCCCTTTCCCCTGCCCTGCTCCTCTCCTGCAAGGCTTCCTTGAATGCGGCCGGGCCGTGCCCACGTGCCCGGCACAGCCAGCTCACATCCTTGCCATCAGCCCTGAGAGAGCTCTGTTGTTTCTCAGGATCCTCAGCCACAACCCGCTGGCTGTCATTGATGATGCTGCCTTCTTCAAGCTGCCCTCAGTGAGCTTTCTGTAAGTATTGGCTCACTTGGAGCAGATCCCCAGAGAGCTGTGTCTCTCTGGAGTGCCCTGTTGTCAGGAAAGCTGCACAAATGGTGCAGGAGCAAATCTCCCTCTTGGCCTGCCTGAGTCTGCCGGAGTCACAACTCCCCTGGCTTCTCTGGGAGCTGGCAGAAGTGGATGCCTCTGCATACAGCACCACCATCATCAGGGCCCTGGGCTTGCTCTGAGAGCAGAGTTGTGGCAATGTCACCAGAGAGTTTCATGAGCTCTTTCCAATGTTTGCAGAGACCTGAGTGCCACCCAAGTGAACTCGCAGGCGCTGCTGCAGCTGCTGCAGAGCACAGTGAGCTTGGAAACCCTGTGAGTGTGTGGGACTGAGCCCCAGCCGCCAGCAGGCCCCGAGTGCTGCGACAGGGGCTCTGCTTGGGAAGCAAATCCGTGTGCCACAAAACCAGAACAAGCCCAGTAGTAAGGTCAAGAGTTGCTGTTTCCTTCTGGGAACGTGCCAAAACTCACCAGCTCCCAGGCAGAATCTCACCTTTGGGGTGACTTGCTGCAGGCTTCTCAAAGGGGAGTTTGAACTGCAGGCAGGTGCATTTCTGTGTCACGTGGTGTTTTGGGAGCAGTGCTACTTTCCAGGTTAAAATTGCCATTTAATGTTTTCCCTTGGGAGTCAGGGCCCTTTCCCAGAGCTGTGGCACACAGTGAGGCACAAGCCCCCTGCGTGGTATCGGTGTGTTCCCTGAGCTGGGCTCTGAGCCATGCACTGGGTGGCCAGGTGTTCCTCCAAGAATGCCCTCTTGTCTGCAGCCAAGTGCCCAAGGAGGCGGCCTGCTGCCTGTGCCAGGAGCGTCCCCGGCCCGAGAGCCCCTGCAGGACCATCCAGTTCCTGTGCCAGAAGCTGTGCAGCACCAGCGCCCCGCAGTGCGGTGGGTGTCCGGAGGGGCTGGGGGAGCTCAAATCTGCCCCTTCTCCTGAGCCTGGGGAGATGCTGCAGCACTGCGCCGTGCTGGGGGGTGCTGATCGGGCCTTGGACTACAGGCCTTGGACACAACACCTTGGGATGGAAAGTTCCTGGAGACTGTACATATCTTGTGTGTCACATAGTGTCTGGACAAGCAACAGCTCACTGGGCCCAGCAAACCTACCAATTTCCTACCCACACCATGGCCCCCAGGCAAGGAAGGCAGGAATGCCCCGTGCCCTTCCCTGGTGCTGGAAGGCAAGGTCTGCCCATAAAGGCCCCAGATTCCCCTAACAGCCTGGTTTCTGTGCCACCCCACTGCCCACTGCAGGGCAAAGGGCAGGGCCCCTGATGTGCTCTGCAGGGTGAACACCAAGCACCCTCATGCCCTGGTTGGCCCGTGCAGGGGGAGCAAAGCCCCGTCCTGCTCTAGCTGGGCACAGGGCACAGCACATCCTGTGCACAGCAGGGCCAGGCTGCCCTTCTGCAAACAGGTACAGCCAGGTTTCCAAGGGCCCCAGGGAGCTCGCTTCTCTCACTGCCTCAGCCCCAGGTTTCCCACAGCACAGTCCCAGAGCTCTGGTGCCCTTGAGGGAGTTGTTCATGCTCTAACAGCTTCAGCTGCTGTTCCTGGCAATGGCCCCGGAGCAAAGGAGTCCCTGGGCATTCCTCCCGTGCCAGTCTGTGCCCCCCTTGCAGTGCTGATCTTTCCTCTGGGGTCTCTGCCTCTTCACTGGCTCCTGCAGAGCAAGCCAGGCCTGCTCATCTGGAGCTGTGGGAACCTCTCTGACAGCAATCCCATTCCCCTGGGATGTTTCCCTCCCATCCAAACAGAGCCCCAGGAGACACCAGGAAAGAACCAGCTCTCTGCTCTGCCCCAAGGGGATAACGGCATGGATTGAAGGGCTCTTCTCCTCACCACAACACATCCCCCACTCTGCTCTTGTGCTTGCTGGCCTTGAGATGAGCTGCTGCTGCCTGGGGTAACCTCTGAGCCTGTGTTTGTGTCCAGCTGCTGATCTGCTCTCTTGCTGTTCTCCAGCTCAGACAAGTCTTCTACGGAGTCGGGGAGAAATAATGGACTTGGAACAAGGCAGAGAGCTGAACACCATCCCAGTGTTGAGCCTCAAGCCCAAGGAGCCTTCACTGGGAGATGGTGAAACTGTCACGCTTGTGGTTGCCCTGACCCTGAGCACTGAGGGTGATGTCAGCAGCCTGGACCGTTCCAGAACAAATTCACATCCCCCTCAGCATCTCTTGGGGCATGAAGGCAAAACAAGCGCTCATGACCTGAGGGCCAAGGTGCAGAAGAAGCTGCACAAGGTTAAAAGCATAAAGACTGAAAAAAGCATTGTCCCACACCATCCCCAGCCTGCTAGGCTGAAGGGTGTGGTGAAAAAGACACCCTCAAGCTGGGATCACAAGCAGATGGAACCGCATTTGAATTGGCGAGCACCGAACCCCTGGGATGTAGTTGGTGGGTTAAACCCCATTCATGACAAGTTGGTTGGCAGATACCTCATAGATGACTTGGAAGATCCAGCTCCAAGGCAGAACTATGTCGATTCTGACAAACGGCCAAAGAAGGAGTTCAGCCATTACTGGGCTGGACATAATCAGCTTTTCTACCAGGCTTTGAGACCTGTGAAAGCAGCAGGAGAGCCCAGAGCCACCGTCACCAAAGATGAGCTGCGTCTAAACAGGAACCTGGATTTTCTCTCTGACCCCTTGGTTCAGAGAGGCCCTGCTGTGAGCAGTGGAGGAGGAGCCACGGCTGAGGAGGAACAATCCTCTCTAGGTGGGCACCTCCTGATCATGCCTGACACCACAGGCACACACTGGAAGCAACAGGAAGAAGACTCCAGGTTCCTTAATAAACCTTGGAGCCCCCAAGGTCCAGACCTTGCACCAGTTCCAGAAGAGCTCTTGGAAGCCATGGTTGATCGTCACCTGCGCTTGCTGGTGCCAGACAAAAGCCTGCGGATGTTCATGGCCCACATGGAGCGAGCCCTGAGGATGGACTGCAGCCTGCCCCAGCTCAAGCTGGTGTGTGCCAAGATGGTCTCAAAGACGGAGCTGCTTCTAAAGGTGCTCAGTGAGAGGCAAGAGAACAAGGGAGCCTATGATGGCATGGGCCGGTGTCCTCTGCAAGAGAACATCTCCAGGCGCACAGCTTTGGAGGAGGATCAGGAGCCCACAAAGAAGGTAGGAGAGCTGCAGGCACTGATGCGTCTGCCTCTCTGGGCAAGGGAGAATGGAAGGAGGAGTAATCCTCTTGCCCCCCGTGATCTTCTTTCCTCTTCTCTGAACAGAAATCACATCACACTCAGGAAATGATCATGTTTCTGACTATGTTATCTCTCTTCGTTATCATTGGTGTGATGCTGAAAGTCTCATTCCAGGTAAGCCAATTTCTTGTTTGACACAGAGCTGTCTGTCTTGTAGCTGGAGTGCCCAGGTGACAAGCCCCATGTGCCACTGCAGATGGCCCTGCATGTGCGTGCTGGGTACCACAGGAGATGTTGTTCCAAGCCTGGAGCCTGTGGCAGCATCCACAGCACCCAGCTCAGCAGGGTCCAGCCTGCCGGAGGGAAGCTTGTCCTGCCTTCTGTCCCAGCTCCCCCCAGCTTTGCTTTGCTCGCCTGCCTTCAGCCACACAGCAATGAGAGCTCTTGGCCTCTCCTGTTTGGTAGAATATTACAGGAAAACGGATGTTGCAAATCTCCCATTTTCCTTCCCCAGAAGCGCTCTCAACGTTGTGAACTTGACTCGCAACCCCGCGACACCAGGAATTTGTGTCTGACAAGGTAACTACTCCCCGCCCGTGCCACTGCTGTGCCACCAAGAGTCTTTGCTGTGCAGAGCAGCTCCTCCTGGAGCCCCGCAGCCGCGCAGGTGCCGCTGCCCAGGACTCTCCCGGCTGTGTTTGCAACACGTCGCGTTTGGGGCAGCCCCGGGCAAGCGGCTCCTGAGCGGCAGCGCTGGGCACGGCCGGGGGCTCCCAGCCCAAGCAGCCCTTCCCACGCCAGCGCTGGGATGGATGTCCTGGGCCCCGGTGTGCTCCCGAATTTCTGTGAGCACGGGCAATACCTCTGTGTTCCCAGAACAGTCTCCTCTGCTGATGGCTCTGCCCCATTTTTGCCCGCTCCCTCCCCGCAGAGGCTGGTGAAGAACTCACTGCCATCCTCTCCGGTTGCCTTTTGCATGCAGGGCTCATTCTCTGGATTGCCGGCCATTGCCATCCCTGCTGGGGCTCCCCATCTTCCTTGGGCTCTGCTGGCACACCCCCGAGCAGGGAGAGGTGCTGGCACCTGCTGCAGCCCTCCCTGGCCAGACCTCCCTGCTGACGGAGCGGGAGCAGGGAGCTCTGGGGATGGGATGTCCAGAAGCCTTTTTGTCCCCATTCACCTCGCTCACTCCATTGCTTTGCAGCGTTGGAAATGCCCCTTCCCAACTCCTGCAGTGGCTGCTTCCCAGACAGGCCAGAGCACAGGCAGCCCTGTTGCCCACAGCCTCCATCACCAGCTGCCCTCTCTCTTTAACCCTATTTTCTCTTTTTGATTTTTTCAGGTTCTGTGTTATACTGCAACAGAGATGGAGGAAGTATAACGAGGCACAAAATGTAGAGCAGAAAAGTGCAGGGAGGTCCTCCCAGCACCGCCCATTCTTCCTGACTGCCTGGGCATCCTTCCTTTTAAAAGGCCTTCGCTTGCTCAGCACTTTCTGGAGCTTTTCTCTGTTCCGGAAATCTGCAAAGCCATTGGTTCGACGCATCACGGGTTCAAACGAAAGTGACAGAAAAACGTTTCAGAAAGAGACCAAGTTTGAAGAATTTGTTTGACTGGAAGATTTTCAAGAGGCTGAAGAAGTTAATGGGATGCCAACAACTCTTCGCCTCCTCTTCCGCAATATGAACTACTGAGGCCCTCCTCAGATGTTGCTTCGTTATTGTTGTGATTTCCATGGATGCTGTTTCAGTTGTTGTTGTTGTTTCCTTGCATGCTTTTTCCTTGATGGTTATTTTCTTTCTGCCCCTGCTGAGGGAAGGCCAGAGGGTGCTGCAGGCAAGCACAAGCTCTGGACACCCAGAGGAGGCATCTCAGGCTTTTCCTCTTCCCTTGTGGCAACGTTTCCCCTTGCATTCAGTATAAATAAAGTTTGTTCTTGTTCCTCCTGGTGTTGCTGATGTCTTTGTAAAAGCAGTTTCTGTTCTCCCTTATGGAATTGGCCAAATTCAGTTCCAGCTGGGCTTTGCTTTGCTACCTTTCTCCCTGCATGCCCCAACGACATCCACGCCAGCCTCCTGTGCTGCTGCCCTCCTTCCAAAGCTGTAAATTCTGTGTTTTCCCTGAGTCCCAGGCAGAGCTTCCTGCTCAGCCGCTCTGCTTCCCCACCAGCTCGTCTTTGGGCACATGGGCACGGGCTGCTCGTGCCTGTGCCTTCAAGGATTTCTCCCTGCACAATGTGCAGCCTCCCTGGACTCCTCTGCCCCTCAGGACAGCATCCCCAGGGAGCCTCTCAAACAGCGTGGCTGGACTGACTCGCCCTGGGCAGCCCCTCCAGCCTGGATGGAGCTTGTCCACACCGTGATTGTCCCGGCCCCAGAGGCCCAGAGCCTCCACCTGTTGTGTAGAGGGAGCTGGGAAGGTGAGATGGGCCAGGAGGGGATTCCTCTGCTGCCCCCAGCAGGGACCTCTTTCCATTCCCCCTGTTTTTTGGGTCCCCTCCTTCTGCCTGCTGGTCACACCCTTGGCGATCCTCAACTTCTTGGCACGTGTCTGTCTGGGACATTTGTCCAATGGCTGCTTCAGTGTGGCTCCAGTCCCTCTCCCTCTCCCACTCCCTGACACTCCTTATCTTTCCACTTCCCCCTTCAGCTCTGCCACTGGGCTGAGCAGAGCATGCACCTGGTCCTACCTCGCCCAGGTGTTATTTCTGCCAGCCCCAGTGCCAATGCCTGGCTCCAGCACTCCCTGTAGAGTTTTCCCATTGCAATGAGGCCTTCCTGGATAGCTCTTTGGGTATCACAGAAAGAGGCTTTGCAGTACTGCTTCTAAAACATCCCAAGGCCCCTGAAGCTTTCCAGGGTCAACACTTTTGTGTTCCAAATGTCTCCTGTGAGCACAAGAGCTCTGGGTGGTGGGGGGGAAGGGGAATGGCATTGTCCTCCTGCAGAGGCCATGGCACTGGTGTCCCCGTGGTGCTGGCTTGGAGCTGCACAAGCAGCATTGTCCCCTCTGCACCCCTGAGGTTTTTGCCTCCTCCTCCTTTCCTTTGCCCTCCCTCAAACCCGCCTGGCTCCCAGGCTGATGGTTGCATTGTTGTACCTCCTCCTGCTGAAGAGGTGCTGTCATTGAGCAGAATCATCTTCTCAAGGAGGTTTAATGCACATGCATGAAAGGCACCTTTGCCTTATATGGATCAGAATAGGCTTAAAATAGTGTCAGGGAGTGTAAGACACGAATCACAGAGATCAGGGAGGAATTTCTTCATGGAAAGGGTGGTCAGGCCTTGGGAGGGGCTGCCCAAGCAGGTGTGGACTCCCCACGCCTGCAAGGGTCCAAGGAACGGCTGGAGGTGGCACTGAGTGCTGTGGCCTGGCTGCCAAGGTGGGGACGGGGCACAGGATGGACGGGCTGAAGCCGGAGGTGTTTTCCATCGTCAGTGCCTCTGAGGCTCCCTGACTCCGTGCCCAGGACTGGAGGCCGCCGTGCCGCAAGCGCTGCCGGTCGCGCCCCGGCCCGAGCTGTTGGGCCGCGCGTTTCCCCTCAGGCCGGGGCGGCCGCTGCCGGTGCCGCCGCCCGGAGGCGGAGGTGGCCGGGCGGCGGAGCGGCCGCGCTTCGCGGCCGGGCCGGGCCGCCTCTCTGGCCGCTGCTTGCGGGGCCGTGCCGGCCTTGCCCGAGCTGCCCGCGGCTCCCTTTGCACGGCACTCGCTGCCGGGGCCGGCGCGCTCAGGCGGAGCTGCCGCCCCTCAGGCTCGCGGCGCTTCCCGCCATTGTGGCTGCGGCTCCCTCAGCCTCTGCCGGCGCCCATCCCGACATTGCCCGGCTTTGGGCAAGCTCCCCGCGCCCTCCCAGCGCCGTTTGCGGCCTTTGGCCCTGCCTGGGTGCCGCCTGCCCACCAAAGGCGCTCTCACCGCTCCGCACAAGTGGAGAGGAGAAAAAGGACAGCGAAAGGCTCAGGAGTTTACAGAAAGGGAGGGAGAGATCCCGCCCCGCTCATGGTCACGGTCAGGGACACAACGGCCGGAACTTGGGGATATTAATTACATTTATTGTCAAGAAAATCAGAGCAGGATAATGAGAAACAAAAGAAGTTTGAACAGCACCTGTAGCCCTAAAGCCATGCCAAACCCTGGCCACACAAACCCAATACAGCTCGGAATGGCTTCACAGTGACACAGGGCAGGCTTAGATCTTGTGTTCAGGTGAAATCCTTCCCTGGGAGGGTGGCAGGCCCTGGCACAGGGTGCCCAGAGCAGCTGGGGCTGCCCCTGGATCCCTGGCAGTGTCCAAGGCCAGGTGGGACGGGGCTTGGAGCAGCCTGGGCTAGTGGAAGGTGTCCCTGCCATGGCAGGGGTGAAACCGGATGGGCTTTCAGGCCCCTTCCAAGCCATGATTGGGCAGATCGATGGCTCTGAGGCAGAGTCATTTGGTGACAGCATGGCCTGAACTGCGGTTTGCTGCGAGCTGTGATGCCAAGCACCATGACGGTGACAAGAGCATTGCTACAGTGTCATAAGAAGGACCACTGTGACATTGGCAGCAGCACTGTGACACAGGAGCTGCCACAGGTGCAGCTCAGGTCTGCGTCCCAGGCGACTGCAGCCAGTCCTGCCTCGCCATGGACCTGGTGATGCGTCTGGTGCACGCTCTGCTCCTGCTGGCCCTGCTGCTGGCAGTGGCCCCCTCCCCAGCAGTGGGCAAGGAGCTCTGCCCAGAGCCCTGCCACTGCCCAGGCCGCGGGCGGCTGAACTGCGGCCACGCCGGCCTGGCCACCGTGCCCCCGGCCAGCCGCCGCCAAGCCCTGGCCTTCCTGTGAGTCCCAGGGCCCCTCAGAGCCCTGCAGCTGCCCCTCCTCGGCTCCCTGGCTCTGCAAACCCCACCTGGGACACCCGGGGGACTCCCTGGCCAGAGACAGGGGGGGTTTGGGGGCCTGAGCACAGCATGAGGGTGAAGCCAGCTGGGCACTCTGCGCCTTCTCCAGGCAAAGCCCAATTCCAGCTCTGCAGCCGAAGGGCAGGGAAATGGGCTTTCCTGAGGGGGGACCGGCTCTTTGTCTCTTTGCAGAGATTTCACTGGCAACTCCATTGCTGCTGTTGGAAAACAAACCTGGAAGGACTACCCATGGACTGAGACCTTGTAAGTGCCCTGCAGCATTTCAAATATCAGCAGTCTGGGGAGATGCCGTCCTTTGGTCTGGGGTTGGAGCAGCAGCCCTCACACCACACGCTTCCATTGGAATTCAAAGCTCAGCTGCTCTGCCAAGCAGGGGTGTGAATCACCACAGCTTCCCAGCATGGCAAGAATTGCCTCGAGTCTCTTGCAGCCAGGGCACCATCCCTGTGTCTGTGTGCCCAGGGATCAAGCTGTGGTCAGCTTCAGCCGGCCAGGAGCAGGGGCCTGCTCTGTCCAGGAGTGGGGACGATCCCTGCCGCGGTGGCCCAGAGAGATGCGTCAGTCAAGCTGCTGCAGGAGATTTTCCCATGACAATCCCAGTTGCTGCTGGGCTGTGGCCGCTGTCACAATGTCCCTGTGTCCCCTTGCAGAGTGCTCAGGGACAATGAGCTGCGGGCAGTGAAGAGGCATTCCCTGGAGGGGCTGTTCCTGCTGAAGCACCTGTAAGCACCGTGCCCTGCCCAGGGCAGGGGAGGCTCCTGCCTGCCCCTCCCTGGGGCCCTGCTGCTCAGCCCAGCTACGGGCACGTGGCCTTTGGCCCTGCTGGCATCCAGGCTGCAGAGGCAGGTAAAAGCAACAGGGCAAAAGAAAGTGACATTTGTTGTCCTGCCTGGAACAGGGATTTGTCCTGCAATGAGATCCTGTCCATTGAGGAACGGGCATTTGAGTCACTGCCTTTCCTGAAGTTTCTGTGAGTGATCAAGTTTCTTTCTGGTGGTTTTAGCTCAGTCTTTGCATGGGCACCCTTCCTGTGTAGGAAAATGCTCCTGCTGTTTTCCCCACAGTCCCTAAATCTGCCCTGCCCAGAGCCCAGCTGAGCTGCAGAGGTCAATGCCCATGGCTGGGCGGCCACGCCAGGGGACAGAACCCAGCGGGGTTGTCCACACACAGCCATCAGAGCAGCCAGTTCTGGCAGCCTTGGCTGCATCCTGGAACAGAAACAGAGTCAGCACGTGTGCCCTTCACTTGCCCTCCTGGGCAGGCTACAAACGCTGAGAAAGCAGCAGTTTCCTCCCTCTTCCACCTTGGATTGGCACCTTTCCTGCAAAGGGCTCCTTCTTTGCCCCCTCTCTCTGTAGGGCAGGCGTGATTCCTTTGTGTGACCCCCTCTTTCCCCAGGAATCTCTCCTGGAATGGCCTCACACAGATCCGCAGCGACACTTTCCAGGCCTGGCATGGGATGCAGTTCCTCCAGGAGCTGTAAGTGGCCCCAGGGCTAAAGGCACGGCAGGGTCTCTGCAGGGTCAGTGGGCAAGAGCAGATTTGCCCTTGGGAAAGTCCTGATTGCAACTGTGGATGTCAGGCAGGGAGCACCAGGAGCGTGCAGCTGCAAAGGCCCTTTCCCCTGCCCTGCTCCTCTCCTGCAAGGCTTCCTTGAATGCGGCCGGGCCGTGCCCACGTGCCCGGCACAGCCAGCTCACATCCTTGCCATCAGCCCTGAGAGAGCTCTGTTGTTTCTCAGGATCCTCAGCCACAACCCGCTGGCTGTCATTGATGATGCTGCCTTCTTCAAGCTGCCCTCAGTGAGCTTTCTGTAAGTATTGGCTCATTTGGAGCAGATCCAGAGAGAGCTGTGTCTCTCTGGAGTGCCCTGTTGTCAGGAAAGCTGCACAAATGGTGCAGGAGCAAATCTCCCTCTTGGCCTGCCTGAGTCTGCCGGAGTCACAACTCCCCTGGCTTCTCTGGGAGCTGGCAGAAGTGGATGCCTCTGCATACAGCACCACCATCATCAGGGCCCTGGGCTTGCTCTGAGAGCAGAGTTGTGGCAATGTCACCAGAGAGTTTCATGAGCTCTTTCCAATGTTTGCAGAGACCTGAGTGCCACCCAAGTGAACTCGCAGGCGCTGCTGCAGCTGCTGCAGAGCACAGTGAGCTTGGAAACCCTGTGAGTGTGTGGGACTGAGCCCCAGCCGCCAGCAGGCCCCGAGTGCTGCGACAGGGGCTCTGCTTGGGAAGCAAATCCGTGTGCCACAAAACCAGAACAAGCCCAGTAGTAAGGTCAAGAGTTGCTGTTTCCTTCTGGGAACGTGCCAAAACTCACCAGCTCCCAGGCAGAATCTCACCTTTGGGGTGACTTGCTGCAGGCTTCTCAAAGGGGAGTTTGAACTGCAGGCGGGTGCATTTCTGTGTCACGTGGTGTTTTGGGAGCAGTGCTACTTTCCAGGTTAAAATTGCCATTTAATGTTTTCCCTTGGGAGTCAGGGCCCTTTCCCAGAGCTGTGGCACACAGTGAGGCACAAGCCCCCTGCGTGGTATCGGTGTGTTCCCTGAGCTGGGCTCTGAGCCATGCACTGGGTGGCCAGGTGTTCCTCCAAGAATGCCCTCTTGTCTGCAGCCAAGTGCCCAAGGAGGCGGCCTGCTGCCTGTGCCAGGAGCGTCCCCGGCCCGAGAGCCCCTGCAGGACCATCCAGTTCCTGTGCCAGAAGCTGTGCAGCACCAGCGCCCCGCAGTGCGGTGGGTGTCCGGAGGGGCTGGGGGAGCTCAAATCTGCCCCTTCTCCTGAGCCTGGGGAGATGCTGCAGCACTGCGCCGTGCTGGGGGGTGCTGATCGGGCCTTGGACTACAGGCCTTGGACACAACACCTTGGGATGGAAAGTTCCTGGAGACTGTACATATCTTGTGTGTCACATAGTGTCTGGACAAGCAACAGCTCACTGGGCCCAGCAAACCTACCAATTTCCTACCCACACCATGGCCCCCAGGCAAGGAAGGCAGGAATGCCCCGTGCCCTTCCCTGGTGCTGGAAGGCAAGGTCTGCCCATAAAGGCCCCAGATTCCCCTAACAGCCTGGTTTCTGTGCCACCCCACTGCCCACTGCAGGGCAAAGGGCAGGGCCCCTGATGTGCTCTGCAGGGTGAACACCAAGCACCCTCATGCCCTGGTTGGCCCGTGCAGGGGGAGCAAAGCCCCGTCCTGCTCTAGCTGGGCACAGGGCACAGCACATCCTGTGCACAGCAGGGCCAGGCTGCCCTTCTGCAAACAGGTACAGCCAGGTTTCCAAGGGCCCCAGGGAGCTCGCTTCTCTCACTGCCTCAGCCCCAGGTTTCCCACAGCACAGTCCCAGAGCTCTGGTGCCCTTGAGGGAGTTGTTCATGCTCTAACAGCTTCAGCTGCTGTTCCTGGCAATGGCCCCGGAGCAAAGGAGTCCCTGGGCATTCCTCCCGTGCCAGTCTGTGCCCCCCTTGCAGTGCTGATCTTTCCTCTGGGGTCTCTGCCTCTTCACTGGCTCCTGCAGAGCAAGCCAGGCCTGCTCATCTGGAGCTGTGGGAACCTCTCAGACAGCAATCCCATTCCCCTGGGATGTTTCCCTCCCATCCAAACAGAGCCCCAGGAGACACCAGGAAAGAACCAGCTCTCTGCTCTGCCCCAAGGGGATAACGGCATGGATTGAAGGGCTCTTCTCCTCACCACAACACATCCCCCACTCTGCTCTTGTGCTTGCTGGCCTTGAGATGAGCTGCTGCTGCCTGGGGTAACCTCTGAGCCTGTGTTTGTGTCCAGCTGCTGATCTGCTCTCTTGCTGTTCTCCAGCTCAGACAAGTCTTCTACGGAGTCGGGGAGAAATAATGGACTTGGAACAAGGCAGAGAGCTGAACACCATCCCAGTGTTGAGCCTCAAGCCCAAGGAGCCTTCACTGGGAGATGGTGAAACTGTCACGCTTGTGGTTGCCCTGACCCTGAGCACTGAGGGTGATGTCAGCAGCCTGGACCGTTCCAGAACAAATTCACATCCCCCTCAGCATCTCTTGGGGCATGAAGGCAAAACAAGCGCTCATGACCTGAGGGCCAAGGTGCAGAAGAAGCTGCACAAGGTTAAAAGCATAAAGACTGAAAAAAGCATTGTCCCACACCATCCCCAGCCTGCTAGGCTGAAGGGTGTGGTGAAAAAGACACCCTCAAGCTGGGATCACAAGCAGATGGAACCGCATTTGAATTGGCGAGCACCGAACCCCTGGGATGTAGTTGGTGGGTTAAACCCCATTCATGACAAGTTGGTTGGCAGATACCTCATAGATGACTTGGAAGATCCAGCTCCAAGGCAGAACTATGTCGATTCTGACAAACGGCCAAAGAAGGAGTTCAGCCATTACTGGGCTGGACATAATCAGCTTTTCTACCAGGCTTTGAGACCTGTGAAAGCAGCAGGAGAGCCCAGAGCCACCGTCACCAAAGATGAGCTGCGTCTAAACAGGAACCTGGATTTTCTCTCTGACCCCTTGGTTCAGAGAGGCCCTGCTGTGAGCAGTGGAGGAGGAGCCACGGCTGAGGAGGAACAATCCTCTCTAGGTGGGCACCTCCTGATCATGCCTGACACCACAGGCACACACTGGAAGCAACAGGAAGAAGACTCCAGGTTCCTTAATAAACCTTGGAGCCCCCAAGGTCCAGACCTT
The DNA here is from genome assembly GCF_051311805.1 of Agelaius phoeniceus. Taxonomy (NCBI): domain Eukaryota; kingdom Metazoa; phylum Chordata; class Aves; order Passeriformes; family Icteridae; genus Agelaius; species Agelaius phoeniceus. Next base: position 5,204,406 of record NC_135290.1, on the reverse strand, counting down.
GCACCAGTTCCAGAAGAGCTCTTGGAAGCCATGGTTGATCGTCACCTGCGCTTGCTGGTGCCAGACAAAAGCCTGCGGATGTTCATGGCCCACATGGAGCGAGCCCTGAGGATGGACTGCAGCCTGCCCCAGCTCAAGCTGGTGTGTGCCAAGATGGTCTCAAAGACGGAGCTGCTTCTAAAGGTGCTCAGTGAGAGGCAAGAGAACAAGGGAGCCTATGATGGCATGGGCCGGTGTCCTCTGCAAGAGAACATCTCCAGGCGCACAGCTTTGGAGGAGGATCAGGAGCCCACAAAGAAGGTAGGAGAGCTGCAGGCACTGATGCGTCTGCCTCTCTGGGCAAGGGAGAATGGAAGGAGGAGTAATCCTCTTGCCCCCCGTGATCTTCTTTCCTCTTCTCTGAACAGAAATCACATCACACTCAGGAAATGATCATGTTTCTGACTATGTTATCTCTCTTCGTTATCATTGGTGTGATGCTGAAAGTCTCATTCCAGGTAAGCCAATTTCTTGTTTGACACAGAGCTGTCTGTCTTGTAGCTGGAGTGCCCAGGTGACAAGCCCCATGTGCCACTGCAGATGGCCCTGCATGTGCGTGCTGGGTACCACAGGAGATGTTGTTCCAAGCCTGGAGCCTGTGGCAGCATCCACAGCACCCAGCTCAGCAGGGTCCAGCCTGCCGGAGGGAAGCTTGTCCTGCCTTCTGTCCCAGCTCCCCCCAGCTTTGCTTTGCTCGCCTGCCTTCAGCCACACAGCAATGAGAGCTCTTGGCCTCTCCTGTTTGGTAGAATATTACAGGAAAACGGATGTTGCAAATCTCCCATTTTCCTTCCCCAGAAGCGCTCTCAACGTTGTGAACTTGACTCGCAACCCCGCGACACCAGGAATTTGTGTCTGACAAGGTAACTGCTCCCCGCCCGTGCCACTGCTGTGCCACCAAGAGTCTTTGCTGTGCAGAGCAGCTCCTCCTGGAGCCCCGCAGCCGCGCAGGTGCCGCTGCCCAGGACTCTCCCGGCTGTGTTTGCAACACGTCGCGTTTGGGGCAGCCCCGGGCAAGCGGCTCCTGAGCGGCAGCGCTGGGCACGGCCGGGGGCTCCCAGCCCAAGCAGCCCTTCCCACGCCAGCGCTGGGATGGATGTCCTGGGCCCCGGTGTGCTCCCGAATTTCTGTGAGCACGGGCAATACCTCTGTGTTCCCAGAACAGTCTCCTCTGCTGATGGCTCTGCCCCATTTTTGCCCGCTCCCTCCCCGCAGAGGCTGGTGAAGAACTCACTGCCATCCTCTCCGGTTGCCTTTTGCATGCAGGGCTCATTCTCTGGATTGCCGGCCATTGCCATCCCTGCTGGGGCTCCCCATCTTCCTTGGGCTCTGCTGGCACACCCCCGAGCAGGGAGAGGTGCTGGCACCTGCTGCAGCCCTCCCTGGCCAGACCTCCCTGCTGACGGAGCGGGAGCAGGGAGCTCTGGGGATGGGATGTCCAGAAGCCTTTTTGTCCCCATTCACCTCGCTCACTCCATTGCTTTGCAGCGTTGGAAATGCCCCTTCCCAACTCCTGCAGTGGCTGCTTCCCAGACAGGCCAGAGCACAGGCAGCCCTGTTGCCCACAGCCTCCATCACCAGCTGCCCTCTCTCTTTAACCCTATTTTCTCTTTTTGATTTTTTCAGGTTCTGTGTTATACTGCTACAGAGATGGAGGAAGTATAACGAGGCACAAAATGTAGAGCAGAAAAGTGCAGGGAGGTCCTCCCAGCACCGCCCATTCTTCCTGACTGCCTGGGCATCCTTCCTTTTAAAAGGCCTTCGCTTGCTCAGCACTTTCTGGAGCTTTTCTCTGTTCCGGAAATCTGCAAAGCCATTGGTTCGACGCATCACGGGTTCAAACGAAAGTGACAGAAAAACGTTTCAGAAAGAGACCAAGTTTGAAGAATTTGTTTGACTGGAAGATTTTCAAGAGGCTGAAGAAGTTAATGGGATGCCAACAACTCTTCGCCTCCTCTTCCGCAATATGAACTACTGAGGCCCTCCTCAGATGTTGCTTCGTTATTGTTGTGATTTCCATGGATGCTGTTTCAGTTGTTGTTGTTGTTTCCTTGCATGCTTTTTCCTTGATGGTTATTTTCTTTCTGCCCCTGCTGAGGGAAGGCCAGAGGGTGCTGCAGGCAAGCACAAGCTCTGGACACCCAGAGGAGGCATCTCAGGCTTTTCCTCTTCCCTTGTGGCAACGTTTCCCCTTGCATTCAGTATAAATAAAGTTTGTTCTTGTTCCTCCTGGTGTTGCTGATGTCTTTGTAAAAGCAGTTTCTGTTCTCCCTTATGGAATTGGCCAAATTCAGTTCCAGCTGGGCTTTGCTTTGCTACCTTTCTCCCTGCATGCCCCAACGACATCCACGCCAGCCTCCTGTGCTGCTGCCCTCCTTCCAAAGCTGTAAATTCTGTGTTTTCCCTGAGTCCCAGGCAGAGCTTCCTGCTCAGCCGCTCTGCTTCCCCACCAGCTCGTCTTTGGGCACATGGGCACGGGCTGCTCGTGCCTGTGCCTTCAAGGATTTCTCCCTGCACAATGTGCAGCCTCCCTGGACTCCTCTGCCCCTCAGGACAGCATCCCCAGGGAGCCTCTCAAACAGCGTGGCTGGACTGACTCGCCCTGGGCAGCCCCTCCAGCCTGGATGGAGCTTGTCCACACCGTGATTGTCCCGGCCCCAGAGGCCCAGAGCCTCCACCTGTTGTGTAGAGGGAGCTGGGAAGGTGAGATGGGCCAGGAGGGGATTCCTCTGCTGCCCCCAGCAGGGACCTCTTTCCATTCCCCCTGTTTTTTGGGTCCCCTCCTTCTGCCTGCTGGTCACACCCTTGGCGATCCTCAACTTCTTGGCACGTGTCTGTCTGGGACATTTGTCCAATGGCTGCTTCAGTGTGGCTCCAGTCCCTCTCCCTCTCCCACTCCCTGACACTCCTTATCTTTCCACTTCCCCCTTCAGCTCTGCCACTGGGCTGAGCAGAGCATGCACCTGGTCCTACCTCGCCCAGGTGTTATTTCTGCCAGCCCCAGTGCCAATGCCTGGCTCCAGCACTCCCTGTAGAGTTTTCCCATTGCAATGAGGCCTTCCTGGATAGCTCTTTGGGTATCACAGAAAGAGGCTTTGCAGTACTGCTTCTAAAACATCCCAAGGCCCCTGAAGCTTTCCAGGGTCAACACTTTTGTGTTCCAAATGTCTCCTGTGAGCACAAGAGCTCTGGGTGGTGGGGGGGAAGGGGAATGGCATTGTCCTCCTGCAGAGGCCATGGCACTGGTGTCCCCGTGGTGCTGGCTTGGAGCTGCACAAGCAGCATTGTCCCCTCTGCACCCCTGAGGTTTTTGCCTCCTCCTCCTTTCCTTTGCCCTCCCTCAAACCCGCCTGGCTCCCAGGCTGATGGTTGCATTGTTGTACCTCCTCCTGCTGAAGAGGTGCTGTCATTGAGCAGAATCATCTTCTCAAGGAGGTTTAATGCACATGCATGAAAGGCACCTTTGCCTTATATGGATCAGAATAGGCTTAAAATAGTGTCAGGGAGTGTAAGACACGAATCACAGAGATCAGGGAGGAATTTCTTCATGGAAAGGGTGGTCAGGCCTTGGGAGGGGCTGCCCAAGCAGGTGTGGACTCCCCACGCCTGCAAGGGTCCAAGGAACGGCTGGAGGTGGCACTGAGTGCTGTGGCCTGGCTGCCAAGGTGGGGACGGGGCACAGGATGGACGGGCTGAAGCCGGAGGTGTTTTCCATCGTCAGTGCCTCTGAGGCTCCCTGACTCCGTGCCCAGGACTGGAGGCCGCCGTGCCGCAAGCGCTGCCGGTCGCGCCCCGGCCCGAGCTGTTGGGCCGCGCGTTTCCCCTCAGGCCGGGGCGGCCGCTGCCGGTGCCGCCGCCCGGAGGCGGAGGTGGCCGGGCGGCGGAGCGGCCGCGCTTCGCGGCCGGGCCGGGCCGCCTCTCTGGCCGCTGCTTGCGGGGCCGTGCCGGCCTTGCCCGAGCTGCCCGCGGCTCCCTTTGCACGGCACTCGCTGCCGGGGCCGGCGCGCTCAGGCGGAGCTGCCGCCCCTCAGGCTCGCGGCGCTTCCCGCCATTGTGGCTGCGGCTCCCTCAGCCTCTGCCGGCGCCCATCCCGACATTGCCCGGCTTTGGGCAAGCTCCCCGCGCCCTCCCAGCGCCGTTTGCGGCCTTTGGCCCTGCCTGGGTGCCGCCTGCCCACCAAAGGCGCTCTCACCGCTCCGCACAAGTGGAGAGGAGAAAAAGGACAGCGAAAGGCTCAGGAGTTTACAGAAAGGGAGGGAGAGATCCCGCCCCGCTCATGGTCACGGTCAGGGACACAACGGCCGGAACTTGGGGATATTAATTACATTTATTGTCAAGAAAATCAGAGCAGGATAATGAGAAACAAAAGAAGTTTGAACAGCACCTGTAGCCCTAAAGCCATGCCAAACCCTGGCCACACAAACCCAATACAGCTCGGAATGGCTTCACAGTGACACAGGGCAGGCTTAGATCTTGTGTTCAGGTGAAATCCTTCCCTGGGAGGGTGGCAGGCCCTGGCACAGGGTGCCCAGAGCAGCTGGGGCTGCCCCTGGATCCCTGGCAGTGTCCAAGGCCAGGTGGGACGGGGCTTGGAGCAGCCTGGGCTAGTGGAAGGTGTCCCTGCCATGGCAGGGGTGAAACCGGATGGGCTTTCAGGCCCCTTCCAAGCCATGATTGGGCAGATCGATGGCTCTGAGGCAGAGTCATTTGGTGACAGCATGGCCTGAACTGCGGTTTGCTGCGAGCTGTGATGCCAAGCACCATGACGGTGACAAGAGCATTGCTACAGTGTCATAAGAAGGACCACTGTGACATTGGCAGCAGCACTGTGACACAGGAGCTGCCACAGGTGCAGCTCAGGTCTGCGTCCCAGGCGACTGCAGCCAGTCCTGCCTCGCCATGGACCTGGTGATGCGTCTGGTGCACGCTCTGCTCCTGCTGGCCCTGCTGCTGGCAGTGGCCCCCTCCCCAGCAGTGGGCAAGGAGCTCTGCCCAGAGCCCTGCCACTGCCCAGGCCGCGGGCGGCTGAACTGCGGCCACGCCGGCCTGGCCACCGTGCCCCCGGCCAGCCGCCGCCAAGCCCTGGCCTTCCTGTGAGTCCCAGGGCCCCTCAGAGCCCTGCAGCTGCCCCTCCTCGGCTCCCTGGCTCTGCAAACCCCACCTGGGACACCCGGGGGACTCCCTGGCCAGAGACAGGGGGGGTTTGGGGGCCTGAGCACAGCATGAGGGTGAAGCCAGCTGGGCACTCTGCGCCTTCTCCAGGCAAAGCCCAATTCCAGCTCTGCAGCCGAAGGGCAGGGAAATGGGCTTTCCTGAGGGGGGACCGGCTCTTTGTCTCTTTGCAGAGATTTCACTGGCAACTCCATTGCTGCTGTTGGAAAACAAACCTGGAAGGACTACCCATGGACTGAGACCTTGTAAGTGCCCTGCAGCATTTCAAATATCAGCAGTCTGGGGAGATGCCGTCCTTTGGTCTGGGGTTGGAGCAGCAGCCCTCACACCACACGCTTCCATTGGAATTCAAAGCTCAGCTGCTCTGCCAAGCAGGGGTGTGAATCACCACAGCTTCCCAGCATGGCAAGAATTGCCTCGAGTCTCTTGCAGCCAGGGCACCATCCCTGTGTCTGTGTGCCCAGGGATCAAGCTGTGGTCAGCTTCAGCCGGCCAGGAGCAGGGGCCTGCTCTGTCCAGGAGTGGGGACGATCCCTGCCGCGGTGGCCCAGAGAGATGCGTCAGTCAAGCTGCTGCAGGAGATTTTCCCATGACAATCCCAGTTGCTGCTGGGCTGTGGCCGCTGTCACAATGTCCCTGTGTCCCCTTGCAGAGTGCTCAGGGACAATGAGCTGCGGGCAGTGAAGAGGCATTCCCTGGAGGGGCTGTTCCTGCTGAAGCACCTGTAAGCACCGTGCCCTGCCCAGGGCAGGGGAGGCTCCTGCCTGCCCCTCCCTGGGGCCCTGCTGCTCAGCCCAGCTACGGGCACGTGGCCTTTGGCCCTGCTGGCATCCAGGCTGCAGAGGCAGGTAAAAGCAACAGGGCAAAAGAAAGTGACATTTGTTGTCCTGCCTGGAACAGGGATTTGTCCTGCAATGAGATCCTGTCCATTGAGGAACGGGCATTTGAGTCACTGCCTTTCCTGAAGTTTCTGTGAGTGATCAAGTTTCTTTCTGGTGGTTTTAGCTCAGTCTTTGCATGGGCACCCTTCCTGTGTAGGAAAATGCTCCTGCTGTTTTCCCCACAGTCCCTAAATCTGCCCTGCCCAGAGCCCAGCTGAGCTGCAGAGGTCAATGCCCATGGCTGGGCGGCCACGCCAGGGGACAGAACCCAGCGGGGTTGTCCACACACAGCCATCAGAGCAGCCAGTTCTGGCAGCCTTGGCTGCATCCTGGAACAGAAACAGAGTCAGCACGTGTGCCCTTCACTTGCCCTCCTGGGCAGGCTACAAACGCTGAGAAAGCAGCAGTTTCCTCCCTCTTCCACCTTGGATTGGCACCTTTCCTGCAAAGGGCTCCTTCTTTGCCCCCTCTCTCTGTAGGGCAGGCGTGATTCCTTTGTGTGACCTCCTCTTTCCCCAGGAATCTCTCCTGGAATGGCCTCACACAGATCCGCAGCGACACTTTCCAGGCCTGGCATGGGATGCAGTTCCTCCAGGAGCTGTAAGTGGCCCCAGGGCTAAAGGCACGGCAGGGTCTCTGCAGGGTCAGTGGGCAAGAGCAGATTTGCCCTTGGGAAAGTCCTGATTGCAACTGTGGATGTCAGGCAGGGAGCACCAGGAGCGTGCAGCTGCAAAGGCCCTTTCCCCTGCCCTGCTCCTCTCCTGCAAGGCTTCCTTGAATGCGGCCGGGCCGTGCCCACGTGCCCGGCACAGCCAGCTCACATCCTTGCCATCAGCCCTGAGAGAGCTCTGTTGTTTCTCAGGATCCTCAGCCACAACCCGCTGGCTGTCATTGATGATGCTGCCTTCTTCAAGCTGCCCTCAGTGAGCTTTCTGTAAGTATTGGCTCACTTGGAGCAGATCCCCAGAGAGCTGTGTCTCTCTGGAGTGCCCTGTTGTCAGGAAAGCTGCACAAATGGTGCAGGAGCAAATCTCCCTCTTGGCCTGCCTGAGTCTGCCGGAGTCACAACTCCCCTGGCTTCTCTGGGAGCTGGCAGAAGTGGATGCCTCTGCATACAGCACCACCATCATCAGGGCCCTGCGCTTGCTCTGAGAGCAGAGTTGTGGCAATGTCACCAGAGAGTTTCATGAGCTCTTTCCAATGTTTGCAGAGACCTGAGTGCCACCCAAGTGAACTCGCAGGCGCTGCTGCAGCTGCTGCAGAGCACAGTGAGCTTGGAAACCCTGTGAGTGTGTGGGACTGAGCCCCAGCCGCCAGCAGGCCCCGAGTGCTGCGACAGGGGCTCTGCTTGGGAAGCAAATCCGTGTGCCACAAAACCAGAACAAGCCCAGTAGTAAGGTCAAGAGTTGCTGTTTCCTTCTGGGAACGTGCCAAAACTCACCAGCTCCCAGGCAGAATCTCACCTTTGGGGTGACTTGCTGCAGGCTTCTCAAAGGGGAGTTTGAACTGCAGGCGGGTGCATTTCTGTGTCACGTGGTGTTTTGGGAGCAGTGCTACTTTCCAGGTTAAAATCGCCATTTAATGTTTTCCCTTGGGAGTCAGGGCCCTTTCCCAGAGCTGTGGCACACAGTGAGGCACAAGCCCCCTGCGTGGTATCGGTGTGTTCCCTGAGCTGGGCTCTGAGCCATGCACTGGGTGGCCAGGTGTTCCTCCAAGAATGCCCTCTTGTCTGCAGCCAAGTGCCCAAGGAGGCGGCCTGCTGCCTGTGCCAGGAGCGTCCCCGGCCCGAGAGCCCCTGCAGGACCATCCAGTTCCTGTGCCAGAAGCTGTGCAGCACCAGCGCCCCGCAGTGCGGTGGGTGTCCGGAGGGGCTGGGGGAGCTCAAATCTGCCCCTTCTCCTGAGCCTGGGGAGATGCTGCAGCACTGCGCCGTGCTGGGGGGTGCTGATCGGGCCTTGGACTACAGGCCTTGGACACAACACCTTGGGATGGAAAGTTCCTGGAGACTGTACATATCTTGTGTGTCACATAGTGTCTGGACAAGCAACAGCTCACTGGGCCCAGCAAACCTACCAATTTCCTACCCACACCATGGCCCCCAGGCAAGGAAGGCAGGAATGCCCCGTGCCCTTCCCTGGTGCTGGAAGGCAAGGTCTGCCCATAAAGGCCCCAGATTCCCCTAACAGCCTGGTTTCTGTGCCACCCCACTGCCCACTGCAGGGCAAAGGGCAGGGCCCCTGATGTGCTCTGCAGGGTGAACACCAAGCACCCTCATGCCCTGGTTGGCCCGTGCAGGGGGAGCAAAGCCCCGTCCTGCTCTAGCTGGGCACAGGGCACAGCACATCCTGTGCACAGCAGGGCCAGGCTGCCCTTCTGCAAACAGGTACAGCCAGGTTTCCAAGGGCCCCAGGGAGCTCGCTTCTCTCACTGCCTCAGCCCCAGGTTTCCCACAGCACAGTCCCAGAGCTCTGGTGCCCTTGAGGGAGTTGTTCATGCTCTAACAGCTTCAGCTGCTGTTCCTGGCAATGGCCCCGGAGCAAAGGAGTCCCTGGGCATTCCTCCCGTGCCAGTCTGTGCCCCCCTTGCAGTGCTGATCTTTCCTCTGGGGTCTCTGCCTCTTCACTGGCTCCTGCAGAGCAAGCCAGGCCTGCTCATCTGGAGCTGTGGGAACCTCTCAGACAGCAATCCCATTCCCCTGGGATGTTTCCCTCCCATCCAAACAGAGCCCCAGGAGACACCAGGAAAGAACCAGCTCTCTGCTCTGCCCCAAGGGGATAACGGCATGGATTGAAGGGCTCTTCTCCTCACCACAACACATCCCCCACTCTGCTCTTGTGCTTGCTGGCCTTGAGATGAGCTGCTGCTGCCTGGGGTAACCTCTGAGCCTGTGTTTGTGTCCAGCTGCTGATCTGCTCTCTTGCTGTTCTCCAGCTCAGACAAGTCTTCTACGGAGTCGGGGAGAAATAATGGACTTGGAACAAGGCAGAGAGCTGAACACCATCCCAGTGTTGAGCCTCAAGCCCAAGGAGCCTTCACTGGGAGATGGTGAAACTGTCACGCTTGTGGTTGCCCTGACCCTGAGCACTGAGGGTGATGTCAGCAGCCTGGACCGTTCCAGAACAAATTCACATCCCCCTCAGCATCTCTTGGGGCATGAAGGCAAAACAAGCGCTCATGACCTGAGGGCCAAGGTGCAGAAGAAGCTGCACAAGGTTAAAAGCATAAAGACTGAAAAAAGCATTGTCCCACACCATCCCCAGCCTGCTAGGCTGAAGGGTGTGGTGAAAAAGACACCCTCAAGCTGGGATCACAAGCAGATGGAACCGCATTTGAATTGGCGAGCACCGAACCCCTGGGATGTAGTTGGTGGGTTAAACCCCATTCATGACAAGTTGGTTGGCAGATACCTCATAGATGACTTGGAAGATCCAGCTCCAAGGCAGAACTATGTCGATTCTGACAAACGGCCAAAGAAGGAGTTCAGCCATTACTGGGCTGGACATAATCAGCTTTTCTACCAGGCTTTGAGACCTGTGAAAGCAGCAGGAGAGCCCAGAGCCACCGTCACCAAAGATGAGCTGCGTCTAAACAGGAACCTGGATTTTCTCTCTGACCCCTTGGTTCAGAGAGGCCCTGCTGTGAGCAGTGGAGGAGGAGCCACGGCTGAGGAGGAACAATCCTCTCTAGGTGGGCACCTCCTGATCATGCCTGACACCACAGGCACACACTGGAAGCAACAGGAAGAAGACTCCAGGTTCCTTAATAAACCTTGGAGCCCCCAAGGTCCAGACCTTGCACCAGTTCCAGAAGAGCTCTTGGAAGCCATGGTTGATCGTCACCTGCGCTTGCTGGTGCCAGACAAAAGCCTGCGGATGTTCATGGCCCACATGGAGCGAGCCCTGAGGATGGACTGCAGCCTGCCCCAGCTCAAGCTGGTGTGTGCCAAGATGGTCTCAAAGACGGAGCTGCTTCTAAAGGTGCTCAGTGAGAGGCAAGAGAACAAGGGAGCCTATGATGGCATGGGCCGGTGTCCTCTGCAAGAGAACATCTCCAGGCGCACAGCTTTGGAGGAGGATCAGGAGCCCACAAAGAAGGTAGGAGAGCTGCAGGCACTGATGCGTCTGCCTCTCTGGGCAAGGGAGAATGGAAGGAGGAGTAATCCTCTTGCCCCCCGTGATCTTCTTTCCTCTTCTCTGAACAGAAATCACATCACACTCAGGAAATGATCATGTTTCTGACTATGTTATCTCTCTTCGTTATCATTGGTGTGATGCTGAAAGTCTCATTCCAGGTAAGCCAATTTCTTGTTTGACACAGAGCTGTCTGTCTTGTAGCTGGAGTGCCCAGGTGACAAGCCCCATGTGCCACTGCAGATGGCCCTGCATGTGCGTGCTGGGTACCACAGGAGATGTTGTTCCAAGCCTGGAGCCTGTGGCAGCATCCACAGCACCCAGCTCAGCAGGGTCCAGCCTGCCGGAGGGAAGCTTGTCCTGCCTTCTGTCCCAGCTCCCCCCAGCTTTGCTTTGCTCGCCTGCCTTCAGCCACACAGCAATGAGAGCTCTTGGCCTCTCCTGTTTGGTAGAATATTACAGGAAAACGGATGTTGCAAATCTCCCATTTTCCTTCCCCAGAAGCGCTCTCAACGTTGTGAACTTGACTCGCAACCCCGCGACACCAGGAATTTGTGGCTGACAAGGTAACTACTCCCCGCCCGTGCCACTGCTGTGCCACCAAGAGTCTTTGCTGTGCAGAGCAGCTCCTCCTGGAGCCCCGCAGCCGCGCAGGTGCCGCTGCCCAGGACTCTCCCGGCTGTGTTTGCAACACATCGCGTTTGGGGCAGCCCCGGGCAAGCGGCTCCTGAGCGGCAGCGCTGGGCACGGCCGGGGGCTCCCAGCCCAAGCAGCCCTTCCCACGCCGGCGCTGGGATGGATGTCCTGGGCCCCGGTGTGCTCCCGAATTTCTGTGAGCACGGGCAATACCTCTGTGTTCCCAGAACAGTCTCCTCTGCTGATGGCTCTGCCCCATTTTTGCCCGCTCCCTCCCCGCAGTGGCTGGTGAAGAACTCACTGCCATCCTCTCCGGTTGCCTTTTGCATGCAGGGCTCATTCTCTGGATTGCCGGCCATTGCCATCCCTGCTGGGGCTCCCCATCTTCCTTGGGCTCTGCTGGCACACCCCCGAGCAGGGAGAAGTGCTGGCACCTGCTGCAGCCCTCCCTGGCCAGACCTCCCTGCTGACGGAGCGGGAGCAGGGAGCTCTGGGGATGGGATGTCCAGAAGCCTTTTTGTCCCCATTCACCTCGCTCACTCCATTGCTTTGCAGCGTTGGAAATGCCCCTTCCCAGCTCCTGCAGTGGCTGCTTCCCAGACAGGCCAGAGCACAGGCAGCCCTGTTGCCCACAGCCTCCATCACCAGCTGCCCTCTCTCTTTAACCCTATTTTCTCTTTTTGATTTTTTCAGGTTCTGTGTTATACTGCAACAGAGATGGAGGAAGTATAACGAGGCACAAAATGTAGAGCAGAAAAGTGCAGGGAGGTCCTCCCAGCACCGCCCATTCTTCCTGACTGCCTGGGCATCCTTCCTTTTAAAAGGCCTTCGCTTGCTCAGCACTTTCTGGAGCTTTTCTCTGTTCCGGAAATCTGCAAAGCCATTGGTTCGACGCATCACGGGTTCAAACGAAAGTGACAGAAAAACGTTTCAGAAAGAGACCAAGTTTGAAGAATTTGTTTGACTGGAAGATTTTCAAGAGGCTGAAGAAGTTAATGGGATGCCAACAACTCTTCGCCTCCTCTTCCGCAATATGAACTACTGAGGCCCTCCTCAGATGTTGCTTCGTTATTGTTGTGATTTCCATGGATGCTGTTTCAGTTGTTGTTGTTGTTTCCTTGCATGCTTTTTCCTTGATGGTTATTTTCTTTCTGCCCCTGCTGAGGGAAGGCCAGAGGGTGCTGCAGGCAAGCACAAGCTCTGGACACCCAGAGGAGGCATCTCAGGCTTTTCCTCTTCCCTTGTGGCAACGTTTCCCCTTGCATTCAGTATAAATAAAGTTTGTTCTTGTTCCTCCTGGTGTTGCTGATGTCTTTGTAAAAGCAGTTTCTGTTCTCCCTTATGGAATTGGCCAAATTCAGTTCCAGCTGGGCTTTGCTTTGCTACCTTTCTCCCTGCATGCCCCAACGACATCCACGCCAGCCTCCTGTGCTGCTGCCCTCCTTCCAAAGCTGTAAATTCTGTGTTTTCCCTGAGTCCCAGGCAGAGCTTCCTGCTCAGCCGCTCTGCTTCCCCACCAGCTCGTCTTTGGGCACATGGGCACGGGCTGCTCGTGCCTGTGCCTTCAAGGATTTCTCCCTGCACAATGTGCAGCCTCCCTGGACTCCTCTGCCCCTCAGGACAGCATCCCCAGGGAGCCTCTCAAACAGCGTGGCTGGACTGACTCGCCCTGGGCAGCCCCTCCAGCCTGGATGGAGCTTGTCCACACCGTGATTGTCCCGGCCCCAGAGGCCCAGAGCCTCCACCTGTTGTGTAGAGGGAGCTGGGAAGGTGAGATGGGCCAGGAGGGGATTCCTCTGCTGCCCCCAGCAGGGACCTCTTTCCATTCCCCCTGTTTTTTGGGTCCCCTCCTTCTGCCTGCTGGTCACACCCTTGGCGATCCTCAACTTCTTGGCACGTGTCTGTCTGGGACATTTGTCCAATGGCTGCTTCAGTGTGGCTCCAGTCCCTCTCCCTCTCCCACTCCCTGACACTCCTTATCTTTCCACTTCCCCCTTCAGCTCTGCCACTGGGCTGAGCAGAGCATGCACCTGGTCCTACCTCGCCCAGGTGTTATTTCTGCCAGCCCCAGTGCCAATGCCTGGCTCCAGCACTCCCTGTAGAGTTTTCCCATTGCAATGAGGCCTTCCTGGATAGCTCTTTGGGTATCACAGAAAGAGGCTTTGCAGTACTGCTTCTAAAACATCCCAAGGCCCCTGAAGCTTTCCAGGGTCAACACTTTTGTGTTCCAAATGTCTCCTGTGAGCACAAGAGCTCTGGGTGGTGGGGGGGAAGGGGAATGGCATTGTCCTCCTGCAGAGGCCATGGCACTGGTGTCCCCGTGGTGCTGGCTTGGAGCTGCACAAGCAGCATTGTCCCCTCTGCACCCCTGAGGTTTTTGCCTCCTCCTCCTTTCCTTTGCCCTCCCTCAAACCCGCCTGGCTCCCAGGCTGATGGTTGCATTGTTGTACCTCCTCCTGCTGAAGAGGTGCTGTCATTGAGCAGAATCATCTTCTCAAGGAGGTTTAATGCACATGCATGAAAGGCACCTTTGCCTTATATGGATCAGAATAGGCTTAAAATAGTGTCAGGGAGTGTAAGACACGAATCACAGAGATCAGGGAGGAATTTCTTCATGGAAAGGGTGGTCAGGCCTTGGGAGGGGCTGCCCAAGCAGGTGTGGACTCCCCACGCCTGCAAGGGTCCAAGGAACGGCTGGAGGTGGCACTGAGTGCTGTGGCCTGGCTGCCAAGGTGGGGACGGGGCACAGGATGGACGGGCTGAAGCCGGAGGTGTTTTCCATCGTCAGTGCCTCTGAGGCTCCCTGACTCCGTGCCCAGGACTGGAGGCCGCCGTGCCGCAAGCGCTGCCGGTCGCGCCCCGGCCCGAGCTGTTGGGCCGCGCGTTTCCCCTCAGGCCGGGGCGGCCGCTGCCGGTGCCGCCGCCCGGAGGCGGAGGTGGCCGGGCGGCGGAGCGGCCGCGCTTCGCGGCCGGGCCGGGCCGCCTCTCTGGCCGCTGCTTGCGGGGCCGTGCCGGCCTTGCCCGAGCTGCCCGCGGCTCCCTTTGCACGGCACTCGCTGCCGGGGCCGGCGCGCTCAGGCGGAGCTGCCGCCCCTCAGGCTCGCGGCGCTTCCCGCCATTGTGGCTGCGGCTCCCTCAGCCTCTGCCGGCGCCCATCCCGACATTGCCCGGCTTTGGGCAAGCTCCCCGCGCCCTCCCAGCGCCGTTTGCGGCCTTTGGCCCTGCCTGGGTGCCGCCTGCCCACCAAAGGCGCTCTCACCGCTCCGCACAAGTGGAGAGGAGAAAAAGGACAGCGAAAGGCTCAGGAGTTTACAGAAAGGGAGGGAGAGATCCCGCCCCGCTCATGGTCACGGTCAGGGACACAACGGCCGGAACTTGGGGATATTAATTACATTTATTGTCAAGAAAATCAGAGCAGGATAATGAGAAACAAAAGAAGTTTGAACAGCACCTGTAGCCCTAAAGCCATGCCAAACCCTGGCCACACAAACCCAATACAGCTCGGAATGGCTTCACAGTGACACAGGGCAGGCTTAGATCTTGTGTTCAGGTGAAATCCTTCCCTGGGAGGGTGGCAGGCCCTGGCACAGGGTGCCCAGAGCAGCTGGGGCTGCCCCTGGATCCCTGGCAGTGTCCAAGGCCAGGTGGGACGGGGCTTGGAGCAGCCTGGGCTAGTGGAAGGTGTCCCTGCCATGGCAGGGGTGAAACCGGATGGGCTTTCAGGCCCCTTCCAAGCCATGATTGGGCAGATCGATGGCTCTGAGACAGAGTCATTTGGTGACAGCATGGCCTGAACTGCGGTTTGCTGCGAGCTGTGATGCCAAGCACCATGACGGTGACAAGAGCATTGCTACAGTGTCATAAGAAGGACCACTGTGACATTGGCAGCAGCACTGTGACACAGGAGCTGCCACAGGTGCAGCTCAGGTCTGCGTCCCAGGCGACTGCAGCCAGTCCTGCCTCGCCATGGACCTGGTGATGCGTCTGGTGCACGCTCTGCTCCTGCTGGCCCTGCTGCTGGCAGTGGCCCCCTCCCCAGCAGTGGGCAAGGAGCTCTGCCCAGAGCCCTGCCACTGCTCAGGCCGCGGGCGGCTGAACTGCGGCCACGCCGGCCTGGCCACCGTGCCCCCGGCCAGCCGCCGCCAAGCCCTGGCCTTCCTGTGAGTCCCAGGGCCCCTCAGAGCCCTGCAGCTGCCCCTCCTCGGCTCCCTGGCTCTGCAAACCCCACCTGGGACACCCGGGGGACTCCCTGGCCAGAGACAGGGGGGGTTTGGGGGCCTGAGCACAGCATGAGGGTGAAGCCAGCTGGGCACTCTGCGCCTTCTCCAGGCAAAGCCCAATTCCAGCTCTGCAGCCGAAGGGCAGGGAAATGGGCTTTCCTGAGGGGGGACCGGCTCTTTGTCTCTTTGCAGAGATTTCACTGGCAACTCCATTGCTGCTGTTGGAAAACAAACCTGGAAGGACTACCCATGGACTGAGACCTTGTAAGTGCCCTGCAGCATTTCAAATATCAGCAGTCTGGGGAGATGCCGTCCTTTGGTCTGGGGTTGGAGCAGCAGCCCTCACACCACACGCTTCCATTGGAATTCAAAGCTCAGCTGCTCTGCCAAGCAGGGGTGTGAATCACCACAGCTTCCCAGCATGGCAAGAATTGCCTCGAGTCTCTTGCAGCCAGGGCACCATCCCTGTGTCTGTGTGCCCAGGGATCAAGCTGTGGTCAGCTTCAGCCGGCCAGGAGCAGGGGCCTGCTCTGTCCAGGAGTGGGGACGATCCCTGCCGCGGTGGCCCAGAGAGATGCGTCAGTCAAGCTGCTGCAGGAGATTTTCCCATGACAATCCCAGTTGCTGCTGGGCTGTGGCCGCTGTCACAATGTCCCTGTGTCCCCTTGCAGAGTGCTCAGGGACAATGAGCTGCGGGCAGTGAAGAGGCATTCCCTGGAGGGGCTGTTCCTGCTGAAGCACCTGTAAGCACCGTGCCCTGCCCAGGGCAGGGGAGGCTCCTGCCTGCCCCTCCCTGGGGCCCTGCTGCTCAGCCCAGCTACGGGCACGTGGCCTTTGGCCCTGCTGGCATCCAGGCTGCAGAGGCAGGTAAAAGCAACAGGGCAAAAGAAAGTGACATTTGTTGTCCTGCCTGGAACAGGGATTTGTCCTGCAATGAGATCCTGTCCATTGAGGAACGGGCATTTGAGTCACTGCCTTTCCTGAAGTTTCTGTGAGTGATCAAGTTTCTTTCTGGTGGTTTTAGCTCAGTCTTTGCATGGGCACCCTTCCTGTGTAGGAAAATGCTCCTGCTGTTTTCCCCACAGTCCCTAAATCTGCCCTGCCCAGAGCCCAGCTGAGCTGCAGAGGTCAATGCCCATGGCTGGGCGGCCACGCCAGGGGACAGAACCCAGCGGGGTTGTCCACACACAGCCATCAGAGCAGCCAGTTCTGGCAGCCTTGGCTGCATCCTGGAACAGAAACAGAGTCAGCACGTGTGCCCTTCACTTGCCCTCCTGGGCAGGCTACAAACGCTGAGAAAGCAGCAGTTTCCTCCCTCTTCCACCTTGGATTGGCACCTTTCCTGCAAAGGGCTCCTTCTTTGCCCCCTCTCTCTGTAGGGCAGGCGTGATTCCTTTGTGTGACCTCCTCTTTCCCCAGGAATCTCTCCTGGAATGGCCTCACACAGATCCGCAGCGACACTTTCCAGGCCTGGCATGGGATGCAGTTCCTCCAGGAGCTGTAAGTGGCCCCAGGGCTAAAGGCACGGCAGGGTCTCTGCAGGGTCAGTGGGCAAGAGCAGATTTGCCCTTGGGAAAGTCCTGATTGCAACTGTGGATGTCAGGCAGGGAGCACCAGGAGCGTGCAGCTGCAAAGGCCCTTTCCCCTGCCCTGCTCCTCTCCTGCAAGGCTTCCTTGAATGCGGCCGGGCCGTGCCCACGTGCCCGGCACAGCCAGCTCACATCCTTGCCATCAGCCCTGAGAGAGCTCTGTTGTTTCTCAGGATCCTCAGCCACAACCCGCTGGCTGTCATTGATGATGCTGCCTTCTTCAAGCTGCCCTCAGTGAGCTTTCTGTAAGTATTGGCTCACTTGGAGCAGATCCCCAGAGAGCTGTGTCTCTCTGGAGTGCCCTGTTGTCAGGAAAGCTGCACAAATGGTGCAGGAGCAAATCTCCCTCTTGGCCTGCCTGAGTCTGCCGGAGTCACAACTCCCCTGGCTTCTCTGGGAGCTGGCAGAAGTGGATGCCTCTGCATACAGCACCACCATCATCAGGGCCCTGGGCTTGCTCTGAGAGCAGAGTTGTGGCAATGTCACCAGAGAGTTTCATGAGCTCTTTCCAATGTTTGCAGAGACCTGAGTGCCACCCAAGTGAACTCGCAGGCGCTGCTGCAGCTGCTGCAGAGCACAGTGAGCTTGGAAACCCTGTGAGTGTGTGGGACTGAGCCCCAGCCGCCAGCAGGCCCCGAGTGCTGCGACAGGGGCTCTGCTTGGGAAGCAAATCCGTGTGCCACAAAACCAGAACAAGCCCAGTAGTAAGGTCAAGAGTTGCTGTTTCCTTCTGGGAACGTGCCAAAACTCACCAGCTCCCAGGCAGAATCTCACCTTTGGGGTGACTTGCTGCAGGCTTCTCAAAGGGGAGTTTGAACTGCAGGCGGGTGCATTTCTGTGTCACGTGGTGTTTTGGGAGCAGTGCTACTTTCCAGGTTAAAATCGCCATTTAATGTTTTCCCTTGGGAGTCAGGGCCCTTTCCCAGAGCTGTGGCACACAGTGAGGCACAAGCCCCCTGCGTGGTATCGGTGTGTTCCCTGAGCTGGGCTCTGAGCCATGCACTGGGTGGCCAGGTGTTCCTCCAAGAATGCCCTCTTGTCTGCAGCCAAGTGCCCAAGGAGGCGGCCTGCTGCCTGTGCCAGGAGCGTCCCCGGCCCGAGAGCCCCTGCAGGACCATCCAGTTCCTGTGCCAGAAGCTGTGCAGCACCAGCGCCCCGCAGTGCGGTGGGTGTCCGGAGGGGCTGGGGGAGCTCAAATCTGCCCCTTCTCCTGAGCCTGGGGAGATGCTGCAGCACTGCGCCGTGCTGGGGGGTGCTGATCGGGCCTTGGACTACAGGCCTTGGACACAACACCTTGGGATGGAAAGTTCCTGGAGACTGTACATATCTTGTGTGTCACATAGTGTCTGGACAAGCAACAGCTCACTGGGCCCAGCAAACCTACCAATTTCCTACCCACACCATGGCCCCCAGGCAAGGAAGGCAGGAATGCCCCGTGCCCTTCCCTGGTGCTGGAAGGCAAGGTCTGCCCATAAAGGCCCCAGATTCCCCTAACAGCCTGGTTTCTGTGCCACCCCACTGCCCACTGCAGGGCAAAGGGCAGGGCCCCTGATGTGCTCTGCAGGGTGAACACCAAGCACCCTCATGCCCTGGTTGGCCCGTGCAGGGGGAGCAAAGCCCCGTCCTGCTCTAGCTGGGCACAGGGCACAGCACATCCTGTGCACAGCAGGGCCAGGCTGCCCTTCTGCAAACAGGTACAGCCAGGTTTCCAAGGGCCCCAGGGAGCTCGCTTCTCTCACTGCCTCAGCCCCAGGTTTCCCACAGCACAGTCCCAGAGCTCTGGTGCCCTTGAGGGAGTTGTTCATGCTCTAACAGCTTCAGCTGCTGTTCCTGGCAATGGCCCCGGAGCAAAGGAGTCCCTGGGCATTCCTCCCGTGCCAGTCTGTGCCCCCCTTGCAGTGCTGATCTTTCCTCTGGGGTCTCTGCCTCTTCACTGGCTCCTGCAGAGCAAGCCAGGCCTGCTCATCTGGAGCTGTGGGAACCTCTCAGACAGCAATCCCATTCCCCTGGGATGTTTCCCTCCCATCCAAACAGAGCCCCAGGAGACACCAGGAAAGAACCAGCTCTCTGCTCTGCCCCAAGGGGATAACGGCATGGATTGAAGGGCTCTTCTCCTCACCACAACACATCCCCCACTCTGCTCTTGTGCTTGCTGGCCTTGAGATGAGCTGCTGCTGCCTGGGGTAACCTCTGAGCCTGTGTTTGTGTCCAGCTGCTGATCTGCTCTCTTGCTGTTCTCCAGCTCAGACAAGTCTTCTACGGAGTCGGGGAGAAATAATGGACTTGGAACAAGGCAGAGAGCTGAACACCATCCCAGTGTTGAGCCTCAAGCCCAAGGAGCCTTCACTGGGAGATGGTGAAACTGTCACGCTTGTGGTTGCCCTGACCCTGAGCACTGAGGGTGATGTCAGCAGCCTGGACCGTTCCAGAACAAATTCACATCCCCCTCAGCATCTCTTGGGGCATGAAGGCAAAACAAGCGCTCATGACCTGAGGGCCAAGGTGCAGAAGAAGCTGCACAAGGTTAAAAGCATAAAGACTGAAAAAAGCATTGTCCCACACCATCCCCAGCCTGCTAGGCTGAAGGGTGTGGTGAAAAAGACACCCTCAAGCTGGGATCACAAGCAGATGGAACCGCATTTGAATTGGCGAGCACCGAACCCCTGGGATGTAGTTGGTGGGTTAAACCCCATTCATGACAAGTTGGTTGGCAGATACCTCATAGATGACTTGGAAGATCCAGCTCCAAGGCAGAACTATGTCGATTCTGACAAACGGCCAAAGAAGGAGTTCAGCCATTACTGGGCTGGACATAATCAGCTTTTCTACCAGGCTTTGAGACCTGTGAAAGCAGCAGGAGAGCCCAGAGCCACCGTCACCAAAGATGAGCTGCGTCTAAACAGGAACCTGGATTTTCTCTCTGACCCCTTGGTTCAGAGAGGCCCTGCTGTGAGCAGTGGAGGAGGAGCCACGGCTGAGGAGGAACAATCCTCTCTAGGTGGGCACCTCCTGATCATGCCTGACACCACAGGCACACACTGGAAGCAACAGGAAGAAGACTCCAGGTTCCTTAATAAACCTTGGAGCCCCCAAGGTCCAGACCTTGCACCAGTTCCAGAAGAGCTCTTGGAAGCCATGGTTGATCGTCACCTGCGCTTGCTGGTGCCAGACAAAAGCCTGCGGATGTTCATGGCCCACATGGAGCGAGCCCTGAGGATGGACTGCAGCCTGCCCCAGCTCAAGCTGGTGTGTGCCAAGATGGTCTCAAAGACGGAGCTGCTTCTAAAGGTGCTCAGTGAGAGGCAAGAGAACAAGGGAGCCTATGATGGCATGGGCCGGTGTCCTCTGCAAGAGAACATCTCCAGGCGCACAGCTTTGGAGGAGGATCAGGAGCCCACAAAGAAGGTAGGAGAGCTGCAGGCACTGATGCGTCTGCCTCTCTGGGCAAGGGAGAATGGAAGGAGGAGTAATCCTCTTGCCCCCCGTGATCTTCTTTCCTCTTCTCTGAACAGAAATCACATCACACTCAGGAAATGATCATGTTTCTGACTATGTTATCTCTCTTCGTTATCATTGGTGTGATGCTGAAAGTCTCATTCCAGGTAAGCCAATTTCTTGTTTGACACAGAGCTGTCTGTCTTGTAGCTGGAGTGCCCAGGTGACAAGCCCCATGTGCCACTGCAGATGGCCCTGCATGTGCGTGCTGGGTACCACAGGAGATGTTGTTCCAAGCCTGGAGCCTGTGGCAGCATCCACAGCACCCAGCTCAGCAGGGTCCAGCCTGCCGGAGGGAAGCTTGTCCTGCCTTCTGTCCCAGCTCCCCCCAGCTTTGCTTTGCTCGCCTGCCTTCAGCCACACAGCAATGAGAGCTCTTGGCCTCTCCTGTTTGGTAGAATATTACAGGAAAACGGATGTTGCAAATCTCCCATTTTCCTTCCCCAGAAGCGCTCTCAACGTTGTGAACTTGACTCGCAACCCCGCGACACCAGGAATTTGTGGCTGACAAGGTAACTACTCCCCGCCCGTGCCACTGCTGTGCCACCAAGAGTCTTTGCTGTGCAGAGCAGCTCCTCCTGGAGCCCCGCAGCCGCGCAGGTGCCGCTGCCCAGGACTCTCCCGGCTGTGTTTGCAACACATCGCGTTTGGGGCAGCCCCGGGCAAGCGGCTCCTGAGCGGCAGCGCTGGGCACGGCCGGGGGCTCCCAGCCCAAGCAGCCCTTCCCACGCCGGCGCTGGGATGGATGTCCTGGGCCCCGGTGTGCTCCCGAATTTCTGTGAGCACGGGCAATACCTCTGTGTTCCCAGAACAGTCTCCTCTGCTGATGGCTCTGCCCCATTTTTGCCCGCTCCCTCCCCGCAGTGGCTGGTGAAGAACTCACTGCCATCCTCTCCGGTTGCCTTTTGCATGCAGGGCTCATTCTCTGGATTGCCGGCCATTGCCATCCCTGCTGGGGCTCCCCATCTTCCTTGGGCTCTGCTGGCACACCCCCGAGCAGGGAGAAGTGCTGGCACCTGCTGCAGCCCTCCCTGGCCAGACCTCCCTGCTGACGGAGCGGGAGCAGGGAGCTCTGGGGATGGGATGTCCAGAAGCCTTTTTGTCCCCATTCACCTCGCTCACTCCATTGCTTTGCAGCGTTGGAAATGCCCCTTCCCAGCTCCTGCAGTGGCTGCTTCCCAGACAGGCCAGAGCACAGGCAGCCCTGTTGCCCACAGCCTCCATCACCAGCTGCCCTCTCTCTTTAACCCTATTTTCTCTTTTTGATTTTTTCAGGTTCTGTGTTATACTGCAACAGAGATGGAGGAAGTATAACGAGGCACAAAATGTAGAGCAGAAAAGTGCAGGGAGGTCCTCCCAGCACCGCCCATTCTTCCTGACTGCCTGGGCATCCTTCCTTTTAAAAGGCCTTCGCTTGCTCAGCACTTTCTGGAGCTTTTCTCTGTTCCGGAAATCTGCAAAGCCATTGGTTCGACGCATCACGGGTTCAAACGAAAGTGACAGAAAAACGTTTCAGAAAGAGACCAAGTTTGAAGAATTTGTTTGACTGGAAGATTTTCAAGAGGCTGAAGAAGTTAATGGGATGCCAACAACTCTTCGCCTCCTCTTCCGCAATATGAACTACTGAGGCCCTCCTCAGATGTTGCTTCGTTATTGTTGTGATTTCCATGGATGCTGTTTCAGTTGTTGTTGTTGTTTCCTTGCATGCTTTTTCCTTGATGGTTATTTTCTTTCTGCCCCTGCTGAGGGAAGGCCAGAGGGTGCTGCAGGCAAGCACAAGCTCTGGACACCCAGAGGAGGCATCTCAGGCTTTTCCTCTTCCCTTGTGGCAACGTTTCCCCTTGCATTCAGTATAAATAAAGTTTGTTCTTGTTCCTCCTGGTGTTGCTGATGTCTTTGTAAAAGCAGTTTCTGTTCTCCCTTATGGAATTGGCCAAATTCAGTTCCAGCTGGGCTTTGCTTTGCTACCTTTCTCCCTGCATGCCCCAACGACATCCACGCCAGCCTCCTGTGCTGCTGCCCTCCTTCCAAAGCTGTAAATTCTGTGTTTTCCCTGAGTCCCAGGCAGAGCTTCCTGCTCAGCCGCTCTGCTTCCCCACCAGCTCGTCTTTGGGCACATGGGCACGGGCTGCTCGTGCCTGTGCCTTCAAGGATTTCTCCCTGCACAATGTGCAGCCTCCCTGGACTCCTCTGCCCCTCAGGACAGCATCCCCAGGGAGCCTCTCAAACAGCGTGGCTGGACTGACTCGCCCTGGGCAGCCCCTCCAGCCTGGATGGAGCTTGTCCACACCGTGATTGTCCCGGCCCCAGAGGCCCAGAGCCTCCACCTGTTGTGTAGAGGGAGCTGGGAAGGTGAGATGGGCCAGGAGGGGATTCCTCTGCTGCCCCCAGCAGGGACCTCTTTCCATTCCCCCTGTTTTTTGGGTCCCCTCCTTCTGCCTGCTGGTCACACCCTTGGCGATCCTCAACTTCTTGGCACGTGTCTGTCTGGGACATTTGTCCAATGGCTGCTTCAGTGTGGCTCCAGTCCCTCTCCCTCTCCCACTCCCTGACACTCCTTATCTTTCCACTTCCCCCTTCAGCTCTGCCACTGGGCTGAGCAGAGCATGCACCTGGTCCTACCTCGCCCAGGTGTTATTTCTGCCAGCCCCAGTGCCAATGCCTGGCTCCAGCACTCCCTGTAGAGTTTTCCCATTGCAATGAGGCCTTCCTGGATAGCTCTTTGGGTATCACAGAAAGAGGCTTTGCAGTACTGCTTCTAAAACATCCCAAGGCCCCTGAAGCTTTCCAGGGTCAACACTTTTGTGTTCCAAATGTCTCCTGTGAGCACAAGAGCTCTGGGTGGTGGGGGGGAAGGGGAATGGCATTGTCCTCCTGCAGAGGCCATGGCACTGGTGTCCCCGTGGTGCTGGCTTGGAGCTGCACAAGCAGCATTGTCCCCTCTGCACCCCTGAGGTTTTTGCCTCCTCCTCCTTTCCTTTGCCCTCCCTCAAACCCGCCTGGCTCCCAGGCTGATGGTTGCATTGTTGTACCTCCTCCTGCTGAAGAGGTGCTGTCATTGAGCAGAATCATCTTCTCAAGGAGGTTTAATGCACATGCATGAAAGGCACCTTTGCCTTATATGGATCAGAATAGGCTTAAAATAGTGTCAGGGAGTGTAAGACACGAATCACAGAGATCAGGGAGGAATTTCTTCATGGAAAGGGTGGTCAGGCCTTGGGAGGGGCTGCCCAAGCAGGTGTGGACTCCCCACGCCTGCAAGGGTCCAAGGAACGGCTGGAGGTGGCACTGAGTGCTGTGGCCTGGCTGCCAAGGTGGGGACGGGGCACAGGATGGACGGGCTGAAGCCGGAGGTGTTTTCCATCGTCAGTGCCTCTGAGGCTCCGTGACTCCGTGCCCAGGACTGGAGGCCGCCGTGCCGCAAGCGCTGCCGGTCGCGCCCCGGCCCGAGCTGTTGGGCCGCGCGTTTCCCCTCAGGCCGGGGCGGCCGCTGCCGGTGCCGCCGCCCGGAGGCGGAGGTGGCCGGGCGGCGGAGCGGCCGCGCTTCGCGGCCGGGCCGGGCCGCCTCTCTGGCCGCTGCTTGCGGGGCCGTGCCGGCCTTGCCCGAGCTGCCCGCGGCTCCCTTTGCACGGCGCTCGCTGCCGGGGCCGGCGCGCTCAGGCGGAGCTGCCGCCCCTCAGGCTCGCGGCGCTTCCCGCCATTGTGGCTGCGGCTGCCTCAGCCTCTGCCGGCGCCCATCCCGACATTGCCCGGCTTTGGGCAAGCTCCCCGCGCCCTCCCAGCGCCGTTTGCGGCCTTTGGCCCTGCCTGGGTGCCGCCTGCCCACCAAAGGCGCTCTCACCGCTCCGCACAAGTGGAGAGGAGAAAAAGGACAGCGAAAGGCTCAGGAGTTTACAGAAAGGGAGGGAGAGATCCCGCCCCGCTCATGGTCACGGTCAGGGACACAACGGCCGGAACTTGGGGATATTAATTACATTTATTGTCAAGAAAATCAGAGCAGGATAATGAGAAACAAAAGAAGTTTGAACAGCACCTGTAGCCCTAAAGCCATGCCAAACCCTGGCCACACAAACCCAATACAGCTCGGAATGGCTTCACAGTGACACAGGGCAGGCTTAGATCTTGTGTTCAGGTGAAATCCTTCCCTGGGAGGGTGGCAGGCCCTGGCACAGGGTGCCCAGAGCAGCTGGGGCTGCCCCTGGATCCCTGGCAGTGTCCAAGGCCAGGTGGGACGGGGCTTGGAGCAGCCTGGGCTAGTGGAAGGTGTCCCTGCCATGGCAGGGGTGAAACCGGATGGGCTTTCAGGCCCCTTCCAAGCCATGATTGGGCAGATCGATGGCTCTGAGACAGAGTCATTTGGTGACAGCATGGCCTGAACTGCGGTTTGCTGCGAGCTGTGATGCCAAGCACCATGACGGTGACAAGAGCATTGCTACAGTGTCATAAGAAGGACCACTGTGACATTGGCAGCAGCACTGTGACACAGGAGCTGCCACAGGTGCAGCTCAGGTCTGCGTCCCAGGCGACTGCAGCCAGTCCTGCCTCGCCATGGACCTGGTGATGCGTCTGGTGCACGCTCTGCTCCTGCTGGCCCTGCTGCTGGCAGTGGCCCCCTCCCCAGCAGTGGGCAAGGAGCTCTGCCCAGAGCCCTGCCACTGCTCAGGCCGCGGGCGGCTGAACTGCGGCCACGCCGGCCTGGCCACCGTGCCCCCGGCCAGCCGCCGCCAAGCCCTGGCCTTCCTGTGAGTCCCAGGGCCCCTCAGAGCCCTGCAGCTGCCCCTCCTCGGCTCCCTGGCTCTGCAAACCCCACCTGGGACACCCGGGGGACTCCCTGGCCAGAGACAGGGGGGGTTTGGGGGCCTGAGCACAGCATGAGGGTGAAGCCAGCTGGGCACTCTGCGCCTTCTCCAGGCAAAGCCCAATTCCAGCTCTGCAGCCGAAGGGCAGGGAAATGGGCTTTCCTGAGGGGGGACCGGCTCTTTGTCTCTTTGCAGAGATTTCACTGGCAACTCCATTGCTGCTGTTGGAAAACAAACCTGGAAGGACTACCCATGGACTGAGACCTTGTAAGTGCCCTGCAGCATTTCAAATATCAGCAGTCTGGGGAGATGCCGTCCTTTGGTCTGGGGTTGGAGCAGCAGCCCTCACACCACACGCTTCCATTGGAATTCAAAGCTCAGCTGCTCTGCCAAGCAGGGGTGTGAATCACCACAGCTTCCCAGCATGGCAAGAATTGCCTCGAGTCTCTTGCAGCCAGGGCACCATCCCTGTGTCTGTGTGCCCAGGGATCAAGCTGTGGTCAGCTTCAGCCGGCCAGGAGCAGGGGCCTGCTCTGTCCAGGAGTGGGGACGATCCCTGCCGCGGTGGCCCAGAGAGATGCGTCAGTCAAGCTGCTGCAGGAGATTTTCCCATGACAATCCCAGTTGCTGCTGGGCTGTGGCCGCTGTCACAATGTCCCTGTGTCCCCTTGCAGAGTGCTCAGGGACAATGAGCTGCGGGCAGTGAAGAGGCATTCCCTGGAGGGGCTGTTCCTGCTGAAGCACCTGTAAGCACCGTGCCCTGCCCAGGGCAGGGGAGGCTCCTGCCTGCCCCTCCCTGGGGCCCTGCTGCTCAGCCCAGCTACGGGCACGTGGCCTTTGGCCCTGCTGGCATCCAGGCTGCAGAGGCAGGTAAAAGCAACAGGGCAAAAGAAAGTGACATTTGTTGTCCTGCCTGGAACAGGGATTTGTCCTGCAATGAGATCCTGTCCATTGAGGAACGGGCATTTGAGTCACTGCCTTTCCTGAAGTTTCTGTGAGTGATCAAGTTTCTTTCTGGTGGTTTTAGCTCAGTCTTTGCATGGGCACCCTTCCTGTGTAGGAAAATGCTCCTGCTGTTTTCCCCACAGTCCCTAAATCTGCCCTGCCCAGAGCCCAGCTGAGCTGCAGAGGTCAATGCCCATGGCTGGGCGGCCACGCCAGGGGACAGAACCCAGCGGGGTTGTCCACACACAGCCATCAGAGCAGCCAGTTCTGGCAGCCTTGGCTGCATCCTGGAACAGAAACAGAGTCAGCACGTGTGCCCTTCACTTGCCCTCCTGGGCAGGCTACAAACGCTGAGAAAGCAGCAGTTTCCTCCCTCTTCCACCTTGGATTGGCACCTTTCCTGCAAAGGGCTCCTTCTTTGCCCCCTCTCTCTGTAGGGCAGGCGTGATTCCTTTGTGTGACCTCCTCTTTCCCCAGGAATCTCTCCTGGAATGGCCTCACACAGATCCGCAGCGACACTTTCCAGGCCTGGCATGGGATGCAGTTCCTCCAGGAGCTGTAAGTGGCCCCAGGGCTAAAGGCACGGCAGGGTCTCTGCAGGGTCAGTGGGCAAGAGCAGATTTGCCCTTGGGAAAGTCCTGATTGCAACTGTGGATGTCAGGCAGGGAGCACCAGGAGCGTGCAGCTGCAAAGGCCCTTTCCCCTGCCCTGCTCCTCTCCTGCAAGGCTTCCTTGAATGCGGCCGGGCCGTGCCCACGTGCCCGGCACAGCCAGCTCACATCCTTGCCATCAGCCCTGAGAGAGCTCTGTTGTTTCTCAGGATCCTCAGCCACAACCCGCTGGCTGTCATTGATGATGCTGCCTTCTTCAAGCTGCCCTCAGTGAGCTTTCTGTAAGTATTGGCTCACTTGGAGCAGATCCCCAGAGAGCTGTGTCTCTCTGGAGTGCCCTGTTGTCAGGAAAGCTGCACAAATGGTGCAGGAGCAAATCTCCCTCTTGGCCTGCCTGAGTCTGCCGGAGTCACAACTCCCCTGGCTTCTCTGGGAGCTGGCAGAAGTGGATGCCTCTGCATACAGCACCACCATCATCAGGGCCCTGGGCTTGCTCTGAGAGCAGAGTTGTGGCAATGTCACCAGAGAGTTTCATGAGCTCTTTCCAATGTTTGCAGAGACCTGAGTGCCACCCAAGTGAACTCGCAGGCGCTGCTGCAGCTGCTGCAGAGCACAGTGAGCTTGGAAACCCTGTGAGTGTGTGGGACTGAGCCCCAGCCGCCAGCAGGCCCCGAGTGCTGCGACAGGGGCTCTGCTTGGGAAGCAAATCCGTGTGCCACAAAACCAGAACAAGCCCAGTAGTAAGGTCAAGAGTTGCTGTTTCCTTCTGGGAACGTGCCAAAACTCACCAGCTCCCAGGCAGAATCTCACCTTTGGGGTGACTTGCTGCAGGCTTCTCAAAGGGGAGTTTGAACTGCAGGCGGGTGCATTTCTGTGTCACGTGGTGTTTTGGGAGCAGTGCTACTTTCCAGGTTAAAATCGCCATTTAATGTTTTCCCTTGGGAGTCAGGGCCCTTTCCCAGAGCTGTGGCACACAGTGAGGCACAAGCCCCCTGCGTGGTATCGGTGTGTTCCCTGAGCTGGGCTCTGAGCCATGCACTGGGTGGCCAGGTGTTCCTCCAAGAATGCCCTCTTGTCTGCAGCCAAGTGCCCAAGGAGGCGGCCTGCTGCCTGTGCCAGGAGCGTCCCCGGCCCGAGAGCCCCTGCAGGACCATCCAGTTCCTGTGCCAGAAGCTGTGCAGCACCAGCGCCCCGCAGTGCGGTGGGTGTCCGGAGGGGCTGGGGGAGCTCAAATCTGCCCCTTCTCCTGAGCCTGGGGAGATGCTGCAGCACTGCGCCGTGCTGGGGGGTGCTGATCGGGCCTTGGACTACAGGCCTTGGACACAACACCTTGGGATGGAAAGTTCCTGGAGACTGTACATATCTTGTGTGTCACATAGTGTCTGGACAAGCAACAGCTCACTGGGCCCAGCAAACCTACCAATTTCCTACCCACACCATGGCCCCCAGGCAAGGAAGGCAGGAATGCCCCGTGCCCTTCCCTGGTGCTGGAAGGCAAGGTCTGCCCATAAAGGCCCCAGATTCCCCTAACAGCCTGGTTTCTGTGCCACCCCACTGCCCACTGCAGGGCAAAGGGCAGGGCCCCTGATGTGCTCTGCAGGGTGAACACCAAGCACCCTCATGCCCTGGTTGGCCCGTGCAGGGGGAGCAAAGCCCCGTCCTGCTCTAGCTGGGCACAGGGCACAGCACATCCTGTGCACAGCAGGGCCAGGCTGCCCTTCTGCAAACAGGTACAGCCAGGTTTCCAAGGGCCCCAGGGAGCTCGCTTCTCTCACTGCCTCAGCCCCAGGTTTCCCACAGCACAGTCCCAGAGCTCTGGTGCCCTTGAGGGAGTTGTTCATGCTCTAACAGCTTCAGCTGCTGTTCCTGGCAATGGCCCCGGAGCAAAGGAGTCCCTGGGCATTCCTCCCGTGCCAGTCTGTGCCCCCCTTGCAGTGCTGATCTTTCCTCTGGGGTCTCTGCCTCTTCACTGGCTCCTGCAGAGCAAGCCAGGCCTGCTCATCTGGAGCTGTGGGAACCTCTCTGACAGCAATCCCATTCCCCTGGGATGTTTCCCTCCCATCCAAACAGAGCCCCAGGAGACACCAGGAAAGAACCAGCTCTCTGCTCTGCCCCAAGGGGATAACGGCATGGATTGAAGGGCTCTTCTCCTCACCACAACACATCCCCCACTCTGCTCTTGTGCTTGCTGGCCTTGAGATGAGCTGCTGCTGCCTGGGGTAACCTCTGAGCCTGTGTTTGTGTCCAGCTGCTGATCTGCTCTCTTGCTGTTCTCCAGCTCAGACAAGTCTTCTACGGAGTCGGGGAGAAATAATGGACTTGGAACAAGGCAGAGAGCTGAACACCATCCCAGTGTTGAGCCTCAAGCCCAAGGAGCCTTCACTGGGAGATGGTGAAACTGTCACGCTTGTGGTTGCCCTGACCCTGAGCACTGAGGGTGATGTCAGCAGCCTGGACCGTTCCAGAACAAATTCACATCCCCCTCAGCATCTCTTGGGGCATGAAGGCAAAACAAGCGCTCATGACCTGAGGGCCAAGGTGCAGAAGAAGCTGCACAAGGTTAAAAGCATAAAGACTGAAAAAAGCATTGTCCCACACCATCCCCAGCCTGCTAGGCTGAAGGGTGTGGTGAAAAAGACACCCTCAAGCTGGGATCACAAGCAGATGGAACCGCATTTGAATTGGCGAGCACCGAACCCCTGGGATGTAGTTGGTGGGTTAAACCCCATTCATGACAAGTTGGTTGGCAGATACCTCATAGATGACTTGGAAGATCCAGCTCCAAGGCAGAACTATGTCGATTCTGACAAACGGCCAAAGAAGGAGTTCAGCCATTACTGGGCTG
This sequence comes from Agelaius phoeniceus, assembly GCF_051311805.1. NCBI lineage: Eukaryota > Metazoa > Chordata > Aves > Passeriformes > Icteridae > Agelaius > Agelaius phoeniceus. Next base: position 5,175,044 of record NC_135290.1, on the reverse strand, counting down.
GACATAATCAGCTTTTCTACCAGGCTTTGAGACCTGTGAAAGCAGCAGGAGAGCCCAGAGCCACCGTCACCAAAGATGAGCTGCGTCTAAACAGGAACCTGGATTTTCTCTCTGACCCCTTGGTTCAGAGAGGCCCTGCTGTGAGCAGTGGAGGAGGAGCCACGGCTGAGGAGGAACAATCCTCTCTAGGTGGGCACCTCCTGATCATGCCTGACACCACAGGCACACACTGGAAGCAACAGGAAGAAGACTCCAGGTTCCTTAATAAACCTTGGAGCCCCCAAGGTCCAGACCTTGCACCAGTTCCAGAAGAGCTCTTGGAAGCCATGGTTGATCGTCACCTGCGCTTGCTGGTGCCAGACAAAAGCCTGCGGATGTTCATGGCCCACATGGAGCGAGCCCTGAGGATGGACTGCAGCCTGCCCCAGCTCAAGCTGGTGTGTGCCAAGATGGTCTCAAAGACGGAGCTGCTTCTAAAGGTGCTCAGTGAGAGGCAAGAGAACAAGGGAGCCTATGATGGCATGGGCCGGTGTCCTCTGCAAGAGAACATCTCCAGGCGCACAGCTTTGGAGGAGGATCAGGAGCCCACAAAGAAGGTAGGAGAGCTGCAGGCACTGATGCGTCTGCCTCTCTGGGCAAGGGAGAATGGAAGGAGGAGTAATCCTCTTGCCCCCCGTGATCTTCTTTCCTCTTCTCTGAACAGAAATCACATCACACTCAGGAAATGATCATGTTTCTGACTATGTTATCTCTCTTCGTTATCATTGGTGTGATGCTGAAAGTCTCATTCCAGGTAAGCCAATTTCTTGTTTGACACAGAGCTGTCTGTCTTGTAGCTGGAGTGCCCAGGTGACAAGCCCCATGTGCCACTGCAGATGGCCCTGCATGTGCGTGCTGGGTACCACAGGAGATGTTGTTCCAAGCCTGGAGCCTGTGGCAGCATCCACAGCACCCAGCTCAGCAGGGTCCAGCCTGCCGGAGGGAAGCTTGTCCTGCCTTCTCTCCCAGCTCCCCCCAGCTTTGCTTTGCTCGCCTGCCTTCAGCCACACAGCAATGAGAGCTCTTGGCCTCTCCTGTTTGGTAGAATATTACAGGAAAACGGATGTTGCAAATCTCCCATTTTCCTTCCCCAGAAGCGCTCTCAACGTTGTGAACTTGACTCGCAACCCCGCGACACCAGGAATTTGTGGCTGACAAGGTAACTACTCCCCGCCCGTGCCACTGCTGTGCCACCAAGAGTCTTTGCTGTGCAGAGCAGCTCCTCCTGGAGCCCCGCAGCCGCGCAGGTGCCGCTGCCCAGGACTCTCCCGGCTGTGTTTGCAACACGTCGCGTTTGGGGCAGCCCCGGGCAAGCGGCTCCTGAGCGGCAGCGCTGGGCACGGCCGGGGGCTCCCAGCCCAAGCAGCCCTTCCCACGCCGGCGCTGGGATGGATGTCCTGGGCCCCGGTGTGCTCCCGAATTTCTGTGAGCACGGGCAATACCTCTGTGTTCCCAGAACAGTCTCCTCTGCTGATGGCTCTGCCCCATTTTTGCCCGCTCCCTCCCCGCAGTGGCTGGTGAAGAACTCACTGCCATCCTCTCCGGTTGCCTTTTGCATGCAGGGCTCATTCTCTGGATTGCCGGCCATTGCCATCCCTGCTGGGGCTCCCCATCTTCCTTGGGCTCTGCTGGCACACCCCCGAGCAGGGAGAAGTGCTGGCACCTGCTGCAGCCCTCCCTGGCCAGACCTCCCTGCTGACGGAGCGGGAGCAGGGAGCTCTGGGGATGGGATGTCCAGAAGCCTTTTTGTCCCCATTCACCTCGCTCACTCCATTGCTTTGCAGCGTTGGAAATGCCCCTTCCCAGCTCCTGCAGTGGCTGCTTCCCAGACAGGCCAGAGCACAGGCAGCCCTGTTGCCCACAGCCTCCATCACCAGCTGCCCTCTCTCTTTAACCCTATTTTCTCTTTTTGATTTTTTCAGGTTCTGTGTTATACTGCAACAGAGATGGAGGAAGTATAACGAGGCACAAAATGTAGAGCAGAAAAGTGCAGGGAGGTCCTCCCAGCACCGCCCATTCTTCCTGACTGCCTGGGCATCCTTCCTTTTAAAAGGCCTTCGCTTGCTCAGCACTTTCTGGAGCTTTTCTCTGTTCCGGAAATCTGCAAAGCCATTGGTTCGACGCATCACGGGTTCAAACGAAAGTGACAGAAAAACGTTTCAGAAAGAGACCAAGTTTGAAGAATTTGTTTGACTGGAAGATTTTCAAGAGGCTGAAGAAGTTAATGGGATGCCAACAACTCTTCGCCTCCTCTTCCGCAATATGAACTACTGAGGCCCTCCTCAGATGTTGCTTCGTTATTGTTGTGATTTCCATGGATGCTGTTTCAGTTGTTGTTGTTGTTTCCTTGCATGCTTTTTCCTTGATGGTTATTTTCTTTCTGCCCCTGCTGAGGGAAGGCCAGAGGGTGCTGCAGGCAAGCACAAGCTCTGGACACCCAGAGGAGGCATCTCAGGCTTTTCCTCTTCCCTTGTGGCAACGTTTCCCCTTGCATTCAGTATAAATAAAGTTTGTTCTTGTTCCTCCTGGTGTTGCTGATGTCTTTGTAAAAGCAGTTTCTGTTCTCCCTTATGGAATTGGCCAAATTCAGTTCCAGCTGGGCTTTGCTTTGCTACCTTTCTCCCTGCATGCCCCAACGACATCCACGCCAGCCTCCTGTGCTGCTGCCCTCCTTCCAAAGCTGTAAATTCTGTGTTTTCCCTGAGTCCCAGGCAGAGCTTCCTGCTCAGCCGCTCTGCTTCCCCACCAGCTCGTCTTTGGGCACATGGGCACGGGCTGCTCGTGCCTGTGCCTTCAAGGATTTCTCCCTGCACAATGTGCAGCCTCCCTGGACTCCTCTGCCCCTCAGGACAGCATCCCCAGGGAGCCTCTCAAACAGCGTGGCTGGACTGACTCCCCCTGGGCAGCCCCTCCAGCCTGGATGGAGCTTGTCCACACCGTGATTGTCCCGGCCCCAGAGGCCCAGAGCCTCCACCTGTTGTGTAGAGGGAGCTGGGAAGGTGAGATGGGCCAGGAGGGGATTCCTCTGCTGCCCCCAGCAGGGACCTCTTTCCATTCCCCCTGTTTTTTGGGTCCCCTCCTTCTGCCTGCTGGTCACACCCTTGGCGATCCTCAACTTCTTGGCACGTGTCTGTCTGGGACATTTGTCCAATGGCTGCTTCAGTGTGGCTCCAGTCCCTCTCCCTCTCCCACTCCCTGACACTCCTTATCTTTCCACTTCCCCCTTCAGCTCTGCCACTGGGCTGAGCAGAGCATGCACCTGGTCCTACCTCGCCCAGGTGTTATTTCTGCCAGCCCCAGTGCCAATGCCTGGCTCCAGCACTCCCTGTAGAGTTTTCCCATTGCAATGAGGCCTTCCTGGATAGCTCTTTGGGTATCACAGAAAGAGGCTTTGCAGTACTGCTTCTAAAACATCCCAAGGCCCCTGAAGCTTTCCAGGGTCAACACTTTTGTGTTCCAAATGTCTCCTGTGAGCACAAGAGCTCTGGGTGGTGGGGGGGAAGGGGAATGGCATTGTCCTCCTGCAGAGGCCATGGCACTGGTGTCCCCGTGGTGCTGGCTTGGAGCTGCACAAGCAGCATTGTCCCCTCTGCACCCCTGAGGTTTTTGCCTCCTCCTCCTTTCCTTTGCCCTCCCTCAAACCCGCCTGGCTCCCAGGCTGATGGTTGCATTGTTGTACCTCCTCCTGCTGAAGAGGTGCTGTCATTGAGCAGAATCATCTTCTCAAGGAGGTTTAATGCACATGCATGAAAGGCACCTTTGCCTTATATGGATCAGAATAGGCTTAAAATAGTGTCAGGGAGTGTAAGACACGAATCACAGAGATCAGGGAGGAATTTCTTCATGGAAAGGGTGGTCAGGCCTTGGGAGGGGCTGCCCAAGCAGGTGTGGACTCCCCACGCCTGCAAGGGTCCAAGGAACGGCTGGAGGTGGCACTGAGTGCTGTGGCCTGGCTGCCAAGGTGGGGACGGGGCACAGGATGGACGGGCTGAAGCCGGAGGTGTTTTCCATCGTCAGTGCCTCTGAGGCTCCGTGACTCCGTGCCCAGGACTGGAGGCCGCCGTGCCGCAAGCGCTGCCGGTTGCGCCCCGGCCCGAGCTGTTGGGCCGCGCGTTTCCCCTCAGGCCGGGGCGGCCGCTGCCGGTGCCGCCGCCCGGAGGCGGAGGTGGCCGGGCGGCGGAGCGGCCGCGCTTCGCGGCCGGGCCGGGCCGCCTCTCTGGCCGCTGCTTGCGGGGCCGTGCCGGCCTTGCCCGAGCTGCCCGCGGCTCCCTTTGTACGGCGCTCGCTGCCGGGGCCGGCGCGCTCAGGCGGAGCTGCCGCCCCTCAGGCTCGCGGCGCTTCCCGCCATTGTGGCTGCGGCTGCCTCAGCCTCTGCCGGCGCCCATCCCGACATTGCCCGGCTTTGGGCAAGCTCCCCGCGCCCTCCCAGCGCCGTTTGCGGCCTTTGGCCCTGCCTGGGTGCCGCCTGCCCACCAAAGGCGCTCTCACCGCTCCGCACAAGTGGAGAGGAGAAAAAGGACAGCGAAAGGCTCAGGAGTTTACAGAAAGGGAGGGAGAGATCCCGCCCCGCTCATGGTCACGGTCAGGGACACAACGGCCGGAACTTGGGGATATTAATTACATTTATTGTCAAGAAAATCAGAGCAGGATAATGAGAAACAAAAGAAGTTTGAACAGCACCTGTAGCCCTAAAGCCATGCCAAACCCTGGCCACACAAACCCAATACAGCTCGGAATGGCTTCACAGTGACACAGGACAGGCTTAGATCTTGTGTTCAGGTGAAATCCTTCCCTGGGAGGGTGGGCAGGCCCTGGCACAGGGTGCCCAGAGCAGCTGGGGCTGCCCCTGGATCCCTGGCAGTGTCCAAGGCCAGGTGGGACGGGGCTTGGAGCAGCCTGGGCTAGTGGAAGGTGTCCCTGCCATGGCAGGGGTGAAACCGGATGGGCTTTCAGGCCCCTTCCAAGCCATGATTGGGCAGATCGATGGCTCTGAGACAGAGTCATTTGGTGACAGCATGGCCTGAACTGCGGTTTGCTGCGAGCTGTGATGCCAAGCACCATGACGGTGACAAGAGCATTGCTACAGTGTCATAAGAAGGACCACTGTGACATTGGCAGCAGCACTGTGACACAGGAGCTGCCACAGGTGCAGCTCAGGTCTGCGTCCCAGGCGACTACAGCCAGTCCTGCCTCGCCATGGACCTGGTGATGCGTCTGGTGCACGCTCTGCTCCTGCTGGCCCTGCTGCTGGCAGTGGCCCCCTCCCCAGCAGTGGGCAAGGAGCTCTGCCCAGAGCCCTGCCACTGCCCAGGCCGCGGGCGGCTGAACTGCGGCCACGCCGGCCTGGCCACCGTGCCCCCGGCCAGCCGCCGCCAAGCCCTGGCCTTCCTGTGAGTCCCAGGGCCCCTCAGAGCCCTGCAGCTGCCCCTCCTCGGCTCCCTGGCTCTGCAAACCCCACCTGGGACACCCGGGGGACTCCCTGGCCAGAGACAGGGGGGGTTTGGGGGCCTGAGCACAGCATGAGGGTGAAGCCAGCTGGGCACTCTGCGCCTTCTCCAGGCAAAGCCCAATTCCAGCTCTGCAGCCGAAGGGCAGGGAAATGGGCTTTCCTGAGGGGGGACTGGCTCTTTGTCTCTTTGCAGAGATTTCACTGGCAACTCCATTGCTGCTGTTGGAAAACAAACCTGGAAGGACTACCCATGGACTGAGACCTTGTAAGTGCCCTGCAGCATTTCAAATATCAGCAGTTTGGGGAGATGCCATCCTTTGGTCTGGGGTTGGAGCAGCAGCCCTCACACCACCCGCTTCCATTGGAATTCAAAGCTCAGCTGCTCTGCCAAGCAGGGGTGTGAATCACCACAGCTTCCCAGCATGGCAAGAATTGCCTCGAGTCTCTTGCAGCCAGGGCCCCATGCCCGTGTCTGTGTGCCCAGGGATCAAGCTGTGGTCAGCTTCAGCCGGCCAGGAGCAGGGGCCTGCTCTGGCCAGGAGTGGGGACGATCCCTGCAGCGGTGGCCCAGAGAGATGCGTCAGTCAAGCTGCTGCAGGAGATTTTCCCATGACAATCCCAGTTGCTGCTGGGCTGTGGCCGCTGTCACAATGTCCCTGTGTCCCCTTGCAGAGTGCTCAGGGACAATGAGCTGCGGGCAGTGAAGAGGCATTCCCTGGAGGGGCTGTTCCTGCTGAAGCACCTGTAAGCACTGTGCCCTGCCCAGGGCAGGGGAGGCTCCTGCCTGCCCCTCCCTGGGGCCCTGCTGCTCAGCCCAGCTACGGGCACGTGGCCTTTGGCCCTGCTGGCATCCAGGCTGCAGAGGCAGGTAAAAGCAACAGGGCAAAAGAAAGTGACATTTGTTGTCCTGCCTGGAACAGGGATTTGTCCTGCAATGAGATCCTGTCCATTGAGGAACGGGCATTTGAGTCACTGCCTTTCCTGAAGTTTCTGTGAGTGATCAAGTTTCTTTCTGGTGGTTTTAGCTCAGTCTTTGCATGGGCACCCTTCCTGTGTAGGAAAATGCTCCTGCTGTTTTCCCCACAGTCCCTAAATCTGCCCTGCCCAGAGCCCAGCTGAGCTGCAGAGGTCAATGCCCATGGCTGGGCGGCCACGCCAGGGGACAGAACCCAGCGGGGTTGTCCACACACAGCCATCAGAGCAGCCAGTTCTGGCAGCCTTGGCTGCATCCTGGAACAGAAACAGAGTCAGCACGTGTGCCCTTCACTTGCCCTCCTGGGCAGGCTACAAACGCTGAGAAAGCAGCAGTTTCCTCCCTCTTCCACCTTGGATTGGCACCTTTCCTGCAAAGGGCTCCTTCTTTGCCCCCTCTCTCTGTAGGGCAGGCGTAATTCCTTTGTGTGACCTCCTCTTTCCCCAGGAATCTCTCCTGGAATGGCCTCACACAGATCCGCAGCGACACTTTCCAGGCCTGGCATGGGATGCAGTTCCTCCAGGAGCTGTAAGTGGCCCCAGGGCTAAAGGCACGGCAGGGTCTCTGCAGGGTCAGTGGGCAAGAGCAGATTTGCCCTTGGAAAAGTCCTGATTGCAACTGTGGATGTCAGGCAGGGAGCACCAGGAGCGTGCAGCTGCAAAGGCCCTTTCCCCTGCCCTGCTCCTCTCCTGCAAGGCTTCCTTGAATACGGCCGGGCCGTGCCCACGTGCCCGGCACAGCCAGCTCACATCCTTGCCATCAGCCCTGAGAGAGCTCTGTTGTTTCTCAGGATCCTCAGCCACAACCCGCTGGCTGTCATTGATGATGCTGCCTTCTTCAAGCTGCCCTCAGTGAGCTTTCTGTAAGTATTGGCTCATTTGGAGCAGATCCAGAGAGAGCTGTGTCTCTCTGGAGTGCCCTGTTGTCAGGAAAGCTGCACAAATGGTGCAGGAGCAAATCTCCCTCTTGGCCTGCCTGAGTCTGCCGGAGTCACAACTCCCCTGGCTTCTCTGGGAGCTGGCAGAAGTGGATGCCTCTGCATACAGCACCACCATCATCAGGGCCCTGGGCTTGCTCTGAGAGCAGAGTTGTGGCAATGTCACCAGAGAGTTTCATGAGCTCTTTCCAATGTTTGCAGAGACCTGAGTGCCACCCAAGTGAACTCGCAGGCGCTGCTGCAGCTGCTGCAGAGCACAGTGAGCTTGGAAACCCTGTGAGTGTGTGGGACTGAGCCCCAGCCGCCAGCAGGCCCCGAGTGCTGCGACAGGGGCTCTGCTTGGGAAGCAAATCCGTGTGCCACAAAACCAGAACAAGCCCAGTAGTAAGGTCAAGAGTTGCTGTTTCCTTCTGGGAACGTGCCAAAACTCACCAGCTCCCAGGCAGAATCTCACCTTTGGGGTGACTTGCTGCAGGCTTCTCAAAGGGGAGTTTGAACTGCAGGCGGGTGCATTTCTGTGTCACGTGGTGTTTTGGGAGCAGTGCTACTTTCCAGGTTAAAATCGCCATTTAATGTTTTCCCTTGGGAGTCAGGGCCCTTTCCCAGAGCTGTGGCACACAGTGAGGCACAAGCCCCCTGCGTGGTATCGGTGTGTTCCCTGAGCTGGGCTCTGAGCCATGCACTGGGTGGCCAGGTGTTCCTCCAAGAATGCCCTCTTGTCTGCAGCCAAGTGCCCAAGGAGGCGGCCTGCTGCCTGTGCCAGGAGCGTCCCCGGCCCGAGAGCCCCTGCAGGACCATCCAGTTCCTGTGCCAGAAGCTGTGCAGCACCAGCGCCCCGCAGTGCGGTGGGTGTCCGGAGGGGCTGGGGGAGCTCAAATCTGCCCCTTCTCCTGAGCCTGGGGAGATGCTGCAGCACTGCGCCGTGCTGGGGGGTGCTGATCGGGCCTTGGACTACAGGCCTTGGACACAACACCTTGGGATGGAAAGTTCCTGGAGACTGTACATATCTTGTGTGTCACATAGTGTCTGGACAAGCAACAGCTCACTGGGCCCAGCAAACCTACCAATTTCCTACCCACACCATGGCCCCCAGGCAAGGAAGGCAGGAATGCCCCGTGCCCTTCCCTGGTGCTGGAAGGCAAGGTCTGCCCATAAAGGCCCCAGATTCCCCTAACAGCCTGGTTTCTGTGCCACCCCACTGCCCACTGCAGGGCAAAGGGCAGGGCCCCTGATGTGCTCTGCAGGGTGAACACCAAGCACCCTCATGCCCTGGTTGGCCCGTGCAGGGGGAGCAAAGCCCCGTCCTGCTCTAGCTGGGCACAGGGCACAGCACATCCTGTGCACAGCAGGGCCAGGCTGCCCTTCTGCAAACAGGTACAGCCAGGTTTCCAAGGGCCCCAGGGAGCTCGCTTCTCTCACTGCCTCAGCCCCAGGTTTCCCACAGCACAGTCCCAGAGCTCTGGTGCCCTTGAGGGAGTTGTTCATGCTCTAACAGCTTCAGCTGCTGTTCCTGGCAATGGCCCCGGAGCAAAGGAGTCCCTGGGCATTCCTCCCGTGCCAGTCTGTGCCCCCCTTGCAGTGCTGATCTTTCCTCTGGGGTCTCTGCCTCTTCACTGGCTCCTGCAGAGCAAGCCAGGCCTGCTCATCTGGAGCTGTGGGAACCTCTCTGACAGCAATCCCATTCCCCTGGGATGTTTCCCTCCCATCCAAACAGAGCCCCAGGAGACACCAGGAAAGAACCAGCTCTCTGCTCTGCCCCAAGGGGATAACGGCATGGATTGAAGGGCTCTTCTCCTCACCACAACACATCCCCCACTCTGCTCTTGTGCTTGCTGGCCTTGAGATGAGCTGCTGCTGCCTGGGGTAACCTCTGAGCCTGTGTTTGTGTCCAGCTGCTGATCTGCTCTCTTGCTGTTCTCCAGCTCAGACAAGTCTTCTACGGAGTCGGGGAGAAATAATGGACTTGGAACAAGGCAGAGAGCTGAACACCATCCCAGTGTTGAGCCTCAAGCCCAAGGAGCCTTCACTGGGAGATGGTGAAACTGTCACGCTTGTGGTTGCCCTGACCCTGAGCACTGAGGGTGATGTCAGCAGCCTGGACCGTTCCAGAACAAATTCACATCCCCCTCAGCATCTCTTGGGGCATGAAGGCAAAACAAGCGCTCATGACCTGAGGGCCAAGGTGCAGAAGAAGCTGCACAAGGTTAAAAGCATAAAGACTGAAAAAAGCATTGTCCCACACCATCCCCAGCCTGCTAGGCTGAAGGGTGTGGTGAAAAAGACACCCTCAAGCTGGGATCACAAGCAGATGGAACCGCATTTGAATTGGCGAGCACCGAACCCCTGGGATGTAGTTGGTGGGTTAAACCCCATTCATGACAAGTTGGTTGGCAGATACCTCATAGATGACTTGGAAGATCCAGCTCCAAGGCAGAACTATGTCGATTCTGACAAACGGCCAAAGAAGGAGTTCAGCCATTACTGGGCTGGACATAATCAGCTTTTCTACCAGGCTTTGAGACCTGTGAAAGCAGCAGGAGAGCCCAGAGCCACCGTCACCAAAGATGAGCTGCGTCTAAACAGGAACCTGGATTTTCTCTCTGACCCCTTGGTTCAGAGAGGCCCTGCTGTGAGCAGTGGAGGAGGAGCCACGGCTGAGGAGGAACAATCCTCTCTAGGTGGGCACCTCCTGATCATGCCTGACACCACAGGCACACACTGGAAGCAACAGGAAGAAGACTCCAGGTTCCTTAATAAACCTTGGAGCCCCCAAGGTCCAGACCTTGCACCAGTTCCAGAAGAGCTCTTGGAAGCCATGGTTGATCGTCACCTGCGCTTGCTGGTGCCAGACAAAAGCCTGCGGATGTTCATGGCCCACATGGAGCGAGCCCTGAGGATGGACTGCAGCCTGCCCCAGCTCAAGCTGGTGTGTGCCAAGATGGTCTCACAGACGGGGCTGCTTCTAAAGGTGCTCAGTGAGAGGCAAGAGAACAAGGGAGCCTATGATGGCATGGGCCGGTGTCCTCTGCAAGAGAACATCTCCAGGCGCACAGCTTTGGAGGAGGATCAGGAGCCCACAAAGAAGGTAGGAGAGCTGCAGGCACTGATGCGTCTGCCTCTCTGGGCAAGGGAGAATGGAAGGAGGAGTAATCCTCTTGCCCCCCGTGATCTTCTTTCCTCTTCTCTGAACAGAAATCACATCACACTCAGGAAATGATCATGTTTCTGACTATGTTATCTCTCTTCGTTATCATTGGTGTGATGCTGAAAGTCTCATTCCAGGTAAGCCAATTTCTTGTTTGACACAGAGCTGTCTGTCTTGTAGCTGGAGTGCCCAGGTGACAAGCCCCATGTGCCACTGCAGATGGCCCTGCATGTGCTGGGTACCACAGGAGATGTTGTTCCAAGCCTGGAGCCTGTGGCAGCATCCACAGCACCCAGCTCAGCAGGGTCCAGCCTGCCGGAGGGAAGCTTGTCCTGCCTTCTCTCCCAGCTCCCCCCAGCTTTGCTTTGCTCGCCTGCCTTCAGCCACACAGCAATGAGAGCTCTTGGCCTCTCCTGTTTGGTAGAATATTACAGGAAAACGGATGTTGCAAATCTCCCATTTTCCTTCCCCAGAAGCGCTCTCAACGTTGTGAACTTGACTCGCAACCCCGCGACACCAGGAATTTGTGGCTGACAAGGTAACTGCTCCCCGCCCGTGCCACTGCTGTGCCACCAAGAGTCTTTGCTGTGCAGAGCAGCTCCTCCTGGAGCCCCGCAGCCGCGCAGGTGCCGCTGCCCAGGACTCTCCCGGCTGTGTTTGCAACACGTCGCGTTTGGGGCAGCCCCGGGCAAGCGGCTCCTGAGCGGCAGCGCCGGGCACGGCCCGTGGCTTCCAGCCCAAGCAGCCCTTCCCACGCCGGCGCTGGGATGGATGTCCTGGGCCCCGGTGTGCTCCCGAATTTCTGTGAGCACGGGCAATACCTCTGTGTTCCCAGAACAGTCTCCTCTGCTGATGGCTCTGCCCCATTTTTGCCCGCTCCCTCCCCGCAGAGGCTGGTGAAGAACTCACTGCCATCCTCTCCGGTTACCTTTTGCATGCAGGGCTCATTCTCTGGATTGCCGGCCATTGCCATCCCTGCTGGGGCTCCCCATCTTCCTTGGGCTCTGCTGGCACACCCCCGAGCAGGGAGAGGTGCTGGCACCTGCTGCAGCCCTCCCTGGCCAGACCTCCCTGCTGACGGAGCGGGAGCAGGGAGCTCTGGGGATGGGATGTCCAGAAGCCTTTTTGTCCCCATTCACCTCGCTCACTCCATTGCTTTGCAGCGTTGGAAATGCCCCTTCCCAACTCCTGCAGTGGCTGCTTCCCAGACAGGCCAGAGCACAGGCAGCCCTGTTGCCCACAGCCTCCATCACCAGCTGCCCTCTCTCTTTAACCCTATTTTCTCTTTTTGATTTTTTCAGGTTCTGTGTTATACTGCAACAGAGATGGAGGAAGTATAACGAGGCACAAAATGTAGAGCAGAAAAGTGCAGGGAGGTCCTCCCAGCACCGCCCATTCTTCCTGACTGCCTGGGCATCCTTCCTTTTAAAAGGCCTTCGCTTGCTCAGCACTTTCTGGAGCTTTTCTCTGTTCCGGAAATCTGCAAAGCCATTGGTTCGACGCATCACGGGTTCAAACGAAAGTGACAGAAAAACGTTTCAGAAAGAGACCAAGTTTGAAGAATTTGTTTGACTGGAAGATTTTCAAGAGGCTGAAGAAGTTAATGGGATGCCAACAACTCTTCGCCTCCTCTTCCGCAATATGAACTACTGAGGCCCTCCTCAGATGTTGCTTCGTTATTGTTGTGATTTCCATGGATGCTGTTTCAGTTGTTGTTGTTGTTTCCTTGCATGCTTTTTCCTTGATGGTTATTTTCTTTCTGCCCCTGCTGAGGGAAGGCCAGAGGGTGCTGCAGGCAAGCACAAGCTCTGGACACCCAGAGGAGGCATCTCAGGCTTTTCCTCTTCCCTTGTGGCAACGTTTCCCCTTGCATTCAGTATAAATAAAGTTTGTTCTTGTTCCTCCTGGTGTTGCTGATGTCTTTGTAAAAGCAGTTTCTGTTCTCCCTTATGGAATTGGCCAAATTCAGTTCCAGCTGGGCTTTGCTTTGCTACCTTTCTCCCTGCATGCCCCAACGACATCCACGCCAGCCTCCTGTGCTGCTGCCCTCCTTCCAAAGCTGTAAATTCTGTGTTTTCCCTGAGTCCCAGGCAGAGCTTCCTGCTCAGCCGCTCTGCTTCCCCACCAGCTCGTCTTTGGGCACATGGGCACGGGCTGCTCGTGCCTGTGCCTTCAAGGATTTCTCCCTGCACAATGTGCAGCCTCCCTGGACTCCTCTGCCCCTCAGGACAGCATCCCCAGGGAGCCTCTCAAACAGCGTGGCTGGACTGACTCGCCCTGGGCAGCCCCTCCAGCCTGGATGGAGCTTGTCCACACCGTGATTGTCCCGGCCCCAGAGGCCCAGAGCCTCCACCTGTTGTGTAGAGGGAGCTGGGAAGGTGAGATGGGCCAGGAGGGGATTCCTCTGCTGCCCCCAGCAGGGACCTCTTTCCATTCCCCCTGTTTTTTGGGTCCCCTCCTTCTGCCTGCTGGTCACACCCTTGGCGATCCTCAACTTCTTGGCACGTGTCTGTCTGGGACATTTGTCCAATGGCTGCTTCAGTGTGGCTCCAGTCCCTCTCCCTCTCCCACTCCCTGACACTCCTTATCTTTCCACTTCCCCCTTCAGCTCTGCCACTGGGCTGAGCAGAGCATGCACCTGGTCCTACCTCGCCCAGGTGTTATTTCTGCCAGCCCCAGTGCCAATGCCTGGCTCCAGCACTCCCTGTAGAGTTTTCCCATTGCAATGAGGCCTTCCTGGATAGCTCTTTGGGTATCACAGAAAGAGGCTTTGCAGTACTGCTTCTAAAACATCCCAAGGCCCCTGAAGCTTTCCAGGGTCAACACTTTTGTGTTCCAAATGTCTCCTGTGAGCACAAGAGCTCTGGGTGGTGGGGGGGAAGGGGAATGGCATTGTCCTCCTGCAGAGGCCATGGCACTGGTGTCCCCGTGGTGCTGGCTTGGAGCTGCACAAGCAGCATTGTCCCCTCTGCACCCCTGAGGTTTTTGCCTCCTCCTCCTTTCCTTTGCCCTCCCTCAAACCCGCCTGGCTCCCAGGCTGATGGTTGCATTGTTGTACCTCCTCCTGCTGAAGAGGTGCTGTCATTGAGCAGAATCATCTTCTCAAGGAGGTTTAATGCACATGCATGAAAGGCACCTTTGCCTTATATGGATCAGAATAGGCTTAAAATAGTGTCAGGGAGTGTAAGACACGAATCACAGAGATCAGGGAGGAATTTCTTCATGGAAAGGGTGGTCAGGCCTTGGGAGGGGCTGCCCAAGCAGGTGTGGACTCCCCACGCCTGCAAGGGTCCAAGGAACGGCTGGAGGTGGCACTGAGTGCTGTGGCCTGGCTGCCAAGGTGGGGACGGGGCACAGGATGGACGGGCTGAAGCCGGAGGTGTTTTCCATCGTCAGTGCCTCTGAGGCTCCGTGACTCCGTGCCCAGGACTGGAGGCCGCCGTGCCGCAAGCGCTGCCGGTCGCGCCCCGGCCCGAGCTGTTGGGCCGCGCGTTTCCCCTCAGGCCGGGGCGGCCGCTGCCGGTGCCGCCGCCCGGAGGCGGAGGTGGCCGGGCGGCGGAGCGGCCGCGCTTCGCGGCCGGGCCGGGCCGCCTCTCTGGCCGCTGCTTGCGGGGCCGTGCCGGCCTTGCCCGAGCTGCCCGCGGCTCCCTTTGCACGGCGCTCGCTGCCGGGGCCGGCGCGCTCAGGCGGAGCTGCCGCCCCTCAGGCTCGCGGCGCTTCCCGCCATTGTGGCTGCGGCTGCCTCAGCCTCTGCCGGCGCCCATCCCGACATTGCCCGGCTTTGGGCAAGCTCCCCGCGCCCTCCCAGCGCCGTTTGCGGCCTTTGGCCCTGCCTGGGTGCCGCCTGCCCACCAAAGGCGCTCTCACCGCTCCGCACAAGTGGAGAGGAGAAAAAGGACAGCGAAAGGCTCAGGAGTTTACAGAAAGGGAGGGAGAGATCCCGCCCCGCTCATGGTCACGGTCAGGGACACAACGGCCGGAACTTGGGGATATTAATTACATTTATTGTCAAGAAAATCAGAGCAGGATAATGAGAAACAAAAGAAGTTTGAACAGCACCTGTAGCCCTAAAGCCATGCCAAACCCTGGCCACACAAACCCAATACAGCTCGGAATGGCTTCACAGTGACACAGGACAGGCTTAGATCTTGTGTTCAGGTGAAATCCTTCCCTGGGAGGGTGGGCAGGCCCTGGCACAGGGTGCCCAGAGCAGCTGGGGCTGCCCCTGGATCCCTGGCAGTGTCCAAGGCCAGGTGGGACGGGGCTTGGAGCAGCCTGGGCTAGTGGAAGGTGTCCCTGCCATGGCAGGGGTGAAACCGGATGGGCTTTCAGGCCCCTTCCAAGCCATGATTGGGCAGATCGATGGCTCTGAGACAGAGTCATTTGGTGACAGCATGGCCTGAACTGCGGTTTGCTGCGAGCTGTGATGCCAAGCACCATGACGGTGACAAGAGCATTGCTACAGTGTCATAAGAAGGACCACTGTGACATTGGCAGCAGCACTGTGACACAGGAGCTGCCACAGGTGCAGCTCAGGTCTGCGTCCCAGGCGACTGCAGCCAGTCCTGCCTCGCCATGGACCTGGTGATGCGTCTGGTGCACGCTCTGCTCCTGCTGGCCCTGCTGCTGGCAGTGGCCCCCTCCCCAGCAGTGGGCAAGGAGCTCTGCCCAGAGCCCTGCCACTGCTCAGGCCGCGGGCGGCTGAACTGCGGCCACGCCGGCCTGGCCACCGTGCCCCCGGCCAGCCGCCGCCAAGCCCTGGCCTTCCTGTGAGTCCCAGGGCCCCTCAGAGCCCTGCAGCTGCCCCTCCTCGGCTCCCTGGCTCTGCAAACCCCACCTGGGACACCCGGGGGACTCCCTGGCCAGAGACAGGGGGGGTTTGGGGGCCTGAGCACAGCATGAGGGTGAAGCCAGCTGGGCACTCTGCGCCTTCTCCAGGCAAAGCCCAATTCCAGCTCTGCAGCCGAAGGGCAGGGAAATGGGCTTTCCTGAGGGGGGACCGGCTCTTTGTCTCTTTGCAGAGATTTCACTGGCAACTCCATTGCTGCTGTTGGAAAACAAACCTGGAAGGACTACCCATGGACTGAGACCTTGTAAGTGCCCTGCAGCATTTCAAATATCAGCAGTCTGGGGAGATGCCATCCTTTGGTCTGGGGTTGGAGCAGCAGCCCTCACACCACACGCTTCCATTGGAATTCAAAGCTCAGCTGCTCTGCCAAGCAGGGGTGTGAATCACCACAGCTTCCCAGCATGGCAAGAATTGCCTCGAGTCTCTTGCAGCCAGGGCACCATCCCTGTGTCTGTGTGCCCAGGGATCAAGCTGTGGTCAGCTTCAGCCGGCCAGGAGCAGGGGCCTGCTCTGGCCAGGAGTGGGGACGATCCCTGCAGCGGTGGCCCAGAGAGATGCGTCAGTCAAGCTGCTGCAGGAGATTTTCCCATGACAATCCCAGTTGCTGCTGGGCTGTGGCCGCTGTCACAATGTCCCTGTGTCCCCTTGCAGAGTGCTCAGGGACAATGAGCTGCGGGCAGTGAAGAGGCATTCCCTGGAGGGGCTGTTCCTGCTGAAGCACCTGTAAGCACCGTGCCCTGCCCAGGGCAGGGGAGGCTCCTGCCTGCCCCTCCCTGGGGCCCTGCTGCTCAGCCCAGCTACGGGCACGTGGCCTTTGGCCCTGCTGGCATCCAGGCTGCAGAGGCAGGTAAAAGCAACAGGGCAAAAGAAAGTGACATTTGTTGTCCTGCCTGGAACAGGGATTTGTCCTGCAATGAGATCCTGTCCATTGAGGAACGGGCATTTGAGTCACTGCCTTTCCTGAAGTTTCTGTGAGTGATCAAGTTTCTTTCTGGTGGTTTTAGCTCAGTCTTTGCATGGGCACCCTTCCTGTGTAGGAAAATGCTCCTGCTGTTTTCCCCACAGTCCCTAAATCTGCCCTGCCCAGAGCCCAGCTGAGCTGCAGAGGTCAATGCCCATGGCTGGGCGGCCACGCCAGGGGACAGAACCCAGCGGGGTTGTCCACACACAGCCATCAGAGCAGCCAGTTCTGGCAGCCTTGGCTGCATCCTGGAACAGAAACAGAGTCAGCACGTGTGCCCTTCACTTGCCCTCCTGGGCAGGCTACAAACGCTGAGAAAGCAGCAGTTTCCTCCCTCTTCCACCTTGGATTGGCACCTTTCCTGCAAAGGGCTCCTTCTTTGCCCCCTCTCTCTGTAGGGCAGGCGTGATTCCTTTGTGTGACCCCCTCTTTCCCCAGGAATCTCTCCTGGAATGGCCTCACACAGATCCGCAGCGACACTTTCCAGGCCTGGCATGGGATGCAGTTCCTCCAGGAGCTGTAAGTGGCCCCAGGGCTAAAGGCACGGCAGGGTCTCTGCAGGGTCAGTGGGCAAGAGCAGATTTGCCCTTGGGAAAGTCCTGATTGCAACTGTGGATGTCAGGCAGGGAGCACCAGGAGCGTGCAGCTGCAAAGGCCCTTTCCCCTGCCCTGCTCCTCTCCTGCAAGGCTTCCTTGAATGCGGCCGGGCCGTGCCCACGTGCCCGGCACAGCCAGCTCACATCCTTGCCATCAGCCCTGAGAGAGCTCTGTTGTTTCTCAGGATCCTCAGCCACAACCCGCTGGCTGTCATTGATGATGCTGCCTTCTTCAAGCTGCCCTCAGTGAGCTTTCTGTAAGTATTGGCTCATTTGGAGCAGATCCAGAGAGAGCTGTGTCTCTCTGGAGTGCCCTGTTGTCAGGAAAGCTGCACAAATGGTGCAGGAGCAAATCTCCCTCTTGGCCTGCCTGAGTCTGCTGGAGTCACAACTCCCCTGGCTTCTCTGGGAGCTGGCAGAAGTGGATGCCTCTGCATACAGCACCACCATCATCAGGGCCCTGGGCTTGCTCTGAGAGCAGAGTTGTGGCAATGTCACCAGAGAGTTTCATGAGCTCTTTCCAATGTTTGCAGAGACCTGAGTGCCACCCAAGTGAACTCGCAGGCGCTGCTGCAGCTGCTGCAGAGCACAGTGAGCTTGGAAACCCTGTGAGTGTGTGGGACTGAGCCCCAGCCGCCAGCAGGCCCCGAGTGCTGCGACAGGGGCTCTGCTTGGGAAGCAAATCCGTGTGCCACAAAACCAGAACAAGCCCAGTAGTAAGGTCAAGAGTTGCTGTTTCCTTCTGGGAACGTGCCAAAACTCACCAGCTCCCAGGCAGAATCTCACCTTTGGGGTGACTTGCTGCAGGCTTCTCAAAGGGGAGTTTGAACTGCAGGCGGGTGCATTTCTGTGTCACGTGGTGTTTTGGGAGCAGTGCTACTTTCCAGGTTAAAATCGCCATTTAATGTTTTCCCTTGGGAGTCAGGGCCCTTTCCCAGAGCTGTGGCACACAGTGAGGCACAAGCCCCCTGCGTGGTATCGGTGTGTTCCCTGAGCTGGGCTCTGAGCCATGCACTGGGTGGCCAGGTGTTCCTCCAAGAATGCCCTCTTGTCTGCAGCCAAGTGCCCAAGGAGGCGGCCTGCTGCCTGTGCCAGGAGCGTCCCCGGCCCGAGAGCCCCTGCAGGACCATCCAGTTCCTGTGCCAGAAGCTGTGCAGCACCAGCGCCCCGCAGTGCGGTGGGTGTCCGGAGGGGCTGGGGGAGCTCAAATCTGCCCCTTCTCCTGAGCCTGGGGAGATGCTGCAGCACTGCGCCGTGCTGGGGGGTGCTGATCGGGCCTTGGACTACAGGCCTTGGACACAACACCTTGGGATGGAAAGTTCCTGGAGACTGTACATATCTTGTGTGTCACATAGTGTCTGGACAAGCAACAGCTCACTGGGCCCAGCAAACCTACCAATTTCCTACCCACACCATGGCCCCCAGGCAAGGAAGGCAGGAATGCCCCGTGCCCTTCCCTGGTGCTGGAAGGCAAGGTCTGCCCATAAAGGCCCCAGATTCCCCTAACAGCCTGGTTTCTGTGCCACCCCACTGCCCACTGCAGGGCAAAGGGCAGGGCCCCTGATGTGCTCTGCAGGGTGAACACCAAGCACCCTCATGCCCTGGTTGGCCCGTGCAGGGGGAGCAAAGCCCCGTCCTGCTCTAGCTGGGCACAGGGCACAGCACATCCTGTGCACAGCAGGGCCAGGCTGCCCTTCTGCAAACAGGTACAGCCAGGTTTCCAAGGGCCCCAGGGAGCTCGCTTCTCTCACTGCCTCAGCCCCAGGTTTCCCACAGCACAGTCCCAGAGCTCTGGTGCCCTTGAGGGAGTTGTTCATGCTCTAACAGCTTCAGCTGCTGTTCCTGGCAATGGCCCCGGAGCAAAGGAGTCCCTGGGCATTCCTCCCGTGCCAGTCTGTGCCCCCCTTGCAGTGCTGATCTTTCCTCTGGGGTCTCTGCCTCTTCACTGGCTCCTGCAGAGCAAGCCAGGCCTGCTCATCTGGAGCTGTGGGAACCTCTCTGACAGCAATCCCATTCCCCTGGGATGTTTCCCTCCCATCCAAACAGAGCCCCAGGAGACACCAGGAAAGAACCAGCTCTCTGCTCTGCCCCAAGGGGATAACGGCATGGATTGAAGGGCTCTTCTCCTCACCACAACACATCCCCCACTCTGCTCTTGTGCTTGCTGGCCTTGAGATGAGCTGCTGCTGCCTGGGGTAACCTCTGAGCCTGTGTTTGTGTCCAGCTGCTGATCTGCTCTCTTGCTGTTCTCCAGCTCAGACAAGTCTTCTACGGAGTCGGGGAGAAATAATGGACTTGGAACAAGGCAGAGAGCTGAACACCATCCCAGTGTTGAGCCTCAAGCCCAAGGAGCCTTCACTGGGAGATGGTGAAACTGTCACGCTTGTGGTTGCCCTGACCCTGAGCACTGAGGGTGATGTCAGCAGCCTGGACCGTTCCAGAACAAATTCACATCCCCCTCAGCATCTCTTGGGGCATGAAGGCAAAACAAGCGCTCATGACCTGAGGGCCAAGGTGCAGAAGAAGCTGCACAAGGTTAAAAGCATAAAGACTGAAAAAAGCATTGTCCCACACCATCCCCAGCCTGCTAGGCTGAAGGGTGTGGTGAAAAAGACACCCTCAAGCTGGGATCACAAGCAGATGGAACCGCATTTGAATTGGCGAGCACCGAACCCCTGGGATGTAGTTGGTGGGTTAAACCCCATTCATGACAAGTTGGTTGGCAGATACCTCATAGATGACTTGGAAGATCCAGCTCCAAGGCAGAACTATGTCGATTCTGACAAACGGCCAAAGAAGGAGTTCAGCCATTACTGGGCTGGACATAATCAGCTTTTCTACCAGGCTTTGAGACCTGTGAAAGCAGCAGGAGAGCCCAGAGCCACCGTCACCAAAGATGAGCTGCGTCTAAACAGGAACCTGGATTTTCTCTCTGACCCCTTGGTTCAGAGAGGCCCTGCTGTGAGCAGTGGAGGAGGAGCCACGGCTGAGGAGGAACAATCCTCTCTAGGTGGGCACCTCCTGATCATGCCTGACACCACAGGCACACACTGGAAGCAACAGGAAGAAGACTCCAGGTTCCTTAATAAACCTTGGAGCCCCCAAGGTCCAGACCTTGCACCAGTTCCAGAAGAGCTCTTGGAAGCCATGGTTGATCGTCACCTGCGCTTGCTGGTGCCAGACAAAAGCCTGCGGATGTTCATGGCCCACATGGAGCGAGCCCTGAGGATGGACTGCAGCCTGCCCCAGCTCAAGCTGGTGTGTGCCAAGATGGTCTCACAGACGGGGCTGCTTCTAAAGGTGCTCAGTGAGAGGCAAGAGAACAAGGGAGCCTATGATGGCATGGGCCGGTGTCCTCTGCAAGAGAACATCTCCAGGCGCACAGCTTTGGAGGAGGATCAGGAGCCCACAAAGAAGGTAGGAGAGCTGCAGGCACTGATGCGTCTGCCTCTCTGGGCAAGGGAGAATGGAAGGAGGAGTAATCCTCTTGCCCCCCGTGATCTTCTTTCCTCTTCTCTGAACAGAAATCACATCACACTCAGGAAATGATCATGTTTCTGACTATGTTATCTCTCTTCGTTATCATTGGTGTGATGCTGAAAGTCTCATTCCAGGTAAGCCAATTTCTTGTTTGACACAGAGCTGTCTGTCTTGTAGCTGGAGTGCCCAGGTGACAAGCCCCATGTGCCACTGCAGATGGCCCTGCATGTGCTGGGTACCACAGGAGATGTTGTTCCAAGCCTGGAGCCTGTGGCAGCATCCACAGCACCCAGCTCAGCAGGGTCCAGCCTGCCGGAGGGAAGCTTGTCCTGCCTTCTCTCCCAGCTCCCCCCAGCTTTGCTTTGCTCGCCTGCCTTCAGCCACACAGCAATGAGAGCTCTTGGCCTCTCCTGTTTGGTAGAATATTACAGGAAAACGGATGTTGCAAATCTCCCATTTTCCTTCCCCAGAAGCGCTCTCAACGTTGTGAACTTGACTCGCAACCCCGCGACACCAGGAATTTGTGTCTGACAAGGTAACTGCTCCCCGCCCGTGCCACTGCTGTGCCACCAAGAGTCTTTGCTGTGCAGAGCAGCTCCTCCTGGAGCCCCGCAGCCGCGCAGGTGCCGCTGCCCAGGACTCTCCCGGCTGTGTTTGCAACACGTCGCGTTTGGGGCAGCCCCGGGCAAGCGGCTCCTGAGCGGCAGCGCCGGGCACGGCCCGTGGCTTCCAGCCCAAGCAGCCCTTCCCACGCCGGCGCTGGGATGGATGTCCTGGGCCCCGGTGTGCTCCCGAATTTCTGTGAGCACGGGCAATACCTCTGTGTTCCCAGAACAGTCTCCTCTGCTGATGGCTCTGCCCCATTTTTGCCCGCTCCCTCCCTGCAGAGGCTGGTGAAGAACTCACTGCCATCCTCTCCGGTTACCTTTTGCATGCAGGGCTCATTCTCTGGATTGCCGGCCATTGCCATCCCTGCTGGGGCTCCCCATCTTCCTTGGGCTCTGCTGGCACACCCCCGAGCAGGGAGAGGTGCTGGCACCTGCTGCAGCCCTCCCTGGCCAGACCTCCCTGCTGACGGAGCGGGAGCAGGGAGCTCTGGGGATGGGATGTCCAGAAGCCTTTTTGTCCCCATTCACCTCGCTCACTCCATTGCTTTGCAGCGTTGGAAATGCCCCTTCCCAACTCCTGCAGTGGCTGCTTCCCAGACAGGCCAGAGCACAGGCAGCCCTGTTGCCCACAGCCTCCATCACCAGCTGCCCTCTCTCTTTAACCCTATTTTCTCTTTTTGATTTTTTCAGGTTCTGTGTTATACTGCAACAGAGATGGAGGAAGTATAACGAGGCACAAAATGTAGAGCAGAAAAGTGCAGGGAGGTCCTCCCAGCACCGCCCATTCTTCCTGACTGCCTGGGCATCCTTCCTTTTAAAAGGCCTTCGCTTGCTCAGCACTTTCTGGAGCTTTTCTCTGTTCCGGAAATCTGCAAAGCCATTGGTTCGACGCATCACGGGTTCAAACGAAAGTGACAGAAAAACGTTTCAGAAAGAGACCAAGTTTGAAGAATTTGTTTGACTGGAAGATTTTCAAGAGGCTGAAGAAGTTAATGGGATGCCAACAACTCTTCGCCTCCTCTTCCGCAATATGAACTACTGAGGCCCTCCTCAGATGTTGCTTCGTTATTGTTGTGATTTCCATGGATGCTGTTTCAGTTGTTGTTGTTGTTTCCTTGCATGCTTTTTCCTTGATGGTTATTTTCTTTCTGCCCCTGCTGAGGGAAGGCCAGAGGGTGCTGCAGGCAAGCACAAGCTCTGGACACCCAGAGGAGGCATCTCAGGCTTTTCCTCTTCCCTTGTGGCAACGTTTCCCCTTGCATTCAGTATAAATAAAGTTTGTTCTTGTTCCTCCTGGTGTTGCTGATGTCTTTGTAAAAGCAGTTTCTGTTCTCCCTTATGGAATTGGCCAAATTCAGTTCCAGCTGGGCTTTGCTTTGCTACCTTTCTCCCTGCATGCCCCAACGACATCCACGCCAGCCTCCTGTGCTGCTGCCCTCCTTCCAAAGCTGTAAATTCTGTGTTTTCCCTGAGTCCCAGGCAGAGCTTCCTGCTCAGCCGCTCTGCTTCCCCACCAGCTCGTCTTTGGGCACATGGGCACGGGCTGCTCGTGCCTGTGCCTTCAAGGATTTCTCCCTGCACAATGTGCAGCCTCCCTGGACTCCTCTGCCCCTCAGGACAGCATCCCCAGGGAGCCTCTCAAACAGCGTGGCTGGACTGACTCGCCCTGGGCAGCCCCTCCAGCCTGGATGGAGCTTGTCCACACCGTGATTGTCCCGGCCCCAGAGGCCCAGAGCCTCCACCTGTTGTGTAGAGGGAGCTGGGAAGGTGAGATGGGCCAGGAGGGGATTCCTCTGCTGCCCCCAGCAGGGACCTCTTTCCATTCCCCCTGTTTTTTGGGTCCCCTCCTTCTGCCTGCTGGTCACACCCTTGGCGATCCTCAACTTCTTGGCACGTGTCTGTCTGGGACATTTGTCCAATGGCTGCTTCAGTGTGGCTCCAGTCCCTCTCCCTCTCCCACTCCCTGACACTCCTTATCTTTCCACTTCCCCCTTCAGCTCTGCCACTGGGCTGAGCAGAGCATGCACCTGGTCCTACCTCGCCCAGGTGTTATTTCTGCCAGCCCCAGTGCCAATGCCTGGCTCCAGCACTCCCTGTAGAGTTTTCCCATTGCAATGAGGCCTTCCTGGATAGCTCTTTGGGTATCACAGAAAGAGGCTTTGCAGTACTGCTTCTAAAACATCCCAAGGCCCCTGAAGCTTTCCAGGGTCAACACTTTTGTGTTCCAAATGTCTCCTGTGAGCACAAGAGCTCTGGGTGGTGGGGGGGAAGGGGAATGGCATTGTCCTCCTGCAGAGGCCATGGCACTGGTGTCCCCGTGGTGCTGGCTTGGAGCTGCACAAGCAGCATTGTCCCCTCTGCACCCCTGAGGTTTTTGCCTCCTCCTCCTTTCCTTTGCCCTCCCTCAAACCCGCCTGGCTCCCAGGCTGATGGTTGCATTGTTGTACCTCCTCCTGCTGAAGAGGTGCTGTCATTGAGCAGAATCATCTTCTCAAGGAGGTTTAATGCACATGCATGAAAGGCACCTTTGCCTTATATGGATCAGAATAGGCTTAAAATAGTGTCAGGGAGTGTAAGACACGAATCACAGAGATCAGGGAGGAATTTCTTCATGGAAAGGGTGGTCAGGCCTTGGGAGGGGCTGCCCAAGCAGGTGTGGACTCCCCACGCCTGCAAGGGTCCAAGGAACGGCTGGAGGTGGCACTGAGTGCTGTGGCCTGGCTGCCAAGGTGGGGACGGGGCACAGGATGGACGGGCTGAAGCCGGAGGTGTTTTCCATCGTCAGTGCCTCTGAGGCTCCGTGACTCCGTGCCCAGGACTGGAGGCCGCCGTGCCGCAAGCGCTGCCGGTCGCGCCCCGGCCCGAGCTGTTGGGCCGCGCGTTTCCCCTCAGGCCGGGGCGGCCGCTGCCGGTGCCGCCGCCCGGAGGCGGAGGTGGCCGGGCGGCGGAGCGGCCGCGCTTCGCGGCCGGGCCGGGCCGCCTCTCTGGCCGCTGCTTGCGGGGCCGTGCCGGCCTTGCCCGAGCTGCCCGCGGCTCCCTTTGCACGGCGCTCGCTGCCGGGGCCGGCGCGCTCAGGCGGAGCTGCCGCCCCTCAGGCTCGCGGCGCTTCCCGCCATTGTGGCTGCGGCTGCCTCAGCCTCTGCCGGCGCCCATCCCGACATTGCCCGGCTTTGGGCAAGCTCCCCGCGCCCTCCCAGCGCCGTTTGCGGCCTTTGGCCCTGCCTGGGTGCCGCCTGCCCACCAAAGGCGCTCTCACCGCTCCGCACAAGTGGAGAGGAGAAAAAGGACAGCGAAAGGCTCAGGAGTTTACAGAAAGGGAGGGAGAGATCCCGCCCCGCTCATGGTCACGGTCAGGGACACAACGGCCGGAACTTGGGGATATTAATTACATTTATTGTCAAGAAAATCAGAGCAGGATAATGAGAAACAAAAGAAGTTTGAACAGCACCTGTAGCCCTAAAGCCATGCCAAACCCTGGCCACACAAACCCAATACAGCTCGGAATGGCTTCACAGTGACACAGGACAGGCTTAGATCTTGTGTTCAGGTGAAATCCTTCCCTGGGAGGGTGGGCAGGCCCTGGCACAGGGTGCCCAGAGCAGCTGGGGCTGCCCCTGGATCCCTGGCAGTGTCCAAGGCCAGGTGGGACGGGGCTTGGAGCAGCCTGGGCTAGTGGAAGGTGTCCCTGCCATGGCAGGGGTGAAACCGGATGGGCTTTCAGGCCCCTTCCAAGCCATGATTGGGCAGATCGATGGCTCTGAGACAGAGTCATTTGGTGACAGCATGGCCTGAACTGCGGTTTGCTGCGAGCTGTGATGCCAAGCACCATGACGGTGACAAGAGCATTGCTACAGTGTCATAAGAAGGACCACTGTGACATTGGCAGCAGCACTGTGACACAGGAGCTGCCACAGGTGCAGCTCAGGTCTGCGTCCCAGGCGACTGCAGCCAGTCCTGCCTCGCCATGGACCTGGTGATGCGTCTGGTGCACGCTCTGCTCCTGCTGGCCCTGCTGCTGGCAGTGGCCCCCTCCCCAGCAGTGGGCAAGGAGCTCTGCCCAGAGCCCTGCCACTGCTCAGGCCGCGGGCGGCTGAACTGCGGCCACGCCGGCCTGGCCACCGTGCCCCCGGCCAGCCGCCGCCAAGCCCTGGCCTTCCTGTGAGTCCCAGGGCCCCTCAGAGCCCTGCAGCTGCCCCTCCTCGGCTCCCTGGCTCTGCAAACCCCACCTGGGACACCCGGGGGACTCCCTGGCCAGAGACAGGGGGGGTTTGGGGGCCTGAGCACAGCATGAGGGTGAAGCCAGCTGGGCACTCTGCGCCTTCTCCAGGCAAAGCCCAATTCCAGCTCTGCAGCCGAAAGGCAGCGAAATGGGCTTTCCTGAGGGGGGACCGGCTCTTTGTCTCTTTGCAGAGATTTCACTGGCAACTCCATTGCTGCTGTTGGAAAACAAACCTGGAAGGACTACCCATGGACTGAGACCTTGTAAGTGCCCTGCAGCATTTCAAATATCAGCAGTCTGGGGAGATGCCATCCTTTGGTCTGGGGTTGGAGCAGCAGCCCTCACACCACACGCTTCCATTGGAATTCAAAGCTCAGCTGCTCTGCCAAGCAGGGGTGTGAATCACCACAGCTTCCCAGCATGGCAAGAATTGCCTCGAGTCTCTTGCAGCCAGGGCACCATCCCTGTGTCTGTGTGCCCAGGGATCAAGCTGTGGTCAGCTTCAGCCGGCCAGGAGCAGGGGCCTGCTCTGGCCAGGAGTGGGGACGATCCCTGCAGCGGTGGCCCAGAGAGATGCGTCAGTCAAGCTGCTGCAGGAGATTTTCCCATGACAATCCCAGTTGCTGCTGGGCTGTGGCCGCTGTCACAATGTCCCTGTGTCCCCTTGCAGAGTGCTCAGGGACAATGAGCTGCGGGCAGTGAAGAGGCATTCCCTGGAGGGGCTGTTCCTGCTGAAGCACCTGTAAGCACTGTGCCCTGCCCAGGGCAGGGGAGGCTCCTGCCTGCCCCTCCCTGGGGCCCTGCTGCTCAGCCCAGCTACGGGCACGTGGCCTTTGGCCCTGCTGGCATCCAGGCTGCAGAGGCAGGTAAAAGCAACAGGGCAAAAGAAAGTGACATTTGTTGTCCTGCCTGGAACAGGGATTTGTCCTGCAATGAGATCCTGTCCATTGAGGAACGGGCATTTGAGTCACTGCCTTTCCTGAAGTTTCTGTGAGTGATCAAGTTTCTTTCTGGTGGTTTTAGCTCAGTCTTTGCATGGGCACCCTTCCTGTGTAGGAAAATGCTCCTGCTGTTTTCCCCACAGTCCCTAAATCTGCCCTGCCCAGAGCCCAGCTGAGCTGCAGAGGTCAATGCCCATGGCTGGGCGGCCACGCCAGGGGACAGAACCCAGCGGGGTTGTCCACACACAGCCATCAGAGCAGCCAGTTCTGGCAGCCTTGGCTGCATCCTGGAACAGAAACAGAGTCAGCACGTGTGCCCTTCACTTGCCCTCCTGGGCAGGCTACAAACGCTGAGAAAGCAGCAGTTTCCTCCCTCTTCCACCTTGGATTGGCACCTTTCCTGCAAAGGGCTCCTTCTTTGCCCCCTCTCTCTGTAGGGCAGGCGTGATTCCTTTGTGTGACCCCCTCTTTCCCCAGGAATCTCTCCTGGAATGGCCTCACACAGATCCGCAGCGACACTTTCCAGGCCTGGCATGGGATGCAGTTCCTCCAGGAGCTGTAAGTGGCCCCAGGGCTAAAGGCACGGCAGGGTCTCTGCAGGGTCAGTGGGCAAGAGCAGATTTGCCCTTGGGAAAGTCCTGATTGCAACTGTGGATGTCAGGCAGGGAGCACCAGGAGCGTGCAGCTGCAAAGGCCCTTTCCCCTGCCCTGCTCCTCTCCTGCAAGGCTTCCTTGAATGCGGCCGGGCCGTGCCCACGTGCCCGGCACAGCCAGCTCACATCCTTGCCATCAGCCCTGAGAGAGCTCTGTTGTTTCTCAGGATCCTCAGCCACAACCCGCTGGCTGTCATTGATGATGCTGCCTTCTTCAAGCTGCCCTCAGTGAGCTTTCTGTAAGTATTGGCTCATTTGGAGCAGATCCAGAGAGAGCTGTGTCTCTCTGGAGTGCCCTGTTGTCAGGAAAGCTGCACAAATGGTGCAGGAGCAAATCTCCCTCTTGGCCTGCCTGAGTCTGCTGGAGTCACAACTCCCCTGGCTTCTCTGGGAGCTGGCAGAAGTGGATGCCTCTGCATACAGCACCACCATCATCAGGGCCCTGGGCTTGCTCTGAGAGCAGAGTTGTGGCAATGTCACCAGAGAGTTTCATGAGCTCTTTCCAATGTTTGCAGAGACCTGAGTGCCACCCAAGTGAACTCGCAGGCGCTGCTGCAGCTGCTGCAGAGCACAGTGAGCTTGGAAACCCTGTGAGTGTGTGGGACTGAGCCCCAGCCGCCAGCAGGCCCCGAGTGCTGCGACAGGGGCTCTGCTTGGGAAGCAAATCCGTGTGCCACAAAACCAGAACAAGCCCAGTAGTAAGGTCAAGAGTTGCTGTTTCCTTCTGGGAACGTGCCAAAACTCACCAGCTCCCAGGCAGAATCTCACCTTTGGGGTGACTTGCTGCAGGCTTCTCAAAGGGGAGTTTGAACTGCAGGCGGGTGCATTTCTGTGTCACGTGGTGTTTTGGGAGCAGTGCTACTTTCCAGGTTAAAATCGCCATTTAATGTTTTCCCTTGGGAGTCAGGGCCCTTTCCCAGAGCTGTGGCACACAGTGAGGCACAAGCCCCCTGCGTGGTATCGGTGTGTTCCCTGAGCTGGGCTCTGAGCCATGCACTGGGTGGCCAGGTGTTCCTCCAAGAATGCCCTCTTGTCTGCAGCCAAGTGCCCAAGGAGGCGGCCTGCTGCCTGTGCCAGGAGCGTCCCCGGCCCGAGAGCCCCTGCAGGACCATCCAGTTCCTGTGCCAGAAGCTGTGCAGCACCAGCGCCCCGCAGTGCGGTGGGTGTCCGGAGGGGCTGGGGGAGCTCAAATCTGCCCCTTCTCCTGAGCCTGGGGAGATGCTGCAGCACTGCGCCGTGCTGGGGGGTGCTGATCGGGCCTTGGACTACAGGCCTTGGACACAACACCTTGGGATGGAAAGTTCCTGGAGACTGTACATATCTTGTGTGTCACATAGTGTCTGGACAAGCAACAGCTCACTGGGCCCAGCAAACCTACCAATTTCCTACCCACACCATGGCCCCCAGGCAAGGAAGGCAGGAATGCCCCGTGCCCTTCCCTGGTGCTGGAAGGCAAGGTCTGCCCATAAAGGCCCCAGATTCCCCTAACAGCCTGGTTTCTGTGCCACCCCACTGCCCACTGCAGGGCAAAGGGCAGGGCCCCTGATGTGCTCTGCAGGGTGAACACCAAGCACCCTCATGCCCTGGTTGGCCCGTGCAGGGGGAGCAAAGCCCCGTCCTGCTCTAGCTGGGCACAGGGCACAGCACATCCTGTGCACAGCAGGGCCAGGCTGCCCTTCTGCAAACAGGTACAGCCAGGTTTCCAAGGGCCCCAGGGAGCTCGCTTCTCTCACTGCCTCAGCCCCAGGTTTCCCACAGCACAGTCCCAGAGCTCTGGTGCCCTTGAGGGAGTTGTTCATGCTCTAACAGCTTCAGCTGCTGTTCCTGGCAATGGCCCCGGAGCAAAGGAGTCCCTGGGCATTCCTCCCGTGCCAGTCTGTGCCCCCCTTGCAGTGCTGATCTTTCCTCTGGGGTCTCTGCCTCTTCACTGGCTCCTGCAGAGCAAGCCAGGCCTGCTCATCTGGAGCTGTGGGAACCTCTCTGACAGCAATCCCATTCCCCTGGGATGTTTCCCTCCCATCCAAACAGAGCCCCAGGAGACACCAGGAAAGAACCAGCTCTCTGCTCTGCCCCAAGGGGATAACGGCATGGATTGAAGGGCTCTTCTCCTCACCACAACACATCCCCCACTCTGCTCTTGTGCTTGCTGGCCTTGAGATGAGCTGCTGCTGCCTGGGGTAACCTCTGAGCCTGTGTTTGTGTCCAGCTGCTGATCTGCTCTCTTGCTGTTCTCCAGCTCAGACAAGTCTTCTACGGAGTCGGGGAGAAATAATGGACTTGGAACAAGGCAGAGAGCTGAACACCATCCCAGTGTTGAGCCTCAAGCCCAAGGAGCCTTCACTGGGAGATGGTGAAACTGTCACGCTTGTGGTTGCCCTGACCCTGAGCACTGAGGGTGATGTCAGCAGCCTGGACCGTTCCAGAACAAATTCACATCCCCCTCAGCATCTCTTGGGGCATGAAGGCAAAACAAGCGCTCATGACCTGAGGGCCAAGGTGCAGAAGAAGCTGCACAAGGTTAAAAGCATAAAGACTGAAAAAAGCATTGTCCCACACCATCCCCAGCCTGCTAGGCTGAAGGGTGTGGTGAAAAAGACACCCTCAAGCTGGGATCACAAGCAGATGGAACCGCATTTGAATTGGCGAGCACCGAACCCCTGGGATGTAGTTGGTGGGTTAAACCCCATTCATGACAAGTTGGTTGGCAGATACCTCATAGATGACTTGGAAGATCCAGCTCCAAGGCAGAACTATGTCGATTCTGACAAACGGCCAAAGAAGGAGTTCAGCCATTACTGGGCTGGACATAATCAGCTTTTCTACCAGGCTTTGAGACCTGTGAAAGCAGCAGGAGAGCCCAGAGCCACCGTCACCAAAGATGAGCTGCGTCTAAACAGGAACCTGGATTTTCTCTCTGACCCCTTGGTTCAGAGAGGCCCTGCTGTGAGCAGTGGAGGAGGAGCCACAGCTGAGGAGGAACAATCCTCTCTAGGTGGGCACCTCCTGATCATGCCTGACACCACAGGCACACACTGGAAGCAACAGGAAGAAGACTCCAGGTTCCTTAATAAACCTTGGAGCCCCCAAGGTCCAGACCTTGCACCAGTTCCAGAAGAGCTCTTGGAAGCCATGGTTGATCGTCACCTGCGCTTGCTGGTGCCAGACAAAAGCCTGCGGATGTTCATGGCCCACATGGAGCGAGCCCTGAGGATGGACTGCAGCCTGCCCCAGCTCAAGCTGGTGTGTGCCAAGATGGTCTCACAGACGGGGCTGCTTCTAAAGGTGCTCAGTGAGAGGCAAGAGAACAAGGGAGCCTATGATGGCATGGGCCGGTGTCCTCTGCAAGAGAACATCTCCAGGCGCACAGCTTTGGAGGAGGATCAGGAGCCCACAAAGAAGGTAGGAGAGCTGCAGGCACTGATGCGTCTGCCTCTCTGGGCAAGGGAGAATGGAAGGAGGAGTAATCCTCTTGCCCCCCGTGATCTTCTTTCCTCTTCTCTGAACAGAAATCACATCACACTCAGGAAATGATCATGTTTCTGACTATGTTATCTCTCTTCGTTATCATTGGTGTGATGCTGAAAGTCTCATTCCAGGTAAGCCAATTTCTTGTTTGACACAGAGCTGTCTGTCTTGTAGCTGGAGTGCCCAGGTGACAAGCCCCATGTGCCACTGCAGATGGCCCTGCATGTGCTGGGTACCACAGGAGATGTTGTTCCAAGCCTGGAGCCTGTGGCAGCATCCACAGCACCCAGCTCAGCAGGGTCCAGCCTGCCGGAGGGAAGCTTGTCCTGCCTTCTCTCCCAGCTCCCCCCAGCTTTGCTTTGCTCGCCTGCCTTCAGCCACACAGCAATGAGAGCTCTTGGCCTCTCCTGTTTGGTAGAATATTACAGGAAAACGGATGTTGCAAATCTCCCATTTTCCTTCCCCAGAAGCGCTCTCAACGTTGTGAACTTGACTCGCAACCCCGCGACACCAGGAATTTGTGGCTGACAAGGTAACTGCTCCCCGCCCGTGCCACTGCTGTGCCACCAAGAGTCTTTGCTGTGCAGAGCAGCTCCTCCTGGAGCCCCGCAGCCGCGCAGGTGCCGCTGCCCAGGACTCTCCCGGCTGTGTTTGCAACACGTCGCGTTTGGGGCAGCCCCGGGCAAGCGGCTCCTGAGCGGCAGCGCCGGGCACGGCCCGTGGCTTCCAGCCCAAGCAGCCCTTCCCACGCCGGCGCTGGGATGGATGTCCTGGGCCCCGGTGTGCTCCCGAATTTCTGTGAGCACGGGCAATACCTTTGTGTTCCCAGAACAGTCTCCTCTGCTGATGGCTCTGCCCCATTTTTGCCCGCTCCCTCCCCGCAGAGGCTGGTGAAGAACTCACTGCCATCCTCTCCGGTTACCTTTTGCATGCAGGGCTCATTCTCTGGATTGCCGGCCATTGCCATCCCTGCTGGGGCTCCCCATCTTCCTTGGGCTCTGCTGGCACACCCCCGAGCAGGGAGAGGTGCTGGCACCTGCTGCAGCCCTCCCTGGCCAGACCTCCCTGCTGACGGAGCGGGAGCAGGGAGCTCTGGGGATGGGATGTCCAGAAGCCTTTTTGTCCCCATTCACCTCGCTCACTCCATTGCTTTGCAGCGTTGGAAATGCCCCTTCCCAACTCCTGCAGTGGCTGCTTCCCAGACAGGCCAGAGCACAGGCAGCCCTGTTGCCCACAGCCTCCATCACCAGCTGCCCTCTCTCTTTAACCCTATTTTCTCTTTTTGATTTTTTCAGGTTCTGTGTTATACTGCAACAGAGATGGAGGAAGTATAACGAGGCACAAAATGTAGAGCAGAAAAGTGCAGGGAGGTCCTCCCAGCACCGCCCATTCTTCCTGACTGCCTGGGCATCCTTCCTTTTAAAAGGCCTTCGCTTGCTCAGCACTTTCTGGAGCTTTTCTCTGTTCCGGAAATCTGCAAAGCCATTGGTTCGACGCATCACGGGTTCAAACGAAAGTGACAGAAAAACGTTTCAGAAAGAGACCAAGTTTGAAGAATTTGTTTGACTGGAAGATTTTCAAGAGGCTGAAGAAGTTAATGGGATGCCAACAACTCTTCGCCTCCTCTTCCGCAATATGAACTACTGAGGCCCTCCTCAGATGTTGCTTCGTTATTGTTGTGATTTCCATGGATGCTGTTTCAGTTGTTGTTGTTGTTTCCTTGCATGCTTTTTCCTTGATGGTTATTTTCTTTCTGCCCCTGCTGAGGGAAGGCCAGAGGGTGCTGCAGGCAAGCACAAGCTCTGGACACCCAGAGGAGGCATCTCAGGCTTTTCCTCTTCCCTTGTGGCAACGTTTCCCCTTGCATTCAGTATAAATAAAGTTTGTTCTTGTTCCTCCTGGTGTTGCTGATGTCTTTGTAAAAGCAGTTTCTGTTCTCCCTTATGGAATTGGCCAAATTCAGTTCCAGCTGGGCTTTGCTTTGCTACCTTTCTCCCTGCATGCCCCAACGACATCCACGCCAGCCTCCTGTGCTGCTGCCCTCCTTCCAAAGCTGTAAATTCTGTGTTTTCCCTGAGTCCCAGGCAGAGCTTCCTGCTCAGCCGCTCTGCTTCCCCACCAGCTCGTCTTTGGGCACATGGGCACGGGCTGCTCGTGCCTGTGCCTTCAAGGATTTCTCCCTGCACAATGTGCAGCCTCCCTGGACTCCTCTGCCCCTCAGGACAGCATCCCCAGGGAGCCTCTCAAACAGCGTGGCTGGACTGACTCGCCCTGGGCAGCCCCTCCAGCCTGGATGGAGCTTGTCCACACCGTGATTGTCCCGGCCCCAGAGGCCCAGAGCCTCCACCTGTTGTGTAGAGGGAGCTGGGAAGGTGAGATGGGCCAGGAGGGGATTCCTCTGCTGCCCCCAGCAGGGACCTCTTTCCATTCCCCCTGTTTTTTGGGTCCCCTCCTTCTGCCTGCTGGTCACACCCTTGGCGATCCTCAACTTCTTGGCACGTGTCTGTCTGGGACATTTGTCCAATGGCTGCTTCAGTGTGGCTCCAGTCCCTCTCCCTCTCCCACTCCCTGACACTCCTTATCTTTCCACTTCCCCCTTCAGCTCTGCCACTGGGCTGAGCAGAGCATGCACCTGGTCCTACCTCGCCCAGGTGTTATTTCTGCCAGCCCCAGTGCCAATGCCTGGCTCCAGCACTCCCTGTAGAGTTTTCCCATTGCAATGAGGCCTTCCTGGATAGCTCTTTGGGTATCACAGAAAGAGGCTTTGCAGTACTGCTTCTAAAACATCCCAAGGCCCCTGAAGCTTTCCAGGGTCAACACTTTTGTGTTCCAAATGTCTCCTGTGAGCACAAGAGCTCTGGGTGGTGGGGGGGAAGGGGAATGGCATTGTCCTCCTGCAGAGGCCATGGCACTGGTGTCCCCGTGGTGCTGGCTTGGAGCTGCACAAGCAGCATTGTCCCCTCTGCACCCCTGAGGTTTTTGCCTCCTCCTCCTTTCCTTTGCCCTCCCTCAAACCCGCCTGGCTCCCAGGCTGATGGTTGCATTGTTGTACCTCCTCCTGCTGAAGAGGTGCTGTCATTGAGCAGAATCATCTTCTCAAGGAGGTTTAATGCACATGCATGAAAGGCACCTTTGCCTTATATGGATCAGAATAGGCTTAAAATAGTGTCAGGGAGTGTAAGACACGAATCACAGAGATCAGGGAGGAATTTCTTCATGGAAAGGGTGGTCAGGCCTTGGGAGGGGCTGCCCAAGCAGGTGTGGACTCCCCACGCCTGCAAGGGTCCAAGGAACGGCTGGAGGTGGCACTGAGTGCTGTGGCCTGGCTGCCAAGGTGGGGACGGGGCACAGGATGGACGGGCTGAAGCCGGAGGTGTTTTCCATCGTCAGTGCCTCTGAGGCTCCGTGACTCCGTGCCCAGGACTGGAGGCCGCCGTGCCGCAAGCGCTGCCGGTCGCGCCCCGGCCCGAGCTGTTGGGCCGCGCGTTTCCCCTCAGGCCGGGGCGGCCGCTGCCGGTGCCGCCGCCCGGAGGCGGAGGTGGCCGGGCGGCGGAGCGGCCGCGCTTCGCGGCCGGGCCGGGCCGCCTCTCTGGCCGCTGCTTGCGGGGCCGTGCCGGCCTTGCCCGAGCTGCCCGCGGCTCCCTTTGCACGGCGCTCGCTGCCGGGGCCGGCGCGCTCAGGCGGAGCTGCCGCCCCTCAGGCTCGCGGCGCTTCCCGCCATTGTGGCTGCGGCTGCCTCAGCCTCTGCCGGCGCCCATCCCGACATTGCCCGGCTTTGGGCAAGCTCCCCGCGCCCTCCCAGCGCCGTTTGCGGCCTTTGGCCCTGCCTGGGTGCCGCCTGCCCACCAAAGGCGCTCTCACCGCTCCGCACAAGTGGAGAGGAGAAAAAGGACAGCGAAAGGCTCAGGAGTTTACAGAAAGGGAGGGAGAGATCCCGCCCCGCTCATGGTCACGGTCAGGGACACAACGGCCGGAACTTGGGGATATTAATTACATTTATTGTCAAGAAAATCAGAGCAGGATAATGAGAAACAAAAGAAGTTTGAACAGCACCTGTAGCCCTAAAGCCATGCCAAACCCTGGCCACACAAACCCAATACAGCTCGGAATGGCTTCACAGTGACACAGGACAGGCTTAGATCTTGTGTTCAGGTGAAATCCTTCCCTGGGAGGGTGGGCAGGCCCTGGCACAGGGTGCCCAGAGCAGCTGGGGCTGCCCCTGGATCCCTGGCAGTGTCCAAGGCCAGGTGGGACGGGGCTTGGAGCAGCCTGGGCTAGTGGAAGGTGTCCCTGCCATGGCAGGGGTGAAACCGGATGGGCTTTCAGGCCCCTTCCAAGCCATGATTGGGCAGATCGATGGCTCTGAGACAGAGTCATTTGGTGACAGCATGGCCTGAACTGCGGTTTGCTGCGAGCTGTGATGCCAAGCACCATGACGGTGACAAGAGCATTGCTACAGTGTCATAAGAAGGACCACTGTGACATTGGCAGCAGCACTGTGACACAGGAGCTGCCACAGGTGCAGCTCAGGTCTGCGTCCCAGGCGACTGCAGCCAGTCCTGCCTCGCCATGGACCTGGTGATGCGTCTGGTGCACGCTCTGCTCCTGCTGGCCCTGCTGCTGGCAGTGGCCCCCTCCCCAGCAGTGGGCAAGGAGCTCTGCCCAGAGCCCTGCCACTGCTCAGGCCGCGGGCGGCTGAACTGCGGCCACGCCGGCCTGGCCACCGTGCCCCCGGCCAGCCGCCGCCAAGCCCTGGCCTTCCTGTGAGTCCCAGGGCCCCTCAGAGCCCTGCAGCTGCCCCTCCTCGGCTCCCTGGCTCTGCAAACCCCACCTGGGACACCCGGGGGACTCCCTGGCCAGAGACAGGGGGGGTTTGGGGGCCTGAGCACAGCATGAGGGTGAAGCCAGCTGGGCACTCTGCGCCTTCTCCAGGCAAAGCCCAATTCCAGCTCTGCAGCCGAAAGGCAGCGAAATGGGCTTTCCTGAGGGGGGACCGGCTCTTTGTCTCTTTGCAGAGATTTCACTGGCAACTCCATTGCTGCTGTTGGAAAACAAACCTGGAAGGACTACCCATGGACTGAGACCTTGTAAGTGCCCTGCAGCATTTCAAATATCAGCAGTCTGGGGAGATGCCATCCTTTGGTCTGGGGTTGGAGCAGCAGCCCTCACACCACACGCTTCCATTGGAATTCAAAGCTCAGCTGCTCTGCCAAGCAGGGGTGTGAATCACCACAGCTTCCCAGCATGGCAAGAATTGCCTCGAGTCTCTTGCAGCCAGGGCACCATCCCTGTGTCTGTGTGCCCAGGGATCAAGCTGTGGTCAGCTTCAGCCGGCCAGGAGCAGGGGCCTGCTCTGGCCAGGAGTGGGGACGATCCCTGCAGCGGTGGCCCAGAGAGATGCGTCAGTCAAGCTGCTGCAGGAGATTTTCCCATGACAATCCCAGTTGCTGCTGGGCTGTGGCCGCTGTCACAATGTCCCTGTGTCCCCTTGCAGAGTGCTCAGGGACAATGAGCTGCGGGCAGTGAAGAGGCATTCCCTGGAGGGGCTGTTCCTGCTGAAGCACCTGTAAGCACTGTGCCCTGCCCAGGGCAGGGGAGGCTCCTGCCTGCCCCTCCCTGGGGCCCTGCTGCTCAGCCCAGCTACGGGCACGTGGCCTTTGGCCCTGCTGGCATCCAGGCTGCAGAGGCAGGTAAAAGCAACAGGGCAAAAGAAAGTGACATTTGTTGTCCTGCCTGGAACAGGGATTTGTCCTGCAATGAGATCCTGTCCATTGAGGAACGGGCATTTGAGTCACTGCCTTTCCTGAAGTTTCTGTGAGTGATCAAGTTTCTTTCTGGTGGTTTTAGCTCAGTCTTTGCATGGGCACCCTTCCTGTGTAGGAAAATGCTCCTGCTGTTTTCCCCACAGTCCCTAAATCTGCCCTGCCCAGAGCCCAGCTGAGCTGCAGAGGTCAATGCCCATGGCTGGGCGGCCACGCCAGGGGACAGAACCCAGCGGGGTTGTCCACACACAGCCATCAGAGCAGCCAGTTCTGGCAGCCTTGGCTGCATCCTGGAACAGAAACAGAGTCAGCACGTGTGCCCTTCACTTGCCCTCCTGGGCAGGCTACAAACGCTGAGAAAGCAGCAGTTTCCTCCCTCTTCCACCTTGGATTGGCACCTTTCCTGCAAAGGGCTCCTTCTTTGCCCCCTCTCTCTGTAGGGCAGGCGTGATTCCTTTGTGTGACCCCCTCTTTCCCCAGGAATCTCTCCTGGAATGGCCTCACACAGATCCGCAGCGACACTTTCCAGGCCTGGCATGGGATGCAGTTCCTCCAGGAGCTGTAAGTGGCCCCAGGGCTAAAGGCACGGCAGGGTCTCTGCAGGGTCAGTGGGCAAGAGCAGATTTGCCCTTGGGAAAGTCCTGATTGCAACTGTGGATGTCAGGCAGGGAGCACCAGGAGCGTGCAGCTGCAAAGGCCCTTTCCCCTGCCCTGCTCCTCTCCTGCAAGGCTTCCTTGAATGCGGCCGGGCCGTGCCCACGTGCCCGGCACAGCCAGCTCACATCCTTGCCATCAGCCCTGAGAGAGCTCTGTTGTTTCTCAGGATCCTCAGCCACAACCCGCTGGCTGTCATTGATGATGCTGCCTTCTTCAAGCTGCCCTCAGTGAGCTTTCTGTAAGTATTGGCTCATTTGGAGCAGATCCAGAGAGAGCTGTGTCTCTCTGGAGTGCCCTGTTGTCAGGAAAGCTGCACAAATGGTGCAGGAGCAAATCTCCCTCTTGGCCTGCCTGAGTCTGCTGGAGTCACAACTCCCCTGGCTTCTCTGGGAGCTGGCAGAAGTGGATGCCTCTGCATACAGCACCACCATCATCAGGGCCCTGGGCTTGCTCTGAGAGCAGAGTTGTGGCAATGTCACCAGAGAGTTTCATGAGCTCTTTCCAATGTTTGCAGAGACCTGAGTGCCACCCAAGTGAACTCGCAGGCGCTGCTGCAGCTGCTGCAGAGCACAGTGAGCTTGGAAACCCTGTGAGTGTGTGGGACTGAGCCCCAGCCGCCAGCAGGCCCCGAGTGCTGCGACAGGGGCTCTGCTTGGGAAGCAAATCCGTGTGCCACAAAACCAGAACAAGCCCAGTAGTAAGGTCAAGAGTTGCTGTTTCCTTCTGGGAACGTGCCAAAACTCACCAGCTCCCAGGCAGAATCTCACCTTTGGGGTGACTTGCTGCAGGCTTCTCAAAGGGGAGTTTGAACTGCAGGCGGGTGCATTTCTGTGTCACGTGGTGTTTTGGGAGCAGTGCTACTTTCCAGGTTAAAATCGCCATTTAATGTTTTCCCTTGGGAGTCAGGGCCCTTTCCCAGAGCTGTGGCACACAGTGAGGCACAAGCCCCCTGCGTGGTATCGGTGTGTTCCCTGAGCTGGGCTCTGAGCCATGCACTGGGTGGCCAGGTGTTCCTCCAAGAATGCCCTCTTGTCTGCAGCCAAGTGCCCAAGGAGGCGGCCTGCTGCCTGTGCCAGGAGCGTCCCCGGCCCGAGAGCCCCTGCAGGACCATCCAGTTCCTGTGCCAGAAGCTGTGCAGCACCAGCGCCCCGCAGTGCGGTGGGTGTCCGGAGGGGCTGGGGGAGCTCAAATCTGCCCCTTCTCCTGAGCCTGGGGAGATGCTGCAGCACTGCGCCGTGCTGGGGGGTGCTGATCGGGCCTTGGACTACAGGCCTTGGACACAACACCTTGGGATGGAAAGTTCCTGGAGACTGTACATATCTTGTGTGTCACATAGTGTCTGGACAAGCAACAGCTCACTGGGCCCAGCAAACCTACCAATTTCCTACCCACACCATGGCCCCCAGGCAAGGAAGGCAGGAATGCCCCGTGCCCTTCCCTGGTGCTGGAAGGCAAGGTCTGCCCATAAAGGCCCCAGATTCCCCTAACAGCCTGGTTTCTGTGCCACCCCACTGCCCACTGCAGGGCAAAGGGCAGGGCCCCTGATGTGCTCTGCAGGGTGAACACCAAGCACCCTCATGCCCTGGTTGGCCCGTGCAGGGGGAGCAAAGCCCCGTCCTGCTCTAGCTGGGCACAGGGCACAGCACATCCTGTGCACAGCAGGGCCAGGCTGCCCTTCTGCAAACAGGTACAGCCAGGTTTCCAAGGGCCCCAGGGAGCTCGCTTCTCTCACTGCCTCAGCCCCAGGTTTCCCACAGCACAGTCCCAGAGCTCTGGTGCCCTTGAGGGAGTTGTTCATGCTCTAACAGCTTCAGCTGCTGTTCCTGGCAATGGCCCCGGAGCAAAGGAGTCCCTGGGCATTCCTCCCGTGCCAGTCTGTGCCCCCCTTGCAGTGCTGATCTTTCCTCTGGGGTCTCTGCCTCTTCACTGGCTCCTGCAGAGCAAGCCAGGCCTGCTCATCTGGAGCTGTGGGAACCTCTCTGACAGCAATCCCATTCCCCTGGGATGTTTCCCTCCCATCCAAACAGAGCCCCAGGAGACACCAGGAAAGAACCAGCTCTCTGCTCTGCCCCAAGGGGATAACGGCATGGATTGAAGGGCTCTTCTCCTCACCACAACACATCCCCCACTCTGCTCTTGTGCTTGCTGGCCTTGAGATGAGCTGCTGCTGCCTGGGGTAACCTCTGAGCCTGTGTTTGTGTCCAGCTGCTGATCTGCTCTCTTGCTGTTCTCCAGCTCAGACAAGTCTTCTACGGAGTCGGGGAGAAATAATGGACTTGGAACAAGGCAGAGAGCTGAACACCATCCCAGTGTTGAGCCTCAAGCCCAAGGAGCCTTCACTGGGAGATGGTGAAACTGTCACGCTTGTGGTTGCCCTGACCCTGAGCACTGAGGGTGATGTCAGCAGCCTGGACCGTTCCAGAACAAATTCACATCCCCCTCAGCATCTCTTGGGGCATGAAGGCAAAACAAGCGCTCATGACCTGAGGGCCAAGGTGCAGAAGAAGCTGCACAAGGTTAAAAGCATAAAGACTGAAAAAAGCATTGTCCCACACCATCCCCAGCCTGCTAGGCTGAAGGGTGTGGTGAAAAAGACACCCTCAAGCTGGGATC
Source organism: Agelaius phoeniceus (assembly GCF_051311805.1). Classification (NCBI taxonomy): domain Eukaryota; kingdom Metazoa; phylum Chordata; class Aves; order Passeriformes; family Icteridae; genus Agelaius; species Agelaius phoeniceus. The sequence goes on along the minus strand of NC_135290.1, from coordinate 5,135,697 downwards.
ACAAGCAGATGGAACCGCATTTGAATTGGCGAGCACCGAACCCCTGGGATGTAGTTGGTGGGTTAAACCCCATTCATGACAAGTTGGTTGGCAGATACCTCATAGATGACTTGGAAGATCCAGCTCCAAGGCAGAACTATGTCGATTCTGACAAACGGCCAAAGAAGGAGTTCAGCCATTACTGGGCTGGACATAATCAGCTTTTCTACCAGGCTTTGAGACCTGTGAAAGCAGCAGGAGAGCCCAGAGCCACCGTCACCAAAGATGAGCTGCGTCTAAACAGGAACCTGGATTTTCTCTCTGACCCCTTGGTTCAGAGAGGCCCTGCTGTGAGCAGTGGAGGAGGAGCCACGGCTGAGGAGGAACAATCCTCTCTAGGTGGGCACCTCCTGATCATGCCTGACACCACAGGCACACACTGGAAGCAACAGGAAGAAGACTCCAGGTTCCTTAATAAACCTTGGAGCCCCCAAGGTCCAGACCTTGCACCAGTTCCAGAAGAGCTCTTGGAAGCCATGGTTGATCGTCACCTGCGCTTGCTGGTGCCAGACAAAAGCCTGCGGATGTTCATGGCCCACATGGAGCGAGCCCTGAGGATGGACTGCAGCCTGCCCCAGCTCAAGCTGGTGTGTGCCAAGATGGTCTCACAGACGGGGCTGCTTCTAAAGGTGCTCAGTGAGAGGCAAGAGAACAAGGGAGCCTATGATGGCATGGGCCGGTGTCCTCTGCAAGAGAACATCTCCAGGCGCACAGCTTTGGAGGAGGATCAGGAGCCCACAAAGAAGGTAGGAGAGCTGCAGGCACTGATGCGTCTGCCTCTCTGGGCAAGGGAGAATGGAAGGAGGAGTAATCCTCTTGCCCCCCGTGATCTTCTTTCCTCTTCTCTGAACAGAAATCACATCACACTCAGGAAATGATCATGTTTCTGACTATGTTATCTCTCTTCGTTATCATTGGTGTGATGCTGAAAGTCTCATTCCAGGTAAGCCAATTTCTTGTTTGACACAGAGCTGTCTGTCTTGTAGCTGGAGTGCCCAGGTGACAAGCCCCATGTGCCACTGCAGATGGCCCTGCATGTGCTGGGTACCACAGGAGATGTTGTTCCAAGCCTGGAGCCTGTGGCAGCATCCACAGCACCCAGCTCAGCAGGGTCCAGCCTGCCGGAGGGAAGCTTGTCCTGCCTTCTCTCCCAGCTCCCCCCAGCTTTGCTTTGCTCGCCTGCCTTCAGCCACACAGCAATGAGAGCTCTTGGCCTCTCCTGTTTGGTAGAATATTACAGGAAAACGGATGTTGCAAATCTCCCATTTTCCTTCCCCAGAAGCGCTCTCAACGTTGTGAACTTGACTCGCAACCCCGCGACACCAGGAATTTGTGGCTGACAAGGTAACTGCTCCCCGCCCGTGCCACTGCTGTGCCACCAAGAGTCTTTGCTGTGCAGAGCAGCTCCTCCTGGAGCCCCGCAGCCGCGCAGGTGCCGCTGCCCAGGACTCTCCCGGCTGTGTTTGCAACACGTCGCGTTTGGGGCAGCCCCGGGCAAGCGGCTCCTGAGCGGCAGCGCCGGGCACGGCCCGTGGCTTCCAGCCCAAGCAGCCCTTCCCACGCCGGCGCTGGGATGGATGTCCTGGGCCCCGGTGTGCTCCCGAATTTCTGTGAGCACGGGCAATACCTCTGTGTTCCCAGAACAGTCTCCTCTGCTGATGGCTCTGCCCCATTTTTGCCCGCTCCCTCCCCGCAGAGGCTGGTGAAGAACTCACTGCCATCCTCTCCGGTTACCTTTTGCATGCAGGGCTCATTCTCTGGATTGCCGGCCATTGCCATCCCTGCTGGGGCTCCCCATCTTCCTTGGGCTCTGCTGGCACACCCCCGAGCAGGGAGAGGTGCTGGCACCTGCTGCAGCCCTCCCTGGCCAGACCTCCCTGCTGACGGAGCGGGAGCAGGGAGCTCTGGGGATGGGATGTCCAGAAGCCTTTTTGTCCCCATTCACCTCGCTCACTCCATTGCTTTGCAGCGTTGGAAATGCCCCTTCCCAACTCCTGCAGTGGCTGCTTCCCAGACAGGCCAGAGCACAGGCAGCCCTGTTGCCCACAGCCTCCATCACCAGCTGCCCTCTCTCTTTAACCCTATTTTCTCTTTTTGATTTTTTCAGGTTCTGTGTTATACTGCAACAGAGATGGAGGAAGTATAACGAGGCACAAAATGTAGAGCAGAAAAGTGCAGGGAGGTCCTCCCAGCACCGCCCATTCTTCCTGACTGCCTGGGCATCCTTCCTTTTAAAAGGCCTTCGCTTGCTCAGCACTTTCTGGAGCTTTTCTCTGTTCCGGAAATCTGCAAAGCCATTGGTTCGACGCATCACGGGTTCAAACGAAAGTGACAGAAAAACGTTTCAGAAAGAGACCAAGTTTGAAGAATTTGTTTGACTGGAAGATTTTCAAGAGGCTGAAGAAGTTAATGGGATGCCAACAACTCTTCGCCTCCTCTTCCGCAATATGAACTACTGAGGCCCTCCTCAGATGTTGCTTCGTTATTGTTGTGATTTCCATGGATGCTGTTTCAGTTGTTGTTGTTGTTTCCTTGCATGCTTTTTCCTTGATGGTTATTTTCTTTCTGCCCCTGCTGAGGGAAGGCCAGAGGGTGCTGCAGGCAAGCACAAGCTCTGGACACCCAGAGGAGGCATCTCAGGCTTTTCCTCTTCCCTTGTGGCAACGTTTCCCCTTGCATTCAGTATAAATAAAGTTTGTTCTTGTTCCTCCTGGTGTTGCTGATGTCTTTGTAAAAGCAGTTTCTGTTCTCCCTTATGGAATTGGCCAAATTCAGTTCCAGCTGGGCTTTGCTTTGCTACCTTTCTCCCTGCATGCCCCAACGACATCCACGCCAGCCTCCTGTGCTGCTGCCCTCCTTCCAAAGCTGTAAATTCTGTGTTTTCCCTGAGTCCCAGGCAGAGCTTCCTGCTCAGCCGCTCTGCTTCCCCACCAGCTCGTCTTTGGGCACATGGGCACGGGCTGCTCGTGCCTGTGCCTTCAAGGATTTCTCCCTGCACAATGTGCAGCCTCCCTGGACTCCTCTGCCCCTCAGGACAGCATCCCCAGGGAGCCTCTCAAACAGCGTGGCTGGACTGACTCGCCCTGGGCAGCCCCTCCAGCCTGGATGGAGCTTGTCCACACCGTGATTGTCCCGGCCCCAGAGGCCCAGAGCCTCCACCTGTTGTGTAGAGGGAGCTGGGAAGGTGAGATGGGCCAGGAGGGGATTCCTCTGCTGCCCCCAGCAGGGACCTCTTTCCATTCCCCCTGTTTTTTGGGTCCCCTCCTTCTGCCTGCTGGTCACACCCTTGGCGATCCTCAACTTCTTGGCACGTGTCTGTCTGGGACATTTGTCCAATGGCTGCTTCAGTGTGGCTCCAGTCCCTCTCCCTCTCCCACTCCCTGACACTCCTTATCTTTCCACTTCCCCCTTCAGCTCTGCCACTGGGCTGAGCAGAGCATGCACCTGGTCCTACCTCGCCCAGGTGTTATTTCTGCCAGCCCCAGTGCCAATGCCTGGCTCCAGCACTCCCTGTAGAGTTTTCCCATTGCAATGAGGCCTTCCTGGATAGCTCTTTGGGTATCACAGAAAGAGGCTTTGCAGTACTGCTTCTAAAACATCCCAAGGCCCCTGAAGCTTTCCAGGGTCAACACTTTTGTGTTCCAAATGTCTCCTGTGAGCACAAGAGCTCTGGGTGGTGGGGGGGAAGGGGAATGGCATTGTCCTCCTGCAGAGGCCATGGCACTGGTGTCCCCGTGGTGCTGGCTTGGAGCTGCACAAGCAGCATTGTCCCCTCTGCACCCCTGAGGTTTTTGCCTCCTCCTCCTTTCCTTTGCCCTCCCTCAAACCCGCCTGGCTCCCAGGCTGATGGTTGCATTGTTGTACCTCCTCCTGCTGAAGAGGTGCTGTCATTGAGCAGAATCATCTTCTCAAGGAGGTTTAATGCACATGCATGAAAGGCACCTTTGCCTTATATGGATCAGAATAGGCTTAAAATAGTGTCAGGGAGTGTAAGACACGAATCACAGAGATCAGGGAGGAATTTCTTCATGGAAAGGGTGGTCAGGCCTTGGGAGGGGCTGCCCAAGCAGGTGTGGACTCCCCACGCCTGCAAGGGTCCAAGGAACGGCTGGAGGTGGCACTGAGTGCTGTGGCCTGGCTGCCAAGGTGGGGACGGGGCACAGGATGGACGGGCTGAAGCCGGAGGTGTTTTCCATCGTCAGTGCCTCTGAGGCTCCGTGACTCCGTGCCCAGGACTGGAGGCCGCCGTGCCGCAAGCGCTGCCGGTCGCGCCCCGGCCCGAGCTGTTGGGCCGCGCGTTTCCCCTCAGGCCGGGGCGGCCGCTGCCGGTGCCGCCGCCCGGAGGCGGAGGTGGCCGGGCGGCGGAGCGGCCGCGCTTCGCGGCCGGGCCGGGCCGCCTCTCTGGCCGCTGCTTGCGGGGCCGTGCCGGCCTTGCCCGAGCTGCCCGCGGCTCCCTTTGCACGGCGCTCGCTGCCGGGGCCGGCGCGCTCAGGCGGAGCTGCCGCCCCTCAGGCTCGCGGCGCTTCCCGCCATTGTGGCTGCGGCTGCCTCAGCCTCTGCCGGCGCCCATCCCGACATTGCCCGGCTTTGGGCAAGCTCCCCGCGCCCTCCCAGCGCCGTTTGCGGCCTTTGGCCCTGCCTGGGTGCCGCCTGCCCACCAAAGGCGCTCTCACCGCTCCGCACAAGTGGAGAGGAGAAAAAGGACAGCGAAAGGCTCAGGAGTTTACAGAAAGGGAGGGAGAGATCCCGCCCCGCTCATGGTCACGGTCAGGGACACAACGGCCGGAACTTGGGGATATTAATTACATTTATTGTCAAGAAAATCAGAGCAGGATAATGAGAAACAAAAGAAGTTTGAACAGCACCTGTAGCCCTAAAGCCATGCCAAACCCTGGCCACACAAACCCAATACAGCTCGGAATGGCTTCACAGTGACACAGGACAGGCTTAGATCTTGTGTTCAGGTGAAATCCTTCCCTGGGAGGGTGGGCAGGCCCTGGCACAGGGTGCCCAGAGCAGCTGGGGCTGCCCCTGGATCCCTGGCAGTGTCCAAGGCCAGGTGGGACGGGGCTTGGAGCAGCCTGGGCTAGTGGAAGGTGTCCCTGCCATGGCAGGGGTGAAACCGGATGGGCTTTCAGGCCCCTTCCAAGCCATGATTGGGCAGATCGATGGCTCTGAGACAGAGTCATTTGGTGACAGCATGGCCTGAACTGCGGTTTGCTGCGAGCTGTGATGCCAAGCACCATGACGGTGACAAGAGCATTGCTACAGTGTCATAAGAAGGACCACTGTGACATTGGCAGCAGCACTGTGACACAGGAGCTGCCACAGGTGCAGCTCAGGTCTGCGTCCCAGGCGACTGCAGCCAGTCCTGCCTCGCCATGGACCTGGTGATGCGTCTGGTGCACGCTCTGCTCCTGCTGGCCCTGCTGCTGGCAGTGGCCCCCTCCCCAGCAGTGGGCAAGGAGCTCTGCCCAGAGCCCTGCCACTGCTCAGGCCGCGGGCGGCTGAACTGCGGCCACGCCGGCCTGGCCACCGTGCCCCCGGCCAGCCGCCGCCAAGCCCTGGCCTTCCTGTGAGTCCCAGGGCCCCTCAGAGCCCTGCAGCTGCCCCTCCTCGGCTCCCTGGCTCTGCAAACCCCACCTGGGACACCCGGGGGACTCCCTGGCCAGAGACAGGGGGGGTTTGGGGGCCTGAGCACAGCATGAGGGTGAAGCCAGCTGGGCACTCTGCGCCTTCTCCAGGCAAAGCCCAATTCCAGCTCTGCAGCCGAAAGGCAGCGAAATGGGCTTTCCTGAGGGGGGACCGGCTCTTTGTCTCTTTGCAGAGATTTCACTGGCAACTCCATTGCTGCTGTTGGAAAACAAACCTGGAAGGACTACCCATGGACTGAGACCTTGTAAGTGCCCTGCAGCATTTCAAATATCAGCAGTCTGGGGAGATGCCATCCTTTGGTCTGGGGTTGGAGCAGCAGCCCTCACACCACACGCTTCCATTGGAATTCAAAGCTCAGCTGCTCTGCCAAGCAGGGGTGTGAATCACCACAGCTTCCCAGCATGGCAAGAATTGCCTCGAGTCTCTTGCAGCCAGGGCACCATCCCTGTGTCTGTGTGCCCAGGGATCAAGCTGTGGTCAGCTTCAGCCGGCCAGGAGCAGGGGCCTGCTCTGGCCAGGAGTGGGGACGATCCCTGCAGCGGTGGCCCAGAGAGATGCGTCAGTCAAGCTGCTGCAGGAGATTTTCCCATGACAATCCCAGTTGCTGCTGGGCTGTGGCCGCTGTCACAATGTCCCTGTGTCCCCTTGCAGAGTGCTCAGGGACAATGAGCTGCGGGCAGTGAAGAGGCATTCCCTGGAGGGGCTGTTCCTGCTGAAGCACCTGTAAGCACCGTGCCCTGCCCAGGGCAGGGGAGGCTCCTGCCTGCCCCTCCCTGGGGCCCTGCTGCTCAGCCCAGCTACGGGCACGTGGCCTTTGGCCCTGCTGGCATCCAGGCTGCAGAGGCAGGTAAAAGCAACAGGGCAAAAGAAAGTGACATTTGTTGTCCTGCCTGGAACAGGGATTTGTCCTGCAATGAGATCCTGTCCATTGAGGAACGGGCATTTGAGTCACTGCCTTTCCTGAAGTTTCTGTGAGTGATCAAGTTTCTTTCTGGTGGTTTTAGCTCAGTCTTTGCATGGGCACCCTTCCTGTGTAGGAAAATGCTCCTGCTGTTTTCCCCACAGTCCCTAAATCTGCCCTGCCCAGAGCCCAGCTGAGCTGCAGAGGTCAATGCCCATGGCTGGGCGGCCACGCCAGGGGACAGAACCCAGCGGGGTTGTCCACACACAGCCATCAGAGCAGCCAGTTCTGGCAGCCTTGGCTGCATCCTGGAACAGAAACAGAGTCAGCACGTGTGCCCTTCACTTGCCCTCCTGGGCAGGCTACAAACGCTGAGAAAGCAGCAGTTTCCTCCCTCTTCCACCTTGGATTGGCACCTTTCCTGCAAAGGGCTCCTTCTTTGCCCCCTCTCTCTGTAGGGCAGGCGTGATTCCTTTGTGTGACCCCCTCTTTCCCCAGGAATCTCTCCTGGAATGGCCTCACACAGATCCGCAGCGACACTTTCCAGGCCTGGCATGGGATGCAGTTCCTCCAGGAGCTGTAAGTGGCCCCAGGGCTAAAGGCACGGCAGGGTCTCTGCAGGGTCAGTGGGCAAGAGCAGATTTGCCCTTGGGAAAGTCCTGATTGCAACTGTGGATGTCAGGCAGGGAGCACCAGGAGCGTGCAGCTGCAAAGGCCCTTTCCCCTGCCCTGCTCCTCTCCTGCAAGGCTTCCTTGAATGCGGCCGGGCCGTGCCCACGTGCCCGGCACAGCCAGCTCACATCCTTGCCATCAGCCCTGAGAGAGCTCTGTTGTTTCTCAGGATCCTCAGCCACAACCCGCTGGCTGTCATTGATGATGCTGCCTTCTTCAAGCTGCCCTCAGTGAGCTTTCTGTAAGTATTGGCTCACTTGGAGCAGATCCCCAGAGAGCTGTGTCTCTCTGGAGTGCCCTGTTGTCAGGAAAGCTGCACAAATGGTGCAGGAGCAAATCTCCCTCTTGGCCTGCCTGAGTCTGCTGGAGTCACAACTCCCCTGGCTTCTCTGGGAGCTGGCAGAAGTGGATGCCTCTGCATACAGCACCACCATCATCAGGGCCCTGGGCTTGCTCTGAGAGCAGAGTTGTGGCAATGTCACCAGAGAGTTTCATGAGCTCTTTCCAATGTTTGCAGAGACCTGAGTGCCACCCAAGTGAACTCGCAGGCGCTGCTGCAGCTGCTGCAGAGCACAGTGAGCTTGGAAACCCTGTGAGTGTGTGGGACTGAGCCCCAGCCGCCAGCAGGCCCCGAGTGCTGCGACAGGGGCTCTGCTTGGGAAGCAAATCCGTGTGCCACAAAACCAGAACAAGCCCAGTAGTAAGGTCAAGAGTTGCTGTTTCCTTCTGGGAACGTGCCAAAACTCACCAGCTCCCAGGCAGAATCTCACCTTTGGGGTGACTTGCTGCAGGCTTCTCAAAGGGGAGTTTGAACTGCAGGCGGGTGCATTTCTGTGTCACGTGGTGTTTTGGGAGCAGTGCTACTTTCCAGGTTAAAATCGCCATTTAATGTTTTCCCTTGGGAGTCAGGGCCCTTTCCCAGAGCTGTGGCACACAGTGAGGCACAAGCCCCCTGCGTGGTATCGGTGTGTTCCCTGAGCTGGGCTCTGAGCCATGCACTGGGTGGCCAGGTGTTCCTCCAAGAATGCCCTCTTGTCTGCAGCCAAGTGCCCAAGGAGGCGGCCTGCTGCCTGTGCCAGGAGCGTCCCCGGCCCGAGAGCCCCTGCAGGACCATCCAGTTCCTGTGCCAGAAGCTGTGCAGCACCAGCGCCCCGCAGTGCGGTGGGTGTCCGGAGGGGCTGGGGGAGCTCAAATCTGCCCCTTCTCCTGAGCCTGGGGAGATGCTGCAGCACTGCGCCGTGCTGGGGGGTGCTGATCGGGCCTTGGACCACAGGCCTTGGACACAACACCTTGGGATGGAAAGTTCCTGGAGACTGTACATATCTTGTGTGTCACATAGTGTCTGGACAAGCAACAGCTCACTGGGCCCAGCAAACCTACCAATTTCCTACCCACACCATGGCCCCCAGGCAAGGAAGGCAGGAATGCCCCGTGCCCTTCCCTGGTGCTGGAAGGCAAGGTCTGCCCATAAAGGCCCCAGATTCCCCTAACAGCCTGGTTTCTGTGCCACCCCACTGCCCACTGCAGGGCAAAGGGCAGGGCCCCTGATGTGCTCTGCAGGGTGAACACCAAGCACCCTCATGCCCTGGTTGGCCCGTGCAGGGGGAGCAAAGCCCCGTCCTGCTCTAGCTGGGCACAGGGCACAGCACATCCTGTGCACAGCAGGGCCAGGCTGCCCTTCTGCAAACAGGTACAGCCAGGTTTCCAAGGGCCCCAGGGAGCTCGCTTCTCTCACTGCCTCAGCCCCAGGTTTCCCACAGCACAGTCCCAGAGCTCTGGTGCCCTTGAGGGAGTTGTTCATGCTCTAACAGCTTCAGCTGCTGTTCCTGGCAATGGCCCCGGAGCAAAGGAGTCCCTGGGCATTCCTCCCGTGCCAGTCTGTGCCCCCCTTGCAGTGCTGATCTTTCCTCTGGGGTCTCTGCCTCTTCACTGGCTCCTGCAGAGCAAGCCAGGCCTGCTCATCTGGAGCTGTGGGAACCTCTCTGACAGCAATCCCATTCCCCTGGGATGTTTCCCTCCCATCCAAACAGAGCCCCAGGAGACACCAGGAAAGAACCAGCTCTCTGCTCTGCCCCAAGGGGATAACGGCATGGATTGAAGGGCTCTTCTCCTCACCACAACACATCCCCCACTCTGCTCTTGTGCTTGCTGGCCTTGAGATGAGCTGCTGCTGCCTGGGGTAACCTCTGAGCCTGTGTTTGTGTCCAGCTGCTGATCTGCTCTCTTGCTGTTCTCCAGCTCAGACAAGTCTTCTACGGAGTCGGGGAGAAATAATGGACTTGGAACAAGGCAGAGAGCTGAACACCATCCCAGTGTTGAGCCTCAAGCCCAAGGAGCCTTCACTGGGAGATGGTGAAACTGTCACGCTTGTGGTTGCCCTGACCCTGAGCACTGAGGGTGATGTCAGCAGCCTGGACCGTTCCAGAACAAATTCACATCCCCCTCAGCATCTCTTGGGGCATGAAGGCAAAACAAGCGCTCATGACCTGAGGGCCAAGGTGCAGAAGAAGCTGCACAAGGTTAAAAGCATAAAGACTGAAAAAAGCATTGTCCCACACCATCCCCAGCCTGCTAGGCTGAAGGGTGTGGTGAAAAAGACACCCTCAAGCTGGGATCACAAGCAGATGGAACCGCATTTGAATTGGCGAGCACCGAACCCCTGGGATGTAGTTGGTGGGTTAAACCCCATTCATGACAAGTTGGTTGGCAGATACCTCATAGATGACTTGGAAGATCCAGCTCCAAGGCAGAACTATGTCGATTCTGACAAACGGCCAAAGAAGGAGTTCAGCCATTACTGGGCTGGACATAATCAGCTTTTCTACCAGGCTTTGAGACCTGTGAAAGCAGCAGGAGAGCCCAGAGCCACCGTCACCAAAGATGAGCTGCGTCTAAACAGGAACCTGGATTTTCTCTCTGACCCCTTGGTTCAGAGAGGCCCTGCTGTGAGCAGTGGAGGAGGAGCCACGGCTGAGGAGGAACAATCCTCTCTAGGTGGGCACCTCCTGATCATGCCTGACACCACAGGCACACACTGGAAGCAACAGGAAGAAGACTCCAGGTTCCTTAATAAACCTTGGAGCCCCCAAGGTCCAGACCTTGCACCAGTTCCAGAAGAGCTCTTGGAAGCCATGGTTGATCGTCACCTGCGCTTGCTGGTGCCAGACAAAAGCCTGCGGATGTTCATGGCCCACATGGAGCGAGCCCTGAGGATGGACTGCAGCCTGCCCCAGCTCAAGCTGGTGTGTGCCAAGATGGTCTCACAGACGGGGCTGCTTCTAAAGGTGCTCAGTGAGAGGCAAGAGAACAAGGGAGCCTATGATGGCATGGGCCGGTGTCCTCTGCAAGAGAACATCTCCAGGCGCACAGCTTTGGAGGAGGATCAGGAGCCCACAAAGAAGGTAGGAGAGCTGCAGGCACTGATGCGTCTGCCTCTCTGGGCAAGGGAGAATGGAAGGAGGAGTAATCCTCTTGCCCCCCGTGATCTTCTTTCCTCTTCTCTGAACAGAAATCACATCACACTCAGGAAATGATCATGTTTCTGACTATGTTATCTCTCTTCGTTATCATTGGTGTGATGCTGAAAGTCTCATTCCAGGTAAGCCAATTTCTTGTTTGACACAGAGCTGTCTGTCTTGTAGCTGGAGTGCCCAGGTGACAAGCCCCATGTGCCACTGCAGATGGCCCTGCATGTGCTGGGTACCACAGGAGATGTTGTTCCAAGCCTGGAGCCTGTGGCAGCATCCACAGCACCCAGCTCAGCAGGGTCCAGCCTGCCGGAGGGAAGCTTGTCCTGCCTTCTCTCCCAGCTCCCCCCAGCTTTGCTTTGCTCGCCTGCCTTCAGCCACACAGCAATGAGAGCTCTTGGCCTCTCCTGTTTGGTAGAATATTACAGGAAAACGGATGTTGCAAATCTCCCATTTTCCTTCCCCAGAAGCGCTCTCAACGTTGTGAACTTGACTCGCAACCCCGCGACACCAGGAATTTGTGGCTGACAAGGTAACTGCTCCCCGCCCGTGCCACTGCTGTGCCACCAAGAGTCTTTGCTGTGCAGAGCAGCTCCTCCTGGAGCCCCGCAGCCGCGCAGGTGCCGCTGCCCAGGACTCTCCCGGCTGTGTTTGCAACACGTCGCGTTTGGGGCAGCCCCGGGCAAGCGGCTCCTGAGCGGCAGCGCCGGGCACGGCCCGTGGCTTCCAGCCCAAGCAGCCCTTCCCACGCCGGCGCTGGGATGGATGTCCTGGGCCCCGGTGTGCTCCCGAATTTCTGTGAGCACGGGCAATACCTCTGTGTTCCCAGAACAGTCTCCTCTGCTGATGGCTCTGCCCCATTTTTGCCCGCTCCCTCCCCGCAGAGGCTGGTGAAGAACTCACTGCCATCCTCTCCGGTTACCTTTTGCATGCAGGGCTCATTCTCTGGATTGCCGGCCATTGCCATCCCTGCTGGGGCTCCCCATCTTCCTTGGGCTCTGCTGGCACACCCCCGAGCAGGGAGAGGTGCTGGCACCTGCTGCAGCCCTCCCTGGCCAGACCTCCCTGCTGACGGAGCGGGAGCAGGGAGCTCTGGGGATGGGATGTCCAGAAGCCTTTTTGTCCCCATTCACCTCGCTCACTCCATTGCTTTGCAGCGTTGGAAATGCCCCTTCCCAACTCCTGCAGTGGCTGCTTCCCAGACAGGCCAGAGCACAGGCAGCCCTGTTGCCCACAGCCTCCATCACCAGCTGCCCTCTCTCTTTAACCCTATTTTCTCTTTTTGATTTTTTCAGGTTCTGTGTTATACTGCAACAGAGATGGAGGAAGTATAACGAGGCACAAAATGTAGAGCAGAAAAGTGCAGGGAGGTCCTCCCAGCACCGCCCATTCTTCCTGACTGCCTGGGCATCCTTCCTTTTAAAAGGCCTTCGCTTGCTCAGCACTTTCTGGAGCTTTTCTCTGTTCCGGAAATCTGCAAAGCCATTGGTTCGACGCATCACGGGTTCAAACGAAAGTGACAGAAAAACGTTTCAGAAAGAGACCAAGTTTGAAGAATTTGTTTGACTGGAAGATTTTCAAGAGGCTGAAGAAGTTAATGGGATGCCAACAACTCTTCGCCTCCTCTTCCGCAATATGAACTACTGAGGCCCTCCTCAGATGTTGCTTCGTTATTGTTGTGATTTCCATGGATGCTGTTTCAGTTGTTGTTGTTGTTTCCTTGCATGCTTTTTCCTTGATGGTTATTTTCTTTCTGCCCCTGCTGAGGGAAGGCCAGAGGGTGCTGCAGGCAAGCACAAGCTCTGGACACCCAGAGGAGGCATCTCAGGCTTTTCCTCTTCCCTTGTGGCAACGTTTCCCCTTGCATTCAGTATAAATAAAGTTTGTTCTTGTTCCTCCTGGTGTTGCTGATGTCTTTGTAAAAGCAGTTTCTGTTCTCCCTTATGGAATTGGCCAAATTCAGTTCCAGCTGGGCTTTGCTTTGCTACCTTTCTCCCTGCATGCCCCAACGACATCCACGCCAGCCTCCTGTGCTGCTGCCCTCCTTCCAAAGCTGTAAATTCTGTGTTTTCCCTGAGTCCCAGGCAGAGCTTCCTGCTCAGCCGCTCTGCTTCCCCACCAGCTCGTCTTTGGGCACATGGGCACGGGCTGCTCGTGCCTGTGCCTTCAAGGATTTCTCCCTGCACAATGTGCAGCCTCCCTGGACTCCTCTGCCCCTCAGGACAGCATCCCCAGGGAGCCTCTCAAACAGCGTGGCTGGACTGACTCGCCCTGGGCAGCCCCTCCAGCCTGGATGGAGCTTGTCCACACCGTGATTGTCCCGGCCCCAGAGGCCCAGAGCCTCCACCTGTTGTGTAGAGGGAGCTGGGAAGGTGAGATGGGCCAGGAGGGGATTCCTCTGCTGCCCCCAGCAGGGACCTCTTTCCATTCCCCCTGTTTTTTGGGTCCCCTCCTTCTGCCTGCTGGTCACACCCTTGGCGATCCTCAACTTCTTGGCACGTGTCTGTCTGGGACATTTGTCCAATGGCTGCTTCAGTGTGGCTCCAGTCCCTCTCCCTCTCCCACTCCCTGACACTCCTTATCTTTCCACTTCCCCCTTCAGCTCTGCCACTGGGCTGAGCAGAGCATGCACCTGGTCCTACCTCGCCCAGGTGTTATTTCTGCCAGCCCCAGTGCCAATGCCTGGCTCCAGCACTCCCTGTAGAGTTTTCCCATTGCAATGAGGCCTTCCTGGATAGCTCTTTGGGTATCACAGAAAGAGGCTTTGCAGTACTGCTTCTAAAACATCCCAAGGCCCCTGAAGCTTTCCAGGGTCAACACTTTTGTGTTCCAAATGTCTCCTGTGAGCACAAGAGCTCTGGGTGGTGGGGGGGAAGGGGAATGGCATTGTCCTCCTGCAGAGGCCATGGCACTGGTGTCCCCGTGGTGCTGGCTTGGAGCTGCACAAGCAGCATTGTCCCCTCTGCACCCCTGAGGTTTTTGCCTCCTCCTCCTTTCCTTTGCCCTCCCTCAAACCCGCCTGGCTCCCAGGCTGATGGTTGCATTGTTGTACCTCCTCCTGCTGAAGAGGTGCTGTCATTGAGCAGAATCATCTTCTCAAGGAGGTTTAATGCACATGCATGAAAGGCACCTTTGCCTTATATGGATCAGAATAGGCTTAAAATAGTGTCAGGGAGTGTAAGACACGAATCACAGAGATCAGGGAGGAATTTCTTCATGGAAAGGGTGGTCAGGCCTTGGGAGGGGCTGCCCAAGCAGGTGTGGACTCCCCACGCCTGCAAGGGTCCAAGGAACGGCTGGAGGTGGCACTGAGTGCTGTGGCCTGGCTGCCAAGGTGGGGACGGGGCACAGGATGGACGGGCTGAAGCCGGAGGTGTTTTCCATCGTCAGTGCCTCTGAGGCTCCGTGACTCCGTGCCCAGGACTGGAGGCCGCCGTGCCGCAAGCGCTGCCGGTCGCGCCCCGGCCCGAGCTGTTGGGCCGCGCGTTTCCCCTCAGGCCGGGGCGGCCGCTGCCGGTGCCGCCGCCCGGAGGCGGAGGTGGCCGGGCGGCGGAGCGGCCGCGCTTCGCGGCCGGGCCGGGCCGCCTCTCTGGCCGCTGCTTGCGGGGCCGTGCCGGCCTTGCCCGAGCTGCCCGCGGCTCCCTTTGCACGGCGCTCGCTGCCGGGGCCGGCGCGCTCAGGCGGAGCTGCCGCCCCTCAGGCTCGCGGCGCTTCCCGCCATTGTGGCTGCGGCTGCCTCAGCCTCTGCCGGCGCCCATCCCGACATTGCCCGGCTTTGGGCAAGCTCCCCGCGCCCTCCCAGCGCCGTTTGCGGCCTTTGGCCCTGCCTGGGTGCCGCCTGCCCACCAAAGGCGCTCTCACCGCTCCGCACAAGTGGAGAGGAGAAAAAGGACAGCGAAAGGCTCAGGAGTTTACAGAAAGGGAGGGAGAGATCCCGCCCCGCTCATGGTCACGGTCAGGGACACAACGGCCGGAACTTGGGGATATTAATTACATTTATTGTCAAGAAAATCAGAGCAGGATAATGAGAAACAAAAGAAGTTTGAACAGCACCTGTAGCCCTAAAGCCATGCCAAACCCTGGCCACACAAACCCAATACAGCTCGGAATGGCTTCACAGTGACACAGGACAGGCTTAGATCTTGTGTTCAGGTGAAATCCTTCCCTGGGAGGGTGGGCAGGCCCTGGCACAGGGTGCCCAGAGCAGCTGGGGCTGCCCCTGGATCCCTGGCAGTGTCCAAGGCCAGGTGGGACGGGGCTTGGAGCAGCCTGGGCTAGTGGAAGGTGTCCCTGCCATGGCAGGGGTGAAACCGGATGGGCTTTCAGGCCCCTTCCAAGCCATGATTGGGCAGATCGATGGCTCTGAGACAGAGTCATTTGGTGACAGCATGGCCTGAACTGCGGTTTGCTGCGAGCTGTGATGCCAAGCACCATGACGGTGACAAGAGCATTGCTACAGTGTCATAAGAAGGACCACTGTGACATTGGCAGCAGCACTGTGACACAGGAGCTGCCACAGGTGCAGCTCAGGTCTGCGTCCCAGGCGACTGCAGCCAGTCCTGCCTCGCCATGGACCTGGTGATGCGTCTGGTGCACGCTCTGCTCCTGCTGGCCCTGCTGCTGGCAGTGGCCCCCTCCCCAGCAGTGGGCAAGGAGCTCTGCCCAGAGCCCTGCCACTGCTCAGGCCGCGGGCGGCTGAACTGCGGCCACGCCGGCCTGGCCACCGTGCCCCCGGCCAGCCGCCGCCAAGCCCTGGCCTTCCTGTGAGTCCCAGGGCCCCTCAGAGCCCTGCAGCTGCCCCTCCTCGGCTCCCTGGCTCTGCAAACCCCACCTGGGACACCCGGGGGACTCCCTGGCCAGAGACAGGGGGGGTTTGGGGGCCTGAGCACAGCATGAGGGTGAAGCCAGCTGGGCACTCTGCGCCTTCTCCAGGCAAAGCCCAATTCCAGCTCTGCAGCCGAAAGGCAGCGAAATGGGCTTTCCTGAGGGGGGACCGGCTCTTTGTCTCTTTGCAGAGATTTCACTGGCAACTCCATTGCTGCTGTTGGAAAACAAACCTGGAAGGACTACCCATGGACTGAGACCTTGTAAGTGCCCTGCAGCATTTCAAATATCAGCAGTCTGGGGAGATGCCATCCTTTGGTCTGGGGTTGGAGCAGCAGCCCTCACACCACACGCTTCCATTGGAATTCAAAGCTCAGCTGCTCTGCCAAGCAGGGGTGTGAATCACCACAGCTTCCCAGCATGGCAAGAATTGCCTCGAGTCTCTTGCAGCCAGGGCACCATCCCTGTGTCTGTGTGCCCAGGGATCAAGCTGTGGTCA